>NC_142731.1:630000-1255000 GCF_055471065.1 Atractosteus spatula | reverse complement strand
GACAAATTGATTGGATAGCCTCACTTAAAACGAAACTGACACCACTTGACTTGTCAATTAAACAGATTGATCGAAGATTAACCAAGTAGAGAAACCAGAAACTTAACACCATGCACTTATCCAGTATTCGTATGCATAAATTCAATAGAGTGGCTGAAGATGGAATAGTGAAAGATGACACATCACCAAAGGCTCCATGTAAAGAGACAGATTTCACTGAAGCACTGACGTGGACAAATTTGTGGATTTCTAATTCTTTAATGATCTGATCTGGCCCTTCTCTTACCATTATCATCACCTTTTCAACAACAGAAAATAATTATTACTGCCCTTAGCATCTAACAACAGAGTGACATGACTCATTAATTGCTTATATATATAAAAAAAACTGCACAGTGTTGATTACATAGAGCTCGAAACAAAAAAGGTTGGTCTCTATCGGCAACTTACTCAGACTCTCACAGCTTCATAATTCATCCTTGGAACCTGTCCATGACTTGAAATACAGTCCTATAGCGTGTTGTCAATCCACACCTATCTTTAATACCTTCATTGACAGGTTACAACACTCAGCTGCAGATTCAGAGTGTCGTGGCCATACCAGAGTTACACGTTTGTGTGGGTTTGCAAGACAGGTTCTCCTGCACTTCTGAATTCAGTTACTCCAATGTTGTCTTTATGAATTATTTGTTTTCTTCTGTTATGCACCTACGGGACCCCTCAGTACTGCAGGTACAATTGTGACTGTGGCACTGGACACAGCATATCTAGTTCTTGAATTTGATTCCTCAGGTAACTCCTCCAGTTCCCTGCTTCATAATTATGCCGTTTAGCTCACAGTGACATCAAAGACCCCTGGTCTCTTGTAGAGACTATGACAGACCAGACCCAAGTATTCAAAATCCTCTAAAGGCTTTGGCAAGTCACCTAATGGTCTTCTGCTGAATCAGCAGTGAAACAGATGTGAACTGACTCTCATGGAAGCTTTGGAGAAGTGTATTTAAAACTTAGGAAAGGAGATATTTTTACCAAAGGGCTATGGGAGTCTGGAACAAGCTACCCAGTCATTATTGAAGCAAATGTCTTGGCTTCTTTCAAGAATCAACTGGATAAGATGGAATCAAACTGCTACCTACTATACAACCAAACTAATTGAATCACAAGCTCATCACATGTATTTTTATAGTATTATATTTCAGTTACATTAAATTAAATTAAAATGTCCCAACCCTATTCAATTTATCATTAACTTGAAAAGCTATTGCTTGTGTTTCAATATTTGGGTATATATTTCTTGTAGTTATGAGGATAGCCTCTACTATACTGCTGATAAAGCACTGCGATATATAAATTGAAATATAATGAGTTGTCTCGCATGTGTTAAAATCAAAATCAGGAAAGAAAATGTAGCATGAGCATGTAAGCAGCTTCGTAGAAACCGAATACATTTTGCATTTATTTAACAAAAGACACATTTGACCATTTAATTTTGGTTAATTGAAATTGCGAATTGCGGATTTATCTCGTCTCGAATGATATTCTAAGACTGCAAACGGACCTCGTTAGCCGGAGGGTACTTTCTCTCCCGACACCATCAGATCATTACATTTGCTTTATTGGTTGTTTGTTTCGCAAATAATACGCAACACGTCGGAAATGTCTAATGTTCAAACTGAAGACTTAAGGAATGGCACAATCACGCCTGCAGTTGGCACACACCACACCAGCGATGACACTGATCCTTTAATCCTTACAAAAGGGAGCTACTGTACTTGTTGGTAATCTACAGAAATCTCTCCTGTATCCCCCTGGCTGTCATCTTCTTTCAGAAGTGCGAAGCAGTCGCGTTCCCCCTTCTTTTATGCGGTGAAGACACCTTACCTTTGCTGTGGGGCAACCTAAGCGTTTCATGGGTGTGTGTGTGGAGGTGGGGTAGAAGAATGAATATAAATGACGTTATCGACCTAATTAGACCTACCGTAATATACTGCATCTGATTGGAAAACTGTGTTTGTTAGATTTAGCCAGGACGCCAATATTAACAGGCTTCCGTGAAGTCAAATCTGAAGAATGCAATATTAATTTCTCTCTACCGGCGACCTTTTTAAACAACGCCACCCTCAGCCAAGTGTGTTGCGCTAAAGGCCACAGTGGAAACTGTGTTTTCGTGACAGATTTACCAAAAATATTGAGCAACGGTTTGACATATCTGATCCAGTGTGGGCAGGAGATCATATGAGCGTTTCCTCTACGAGAAATGTACAGTGCGACGTCGAAATACAGAAAGATACTGAAATCGATATACCTGTATACTGTATATACTGTAACAGAGCAGGAGCATGATTTCAAAAGTATAACCTTCTCAATTGATGGTTTAATTCTATATAAATTTAACCAATATGCGTTAGAAATTTATTCAGCACATACACAAACAAAATGTTCATTTTCCCCATAAATTTACATCTTGAATAATAAATTTAACGAAGCTAGGTACAGCGTTTCTCCTGCAGGTAAGTGAGCACTGTCGCACACTCGGAACACGTGACCGGCTGGCTTCAATTAACAAAAACGATATTGCCTCCGACAGGAGACCGTTCTTAACGGCGGCTCTTTCAAATCCAGCAGTAAAAAGAGATTATCTGGTCCCTAGCACTTACTCTGTGAAAATGATACGGTATGTCTCTGCAGGCCGAACTGGTTTTGATTGCTTACAGCCCTTTAAAGCCCTGGAACTGGATAATAATATGTTTCCTCACTTTAAAATGAGTTACCTGTCTGATGGAAGACTCAAACTCGTTTTCTAGTTGACCTCTGACAAGTCGTGTCAGAACAAACAATCGACTACTGCAGGATAATATATTGTGGTTTACGTTTACGATCAGTTCTGCAGCCCTGTAATAAATATACACCTTTATTCATGTGGGTACAGTCAATGGATAGTATGCGTTATCAGTTTATTTTAATCTCAGAGAAAACTTAAAACCTCATCACGTCTCAGAGCGTCCTGGATTGTACAAAGCCATTGGGGCTATAATATTGATTACAAAACGAGACAAATGTCTTATAGTTTTTAAGAGTTCACTATAATACAAGCTTGGTTTCCAGCTATCCGGTTTTTCAGCACACTTTTAATGAGGCCACATCATTTTCTGACCACCGCTCATAAATGATGCCTCTTAAATGATGCTCTGACCGTGGAGAAAAGCTGCAAGTTGTCTGAAAAGGCCGAGTGGGCTCACTGAGGCCATAAAGAGGGTCTCCGTGCGAGGGCTGGCGGAGCTGAAGCTGAGCCCCACCGCGGGTTCCGAGCGACGCGCTCAGCACGAAGCAGCGTGGCCAGGGAGGCAGGCAGCGCCGCGCGTTTGCATTAGTGGTCTATTCAGGGAGACTAATTGTCTTTGGTAGCAGGCAGCCAACCAAATGATTTCGTTTCTAAGTGGAGGCTTCACTTAAGGTTAGCCCCACACATTAGCGCTGCGCTGTAAAGAGCTGCCCTAAAAGACGCTGGTTACTTTGCTTACAGTTTAATGCGATTTCAATAATTCAGAGACGTGCATGAAGCAGCTCCGCTCAGAAACAGCGCTGCACAGCTGTACAGTATATTGCTTCAGACGATACCGCAAAACAATCTTCGTTATTATTTTTAGCATTGTTATCCTCGTACTGGAGATGTACCCATCTAAAACATCCTAACAGATGTTCCCCACTTCACACAGCTGTCCCTCATTCTGCCGCGGGGCGCTGAGGTTTTACCGATTCATCCCGTTTATAAAAGCATGCCTGGACACAGCGAAAAACGGAAATAACAAACTCGCACGCCCATTTAAACATTTTCTCACCTGTTGTGTGGGAGAGCTGACTCAAAACATTGAGACACCTGCCTGTCAAATTATTCTGGGCATAATTGCGAAACATCACCCCGGGCGGTCTGTCAGCCCGCAGGGTGCCTGGTGCGAGAAAGAGCGAGTCTTAGTGCCTGCCTCTTGACATTGCGCTGTCAGTGCACTGGAGCCCGTATCAAAAACAGCCTCTGTCACTGGGCAGACAGGCACCTCCTGCCGCGGCGCACAGCACACTGGCCCAGTACCTTCGCTCATTAAAGAGGCTTTGCCACTTCCCTGGCGAGCCAACAACCGCTCAGAAACTGCAAGGAAGAAGCAAACGCGCACTCACCGCTCCCAGAAGAACTACCAACATCGCGCTACCCATGATCTTCCCCGGCACGGCTTCAACGGCGGACTTGGATCTTATTAGCAATAAAATATCAGTATCCTTTTACGATAAAAAAAAGTTTATTATGAATATATTCGCTGGAATGTGTTCTTTATCGTGCTGTCCGTTTATGCGTCCTCCTCTCCCCGGCTTGTCGGTCGTTAGCAGTCCTCGGTGATTCCCTTCACATCTCAAGTGCCGGACCTTTGGGAATCTAGCGACAGGCTGGCAGGTAGGAGAGGAGACTCTGCGCGTTTGGGCTGAGACGTGGCCGAGCTCTTGCTTTCATAGCGGTGAGCCGCCTCTCACGGGTTGTGGTTGGGACCAATGCGAGTCACTCCCCCTTTCGCTTGCTCTGCCAGTACACAATCAAGTGTCTCCTCTTCTGTTTCGTTCTGTTCCGAGAGCGAGCATCCTACACAGCCGCAGGAAAGAGCCCGGTAATGGATTGGTTAATAATACTATCAAGAATATGCTGGAGTACGACACTTTCTCCGTACAAAAGTAATTGTCTTTTCTGTTAGTTTTTGCTTAGTCTGGACCTTGTCGTTTTTCTTAAATTGCATTTTTGACGGTCTGTCTCATCTGAGCTATGTCAGCTAAGTCTAATTTAAAATATCACTCAGATATAAACTGTTCCAACACACATATAATTATGAAGCACACCGAGAATCAGTTTGAAGTCATTGGTTTACAAAATGCACGTAAGTAACGACTACAATGTAATGCTCTGGTACATTCAGAAGCGCACCTTACCACGAAGAGGTATTTACATTAGAGCGAGAGAGCACGTTGTGTCACCATAAAACGGATCACAAGGGGGCGACAAAACACGCAAAACACTCGTGCGTTTCAGAGGTGGATCTTTGCTGTCATTGCAGTCCAGTTGTTTCAACGCAATTTACGTAAAAGCCGGCAAGATCAGAAAGAACGATGATAAAAACAGTGCAGCAAAGAAGTGTTTGTTATTCTAAACAAGCCCCCTTCTCATTTCCACTTTTGATTATGTCCCGAAACTGTCTATAATTCCTCCCTGGTACTCCCGTGGATTTTATATAATTTATACAGTACTGTATATTTATATATATTCACTCCCTTCCCATTTTGTTATAAATTTATATATTTATCGACTTTATCCACAGTATATTACTTTTGTACCGATTTTTCCAGCTTGGAGTGGTCAGCACTACTGCCCCACTGCACTGGGACTGTAGGTTCAATCTGAGGGGTGCTGTCTGTGTGCAGTTAGCCCTGTGTTTCCTACGGCTGCTCCAGTTTCCTCCCACAGTCCAAAGACATACTGGCAGGTTAACTGGCGTCCGTGTGTGTGTGTGTAGCTGTGTCACAATACAGGACCCTGTACTTCAGGTTGAGCACCTTGCTCAAGGGACAATTGCAGTGTCCCACCTGGGATGTGAGCGCACAACCTTCTCGTTACAAGCCCAGATCCCTAACCACACCTCTACCACTTGTTGAGCTCCTAAATAAAAAATAAAAACGCCTTGTTCAGCACTTCTATTGAAACTCTGCCTGTCACCACTACTTACAAACACAGGTTGATGCAACTTGTCAATCAAATTGCTCAACGCAGAGCTACTAGTTTCAGTTTTTGTTGCCTAGAAAACACTTGCGTGACTTTGGCCTCACTGCAAGCAGGAGACAGTTGAGAGGAAAATGCAGGAGAGCAGCAGTATTTAATCTGGGCACCTGGATTCAATTCCCTCTAGCCACTCGCCATGCTGTATCACTCAGGTTAAGAGCACAAGCTGTGAGAGATGACATTACGTTGCTTTGTACCCTCCAGTAATTTAAACACTGAATTTATCCTTCAATAACCCAGATCAGAGCAGGTCAATTTGATTGTTTAAGATTAGCAAGGGCAAAGCCTTGCAATGACAGGGAATCAAGGTTCCCCAAACCTTGTCCCAGAGGACTGCTGTTTCTACTGTCTTTCAGTCCAGCTGGGATGTCCGCAGACAGAATCAGCTCTTTATTGGATTAATATGACCAGTTTAACAGCTTGTCCCATCTCTTCAGGATTCTGGTGCTTTAAAGAGAAATGAATAACCTGCAGACCCCTGGCTTGAGGAATGCAGCTCATGTTCAATTTCAGCAGTTAACAGCTGAAAAAGGATAAAGGGTCCCAAGTGAAAATGTACAGGACTGGAAATGGAAGCACTTACTGATGGGAAGATCAGGAATCCTGTGATGGTTAGATTTGACTAAAATCTGTATTATAGATGCTTCCAAGGAATGTCAGACTTTGTTATTAGTACCATTCTAGTATCTAATTACCTTCATATAAAATACATGGAAAAGATTCATAGATGAATAGTCCTATGCATCTGCAGAGCTCAATAAAGGACAATGGGTGACATCAAAATAAGTATGCAAAAGATTTTAGCTGCAACCAATCAGAAACAAAGAGCAGAAGCACACACCCCCTACTGTTCTCCAGCCACACTGCAGAGATACAGGTACACCCCCTCACTTGAAAAGACATGACAAAGCTCCTTTAGCTTTGAGGAAGTCAACCTGAGATCTTTTTCACAAGAGCTCTGATTACAGGGGCCGGCGACCGTGTTTTCTAAAATGTTATTCCATTGATTCCTGCCTGGGTCGATGAGCCCACATCCTACAGCTGCTAAAGGCCTTAATTGATGAGGGTCTATTAGAGGTCATTAGAGGTCACCTATTCATTTCAGCTGTTTGCATGAGTCTGAATATCAGGAATGTTTTTACCTTTACATGTGCACATGCACACATGAAATTTTGTATGTTAGGCTGTGTCTACATTCACACAGAAATGTATGTAATCTGCATGTACACAATTAAGCACAGCGACACATTATCCCACAAAAGAATGCCTCTCTTCTCAGACACAAGAATGAAACTTGCAACATGCATGTCTCCAAAGGTCACAACGGTGAATACTCTCTACACATAAACTTCGACAGACATTGGGTTAGCGCTCTAGGACTAAGACCTCCTTACATGGGTCACTATAAGTTACTGTAACTCAGGTTGTGGTGTAAACTGGGCATCAGATTACAGATGGCAGTGGTGAGCTTTTGTTTCTTTTTTGGCTTGTTGCCTTTTACGTTTATACAATACTGTATCCCAGAGCACAGTTCTGAGTCATTTAAAAAGTGGTGTCATGCTCAAGAGCTGCATTCAGTACTGAGAGCAGCAGGTGAGAATTTGAGTGTCTAAATGAGAGCCAGCCATGATTGAAAACTGATGTTGCCAGGTAAAGAACACAGAATCTCTGAGCCTATCCTGTAAGAACAGGAACACCAGTCCATCACAGGACAGACACAGACCATACAGAGAAAGTGATTCACTCAGCCTGCATGTCTTTGGAAGGCAGGCTAAATTGGAGCTCTTGATGAAAACCCATTCGGACTCCAGATAGAAGGAGTCCATTCCAGAACCCAGTCTGTATCTTAAGAGTTGTGAGGCAGAAGTACAAGCCAGCATGCCAGTACAACACCTAAAAAAGAAGTAAAATTCATAATTCATTTTAACCCTTCACCTCCAGAACGCAATAGTTTGCAAATGCAACACAGGGTATGAATCAATAAAGAAACCCGTAGTAATTATTAACATATTTGATGGGGTTCCCATAAAAAATACTAAAAAAGACACCTGTTTTGCAAATTGGCCGTACTTGTCTCATTATTTCAAAGTGTTGTTTCAGCATGAGATACCATAGTATCCCTTTGCGACAGTAGTAAAAAAAACTTAAATATTTTCTTTTGCACAGAAAATGTCCCTCTTGTTGCCTGTATCTTCCACCTTAGAACAGTGAAAGTTTTCTGTTCTGAGTGCAAAGAACAAAAGCAGTTTGCTTAGCATTTACAGTGTACTGGCTTGGATTGCTCAGGTTTTTGCATGGGGTAACTAAATTAGATGTTTGAATTCAAACAGCAATAATACAACATGACTAATGATGATCATTAGTTTGATCTGAGTAATTATTTGCTTTTAATTAACCAATGCTCAGCTCCAGTGTTTTCCACATATAATTTTCAATTCCATGCCGATGTGCTGTCAGATCAATGATGAAGCAATCTGTAATGGTCTAGCCCTGACGACACAGAGGCACTGCTGTGCTCAGTATATTAAGGATTTAGTAATAATGAGAAATGACTGGTGTCCAAATGCCAGCAAGTACAGTATGGTTTCCCACCTACTGCACAAATTTATACTTTACCTCAAAGAGATCAATGTTAATGGAATCTAACTCTCTGAGATGATGAGCCTCTGATGACAAAAATCCCAGGCTTGCACATTCCTAACTGTAGCTGAGCACATACTGTACCTGTCATATTGATTGACTGCCTCTCCTGCTGCATTAGACAAACTGGCATTTTCAGAAGTTACATTGAACCTAATCACATGAATTCACTATGACCTATCACAGGAAAACTGGGAAGATCCCTACTGCAAAACAGTTGGATCAGTTTAAGGTTTTACCAGGTATGGGATAAATTGGACAAATTGTCTTTCATAATAAAAATAATAATTTCTTTAATAATGATGCAAATCTACCCCAAAGATGGTTAGAATTATCCAGTACCCAATTATCCAATACCCTTTTAAATGTCTTGAGAAATGGAAATGCATTGCAATCTGATTCCTTTCTTGCTCTCAAGTGCTCTGCTTTGTGCTGACATTGCTGTGGATAATTGATTAACTTAGTATTTTCATCCCTAGGGATCCCACACAGCGCTTTGCATATAGGAGGGGATCCACTTCATTCCCCACTGAAGTGCAGCCCCCATCTGAGAGATTAGTGCCAGCCATTCTGCACCAGCAGCCCACAGCAGGTCAGGGGCAGCAGTGTTCTTACACCGGTTGAATTAAGGGGAACATTGGGGAGATCAGAGTGTGGAAGCCCAGAGTGGAAGCTAAGCCATTACTGTCATGGGAGCCAGTCCTGACTCCCGTAAAGAGCGTTGTTTCGGACCCTGTGCAGACGGTATATTCCGGAAGTGACAGGAGAAGGACAACAGGGAAAACACAGCTGGAATAGGATGGGATGACAGGCAGGAGGGCAGTGACGGCAGAGATCTGGTGCTCGGGGGAGCGTGGCGAAGGCGTACGTGTCCAAAGGGGAAATCAGGGCAGAGTCCAAAATCCAATAGCCGGGAGGTCCATCCGAGACAAAGACGAGGAACAGGGAACTAGGAACCAGGAACACAGAAGTTAAACTCATTACGGAGCCAGGCCCTCTGAGCCCCGTACTCAGACGGTCAGGACACCGGGGTGAAGTCTATGCCGTCGGAGCTCTCCTGGACCCGCTGGCAGGCGGGTTTCCGGCCATCCATCTCCCAGTGCTGTGCACAGAGCTCCGGAGGCACAGGGTTTAAATAATACAGGGTAAAACCAGGGACAGGTGTACATAATACAACTAAAATACAAAAAGGTCGGAGCGCCCCCTAGAGGAGGGATGACAATCGTGACAATGACGCCCCTACCTAGTTGTACAGCTGGGCATTTTACTGACACAATTTTAATGAGGGTTACACCGAGGCTGCTAAAATTCTGCAATCTGTAACCATCAAGTTATGAACCACTCTTCTGATAGGCCACAGTAGGGGTTCAATAAACTGTTAAGCTGCACCCCCCTTTCATCTGGAGAAATTTGTAAGAAAACTAGGAGCCGTCTGCATGGGAGGTCAGGTGAAAAGTGAATGCATTAATACTTTATTGGCCTGCAGCAATGGTCTCTTTTGCACTCTTTACAGTTACTCCAGAAATTTGAGAAGAGGTTTATTAAAATGTGTTTTGTGTTAGGAAAAGCAATGTTTGGCTCACCGAGTGAGTGGGAGAGTGTGTGTGTCTAAGGGAGCTGCTTCACTTTGTGAAACCTACATCACGGTGTAACCGTGGGGCCACACCATTCGCACACTGCTTCAAAAGACTCAGAGAAACCTCTTTCCTAAATGGTCTAGTCAAGTCGATACTCATGGCTCACGTTCCAGGCCAGCATTAACCGTGTTACCCTTAAATTGACACCATAACCTTGCTGTGCAAAACCTCACTGAGGCCGACAGAAAGCAAATCAGATTATTTCTCCTATTTGTCAAGGTATAGTGTGCCTGAGCTTTGATTCATTTTCTGTAGTGTGGAGAACAGGCTTCGGGCTTTCTGTTTCACTTTAGAGGGATTAAGTTCAGGAGGTGCACTCTACATTTTGGCTTCAGATTTTCGAAATCTCCTCAGCAGATCTGTCTTTAAACTGTTTTGTCTCTTGCTGTAATTTTCATGTCCTGGCATTAGAGGCCTGGTGACTGTCTGCAAATGTGATGGTAAAGGCCTTTGCCCGCGACGTTTTAAAGAATCTTTCTAAAAGTCTTTTCCGAAACCCTAAACATTATGAACGCTGGCTTACATACTATTTCCTTTCATTACGTTTCTAAGAGTGAAGTCTGAGATTGTTTTGACTTTTTTGAAGATGAGAAGCCTACAATTGCAGGGATGTCTGGTTTAGGGGTATTAATGAAATCAATGTGTTGAGCACTTTTTGCACTTGAAAAGCTGCACCCAGGTATGTGTTATATATTATACTAGACATCTCTAGTGTCTGAGTTCTCAATAGGAATGGAATATGTTCAGAGAATCACAATAGACAATTTCAGCATTTTTGCCCCTTTTGTGTTTCCCAAACGGTTTATTAATGTATCACTATGCTGTATTCTGGTTTTACTCCAATAGAAAATGAAAATAATGTGATTTAACATACTACACATCCATGGGGTTAGCGAGAAAAACAATATCAAATATATTGGAATAGAAAATGTGATATTATCATGGTCTGGCATATTGAAGCACAGTGAAAGCCTTGATAAACAATAATACTGTTCTCTCCTGCTGTTTAACAGAACAATGAAAGAAAGAGGAATCAGTACACAAATGAGAGTAATGGTAAAATGCCAAATAAAACAGACACACTTTCTGAACTCTGTTCAACAACTCATCACTGAGTAGTTCAAAAGACTTTCTACCACAATATTTTTCTTGGTGGTTCTTATGATGGTTATTTCTATTATTTTAAGGCTGTTTCAATAAGCTAAATAAAACACTTCTCACTGTCTAAAACTACCCTGGCAGGTTTGAATCCTTATGGCACAGTAATACCATAATCTGCTTCATTATGAGCCTGTTAGAGAACACAACTGCAGATCTCGTTTTAAAGATGGCTGGCCTTGTACCACACTAGACTGGCAAAAGCTTTGCAACCTTTCCTGGACAGTTGGTGCATGGAGACAGTTCTGGATCACCTACTTCAAAATCCTGTCCAGCAGATGATTTCAGCCAACGGTAAAGTGCATCAGACAGACAGGTCTTAGCTGTGACAGCTCAGCACAGATTTTATGTAACCAGGCACAAAATGGAGCATGCACGGCAATATCTCCTGTTTTCTTCCATTGTATCCTGTAGGGTCAGATGTAAAAGAACAGTGGATATTTTTGCCCCAGGCAGACAGACATTTCGTGGGTAAAGCTAAACAAGTCAGCGGTGTTTGAGATCATTTTAATTTTGCAATGGTCTCTAAAAGTAGGAGTGTGCAACATGGATGAAGATTGGCAAACACAGACTCTGAGTTTGAGTAGCTGTGAGTTGATGTTGATTTTTATGCAGCTCCCTCTCACCGCACATTTTCCACTGTAGCTGATGATGGTTGGTCTTTTAGGGACTCTTAAGAGGCCAGTTGTGGTGAATATCCTAAAAGCAAAATGATCTCAAACATCTTATAATACAATTAGTCATTTAAGCATGTGCTTATATCCAAAGCAGCTGGCAAAAACAAGGCTAGGCCACAGAGCCTTCCAGACAGAGGCTCTAAAGTATTTAATTCCAGCCTCTTAATGGCTCATTATAAGAATTTCTCTTAACATGATATTTTTATTATTCTATGTAATACATTTGCTCTGGTAAATTACCTCTTACTACTTCAAAAGTATTTGCTGATTTATGTGTATTAAGTTTTTAAATGGAGAGGAGTTGCTAGAACTGCCTTTTATATAGTTGTTGTGTGCCTTATTTTACCTTTTTTTAAAAAAAACTATTGAAACACCAGTTGATTGTAGTTTGGCAGGTTGAATTAATGAGTTAGAACTTGACTTGGTTTCTGCTAAAATCAGCCAAATGCAAATACTTTCCCCAAAACAAGGGCGTCTGGCCTGGCTTTTGACCTGTAAAATGAACACGTCAGACACGGCAGGCTTGAATCACAGGCCGGTTCCAGCCAGAGCACTTATAATTTAACCCTGAAGGTATCTCAAGCTCTGTTGTAAAACACTAACTCTTAAGCCAATGAATCCCCAGATCTCTGTCACTGTGTCTTTATCAGCCATTATTCAGCTACAAGGAGTCTTTTGTAGAAGTGACTCTTGCTTAGCTTTTTAAATACCAGTATAAGCTCCATTATGAAAGTGCATCCTGATAAATATGCATGGTACTTCTGCACCTTTGCATTGTCCTGCCTGCTCTCCTGTAGATCTGCTATGTTGTCTCTGTACCCTACAGTAACACGGTGTGCAATTGCCAAGGGAGTCGTGTGTAAGGTTAGGATTCATTTAATCATGAAGGGATGTGAGGTAAAAGCGCAGTAAAGACAAAATAAAATACTAAGAAACATTGTACAGTACATGTGTAAAAATGAAATAATGTAGATGTACTTTACAAGTATAAAAAAGAGTAAACTGATATAATGGCAAAAACTTGAACTGGGAATAGTTCTGAAAACATCTAGGTATGTGGCAACACAGAAACAAAAACATGAAACATGAATTACTACTATAAATTGATTAAAAAGCTGTTAAAAGGCTTTTCTATGCTTTAGCAGACTGTGCTTTGCTTGCTTTGCGCACGGCTTTCCATTCCATTATTTATCATGCACATATGGGCACATCTCCCCCAAGAGTTAGCTGTCCAGGAAGTATGAAGAAGTGCCCTTCTTTAAGCTCTAAGCTCACGTGGGGCAACGCCACTGTGATGCTGCTGAAGGCTTTACCCCTTTCTCAGCATTAGGGCAGGAAGATGTGCCATGCTTGCCATGGTGACAGCCTTTTTCCGATGGCATGGGAGGGCATAAAGTTGGCATCAGCATCCCAGCGCATGAAGTAGAGAAAACTAGCTCAGCTGACATTTTTCTAATACCCTTAACATTATTGTTTGCTATGGTTAAGCTTATGCAGCATGATACAACAGGGAGGCTGCACTGCAGTGACAGGAATTTTGTTTAAAGATATCTCTTAAAAAAATTCTGAGTTAATCTTTCCCATCTTCTGCATTCCTTGAGCACCTCTTGGACTGGTTTTGAAAACGTGTGACACTATATTTTTGAGGGTTTTTTTGTACTGAAAATTCTAGTTTCACTTTGGGATCCAAAATTTCATTTCTTCAAGTTATCAATTAATGACTCATTTATTGTTTTAAAAAATCATTAGTTGACTAATTGACAGCACCTACTATGCACAGTGAAGAAGGGGGGATGATTGTGTTTTTCTTCATGGCGTAAAAGGAGATTTTTGTTCACAGTGACCTGTTGCTTATTGCATTGCCAAGGCTGGTGCAGGGCTGTGCGACCCATCTGACTGTAATTAGCAAACAGCCCACGCTACCGGAGAGCTGCTGATCCATAAAAGCTTATCCACATACCCGACATGTTTTATAAGGCAGCAGTAGGCAGACTTATTTCAACAATAACAACCATTTAAAGCATGAAACAAAACAACACAAACTTTCTTCAGGTTTTGGTTTTGAGTTCAAGACATCTGTTTTTCTTTTACATTTAACCACCTGATGAGAGAAACTACTCTTACACAGCTGCTTTAGGAAAATCTCTTTGTAAAACTGTACAATCAGAAGTGGTCATTGGAGAGAGGCACCGCAAACCTATTCCACTTGCAAGAGCATTTGCTTTCCCTCCAGCTAGCCCAGAGAAGCCAGGCTCTGTGAGAGACAGCCTGTAATATTGCTCTTGGCCTTCTTGACAACAGACTTGCCTGACTTCATTTCAGCTCACTCCTCTCATAGTTCTGTGACTTTCTTGTTTTCACAAGGGCTTAGCTAAATTTGCCTTAACAGAATTCCCTACTCAGTGATCCCTTACAATCACTGCGGAAGCATCCTTTCTCCTCTATAATCCGTGTAGGATTAGAGCAACATTCACTCCAGCCAGTTCTCTCACCCTCCATTGAGAGTGCAATGCACAGCTGAAGGTTCACTGCTGTGGCAGCAGGTCTTGCCGTCACAGAAAAGTGGCCTGATCTGGAAGACATGAATCGAGACAAGAATGGGCAATTATCTCAGCGTGTGCTTTACCAACGTCCAGCTCCTTCTGAAATCCCTGGCTTGAGACTTTCACAGTCACACAAGTTCCACCTTCAGCCAGGGCCTCGGAACACAGCTCATAAGGAAACAATATATGAGTGTTTCTCTAAGATGAAAAGACGAATGGTGTTACTTAAGATGGTGGTAAGAGAATTCAGCTTGAAGAGGATCAGATCTGTCATCACTGAAAATGTGAGGGTGGAGTTTTTTCTACAAAAAGTTCTGCCTTTTACCATAAATAGAAATCCATGGTTAAACAATTACTAAGGAATGAAAATGTCTTCATTAAAAGATCCAAGGTATGTTAATCAGTTCAGGAAATATTTATGCAATACCAAACAACACTGGAGAACAATGACAAAACATCTTTAGAACAATGTTTAGTTACAAATTGACAGCACCAATCCACCGTGAAGTGGGGGGGGGGGGGGGGGGGGGATAATTGCGTTTTTAAGTAAATGTAACTGTTACAGCTTTTCACCTGGGTAATCGAACAGGGGAGAGACATCACTGAAATGGCTAGACTGAACACTGAACTAGAGCTGATCAGGAAAGCCTGAAATGTAAAGTCTGGGGTGTCCAATCCTGGTCCTGGAGGGGGCGCTGTAACTGCAGGTTTTCTAAGTCTCTTTAAAGCAGCAGCAGCTGTCCAGCTGGGAGAAGCTGTTCGTGCTCTGGTTAAGCCAGTAACTATCTGGTTTAGGAACATGTAATAGGTTTATTCCATGCTGAAAAAAGAAGAAAAAAAACAACGTTTTGGCCATGGAGCCTTCTTCAGGTGTAGGGTCCAGAGTTGGGCACTCCTGGACTAAATGAATGAATCCTCAGTCCTGGAGAGGGGAAGGCAGAGGTAGAGCAAGCTGACTGTGCAGCTCACTGACGAGTGCAGTCCTGGGGGGTCAGGCGCCACATTTCAGAGCGCAACAGAGAGAAGGACACTGAGATCAGATAACAATCGGGCATGATGTGAGCTTGCGCAGGGTCCTCACATACTTTTTTATCAAGTGCTGACATGCTTTCCCAGCTGTGTCCTCTACACAATGCAAGGAATGTGAGCCACTAGGCACATCACAAGGATTGCTCCAATCTCTGCAATTGGAGGTGGAGCACGACTCCAACAGGCCTGCCCAGGTGAATTCTTCTTCTCCGGCGTTCAGCTGATTGTGGCTAGATCATCGTTAACAATTTAATGGCAGTGGTTTCTACTTTTCTTCTTTCTTCCTCCCAAAAAACAAACCTGACTGATGTTTCACAGCATAGTATCATATTGTGTGAATATAATAAGAAAGAGTAATCGAAAAGTAACACACAAAATGCATTTTAATGTTGATTCACAGTTCACATAAATGTTATTGGATAAATGAATAATATGCTGACAGATGCCAAGGTTTCCATGATATTATTTCAAACTACTGTAGAACCCTAAAAACTGTATTGTGCTTATCATTCACTCTGATTTTCACAGTCACCAATATTTAAAATGTAGTATTTATCTTGTCAATATATATATACAGGGATACAATGTATTCCTGTAAGATTTACATATTGTCCCTCCATTCTGATCCACTACAGTACTTTAGTATAACTACAGAGGTATTTTAAAAGTTGAAAATGCTAGACGAGGAAATGAAAGCTGTCAGAGAGGGGTTCTGCCCCCATCTGTCCAGGTCAGTGGTACGCTTCTGCCACACCATGTTCTGTGCTTTAAGGATGGTATTTCAGAAGGTTCTCCCTGTTGGTAGCTCAGAGTGTCCACCTTTGCAAACACCTCAGAACAGCATTGCATCATGGGAAGAGCAGCACAGAAATGCTACAAGTGGCCTAAAGTTTGTTTTTTTCAAATGCAGACTTTGTGTCCATTGAGCAGCTCAGCAAACCAGGATCAGTTGTGAAACGAGGAAAGGGTTAGTGAGTGTAGTTGTTGGCCAGGCTGCTCAGAGAGAGACAAAACAAAACTTATAAATGACGAGCAGTTTTATAGGCCCTTGTCAGCAGGGGGTGAGAGCAGGCAATGTATCCATCCCACCCTGGGATTCCCTTCTTGCTGAAAAGACTCGTATTAACCCCCTGAACCTTGTCCATGCTACCTGAACCCCAATGAGGGCAAAGTACACGAACACAAACAAGTGTGTGGTAGACTGCAGGGGTCTGGAGTTTGTGAGGCATCACTAATGACAGCAAGGGATTCAGCCAAACAAACAGGGCCATAATTCTCTCTATCTGATGGATTTCATGCTCTTGGAAAAGCTTTGAAGATGGAAACAGCCCTTGAACACAGAACTGTCTCTGTTACAACTGGACACACTTTTTGGTTTTGTAGACCCACACAATTAGATATAAAGCCCCTGCCCAGGCAGGATTTCAAAAATCGTGAAGCCTGTAATTAAAGGACATGTCTGGTTTACTCAAAGACGTACAAGAGGACACAATATTTGGTATTTGTAGCTATAAAATTGAAGAGACCAAGCTTCAAATTCAGAATTACTTGCATCACAAATTTCAGTGCCACCACAATTTCATACTTTTTTCAAATAGCTATCCATAAATTAGGAAAGTAGTGAATTTACCTGCAAAAAAAGTTATAAGCAGGGAGCAAAGCCTTCTAGAATATTGGGACTCAGTTATCAGAATTTATGTACAGAAACTTCTAAATACAGTATCTGTTTACCACTATGCCTCACAGCATGCCCTTGAAAAAACCATATGGACTGGCACCCCTGATGGAAAAACATCACCCCACAGAGCCTGAAATCTAACCAGCTCCATCTTGGGTCCCACATAGCCAAGATACTATGACTGAAAGCTACCCAGATTGGGTAGGACAGGTGTCCTTCTTGTCTGTGCATTTTTTTTTATTTTCCTGATATGAATTCAGTGATATTCATTACTGATGTTGGAAGGCCACCAAATGAACAAATTACTAATTTATTACTGTTTCTGGGTCTTTACTCATTGAGGATTATGATGACCGGTCCAGTAAACGTTATTGAAGCATTCAGTCAAAGACTAACAGATTATGGAACAGCTTCTACCTCCAGGCAATAAGACTGCTAAATAGCCAAGCTGCAGTTCCTTCAGCAAATCACCCATAATGGCTACATGGACACACAGTTTTCATTGTATTCGGCATACTGTGCTACTTGGACATCATGTACTGCACACACCCTGGACACATCGCAGCTCTATTTATATTGAGCTCTGTCTGAGTTTATTTTATTCAATTTCTATTGCACTATTGTGTATTGTGATGTAACCTTATTTTGTAACTTAAATTTTGTGATTTCCCCCCCCCCCCCCCACCAGTGAGCTCACAGAAAAGGCATTTCATTGCCAGCAACTACTGCTGCAGGTTGTATTGTTGTGCATTTGATAAATAAGCTTTGATTGAGAAGGTAGTAGACCCAGAGAAGCTAGTAGACTGTGGCTCTTCACGATCGGGAAACTAATAATTTGCTCAGTTATCATTTTTATTATTATGTCTTACGAGTGGTGCTAGGAGGTAGAGTGGTGCAGTGGTCAGCATTGAGTTCCAGTCCAGATCTGGGGGCGCTGTCTGTGTGGAGTGTTTATGTTCACCCCATGTTTATGTGGGTTTCCTTCGGGTGCTCCAGTTTTCTCCCACAGTCCACAGGATTCTGGGAAAACTGGCCCTGGTGTGGGTATGTGCATGTTTGTGAGTGCCCTGCGATGGGCTGGCATTGTCTTACCTGTCGCTCACAGGATAGGCTCCAGCTCACTGCCACCCTGAATTAGAAGAAGTGGTTAAAAAATGGATATATAGACACTCACACCAGGGCCAGTTTTCCCAGAAGCCAATTAACCAATTAAAAGTATGCTTTTGGAGTGTAGGAGGAACCCAGAGCACCCATCAGAAACCCATGCGAACATGGCAAGATCATACAAGCCCCACAGAGACAGCAGCCCAGGTCTGGAATTGAGCGCAGGGCCCCTGCACAACAAGGCTGCAATGCCAACCACTGCCCCACCCTGCCGCTCCACCATAAGAAAGAAGTGTGTAGAATTAGAAAGTTTGGAATGTTAAGCAGTTTAACAAAAAGTTTTATTGTGAAAAAAGAAATCTCAGGCAAAAGGGGAAACCCATCACTCATCAGTCATTCTGCTCTGACTCAGTAACACATGTGGGATCTCACATTGCTCATCTCCATCTCCACAGGGGAAGGGCTCAGAGGGGGATCCCACTTACGTCTTCTCAAGACCAGGCTGCTCTCCAGCTAAAGAGTTTCAGCCCTAATTTGTCTATAATTGCACTGAAATTGAATCAAGAATCTAAGTCGTTATCTCTGCTAATACTCGGCAAGCATATAATCATTGCGCTGAATACTAAACTGCACTGCTCAGTGTCTTCCAGGTCTATGTGCAAGTGAGACTGCATGTGACAGAAGGCATCAGACTTGTAATTTCTTCTTCAGTCACAGGGGCCGTGACTGTAGCAATTAGCCTCAAAGGAGAGGAAGGCAGGCAGTATGATGTGTATTGATAGGTATTGAGAAACTTAAAGGCAAAGACGGTGAAAGCACATGTGATGGCATTGATTAGCACTCAGTCTTCATTTGATTTCTTGGTCACTCAGCAGAAGTAGCCTTGCCTTTCAGTTTCTAAGTCCTAGTTTCATATTAATGTGATATACTGTAGATATACAGTAGATATAGATCTAGATTGGAGTCTGCTCCATGTCAGTGTCACCAATGTTCAAGGCCTTTTTTTAAACGGCAAGACTCTGCATAATACAGAATAATCCCCAAAACACAATCACAGTGTTTCTTACTGGCTTCCTTCATCTAATTTTTCACAGACTGACAGATCTTAATTAATCTAGTACAGCGGTAATCATTACCCTCTGCCTCCTGTTTCCTGATCTCAGACCGCTCCCCTTCCATTCTTTAATCTATTACAGTAGCCCACACCACATCACAGTTTCTCTTCTCTAGACCACACTGCCCTTTCCTGCTCTTTCCAAATAGATTGAGCCCATTAATTTATAAAAGGCTGTTCTGAACAAATGTGCTACTGTTAGGAATAAGAAGAAAGATAGCAGATCCTTTGGTTTATTGGGGTTATATTTTGCTGGAGAAAAGTAATCAAATAAAAGTCACTGCAGAAGGAATTGAAGTGCTCAGAAAATTGTGATATCATGGTCATTTCATCCCCTTTCAGAAGACTACTGCTTTTCCGAGAGATAATTTAGTTTAGGCCATGAATGACCTATCACTTCTTAGACAAATAGGAAATAACCTTAAACTACTACAGTGAAAATGATAGACGAAAGAGAACAGAAGATAAGAAACACTTCCGCGAATTCTGTAATATATTTTCTGATAATAAGTATTAAGTTTATTTAGCAGTCTAATAGTACATAGAAGTCTCTTAATACATACGTTGAATTTGTTGGTATAGTCTGAGAATCTTGTACTTAATAAAAAATGCAACTCTGCCAATAAGAATTGGGATAAACATGAAATACTGTATTGTTTCAGATGAGGAGAGGAAAACAATGACTTAACTTTTTCTTCAATAAAACAACTTCTGTTTTTAAACAATACTCACCAATGCAATTACAGCCACCAGTGTCATCATTATCAATTGTCAGTGTACTCCTGTATTCCTTATATTACTCTACCGTGCTTTGTGAAAAAAGAGCTCTAGCCAGGAGCTGGGCTGAATGACTGCACTGGGTCTGTGTTTGTCTGGCGAGGGGTGTTCTAGCACTCAGGAGCCCTGTGGACGGATGACAGCCTGTCTGCTGCCCTGCCTGTCAGGGGCTGATGGCTCACTGACAGGGATCAAGGCCTCTCCGTCTGGTGAGCAGAGGAAGGTTGAGACAGTGCTCCACTTGACACACATGGTTGGCAGTCAATGCCCTGGAAATCCCCTCTCAAAGCCACAGAAAGTATTTCACACCAGACGACTCTCTCAGCAGGGAGTGTTGTGGATGCATCGGCCCTGGTTCTGGCATCGGGGTCCCTGAGCTGACGCAGTTGCCAGAACTCTGAATTTCAGATGAGGTTAGAAATGTGAGGAGTCTTATTGGCCCGTCTTGCTCATCTACTCATTTAGCAGCTGAACAATCTGAAACCTTGTCCAGCTGTCCAGCCGTCTCTGCAAAGAAACTCTGTTGAGATAGCTACAGTATTTCAGAGCCCCACGACTCTTAGTGTGAAGAAGTGTTACCTATTCACCATCCTAGATGTATTCCAGATGTAACCTTCTTCCCCTTTTTCAATACCGACCTTAATTTCTTCCATGTCATTTATATCATTCAGCTCAATTTTCAGATGCAGATCCATTAGAGCATGCGTTACATTTATTCTCCTTTTTCTGAAAGGACTGGTAATTGTGAAAGCAATAAAATAACAAATGCAGCTAAATACAGTATGGAAATGAATAACCCTATATTTCACTTGCAATGGCCATTCGTTTCAGATCATGCTGTCGTGTTGTTTATTTGCAATATTTTTAAGTAGCACAGGAGTTAGCACAGGTCTCTTGGGTCCTGGACTGGCTTCTAGCCTGGGACACATATTGCAAACCCTTCCTGCGACTGCCTGGGTTTTTAATGGGTGCTCTAGTTTTTTGCTCCATTAACTGGAGGTGGCACAGTGGTACAGTGGTTAGCATTGCTGTCTCGCAGTACTATGACCCTGGGTTTCCTCCAGGTGCTCCAGTGTCCTCCCACAGTAAAAAAAGAACATACTGATAGGTTAATTGGCTCCTGGGAAAATTGGGCTTGGTGTGTGTATGTTTGTGCCTGTGTGTGCCCTGAGACACACTGGCGTCCCTTCCAGAGTGTATCCCACCTTGCACTTGTTGCTTGTCAAGATAGGCTCTGGCTCCTTGGTGACCCTGAGTTGAATGAAGTGGTCAGAAAATGTTCGCTTGGTGTGTCTAACTAGTCACTATGTCTGTGAGCGTCATGCAAAGCACAGGCATCCCATGCAGGGTATAATATTGCCCTGTTCTGCCTACCGGGTTTCTGCGGTCCATCCAGGAATAGGCAGCTTTCAGACAAAGGAGGGACAGAATTTATGTTACTAGTCATATGATAACATAAGACATCTGACGTGAAGCTATTAACATACAATAGAACATATAATAAAGAAATCTTCGGTTTTTCACATCATGATAAGGAAGAAATGGTACTCTTGAAGTGAATACTTCTTTCTTACTATCTTTCAAAATGGGGGGTAGACTTTAAGCTGGAGCAAAAAGGCTTTGAAAGATCACTCAAATTTTTGCTGTTTTGTGATTTAACAAATCTGTAATAAACACATATTCATCTTACAGTACATCTAATTTATTCATGCATCTTACTTCTGGAACTGTAGAAGTGGTCAAGTGCAAATTTAAATCTCAATTTGCATTGAGCCTGTTTCC
The DNA here is from genome assembly GCF_055471065.1 of Atractosteus spatula. Classification (NCBI taxonomy): domain Eukaryota; kingdom Metazoa; phylum Chordata; class Actinopteri; order Semionotiformes; family Lepisosteidae; genus Atractosteus; species Atractosteus spatula. The sequence goes on along the minus strand of NC_142731.1, from coordinate 1,233,049 downwards.
ATTTTAGAACTGCTGTCTGATTATTTATTGAACGTTGGTGACTGTGGGACTGCTGGGTGCATTTTATGCAGTATTTGTACTTTAACCTTGACCCTGATTTGCAAAGTTAACAGTTCTACTTCGATCAGAGATGTTAAAAGCAGTGGCTTTGTGGGTCACAATGGAGCATATGTGGAGTAGCAGGGAGCTCAATGCCATCTGTTATGGTTCCTGTGGCAGCTGGCAAAACAGGCCCATGTCTAGAATACCCAGTCCTTCCCAGTTTCCTTACACTTCTCCAAGCCTCTGGAAATTTACTCAACATTCCAGCACCAAAGGCTATTGCATTTACATTTTAATTTCAGATATTTTTAAACCAGTTAAAATATGCTTTTTTTTAAATTAGAAAGTAATTATACACTTACAAGATGGGCTCTGATGAGAGGTTGTTAAAATAATCTAGTATCTCTGGTTGAATCCATGCCAGCAGATAGCAATCTTGTCAGCTGGTGGACGTGTGGTCTTATCCTGTTTTTGATTAGCAAATTCACCCCTCAGGTTGTAGGACAGTAATGCACCCAACCAGTTTTGGATTTTGGACCAATTTATGAAGCACATAATAATTAATTTTGCTCTTCATGAGAAACAAACACATGCCCTCGTGTATTTCAGATGCTAAGGCAAGTGAGCTTTTTATGTTTAAATATATTAGCATATTATATTTTAAGGAAACACATGAATCAATATGAGTTTCCATGTGTTACTGCACCTCTTTACATATCTTTGCTGCTATTGTACTTTTAGCTTTTCATTGTCCTGATGTTTTTTACCTTTCAAACCTTTGGAATCATCGGTCATTGATCATGCAACTCAGATCAGGGAGATCAATGCATGTACATACACTGTCCTCTGATAAAGCAATGACTGAACTGTGAAAACTCAACAGTGCAGAAGTGGCATGGTATAAAATACCATGAGTAAAAAGGTTTATTTATCAGTATAATGCAATCAATTACACAAAAGGCAAAACACTGCAAGGTAATGCAGAATGTCACAAGAGGCGTGTGTGCACAGCTCGCTGTGCATATCGCTGTCTTCAGTGGTGTGGAGAATGCTCTCTAATGCTCTTGACCTACGATGAAAAGATTCACAAACTTGCCTTTTTGTGTTTGTCAGTGAGCCTTTTATTGGCAGCTGCCTTGCACACAGTTTGCAGGAGAACAGACGTCTCAGTAACAGCACTCTTGGAGTAGGGCAGTCATCTCTGCAACACATTAACACCATGTCGGGAGGACACAAACGGACACAAATGTCAACTCACACCTCAGTATGAGAAATACTACAATTGGATTACACATAAGCACAGTTAGTAGCGGTACACTTTACCCTACATTTTGATTTACCCTCATAAAGGATAGTGAGCTGGTAGGATTCGGTGATTTTAGGTGACAGGGGTCCTTTTAGGCCTGGAATTTAGAGATGCTGACCTAGAAACCCAGATGGAAAACGTAGACCCTTTCCCTGTGCTGGACTGTGTCCATCGTCCCTCTCCGGACATCCTTTGGTCCCAGGCATACAGGAGCTGTACTTGAAGTGACCTGGGTGTGCTGATCACAGTGCCTCACTGAGCTCTTGATTTCAAAGCGGTCCGGGTCTCCGCAGGTCACTCACACTGTAAATCCTGCTGCCTGTCCCTCGTGCTGCAAGTAAATCAACTGAACAGCCATCTGCTCCCAGGAGGCACTTCAAATAACCCCAGAACCATGTCCAGATCCTGATGTGTATGCAAGCTTCCTGAAAGAAAGCAAGCTCCAAATAAAAAATCCTTGTAAAATGTCTTTCAGAATGAGAATAGTGTACCTGCTTATTGCTTTCAATGCACAGAAATTTTCCTTCTACAATAGTTCCATATGACTCCATTATGCATTCCAGCTAAACTCCAGGTTATTTTTTTCCAGAATGACATTAATATGCAAACAGTACACACAGTATGTTAATTCTCTGTCCCATACCCACGTTGTCTGTTGCTATATACTGTACTGAACTTCTACAACTTTGCAGTGTGCTCCAACACATCACGTTGTGAAAGTGATCCTGGTCTTGAAAAAAATTCGCACTTTATTTTCTGGCAGAAATATTATACAGCAGCTCCCATAGGTATGTAAATTTCCTGCAAAAATCTGTGAGCATTTTAGCATGCAAATAGTTAATTTGATTAATTAAATAATTTAGAAATCATGTTGTAAAGTCCGGAATTCTCAGATCACTTAGCTACTAGCAACCAAATGGTCTACAGCTAATGTTCTTATTACTTTTTAAGTGACAAAGTAGTAAAATGATTATGCAAGATGTCTAAACATTAAAGAATTAATTTATAGGAAATGAGAAAGACACCATAAAATGCACTTGATTATTTTTCACTCAAGAAGACGCAAATCATCTCATGTCAAAGCTTATTACCCTAGAGTGACCTGCAATAAACATCAAAGTTTAGAACAGTGAAGAATATTTCTGATCCTCCAATTTTATTTACAGAAATGATAGAAATCAGACTGATGTCTCTGAGACAAAGGTAAAATTCTGAAAATAGTGATGGCAGAAACATGCCAGACATCAAAAATACATTATGATACCTGTCCTCAGGATAGGGGACAACACTGTGAACCAGAAAATTACAGATCAACCAGGTCAATATGTATTGTAATATAATAATCATAAGAGGATTTGCCATAGTACAGTATGTCTATAGAGGACTTGCTACAGTATTGTTTTTGTGAAATCTAAAACTTTTCACACAAAAGTACAGTATGCTACCTACTGTCCATCATATTGCGTTGTTGTATAGAGTTCTACACTCTGCAACACTATAGGATAGTATAGAATGCAACATAAAAGGATACTAATGGATGATACAGTATGCAGTGAAATTGGTATGCTTTACTATGGTGTTATTCACACCTTTTAGATTTTCACAAAAAAAACTGTAGTACAGTATAAAATATTGAATTAGCTATTTATTCTTTTTAATATACTACAAAATATCAGTCAGCCTGATTTCTATTACATGTAATAGTTTCAACTGTAGCAGTAAAAGCATCACAGGATACAGTGAGCACAAACTGAAAAAAACACCTTTCAAATCAGGAAGTGAGACAATGCAGGATATGATAGAAAGCAGTAAAGCAGCAGGAAAAGGCAGCAGATTGATCGTCTGCCTTTTGATGATTTAGAAACCTGTCAGAGCCGCACAGTTGACCGTACTTTTCAGGATAATAGTATATCTCTTTCGCAGCCCAGTGAGGCTCAAAAAGGAGAGCGTCCTGACCCCACTTCCTCCTCCATACGGAGTCTTCCTACTCCGAGATGACTAACCAAATTAGGGGTCCAATTATGTTGCTGTTGCCTTCGAGGTGAGCTTTGCCACATAATGAAAATGTGTTGGTATAGCTGGCGATCATTTTCTGGCGTCATTGGGAACAATAAAGAAAAGACGTGTTTTGCAGGCTAGGTCTCAATTCCTGTTTATCTAAGGTTCCTAATTAATTTAATTTGGAACAGAGTGAGAGAGCATCATTGCCTCTTTTCTTTTTTTCACAGCTGCTATGACAACCGGCCTGCAGTGCTGGGACTGATGCAGTACACAGCTCTCTGAGTTTGTATGTGTATCTCATTCTTTACCAAACACATCAGGTCAGGCTCTGGCTGGCTCTTAGCAAAGTGGGACGGGAGCAAACAAATACTAGCTGTGCTTAGGGGCTGATCACTTAGGGGCTGATCACCAGATGAGCGCCCATAAACCCATAAACACTGGATAAGGTTTATTACCAGGTAATGTGCTTATCACTAGGCAAGCTTAATGGCCTTCCTCAGTGTTCAGCACCTGAAGCCCTTTTGAATGGTCATATCTACTGTTCATTCACAAGTGAACTCAGTTTGCTGAGCTTTTGCAATGCACAACTTATCCAGAGCCTCTAAATAGAATTAGAATTAGAATTACAGAAAAAGATGGAGAGCATTTAAATGCAGACTGATGTGCTTCGCTGATTCATTGTTTCTGTGACAAAAATGGGTTTCAATGTCACCAGTGACAGATCATCAAATGTGAAGGGAAAATATTTTTGAAGGAAATAGCCACATCTATTTTAACAGGCACAGTTGTTTTTTTTAAGTATGGCTTGGAAGACTTTGGTAATATAAAATAAAATGCACGAGTCTGCTTTATACAATATTATAATCACTGTAAGGGCATTGATTATGGAAAAAATGTCTGACTTTTGTATAAACAAATCCAAGAAATCCAAACACTAGAATAGGCCATTAAAAAATATTCTAGTTACCATTCTAGTTACCACTTGTTTTAAATTATGCTGCTCTTATTTATTTTTTATATGAATCTAATCTTCATATTATACTTGAATCTTTACCTTTATAGGAATCTTTATATTATTCTTTAGTGTTGCTACATGAGTGGTTCAAACCTTTCATATTATGAAAGGGGGCAGAATAGGATGAAACAGGAAAACAGGAAAGCAGAGCAGTTTTATTCCAGGACACTATTTAATAGCCTGTCTTGTTCCTTGCACTTTGTACAATGGGGAGCATCAGCACCTTGACCTCCAGCTGGAACATTAGTCCCTGCACAGTTCTGCAGCTGTGCCATGGCAGGCCCTTGCTAATATCTTGTGATTTGTTCAGATGTCACTCACTTGCTGAATGAGTTCAGCGGCCGTGGTGAGGGTTGTGCTCACTAAATCTGCAATTTTATTGTTTTTAGTCATTATCTCAATCAAGCAGATGAAAATGATTTCATCGTATCATCAGATCAACATCATAATGAAAACAATACAAGACAAAATCCCCAGTGTGGAATTTTATTTTGGGGGAAGTAGTTGAATTGAGTTTTGGAAATGATTTCCTTCAATCCACAGACACAAGACACTCAAATTGTTCAACATTTGGAGCCAAGCAGTAGCCATCCTACAAGAAATATGTTCTCAAGTGAAGATTAAAGGATCTACTTTACAGGAGCTACAGTCAATCTTTCAATAATCTGATCTGCAATGTTCTACATACTCTACTGTTCTATAGTAGATAAATGTTCTACTGCTTGTAATGGTCTGATACTTAAGGCAGTATAAGCAGTGGTATGTTTTCGTAAGATAAACCCAAGAGTTGGCAGAAGAGTACTCTGCGAGAGCAAACAAGATAGAGTAAGCTGGTAGCAAGGTGTGTGCAGCAAGCAGGGAAGAGCAGGCGATACAGCCGAGGGAAACAGGCAGAGGCCATAAAATTAAGAGACACAACACAAAGCACAAGAGAAGAATCCAAAACACGTAGCCAGCATGTAGTGAGGGTCAGAAATCCAGGAAACAAACAGCGAGAACTAGTAACTCAGAGCAAAGCAAAAAACATAGCAAACTCAATTACCGTTCCTGAGCACTAACAGATTACAGTTTAAGTAACCTGAACCACCTGAGGCAGGCGCAATAGTAAGTTGCTTCCAGGTGGTACAAGACTCCTGTTATATTAGTGAGTGTAAGAATTCCTGGCTGCCATTTAAATACTATCTGTCCCGCAGAGCACCAGCTCCAGAGCACCAGAGATGAACATGACACTTTTGCTAGAGGATTGAATCCCACTATTCTGCCTACTAAAGCATTAGAATAAGATGTAAATTGAAATGTCTCTTGTCCACCTGTTTTCTCATGTCAGTTTTTTAGATCTAGCTTTTTAGTGAATTGTTCATTCCCTCTTCAGCTTCTTCTATTATAGAACTATTACAGAACTCCTCAGTCTTGAATCTTACATAAGCTTATCATTATGAATTTATCATAGTAATATCAATGCTTACATCTCAGGTTCCTCATTTGGTTTCATTTTTCTCAGCTTTGAACAAATCCAACCCAGTAAATGATTCCATCCCTCCTACCAAACACACAAATCAACGCAGAGAAAATCTGGGTTATGATGTGTCAATTCTGTTTTTTGAGCACAGGCGCTATCCAGATGTAAGATGCATCACATTCCCAAATACTTTGTGTTTAACAACTTTTTTTCTTATATGTCTAACCTAAACCAGGACAACGGAAATATAAATATTTAAATAAATTATTTTCCAAAGGGAAACTGAAGACTTCAAAAGCTCTGATCCCTCAGTTCTATTTTGCAAAGTCAACACAAATTTCCAATCTGGCAGCACACATTCCAGAATATGATTCATCACAGTCTTGCACCCCTGATGTCATACAGAGGAAGATCAATGCTGAAGATGTGTCATTAATAAATACATATAAATTACACATGAACTACCTCTTCTTAATATCTGATGATACTATTAATACTGATTTGCAAGAGAGCAACGTATTAATAATATCACATGAAATCTGGAAATATTCTGACAATTGAAAATGCAGGAGATCACTTTGCCTATCAGGCTAGTTATTCTTGTGAAAGAATGTTGATCTAAGAATACCACCCAGGCATGAAAGATTAAAAAAAATCAACTTCAACGATGTGGTTGGGCATTGTATTGTATTGAAGAAAACTGTGACTCCAGGCATAAAGAAGTGCCCACTGTGGTTGAAAGCATATACTCCTTGAAAACTGGTTAGAAATGCACGGCAAAACAGACGGGCAACTCTTGAATCACTTGGCTGCAAATGTCAATCTAAGGCATGAGCAGGCTGTTTCATCAATCAAAGTTGTTGTGTCAAACAAATGACAGCAATGCGGGTGTCCGTGTTGCAGATGTCTTCTTTATTACATATGCATATGGGAGTCTAGCTCTTGCAGGCCAGAATCAAAGAAGTATTACAAAGAGTGGTCTTTTTATACAGTAAGGTCTGTAAAACTTGTCCATAAAAGGGATTTGACATTGGCCGTGCACGTGAAGAGCAGTCAAGCAAGTTCCTCATTGTTTTTGTAACTCTGCCAGGAACGTATGGCAGTTATGCCTTGCAACATAACATACGTTGAGAATTCAGCATATATAGACAAAAGCAGAACTACATACAGTACTTTCACAACCATTGGAGTGTAAAGCTACAAGATACAAGTGTTTAAAACATAAAAGACTTATACCTGAATAAAGAATAATTCCCTCACAGTCGATCATGAACTTCACAGTCAGGGATATTATGGTGGTGCTGCAGTGCATAAACACCCTTATTACACCTAGAAATGCACTTTTGTGAGTAACGTGGTGCAAAGAACACAGACAATGGTCTATTGAGAAGTGGAAAAACGTCATGGTCAGATGCAAACACCTAGGAGGTCTCAAGGTTTGCTGAACACCAAGAGAGCTCAGGCCAACTAACCCTCCTACTCTGAACACTACTTACCCATTTCAGCACTGCTGCTCTGGCCACTCTGGGGCAGTCAGCTAATGATATGACCCAGCTTCTGACTTCTGATCACAGATCTCAACCTATTAATCAGATAGGCACCTTTAGCAGTTGAGCTACAGTTACACGTTTAAAGAGCTTCCTTTAATGGAAGGAAGTTTAAAATCTCAAGAATGACAAGCATTTTTAGCCTGGTCCAAGCTCATTAATGACGATTAGTATCAGTATGCACATTAGCCTCGATGTTCAAGAGCACTGCTGTAAACCGCCATAAAGGGGGATGTAAACTGCATTATTCAAATGCAGTAATTCATTATTAATTATGATTTTCCAAGACAGTTTGTCCAGAAGCCCTGATCGAATAAATATGGTCTCACAACCTCTAATTGATCCAAATTATTAGGAGGTCTTGGCAGTGGACAGTGAGTGCACTCTCTGGAATGGAATCCAGTATCGTGATTGAAATCAGCTTCTGCAACTGCACCAAAAAAGGACCAGCACATAATAGCAGAGAAGAGATATTGCATCCTCATCTGTTTCAATATACAGCTATGATATTTATCGTAAGTGTAAATCTAGAATTGGATGACACAACCATCACAGGAAATATAGTACATTCCTCTAAATAGTACATATGAAAAGAAACATATCACAATATCCACTTCTCTATTATCAAATACTGGTCCCCCAATAAAACCCTTGCTATAGAGACATTTGCTGGAAGCCTGCATTCCATAACTCATCTCTTCACGAAATTAGATCAATTTATCAGAGCCTTGAGTCTGTGCTGCAGATGGAATTTCCCCTGTTCACATACTGTATTCCATCATAATTGCCTGTTTGGCAGAACATCTTGTTCTGTATAAAATGTTCACTTTCTATCCTGAGAATTTCTAACGGGAGCAGAAGTAATAGAAATTCAACCTCCTTTTATTGTACTCTCACCCCCTGTTTCCGGTTGATCTATTATACAACCTGACACCAGTGGTCCTTCTTAAAATGCCTTCCCAGAACTTCACCACCAGCTAGTAGGCCAGTCACTCTCTTCCTTTTAAGATGCAATCTGCAATTCTATCGATTTTAATTTTCAATTGCCAACCATCCTGACACAGCTTTCTGAAGAAAAAAAGTGTAGCTTGATGGCATCAGGAAATTAAGAAGTGCAGAAAGCAAAGTGCAGAAAGCAAGATCCTGACATTGAAATTAATGATTACATTAAAATAAACTGTTATGAAGCCATTACATTTGAAGCTTATGAAACTTGTTACACTCAGTTCTGGAACAAGCAGTCATTCAATATTTCTGATCCTGCATTTACATTTTTAAATAAGAAGATATCACTGATGTCACACCATGTTGTGTTGTAAAATATTTATATATTTAATTACACCACACAGATGCACAGGGACACCATTTTTTTCCAAAATAATTGATTGACACTTTAAATATTTTGTGCAATGCAAAATTGGTGCTTTGTTTCCAAATCCAGTGACTGATTTTGGTCTTGCAGAGTCATCATCCTATTACAGTTTCAACTTACTTCAAGCAATTTCAAACAGATAACAGATTCAGCTTGGTGTTGAATATGCAATTAAACAAGTTGTTTTGTGTACTTTTGAATTAGTTCATCTTAAATATTTTAAATCTGGAATAAGGAACACATCTCAATGGGCCAGTACTGGCAAGGCTTGATCGAAATGAACAAAACACAGATGTAATTGGATTTATCTTGTCCATACAATTCTGTCTATTATTGATAGATACTGTGTGAAGCAAAATGTTTTGAAAAAGCTCTGGGATTTTCTGTAATTTAATGTTCAAGTTCACTGTGTCTGTAATGATGTGATAAGACATACGATCTGTTTGGCGGCAGAGACTCGCACACCATGTTAATATAAACCGATTTTTCACACTGGTACTAATCCTGGCTTGATGAGTGAACCCCATGTCCCTGAGTCATAACCCCAACCCCACCTGTGAAATCCACACTCATCAGGCAGGAAGCATGAGTCTGATCTCATTTCAAATCGACTGCTTTCCATCCGACAGCCACCTGCAAAAATAATCTGGGAGAAATCAGATCAGCTAATGCAAGGGTAATCAAAGGCCAATCTGTGTCCAATAATGGAGACAGATGTAGAACTTTAATTGGTTCTAAAAGGCACCAATAGAGGACATTATTTCCCTTTCACTTTCAGCTGAGTTTCAAATCCGTGCAGTTTCAAGGAACTGGATTGACGTCAAAGTCAAAAAATAGGGAATCACGTGAAGATCTGTGGGTGTAAATTTTAGCTGTGTTTAAACAAGCAGACTTCACACAGTGGTAATACAACTACAACACAACACCAAAATAAAAACAGCAGATGCCAACTCAGCCCATGTCTTGTCTTGTGTGTGATGCATCATTAGTTGCAGACAATCAGAGAGACAGATGCTCATCTTTCATCCAATCCTGTTTGTTCTCATTTTACCAACCAATGTGGCTAAGTCCTGTGTCACTGTCACTACTGTTTTTCACTACTGTCACTACTGTGATGACTGTGCACATTTGTCACTGTGTCAGAAACGAATTAAATTAAAATTCAAGTTTCAACATAATCAATTAGTTTTAGCAGTTAAAAGGTAAAACTCTTCAAATCAGAACAAGGAAAAAATTAAAATAAACAATATAGAAGAATATAGACTATATATAATATGTCTAAATGCAGCTTTAAATAATTTTTCAGAAGGTTTGGATTAGAGTCCCTGGAGAAAAACCTAACTTCCACAGATGGTATAGTAACACTAATAACAATATTACTTCAAGGAAAATGTCTGTGCAAGCTAGGGTGATATATGAATTAAGAGAGGTTGACAGCAAATTCCTTTTAAATTGAAAGTAAGTACTGTACATTTATATTATAATATAAAGCAGAATGAGCTTTGTGTTTGTATTTCAAGTAGGACTTATATTTATTTTGCCCTCTGCAATAAAGCAGTAGTATCAATTGAGAAAAACAGTACAGCAGAATTCCAAACCTACAGTATTTTAGATGTATCTAACCTCATGTTAGATGTAGAAATTCAAACTTGTTGAATTTGGACTGATGTGATGTGGTTGTACAGTGCATTGCTGCCTTGCAGCTCTGGGACTCTGGGTTTATTTCCTGGGGTGGTAGAGTACGAGTGTGGAGTTTGTATTTATCCCTGTCTTTGTGTGAGTTTCTCCACGTGCTCCAGTTTCCTCCTACAGACCAAAGAGATGCAGTTTTTAAAATTAGTCCTGGTGTACAGTAAGTGTGTCTCTGTCTGTGTCTGTGTGCCCTGTGATGGACTGGTGGGCTGGTGTCCAGTCCTGGGTGTATCCTTGCTCCTGTTACTGGTCAGGTTAGGCTCTGGCTGTAATGGTATGATAAGCACATGAGGGTGGGATTTGCTTATCTGGCTAAGTGAATTAGAAAATGGATGGATGAATCTTGGTCATCCTACCAAATGCTTTTCCTAACATTCTGGAGAATTCACAGCTTGTGTGAACAGCCATTAACGTACAGGAGAGCAGAGGGGACTGCATTCAGCTTCACCTGGGAACCATTAACCTAGATAACAAATCAATTTGGGACATTACAGACAGGCTCTCCTCATCTTTCACTGACAGATGGAACCAGCATTTCTGACAGGCTGGAGGGCCCACACCAAGGACAGCCCTGTAACCCTGGGCTGAAGCTTCTACCAGGAGCTTTCAGAACTCATCATATTTCTCCAGATTAAATAAAAGCAGCAATAAATCACTCACAGAAGAGGACAATTTGGCACACACCCGTCTATACACTCCACAATTTCCAAATTGAGTTGTGCACAGTTTACACCTTAATCTCTGCAGCTGGAGCATGACCTGCCTCTCCTCATATGTGATTTATAGAAGGACTTTCAAAAGCATTTGACTTTGGAATGACACTTGTTGACCTTTTTAAATTCCTGATTGATTCCAAACAATTTCCCAAAAGTGTATCTAAGTAAATAATGTTTCAATGTTACTTTTCCATGCCTTTGCTGCATTTTGGTAGAGGAAATTTGCTTCTTTCAATTCTTTCTTTTAATGGGGATGATTTTTGTTCTGTAGCAAAATGCTTCACAAAATCTTCTGATGGGCATCTTGAGCAGATCTTTTCTAATGATAAAATAATCATAGTTTACTGCTTATTCTCTGCTTACTGTTCATCTTTGAGTAAAAGACATACATCAGTGATATTAGTGGAACATTTTACACTGTAAAAACATCAGGATATAACTGTTTATTTTGTAGCTGGACATCCATTGTCAAACTGTTGCTGCACAGAGTGTCTCAGTTCTCCTCTGCTTAGATGTTCATGGTGACAACAGAATTCCAGTGTTGCTAAAACTGGAAACTGAGACAAGCAATACAAGCCTATCCTTATAACTAAATTGCTTCCAGCCCTAGATGCTAGCATGTGTAGACAATGTAAGAGCAGTGTGGTGGCGTGACTGTCCTACAGCTCTTGTGTATGTGATCGACCATTCGGCATTTGCATGATCCTCTGTCTCTGCGTGGGTTTCTCTGGTTTTTCCTGTTTGCTCTTGCAGTTCAACTTATGCTGTCCATGTTAATTGACATCTAAAAACTGTGCACCGTTTTCATGTGTGAGTGAAGACATGAGAGTATTTCCCTTTCCATGGATTGGCATCCCATCCTGGATTAATGCTAGACACTGTCATTGCTGTAATTAGTTCTTTGGATGATTAATGTGCTATCCTTCTCATTTCATGGATCTTAGCAACATGGAGCTGGTGCTGGTGCCATTTAGGAGCAATGCTTCCTTAGTTTGAAATATGTAATGCCTGTAGATATTAAATGTTGCTTAAATATTGATCTGTTAATCCTGTGAAAAACCTCTTAATCATTTAAGTTTTTCTTTTACTTTTCAAAAGCAACAAATAATAACAAAATGTAAACATACTAATATAAAGCTAGTGCCAGCAATGGAGAGATATGCCCTTCAATGTACATGTCAGTCCTCTTTTCACACTGTGAGGCCCACAGTCGTGTCAACAGTAGCTGTTGCTGAAAACTGTAACTGTGTCACAGGGCAACTGAAGAACTGAAGAATAGTCTGATAAGCATCAGGCGCAGGGCAATATCCATTTTCAGTTCTTGATCAGAACTCATTTTCAATGCTTTACAAAAAATCAGCAAGGGAAATAACAGCAAAGTGATGCAAAATGATGTAAGTATTGATATTCTTGACAGTTGGAGTGAGGAGCGATGTCAGCACTCAGGTTGCAAAGGATCAAGCAAAGGTTAATTCCACTCTGAAAAATTAAAGAAAAGAAAATAAAACCTGTTACCTGTGGAGCTGTAGCCAGATGTGTGCATTTTTTTTGTAGTTGTTGTGGAGCAGTTTAAAGGCCCCTGTTATTCATAAATAGACACACCAGGTGGTAATTATTCATCACCTATAATGTAATTATTAGCTAGTTCCACATTCTTACCTGGGGTTAATCAGTAAATTGTCTGAATATATAAAGGGCTTTTACAGTTCTAAGGTACTTGTGTTGTTGCTAAGGGAATTGCTGTTGGTACAAAGTCTGCTATATGGAATGAATGCATCATTGTGACACAAAGCTCGTGTACTGCCCAGTGTTGCTAACGTGGGTTTTTTAAGAACACAAGAAAGGTTACAAATAAGAGGAGTCAGTTTGGCCCACCTAGACCTTTAGATAGTTGATTGACTGAGGATCTCATCTGCTTCTTGAAAGAAGCTAGTGAATTAGCCTCAGCAACTTGGCTGTGTAGCCCCATACTCCCACCACCATTTGAACCAAGAATTGCCAACTGTTTTTTATTTTAATCGCATGTGTTCAGATCCCTAGAGCCACCTTGTTTAATGGTACAGAGTTCATCTTTTGCTCCAAGGTGTGAACCTGACCCATGTGGGTCTCCCTCTCTTGTAAATACAGTAAACAGATCACCACTGCAAAGCATGAATCACCCTCCTCCCCCACTCTCCTGTTAAAAGGTTAGTCACTTCATCCCACACGCAGGCCACAGAATGAGCTCTTTCCAGCACATGAGATCTGCCTCCTTTTCCTAATACAATTAAGCCCACGGTACTGTTTTGTCATTGAAATGGAAACTCATTTTTATTCGCATTGAAGATCCTGGCAGGCCCATGCCTTTCAGTACAATGGAGGGATGTTTAGAAACCAGGGACCCACAGCTCTGGACTCCTAAACACCAGATGCCGGTTGTTTTCCTCCTCAGGATGGGTCACCCTACCCTGACCAGATGGAGCTCATTCATGCATTGTGCAAAACAATGAAAATCGAAATGAGTACTGGAATAACATGCTGCTGTAAAGGACAAAAGGGAGTCCCACTTAAAGAGCATATCTGTCCACCACCCATGGTGCACAAGTCTAATCATCTGTTCAGTAGTTCAGTCTCACACTGGAGAGATTCGGAGATGAGTGTGATGCGGTCGGGATGAGGTTCTGCACCCTCAAACCCGAGGTTATGGTTCTCTCCCAGGGAAGAGTGGATTGTTCTAGGTGACAACATTTGCCAGTACTTTGTTCTTTTTCCCCTTAGCCTTGCCATTCTTCCCTGTCCCTGATAATGAGAAACAGTCCCATAACATAATGCTGCCACCACCGTGCTTCACAACACGAACGGTATTGATTGGTTGTTACACTGTGTTGAGTTTACACCTGCTGTAACACTTCACAGCTCAACCAAAATGTTCCAGTTTTGTCTAACCACAAAACCTTTTGCAACATGTTTTAAATGTTTCACTTAAATGTTTCAGCATCACTTAAATATTTTGTTGCAAATTCCCTGCAACACTCTGACTGCCTTGGCAGAATGACTGCAGAGTACAATGAATATTGTTTGTTTAGTCATGAACATGTTCTCCCACCTCAGCAACTAAGATCTGTAACTCTTCCAAAGACACCACTGGCCTTAATGGTGGCATCCCTATCCAGTTTCCTCCCTGTTCATCTGCTCAGTATGTACAGTAGGCAGTCTCTGGGTGGTATGGTATGCTGTCCACATCTAAATGATCGACTTTACCATGCTAAAATGTATAATTCTCAGTGTTTCTGAATTTTCTAATACAATTATGGGAGATAGATAACCACAAGATCTTTATCTAACTGACAGTCAGACCATGATGCCATCACTGCAGATATTGTTCCTCAGAAGCTGGATTTATAGAAGTACCAAACATATTCACTTGTGCAACATCACATATTTAAGAATCCCACATGGAAACCGTTTTATTCTAAAGACTCACGAGAAAAGCAATTTCTCCACATGTGACTGATTCAGATCAGAGCTTCAGAATGTAAATCAGGGTTTTGCTTTGTTTATTAATCCTAAGCGTCCAGTCTTCTTGAAACACACAAATTAGAAACCGCTGCTTTGAAAGTTCTTTGGTGGCTGTGACATGAAGAGAATCATTAGTAATTTTGAAGGGCAGTTTTGTGAAATTTGATCCTTCTTATAGAAGATTTCATATTACTGAGAAAATACACTGTGGAATACTGACCCCACAAGTTTTTCTAAACACTTCCCAGCTGCAACCTAATATGAAAATGTGAAGTATTTTTAAATAAGTCCTAACATTTAACGTATTGTACATAGCTAACATATGGAACACATCGATACAAGTTCATATGGCAGAAACATTGAAAACATGTGGTTGGCTGGTGCTGCTGGAGGTCATGTGATATAAAATGTGTCATGCATATATGTACAGTGAATAAAACATATACACTGTGAGGCTGTAGTTATCAGTGGTGCGTCAAATAGACAATACTGAATGCATTCACTACAGAATTTGCTCCATGTTTATGAGTTATAAATATGACCTAAAAACTAGCAATCCCTGACTGTCACCTAGATGGTGACTGGTGATTGGTGATTAGATTCTGACATTACCTAAACAATGCTGGACTGAGCTTTATACTGTGTTTCAGGATAAGACTGATACTGCATTAGTTCCACAGCATGATTTGTAGATCCAGGGTAAGGTTCAAATGAAAAGTGTCATTCAGTGTGCATCCCACTGTACAGTTTGTTGTTTACTTCTCTGTGCAGGACAGGAGATAAAGCAGATCAGGTCTTGAACTTTGTTAGCTCTTTTTAGGAGAAATTGGGAAAAGCATATGAACATCAGATGAGCTTTGCTTGGGAGGCAGCCAAGGGCTATTGGACTGTATAAAATCCAGAAAAGATTTACAAAGCTATAGTGAAAGAAATCTGCATTTCTTTAGTATACAACCCTTTGAAATGTTCTTGCAAGCCTAGATCTTTTTCCTGTTATTTTTACAGCTGCAGTTTCAAAATGTTATTGTTCAGCAGCTCCAACTTGTGCATAAGAAATATTTGAAGGAGTACTGAACTTTCATCACAGATCCATTTGGCTTCTGTAGTTTATATTGCAGATGAAATGGAATGACTGTAGCTGAAAATCCTAGAAAACGTCATCAACATGTGAATGATTAATTGCCAATTGTTTATGCCTAGAGTATACCCTACAAACACAGTTCCTTTAAATTAGCAACGGGAACACGCCAACGTAGATGATAAAAACGCTGGGGAATGCAAAATGACGTGAAGTATATGATTTAAGACCAAGTTCAGTCATCAATAATAGAAACATACTGTCATTTTACTACAATAGAAATGTCATTTTTATGATTTTGGCTTCCGAACAATAAACTGCTTGTCACATTGTGGATGACTGCAGTCTCAGGAACTAATTGGCGTAAAATGTGAACAATCCTCTCCATTGACTGTTGACACATCGGCATTTAACAAGGGACTAATTGCACCAGGCACAGAGAAAATATGAGGTTTGTCCTGTATGTGTAGATACAAGTTCAAAAACAGAAAAAATATGCATGGAATTGAATAGACAAAGAGAGCCAATAAATTTTTGTTTGTTGATGTAAACTTGTCCATATACTTACAGTAGGCTTCTAACGGGCAGTTAAGGACACATTGGTCCAAATTCCACAATCCAGTGGACAGTCCATTAGGAATAACATCTCCCAATAAGAAAATATATTTAGGAATGTTTGTTGAGGAATTAGAAATAAAAAGCCTTAGCTTGGGGCTAACCACCTGGCTGTAAGAGAAGGAAATCAGGACCCCCAGTAAGACCCAAACAGGACCCCAGACCACCAATGTACCATTCCAATACAATAAAAAACGTGACCACCTTTCTTGAAGAACTTTGGGGCTTTATATTTTCAAATTTGGCAAAGTGAAAATATGAGTGAGTAACCAGAAATATGCTCAGTGCAAATTAGTTGCTGACACAGGTGAGCTGTCTCGAAGGGTTCATAAAGTGTGAGTATTTGGAGTGTCCCGATTGATAGTGTTTCTCTGTTTTTAGTGGAGTCCCTAAAAAGCAACAATGATAATGTGGTACAATTTGCAAATGCAGAAGAAGGTGATAAGATAAAATCGTTGCGCCTGGGGCAGAGGGCATTAATTTAAAACCATTAGCCTTGTCAGCTTTCTGGGCTAGTCATTTCACTTTGCCTCTGTGATTAATTAAAAGGTGTGATTAATGGTTGTGCAACACAGGGAATAGTCGCTTAGGTTGAGCTTGCTGACTTGGAGAAACTGGGAGCAGAGAGCATGTAGCAGGAGCATGTGGGGCAGCACTACAGCTGTATACATGGAGGAAACAACAAGAAGATTCTGCATCCAAAGGAATTAAAGTTAACAGGGCTTTGACACCCCCTGGAAAGACAAAAATGAGAATGAGAGTTGGGAAGAGAGAAGGAGTAACGAGAAATGAAGCTTGGTGAGGCTGTGTGCAGAAATAGAAAGAGGGGATAACTACGGCTTTTTGAGTTTCTCCACAAAGCTAGAGTAGCAGAGGGGAGGGAGACTATGGTTGTTGTCATCTTGTCATCTTGTTCCATCTTGAATATAAAGAAATTTTTAAAGAATGAAAATCTCACAACCAATGGAAGACTTTAAGAAGAACCATTGTGTCCTGCAGCTTTAAGGTGCAGATTCCAGAGACTCTTATGTGGTCTATCCAGCTCTAAACCATATCACACATAAACAAAGAGGCCAGAGGTGTTACTGTTACTGGTACTGTTCATACAGTACAGTTGAGTCTGTTTAAGCCACTGTGGAAGAGCTACTATGTGGAATTACCACTACATCAAACCCCAAAATCAACATCCTGCATGACAATCAAAACCCTATGAGGATGTGTAATTGCACTTCTGTGTCAGCTGGCCGTAACTTCATATCTACTGACTTTACACATACAACAAAGAATATGCTGTCTCAACAAAAGGCTCTTCTTCACAAACACCTACTCGTGAAGCACAGCTTCCACATCACATGCAGAATGCAAGGAGAGTCGATCCGAAGACTCAGCTCCCAGCATCAGCTGAATGTCCGTTTTTGTCTTTCTTTAATTTCAGTGAGTTTCTCAGTACAGTGTGGGCCAGATGCCAGACAACCACAAAAGGCAAGAAAAAAAATTCCCTGGGTAATGAACTCAGATTCACAAAGGACAAGAGCGTAGATGTCATCCCTCAGGCAGTGTTGGCAAGGCTGCCAGTCCCAAACAAGCACACTGCGGTGAGGGGCAGGGGTCCTGGATATAAAGGCTCACTTCACAGGCCCCTTGGCAGCCCTGCTGACTCAGGCATGATAAACCTGCACTGGCAGAGCAAGAGTTCAAGGGGCAGGGGGGAGGGGTAAACAGGGGAGCATTCCTTGGCTTGCTTCATTCTGAGATCAGGGGGCACAATGGGCTTCATCTGAACAAGTGTCACTCCTGCAAGGCCAGTCTTGTGTGCTGTGAGGAATACGCTTTGTCTGCAGTCTCCGAGAGGCTGACCACATTGAACCTGACCCAGGGAGCTTTGCACTAAACAGCAAGGGGTTGAAAGAGCTTGGCTGGTTTTACTAAGCCTGATTGTCACTGATCAATGAATTCTGGTGGCTAATACGGCTCAGTAGCTTCCTCGGATAGTGCCAATGAGCAACCAATTAAAATGGATTCAACGTAGCTTTTTATTTCCCTTCTCCTCCAACTGAATAAAACCAATTACTATTCAACTTGACCTAATACACACATCCATCCCAAAATCAGGCCATTCACTTGATTCCCAAGAACAGTTGTTTATTCCAGATGTAGCTATTGTATATACAGTATTAGAACAGGAATTGTCCAGATTTTCTGGCTGGAGTACATTTCCAAGGGAAAGTAGCTAAAAAGATGGAGAGCTACTCTGTTTACCAGCATAAACAAAACTAAGTTCACTCACACTTCCCCAAAGCTCAGTTGGTCATTCAGTTGTTCCCAGTTCTCTTCAATAAGACTGCAGACATGGACTCCACACTTTGTTATTGAATTGTCACAGACTGGTCAGGTGACAGAGTGCCGAAGGTTGTTCCCTACAATCATCCGAGGAAGGTAGTTCTGATCTGTCCAAGATTTCCATAGCAGCCCCCTCTCCTCTTTCTGCGCCAGGGAGCCCTGAGCACACAGAGTCCTCTTTTGGCTCCCAGACATTCCCAAATATCTGGTCCTCTCATGTTATGAATTGTCTCCCTCTTCTTCCGGAGGAGGGAAGTTTGATTCCAAGATTTCCCATGGTAGTTTCAAATACATAAGTCGCAAATAATTAGTTTGAGATTCTTAAGTGCAGTTGATGGATAAACTATCTGATTGCTGCTATTAACAGGCACTGACTGTCCAGCACATTCAAGTGATAACATCTCTGCAGGGACTCAAGTATTCCACCATTTAAGGAATGTGAGTTTTCTGCAGGTCAAGGATAATTGAAGCTTTAAAATGCAGATTCCTAAATGTTTTCTAGCACAGATGTTTTCAGGTTAGTGGTTGGAGAAACTGATAATATTCTATAAAAGCAAAAATAATTTTCATCAAAATAATCAATGACCGAAATTCTGTATACAGCTTTTACACTTAAAGGGCCTATTTTCTCCTGTGACTAGTCATTAACAAATGGACTGGGTTGTTCGCCAGAAAGAAAATAACTTATAAAACATTCATTTGAACATAGATCTGGCATTTATTTGCTGTAATTTGCCGGATCTACAGTATGTTGCCCAGTCTCTTGAGTGGGAGAAGTTTATGTTGTGGGAATGTAGGGAATTTTAGTAGAATTTTCAGCAGAATTCTGGTCTAGTAGTTAATTTTCAGCAGGAATCACCACACCTTTCAGTCTTACAAATCTCATTAGAGAAACTACTTGTGGCAGTTAGCCACAGCAGGTTTTGTTGCTGGATAGATACTATAGATTTACACTGTCCTTGTGTTGCATGATGCTCTACGATACAGCATGAAGACAACTGTCCACAGGACAATTATGTTTGCACTGGATAATTTGAAAGTCACACCACAGCTGAGCCAGAATGTTCCAAAATCAGATAAAGAGATTCAGCAGTCAGATTGGCTCATAGCACCAAAACAGTGCAGAATTCCCCAGACAAGCTGGGGGTAAGAAATAACTCTCTACACAGCCACGTGCATAGTTCTTCATCTCTGTCCGAAGAGCCCACCAGATAGGAAGTACACTTGTCCCTTGTCAAAGTGTGTGTGGGGTTTCTTTCCCAGGAGGAGGATGAAATTCATGCTCTGGTCTCATGGGGCCTTGTAGTAAGATAAGCAGGCCAGGGGGTGTGGAGAGAGCAGGACACTGAGACAGAAAGAGGGAGAAACAGATGGAGACGGGAGAAGATACAGGACCGGGTGAAAAGTGTGAAAAGACAAAGCATCAACTTCACTTCTCCACACACAAGGCTGCTCTCTGTACCCTGAGCCCAGCCTCCAAGAGAGCTCGGCACTCCAAAAGAGACTGCCTCCTCCTTTGAAAACATACAATATCCCTTTTCACTGGATTCACACAGCAATGCTTCAGGACTGGAAATGGGGGTGGGGATATTCTTGGTCCCATATTCCATGAAATCAGAGGCACTTAACTGAAGCTCTCATTTCCTCGGTTTTGTCGGGTTATTTCTTAGGTGCTGCAGAGGGTGTCAAGGTCTGAGCACAGCTTTATTTTCTTTGTGGATTTCCGATTTAAAAGGAAAAAAGAGTGGTTTCTGTTCAGCCGAGCACAAACCAAAGCACGCAGACTCTTCTGCATCTTGGAACTTGGGCCACAAGCTCTGAGATGCTAAGAGGAAATCGGTCAGTTATGCTATTTCAAATGGTCTTTACTAGAACTTTTACTAAGGCATGGATTAGTGTATAAACCCAGTTCATGGTGGTGGGCTTCTATGGGCCACAAGGAAGAAGCCTTTATCAGAAGTGAATCAGCAGGGATGTTTAGATGACTTTGATTTTCGTGATAGAGGTAAGCTGGGCTCAGGCTGTACCGAGTAAATTTGTAGGAGATAATCAGAGATGAGTTCACAAGATGTTTCTCAAGAATGTGGGACAAAGTTGAAACTGATCGCTGACACCTTGTATGTTTAGCAGAAAAGCTGTCATCCTTTTCGATGAAGGAAACAAAACAACAGACCCAGACTGTGTATGGAACCAAACTGCTTGTAAACAGTAGCTGAGATGCAATGCAATTTTCCAAGTAAAAAGGCAGCCCTGTCACTGTTTACATTTCATCATTCAAATAGCTTGTTTTCTTCTGCATTCTTTAATGCTTCATAATGACATCCTGTATAGGGACAGGATGGAATCACAGTAGAACAGCCCAATAATTGTAGCTCTTTCCTTCCTGAAAATGTTGCTTGTCAGTCTTGTGATGGATGATGAACAGCAGGCTATCAGTGGAAGATGGCTGAGGTGCTCTTTCCACATCTTCACTTAGACTTGAATTTCATCCACCACTCAGCTACCACAGAGGTTAAATGTGCAGACTGAGCTCTCCACAGATAGCACAAGAGCCCCCTCTAGCGGTCTTTCATCAATTAGACGCTTAGTGCTATTTGTATTACGTCAGGAAGAGCTTCATGCTCTTGCTTTTACTGT
The DNA here is from genome assembly GCF_055471065.1 of Atractosteus spatula. Classification (NCBI taxonomy): domain Eukaryota; kingdom Metazoa; phylum Chordata; class Actinopteri; order Semionotiformes; family Lepisosteidae; genus Atractosteus; species Atractosteus spatula. The sequence goes on along the minus strand of NC_142731.1, from coordinate 1,211,731 downwards.
GTAGCAACATTTAAAATTTACTAAAAGCAGGTAAAGAGTGCAGAATGCAAAGTGAGATGTGAAATCCCACCTGTATCTTCACTCAGTAGATAACGGAGTATCTTTATACTTTTTATTATCAGTAAACACTACCAATTAGACCAATAATAAGGAGTGGGATTGTCCACACTTTCCTGGTCCGTTCCTCAGTGCCTGTGGTGTAAATGTCAGCCCTCTGCAGAGGCTCTGGTTCAATTCGCTAGAAATGCCTCATGAACTGTGTTGTGTTGGTGTCTGCTGCATTTTATGCTTGGTGATGTGCCACAGTATTAAATTAGTTTAAACCAAGAACTAGATAATACTTTTCCGTGACACTTCTCGCCATCCAATATAAATGGACAAAAATATAGTTATATATTTTCAGAGTAGTATTTTTATTTCTAGGCTATACGACGTGCAGTCTTAGTGCGAGCTGGTGGTAAGAGTGCCAGTGAGGTGGATCTTTTTCATAGTTTTCGCTCTACAAAATACACCAATTGTAGTAAACGAGCGTACATTTTACAAGGCTGTTCAAGGGCGAAGAGAGTGGAAATAGTTGTGAGACAATATCATTAAAATGGATTTCTCCGTTTAAATATATTTTCAGTATTTTGTGGAATAATACAAAACTCCTCCCCATTTTGATACAGTTAGTCACCTGAACAGGTTCTTCTTCACTAGTAACATTAACTGTATTCCTAGCTAAATGCGATATCAGAGTCTGTATTCATTGTAACAGTTCTTTGATTCTTTGACACTCGAAGAAGGCTCCGCAGCCGAGACGTCGTGTTTCTTTTCGTCTCGTTTCAGCAGGGAATAAACCTTTACTTGTCCCTTTGCAGCCTGTGCTGCTTGAACTACTCCATCATAATAACCATACTGCATGTTCACATGGAATCGTCCCAGGTGGACAGTGGTCAGAGAACAACGGCAGGGGGCGCCAGGGAGCTGGATTGACGGGCTTGCTTGTGTGCAGCTCGGGTTACTTCATAACCCCAACCAGGAAGAAAGAGACAGCAAGCAGGTCTGTGCTGCAGGAGAGAAGGCAGAATGGGCGTGCGAGTCCGAGTCGAATATTGGTGAGCGACTTTATATTTAATTTCCATTCGGGCAGGAGCAGATAGAAAGACGAAATGGCATTTCAGGGTAATAATCAATAGTGAATCAAGGTAACTAGCTAAACCTACGATTTGGTCGTGTTAAATGTTTACCATCTCGTAGACAACGTCTAGGGGATACGGGCAATTGAATTCCAATTGCGGTTAAAGGTATTCAGATAATGTACTGTATCTCACATGTCTGGTTTCTCAGTGTTTAACTGTCAAGAGAGTGTTTTTATATTATACTGCCACCCATGCTTTCCTGCTTTGTCTGCATGCAGCAGCTTCTGTATATCTTTTTTCGTGACTACCCACCTCACACCGGTTTGCTATCTTTGATATTTTTGTTTCAGCTTCAAAAGTTGGTTTCGTTCAATCTTGAGTTTGAAAATAAGGCTAGGAATTGACATTTTACATGCTGTGCAGGTGAACTACAGTACTGGCCGTGTTAATATGGAGGTCGTTCGGACTCGGTCGCCATTGCGGCTCCGAACAGCGGAGCCAAAATGGCGTCTATGTGATTTTTTTTTGTAACCTGTTATTAAAGAGGGATTGGTTGGAAGTGATGCAATTGTTTTCTAACAGCTGTAGTACAAGTCAATAGCTAATATCAACAGGAAGAAAACTGACCCGATAAGGGAAATTACATTTTTTGTAGAAGTTGTTTTAGATGGGTAGTACCAATATCCCAGTATTCCATATAGAGTCTATGAGGTACAATAATTATATTCCAGTCAGTTACTCTACAAAGCGATAATTCCTTATTCCTTTTGCACAATCTGTTGGTCTGGTAAAATGTTACAAGCTCTTATATGTATTGTTTTGTTATAGTGCAAGAGCAATGAAGTAGTCATCAGAAATTCATCAATTTCCCTTCAGGATCAATAATGTCTTACAGGGTACTTACAATCATAACGGTATCATCAGTCTTGCGTGTTCTGATGAAGAACTCAACTGTTACGTCTTTTCAATTTGTTTTATAAGTGAAGAGCAGGAAAAGACAGTTCTTTTGCTGTCATCGATTGCTGCCGGGATGAGATGACTGTGCGCTTTGAGCCTCTTTGAAATCTTTGAAGAGGCCCAATGAATCTTGTTTGTGTGTGGTGTTGGCATTGTGCTGAAAAATAGTTGATAATGAAAGCGTCATCCAGTTCAGGGATGTGGGGGAGCTGGAGTCTATCCTGGCAAGCATTGGGCACAAAGCAGGGTACACCCTGGTTGAAGGGCACACACACTGATGCCAGGGCTAATTTTCTCAAAAGCCCATCAGCCCACCAGCATGTCTTTGGACTGTGGGAGGACACCGGAGCACCCGGAGGAAACCCGCGAGAACATGGGGGGAATAAACAATATGCATACCGCACACAGATAGCATTCCAGGTCAGGAACTGAACCCAGGGCACCCTCACTGTGAGGCAGCAGTGCTACCCACTGTCGCCATGCTGCCCTGTGAGTGTACTCTGGGATGGAAAAAACTAAGAAACACTGTTTCTGAGCATGTTTATGCTTGTTGTTTATTGTTTATTACTGTTTATGCTGTCTTTGAGTAGCGTTCTGTAACCCATGCTTGTATCACCTCAGTCAGCTTATCGTTAATTTGTACCAGCTAGACTAGCGCCATTGTAACATTCAGCATGTTTTCGGTTTCTCTGCCCGTTGTCCATTTCAGACTTGTTGCACTGAGTCTACAGGCCCACGTGGCAGGTCTCTATCCTAGAGAAGCTGCCAGCAACGGCACTGTGGAGTTGAATGTCGTTCTATAGTTTGGCAAACACTCACGGGATACATGTTTCTTCCCCCTCTCCCCCCGCCTGTGTCTCTCAGTGGCTCATGAGGCTACGAGCCCCGCTATCAGGAGCTAGCGCAGGTGGTGACCGGCGAGTTTCCTGATGCGGAGGTGTCTGGCTTCGTCGGAAGAACAGGTAACATTTCTCACTTCCTTCAGGGTTTTGTTTGCATTACATCTGAATAAACCCCCAGCACTCCAGTGATCACAGAGCAGCAAGAGAAAGAGGCATGCCGGCATAGTATGCTAAACCTGTCACAGATCTAATAGGAGTCCCATAGGGCCTGAGCTCATCTAGATTTCTGGAGCTCGAAGCAGGCTGAGAGCAGAAGACTCCCCAAGGGACGAAACACTGGTGAGCTGCAGGTAACCCAAGCAATTACTGATGCGCAAACTATGAAATAAACAACTAGAGCTCATTAATGTCCCGAGGCAGGCCTGGGTGTGCCGCAGCATTGACAGGTTCTGGCATTCTAATGAAAAATATTTATGGAGCAGAGAGAGTGGGTGGTAAGCTCATCAGACAGCTTTTGCTAATTTTTTTTGGGCAGCCCCTTAACAACTAGTTGAGGTGTGCGGTTCTTCTTCTCTTTTGAAAATACAACTGGTACAACTTTTGGAACAGATGTATGGGAAAGTATTATATTGCACACAAGATCTGCAGCTACTGCTTCACAGGTATCATTTTTGAAGTTCAAGGTTATGTAGCAGCTTTTTTCATTCCATTTTGATCTTAAATCATTAAAGTGGCTCTTTATCGTCAGTGTAGTTCCCACTCAGGGTTGGTAGTAAATGTTGGTTTATATAAACCACTGTATCATCTAAGTATGACTCAGCAGACAGTCTTCATATATCCATAGTTTCTGGTCTTGGCTGTGCTCCCAGGTGTGTTCTGATTGCTTTTGAAGAGAGTAATAATTAGTCATTATTTCCAAAGTATCATGGATGACTTAACATATAGGAGGAGATCCAGTTACCTTTACCTGCTCCGAAGTGCAGCACTCTTCTGGGCAGTGCATGGCAGCCATAATGTGCCTGCAGCCCCACTGCAGAGGAGATCAGCGGGAGGGGTGACAGATTGCTTCACAAATAAAGATAAACCTTGGAGAGGCCCGAACTTGTCAGTCCAGAGTGGGATTTTGTTGGGGAATTGTTGTGACACCCCTACTCTTAATGAGAAGTACTGAAATGTCACTGGGACCTTTGTTTTACGCCCTAGGTATGGCACCTTCTGCAGCGCACTGCTCATGCTCACTATACTAGGATACTAATTTGGAAATTCTGGTCCAGATGGTAAAGCTTCACCTGTGGGCTCGCTCAGAGCCTGGCTTTCCTAAGTTCTCCCATCCCAGTACTGACCAGGCCCAAACTTGCTTAGTCTCTGAGCTCTGATGAAACCAGGGTGCAAGGTAACAACACTTCTGTTCTTTCTGTGTGACCAACCACATGGAGTGGATCAGCAATGTGTCAGTTTTGCCCATACTGGAATTAGTACATTGGTAATACTATTATTGCTAATAGGCAGATGGGGCATAGTTTTTTATTTGCCCTACTTTTTCCATTCATGGCGAATTGCATTCAAAACTTTTTCTGCACGATTCAAAATAATGCAAAACATACATAGTATAGTTTGGAATAAACAAAAAGTCAAGAATTCTGTACGTAGCAGGTCTAAAGAATCTAAAGGCTCTGTCTTAACAGGTGGGTTTTTCTTTACTGGGCAAAGTAGTCAGAGATGGTAATGATCTTTATCATTTAATGGCCCCAAATCTGATTTTTGTGTAAAAGTAAGAATTGATTATATGTTGTTGCACTATTTACTTCTATAGAAAAATAACTATAAATGTTTCATTATTTTATAACTGTTTACAGGCAATGAATCTTTGACATCCTAATGGGTCTCTCTTAATCTATTTTGAATTAACCCATGTAGAATATTCTAATTTTATTGTGTTATGCAAAGCATGCATACTTTTATGTTAGATACATACAAAAATAAGTATGACAAGCATACTTGTCATTCTTGTCAGAGTAAGCATTCTTAAGGATGAAAAGTTACATTCACAGAATACTGATTTGGCAAAAAAACGGACTTGAGTTCAGTGAGAACAACACCTTTATTAACTTGCAGAGGCATACTTTGCAGGTTATGCACCTTCAATATGACGAAGAGTCCATTTTTAAATAGCACATAACTCACATCGGGATCTTTGGGCTGCAGTGTCTGGCCAGTGTCAATCTTGATTCTGCATTCTAACGCTTTTGGCATGACTGAAGTTCACCCAGGCATCTAGACACCAGGGTGTCGGATTATGGTGTTTGTAACTTGAAATAAATATATTTCTTTGAGCAACTGTATTTGAATTCCAGCAGAAGTATAACACAGAGTGTGTGTTCTTACATAGTCTCTGAGTCATTTGAACTGCATTTTGCTGTTGTAGGCAGCTTTGAGATTGAAATCAATGAGCAGCTGGTGTTCTCCAAGCTGGAAACCAGTGGCTTCCCTTATGAGGATGACGTAAGTATTGTTATTCTGGGCTTCGGGATACAAAATGCCTTTAACATTGTGGTAGATCTGAAGTAGCTAATGAAGAAGATGCTCTGTATACCACCACGTCTGAAAGTTTGCCAGATCTCTTGTAGAAAATTGTTACAAACTGGAGATGAGATGTTCAAACAGCATGAAATTAAAAATTGTCTTGTCTTTAAACTATGTGATGTGTGAGTATGTGATGCTGGATGAGAAAAGCTAAATGGTTAGTTACTAAGTGGTATTAAAAACATAACAAATGACTATTGGAGACGAAGTGAGAATCGTATCTGGAAATCCAGCTGTGACATCATGCATGTATTCATTTGTTCTTGGAGAGACTGAATTTAGACAAAAAATGCACCAAAGGCCAGTTATCATGGACTTGGGTGATTACTCATCTCAAATCCAAATTGCTTGAGTATAAAGCAAAAATAGCAATTTTCACTTCACTGTCCCAGTACTTGCGGAGGGCACTGTACCTCAATTTAAGATGACTTCTGAAATTATGTTGGAACAAAATCTGGAGTGAACCCTGAGCAGTGTGTGAATTCGGTGTAGTAAGGGCCATGTCTCGAGATTTACCGGGATGGTGTCTGGCTGTTGTGTCCCTTTCTATTCAGATCATGAACGCGGTGCAGAGAGCACACGATGGGGAGCCGGTAGAGAAAATCACCAACAGCCGGCCCCCTTGCGTCATCCTGTAACCGGGACAGCAGCATCTCAACAACAGGGCAGCCAGGTCCAACCCCCTCTTCCCCACTGAAACCTCCAGCATCCAGGGCAGAAACCCCACTGACCTCCACCATGCCTCCACATTGCAGCACAGTGGAGGAAGAAGGAAACGGGAGAACATCGCAAATACTGTATCTTATTCATCACTGTGCAAAAGAACTTCTCACACCATTAAAATATTCAAACCCTTTGCGCTCTGTTGTCCAAAAGGGTGTAGTGAACAGATCAACACAGATGCGAGTTAACATGTCGGCCTTCTGTGAATGCTTAGCTGTCCCTATCCACCTATCCAGAATGCATAAACAAACCTTTCAGATTAATTAGACATAGTTTTCCTTATGCGACAGAATTGCTGGTGCAGGCTTCTGAAGGGAAAAGAGATTTGATTAAATTGTTTTTCTAGATCAATGGAGCTAGTCAAAGGCGTTTCTTTGTAATCATCATTTATTTTTTCTCCTGAAGGTCAAATCTCTGGTCTTTTTCTGAATTTTACTGAAGTGTTGGTCTTGCAGGATTTTGAAAGGTAGAATTCACATCCAGCCATTGTCTAACCGTGAAATAGAAGGACACCTCTGTTCTTAAGTTAACTGCTAAGTGTCCAAAAGGTATTGTAAAATTTAATTTTCTAATTTTCTAAAAACGTCCAAAACGATACAGACTTGATAGAGTAAATAGCAGAGATACCTGGAGGTGTTTGAATGGAAGATGGATAATAATAGCAAATTGCTATGAAATAAAATGAGGGGGTGATACAATGCTGGTGAATTGTTGTTGTATAATAGATGCAGTGTAGCCACCTGTCTGTATCTTTAAAGAGAAGATGTTACTGAACGGAACACAGCGGGAGGTTTCAGTGACTCTCCTGGGTCTGGTCCGGTCCTCTGGATGTCAAGTCATTCATGATTACTTTAGCTGAAACATGAACGTTAAGGTATGAAATTGCCAGACCTGGCACCCTTAGATCAGGAACAGACCCAGGAGAGGCCAGAGGGGATCCTTTCCTCAAGCACTCAAACTGAGGGGCAGTCCAGACCCTGTGAGACAGGTCTGTTCTGCATGGCTAAACACAGCCTGAGGCCAAGCTAGGAGCACATGCCTGTCTATGGCCTGTGCAGATAGGTTTAGGAATTGGGAGTAGAGTAATATGCTGTATGTGTTTAAAGAGTTTGTTACCACAGTTATCTTTATGAATGATGGCATGAAGTAATAAATGTCTTTTCTGAGCAACACAAACTGTCTTCCAATTTTTTAAATCATGAAGATTTGTACAGAGATACATGCACACATACCCTAGCCCCCAGCCCTATATTGTGTGGATATTCAGCTGGTATTTGTGCAGTGTAGTGACAGCTGTGCTTTTTATCGAGATAACATGTCCTCCCACTATAAAGTCAGCAAGGTGATATTTGTAAAAGGAACACTAGATGTCAGTAGCAGATTGCTTGCTTGTGTGCCTGAAGGGGAGCCAGGGAAGTTATTTAATAAAATTATTGTGCAAAGGATACACATACTGTTAACTAGAGGGAGGACTGAAATATTGGCCTATATTGCCTATAGTTTTTTACTCCATTGTGGACACAAACTAGCAAATGTCAGTGAATTGTAAAGTTTTTGGATTTAGAGCTCAGGGTAGTGACCCCGAAATCTAGTCCCTCCTCCCACTTCTTGAATGATACCTTGTAGAAGCGTGGGTGTGTGTGTGGGTGTGGGGGGAGGGGGTGTTTACTAGGTTTTTCCTTGCTCAGACACCCTGTTCTGCCTCTTCATTCCATTTTTCCAAGAATGCTGTATGGCACATCTCGTGATCCCACTTTGAAGTCTGCCTGCTTCTTCATGCTCTCTCTGTGATTGCTAAAGGTGCTGCAGTTGAGGAAACGAGAAATATCGTGCTGTGCTCTCAAACATGCCAGCCACTTCACCAGGATGTTCAATAAGCTTTTACAAAATGTCAAATTTACAGAGAACTGTTGTGCCCACTGAGAGGAAGAAACAAGAGTCATATAACTGACAATTCAAATATTTCTAAAATAGAAAATAATTTTGATGCTGTAGCACCTACCACCCCTTACATCTTTTTATTAGCCTGCTTAAATTACAGAAAAAGTACCAAGGAAAACCCGATAGAATAGGGGGAAAACCAACTGCTGTGTCAGAGGCGCTGAGATGGGTGATTGGATAGCCTGGCCAAACAGGATCAGCCACGTAGGTTTGCTTAAAAAAAGGGAAACAACTGCTTCCAATTAAATAACGGTTTCTGGTTAAATGTGAATCGGGGAGAGGGAGAAGGGTTTTCTCTCCCCCCCCCCCAGGAGGGGATGGTATTCTAGAGCTCACAGATCCCACGGCTGAGGGAGAATCTGCACCTGTATGGTATGATTCCACTTACTGCCTCCTGTGCAAAAATCCGGAAGAGAAGGGAAGTGGTAGCCTGGGTTAAGAAAAACATTTTATTTCAGGGTGTGCATTGGTGAAGCAGCCTTCCAAGCAGTTGACCCGGGTTCAATTCCCAGCCACCACATGGACAACTGTTTTATTTTATTTTCATTGCCAGCAACTACTGCTGCATGCTGTATTGTTGTGCATTTGATGAATAAACGTTGATTGGGTTGCCTGGGAAAAGCAGCCCAGTTTCAACCTGGTTACTGAGAGGTTTCCCTGGAGGGAAAATATCGTTATCAATCCCAGAGGGGGTCACTGTAGGAGAAAAAAGAAGATTATACAGAGAGAAAATACAATGATATTTCTATAATGAGAAAAAAAAGGGTTTATGGTTCAAGAGGAAATTAAACTCCCCTTGGACTGTATCTGTTTTCCTCTGTTATTTCACTAATGGGAGTACAGACAATGTCAATACTGTATATACAGCTTGTATGGTTTGTTCATCTTCAGGAAATCCTGATGAAAAGCTGTTCAAGGTGTGGTATCTGAAGTACAGAGAAAATTCAGCTTTAATTTACAGTCCTACTCCTGTAAAAAGGGATGAGCAATACATAAACAATATTTTAAAGAAAAATACTGTATTGACTGAATATACTGACATCAGAACTGCCAGAAGTCTCTAGAAAGTGTTCTGAAGAATTTAATTGGTTTTGAAGAAAAAAGGGTAGATTTATTCCTATTAAATGATTACATAATCATATTTTTACAGTAATTCTGTATAGTTATACAGAATAACGATTAGTTTCATAACATAATTATTATTATAATTATTTCTCTTAAGAGGCACCAAAAAGTTGTTTCCTTGTGATTTAATGGGTATTTACAATAATAATTATTATAGAAATAGTAAGAATGGAAAATAATCTGGGAATACAGAAAAGCAAAACATCACTGTTGTGAAAATTTTATGCCACTGATATTTTACTACAGCTGTTCTCACAATCACTTTACAAGTCCCACATGGAAGATCATTTTACAAGCTACAGTACAGGTTTACTAAAACATTTTCTTTCAGGTCTTATTTTTTTACAACACAGGGTGAGCTTGAAGATCAGGCATCCAGTAGCCACATCAAAACGCATTCATACAATGTGGCAGACTACAGTAGGTTGTATAGTACTAATATACTGTAAGGGGAACAAGTAGAATTTCACTGTGAAGCCTGGGATGACTGAGACCCCTGCTGGCCAAGATTTATCACTGTATAAAGACGAAAAGAGAAAACCTATTCTGGAAGTGGACTGGCATATCTGATTTACAAGAAAGCAAGATCTGATCTTTAGCTCAGATTACAATTAGAGTATGGGCCGATAGTTGTACTGCTTCTTCATGTTTGCCTTTATAGCAAGGCCTCTCAGGATTTTGCCTTTTGCATCTTTTTCACTTTCCAAAAAGTTGTTTTTTTCCTAAAGATCAAATATCTGGGATATACAGTAACTATTTAGATTAAGTTACCCCCTGATGGCTTGAGAGCTATATGGTACACATGCCCGATTGTGAAATTAATGCCTCCAGAATTTTGTCTTCAGCAGGCAGTGTATCTGAGGAAGCAGAGGTATTGAGTCATCATCGAGGGTGATTTGTTAGTTCTGGTTATTTAAATGTTATTCCTTTTTAACAATGCAATAATCGGGGTCTGTTTTTCTGAGTTCTCTGTATTTTTGTTTCCTTTTCCCCATCAATCATGGGTTTGGGTATAGGGGATTTTTATCTGCATGAATGAGCCCCTGAGTTGCCACTGGACATCATGAACCCTAGTCAACAGTCTCCACACATCTAGAAATCCATATACAGTAAATGACAGGGGACCCTGTGGTATCAAGTCAGAGAATAGCTTACCTACACAGTTTTCCACTGCATTTTTACCATCATTTCATATGGCTTAACAGAAGTAATGTGTGTGTTTTTCCCTGTTCACTGGGTAGCTTGTTCCATTTTTACCCTGAATGTCCCGGAGGTAAGGAAGCACCACATGGTTGAGGATCTCGTGTTAATAGCAGACTAGCACGGATGTCACATGAGGACTACTGATGCAACCAGGATCCACACTAATGCACGTCTTTAATCAGAAAGCAATTATTTATCTTTCATTCAGTCCTGTTACCCATCCATTATCAGAAACCTGCTTATTCCCAGCAAGGGTCACAGCAACATGAGAGTATAGGGTACATGTCAGAACCACACCCTGGATAGGATGCTAGTCTACTACTGGGCACATGGCAGGACCCTACCATGGACAAGACACCAGTCTATCACTGGGCACATGGCAGGACCACACCCTGTACAGGACACCAGTCTATCACTGGGCACATGGCAGGACTACACCTTGGACAGGACACCAGTCTATCACTGGGCACATGGCAGGACCACGCCCTGGACAGGACACCAGTCTATCACTGGGCATACCCATGTTGATAAATTACAGACACAAGATAATCTAGTGTATCTTTTGGAGGTACAAATAAACTGGAGCACCAGGAGAAAATCCACGCAGACACATGGAGACCATACAAACTCCACTGAGAAGGTGCCCCAGTCTGGGATCCTACCCAGGCTGCAAGATCCACATTTGTATTGCAATTAGTAATCCAGCATTTCTGAAGTCATGATTCTAGAGGTCTGAGATTGTTCTGTGAATGAGACACATACACAAACAAGAAAACATGGAGTCCGTTTTTCTCACTCTGACTGATTTTGGGAAAGCTAGTTACATCTATTTCCCACTGGGAATGTTGCTGGAAATCTGGTTCAGAGGTTTTTTTTTATTTAAAGTTATTAGGGTGAAGACAAGTGCAGTTTGGCCAACGCACTATGTCCACCTTTCCCCAAGAGATACAGAATAAGGTATAAATTCCCAGTTACAGTTTTTGGCAAGGCCTGCATGCAACTACAGGAGCAGTTAAACAGCTTTCTGTCTCAAAGGAGATTTTCCTGTCCACCTTATGGAAGTCACCATAAAAGATGAGGATGATGATGCCATCAGCCAGCTGTGAACAATATCCAACAGACCTTGGCGTACTATTGGCTTAGTGTCACCAGGACGTGACAAGCTTAAACCAGTCCGGTATCGTCTTGCTTCTCAACACAAAGCTGCCTGGTTTGCCCAAGCACTTATCAGTGACAGCTTCATCTATCTACTATTCAGCACTCTCACGATTGCAGTTGTAATAAGAATATAAGAAAGGTTATGAAAAGAGGAATCAAATATTTCATCAGCCCATCTAACCCATAAGGTTGTTAAGCAGCTAACTGATTTGAGCGTCCAATCCAGCTTGAAATAAGCCAGTGTGTCAGCTTCAACAACATGGCTGGGTTCCATACTGCCAGATCCCTTTGAGTAAAGAAGTGCCTCCTCTCCTAGGTTATTCCCTGTAGTCTTCACCTGTGTCCCATGGTTAATGTTACACTGTTCATTCTGAAGAAATCTACTAGGTGGACTGTCAGTGCCTTTGATTTTGAATTCTTGGGAAAGGTCCTCTCTGTCTCATCTCTTTACTGTGGGGTTTACAGAGGTAGAAAAGCCAGATGACAGCACGCATTGTCTTCATCCTCTGAGTGTTGGCATGAGCATTGCTGCAGTGGGGTCTGCTTTCGGCTGGGGGGAGCAGTTTCTCATCATGCCCAGTAGTCACCTGATGTACAGAAAAGGTCATTCACTCACCCTTTCGGATCACAGATTCTACACCCAAAGAACAGAGTACAAACTCCAAACAAACTGTGCAGTTTTGTTCATTTTTCATTAATGAACCAAATTGTTTCGGGATACTTTTAAAAATTAGTTTAAAAATATGTGGTTGTTCTGAGGTTAATTAATTAATCCCTTGAAGCAGATTCATCAAACTCAAAATTGGACACAATCAATTGTGGGCCTCTAACTGGGGTTTAGTAATTGTTGTTGTTTGGATTGTTAAAATAAGCCACTGTTATTTCTTGTTTTTGCACTAAAAAAGCAGGAAACACTATGGCTTTTTCCAACCGTCCTGATATAAAAACACATTGCAATAGGTACAATGAAACCTGATGAAAATAAGTAGCATCCCCTTTTTTCTGTTTTAAAATCAGACTCTGGCTACAACACTGCAAGAGACAGCAGTTAAGGAAGATCCGTTCTGCCTGGTCTAGGTCCAGTCGAAGTCCTCTGGGAGCACACCTGTCCTTCTTTCTACTCTACAGATAGCACTTCAGCCAAAGTGAACAGACCTGGGATTGTAAAGAGGCTGTGTGGAGGAGAGTACAGTATATTCCTGTCGATCAGCAGTTTCAGATCACATGCCTAAGCAGACAAATCCATTTTTAGACCAGATTGATTTGGCTTCTGCTGAAGAAAAGGTGTTTATATCTCAGATCCCATATAAGTCCAGATGTGTGGAAACCTGGACATACTGTATATTAGGCCTGGAGTGCGTAGATCTGCCACCTCTTTTTGAGGTGGGCTAGGAGGTGCAGGAGTGCACATCTGGATGTCTGAATGGTCTCTCCATGTTGTTACTCAAGCTTTCCATCATCATTCAAAGTGACGTTTCCACTCCAGTTACCCAGAGGTCACTCTTGCAGCTGGTCTCTAATAGGGCTACAGCATGCGTACTGCTCCCAGCTTCACAGCACCAGTCAGAGATGAGGCCCGGGGGGCCTCCTGTACAGAGTCAATGGGATCCCTAGGAGCAGCTGGCTAGGTCCGCACCCAGCTGACTGGCACCCAGAAGGCCTCCCGCTCCAGCCTCTCCAAGATGGACTTGAGCTCGGCACAGGCGCTCTGCGTGTCCTCCTTGATGAGCACTCTGTCCACCAGATGGCCGTACTGCTGGTCAATCAGGATGGCTGACTGCCGCATCTCCTGCAGGTCTTCATCCTGAAGGAGTCAATACGATTGTCAAAGGGGCATGGCACTAAGAACTAACCAGGCGGGCACAAGCACGGTGCTGTGTGACAGCTAGATGAGGTAAACAAGCCTCCAGATGTTTGATACACTCACTTACCAGAACAGTAGGAGCTCCCCATTTAACTAGTAGAACCTCAGGGGTTCCTCCAAGGTCTGTACAATACATATTGCACTAGTTTCTTGCTTTACATCATTTGGGCACTATTGCACCCAGTACAAAAAGTTGTCTAAGAAAGTGGAAGTTGGAAAGGGAAGTACAGTGTTCAGCCAAAAGGTTGTGCAACTCAAACCCCCCATCAAAGCACACACAGTCTGGAGTCTGTACTTCTGCCACCCAGTAGCTTCAATGCTATTGCTACAGCAGCATGATTTCTGTACGAACTCAGCCACCTGCAGAACTGAACTCAAGGGCTTGCACCAGAATCTGTTGTAATAAAGTCTGTGAATTTTCTGTCTTTTCAGTAGTTTGGTCAAATTCTCATAACGATGAGATGAGCTGATCAATATAAGGGAGTAGAGAACTTAATACTTTGGCATTAACTCACCTGGCTGGGGAAATGACAGCGCTGGCCAAAGATCAGACACTGTCACTTTCCCCGTCACTTACAGAGAATGAACCAGGGAGGCAGCCGCAAGAGTGCAGCTGGGGTGGAGGGAGGGGGTCTGGAGAAGGTGTTTGCAGAGTTGGGGGTAACTAGCGAGTATTTATACACAGGAGAGCAGGTGTGCGAGATTAGAATTTGACCTTGTCCAGAACTTCTGTAAATTTACACCGTTAGCCAGGCATCAAGCAGATGTGAGAATTCGAGACTGGGTTCAGGTCCCTTACCATGATCCTGCCGTGTTCCCCAGCCCCTGGGGAGGTTGCACTCCGGCGGTGGCGGCTCTCGGGGATGCGCGGCTTGACGGAGATCACGTAGGGTTTGAACTCTGGCGTGCGCAGGCTCCTCAGTGCCTGGGGGACACGAGAGTGTGTGAGAGGACCAGACAGAGAGAAAGAGAGAACAGGGAGAGCAGGAGTTAGCTCTATCAAACGGCACCTGATTAGAAAACAATGAAATATCAGCCAGAAATGTCATTTTCAGCTAAGGAGCAGCACAACTGCCACCCTCTCAAATGGTTCTGGTTTTGATCCTTGACTAGAAACCACAAATCCACCCATCTGTTTGATTACCGCATCATCCAGTTCGGGTCATGGGAGAGCCGGAGCCAATCCTGGCAAGCAAAGGGCACAAGGCAGCATACACTCTGGATGGGACATCAGTCCACACACACAAAGATAGACACACTCCCACTAGGACCAATTTTCCCAGAAGCCAATTAACCTACCAGCATGCCATTGGCCTGTGGGAGGAAACTGGAGCACCCAGAGGAAACCCACATGAACAAAGGGGAAACAGACAAACTCCACGAGAATAGTACCCCAGGAATTGAACCCAGGGTTGCATGGCAGCAATGCTAACCACTGTGCCACCGTGTTACCCCAAACTCACAAATCAGAAAACTACAATTCTATCTTTTCAAAACACTGCAGATATTGTGTATTGTATTTCATTTCACTCCAGGATTATGCAGATAATGAAGATGCAGATTAATTCACCGTGCAGAAACAGACACTGAAGATGGTAAATGGCTTTGTTTATGTCAATGTTATCCCCGTGGAACATCTCAAGTCAAGACATTTGTTCTTTATTAGCATACAATACCCTAGTGAATCATTCTGTAATTCCAAACAGTTGATGATCTGAGTGGAGCATTAGTAAGAGAGATCGCTGTGAGGTGAGCGTGAGAGGATGAGACAATGAGACACAATTATTTAAGTACCCTTGGGTAAGACAGTAAACAACAGAATACAACAAATGACCCTTACACAGTTTTGCATTCTAGACCTCAGCAATAAAATTAAGTCATTTGTAGTATTCCTAATCCACCCAACTCTCTACTGAAACCCTCATACTAGATAGCACAGATCAAAGATGACAACAAATTCTCGTATGCCAAAATGAATGCTCAAAGGCTTAGAACAGATGCAACTCTCACTGACAGTACCACAGGTGCTGTCAAGCCACAAAGGGTACTGTTGTACAGCAAAGCACAGGAAATCAGGTCAATGTCAAACCCAGCGCTGGGTCAAGTCATAAACGAAAACTGGAAGTCCCAGTTACCTATGACAATGACATAGCTCAGATTCAAGCTTGCAACTCCTGTAATGCCTGCCCTCCAGGTGGAACCCAAATCAAGTTAAAGGCCCCTTCCAGGTATTTGAGTTTTCAGAATAAAATTTCCCGGGGCGGTCTTCACCCTGCTGCTGATTTCTGTCTGGGAAAGGTTCCTTACCTCTGGCTGTACATCCACCAGACAAAGTTTGTTCTTCGCTTGAACAGACCGAATGGCCTCCAGGCTGGTTCCGTACTGGTTCTCCTTATACTCCCCATGCTCGATGAACCTGAACAAAGACAGGAATGACAGCAAGACGCAACCTGATCCTTGGATTTGTGGAGGGCAACTGCGAACAAGAGTCTGCTCAGGCTAGGCTGATACAGATTTAGCACTGAAATGATCAACACTTGTCAGATGGGCTCCTTCTGTGTGTATGAGTTATATCATAATAAAATGGTATGTGCTAGTACTGCATGCGTGCTCCATCTTTTCTGTCTTAAGAAAGACAAAAAGAATTTGCCTTGGTCAGAAGTAGACAATTAGTCGCAATTCTGTTGTCTTACATTTCCTAAACTGTATTTGGAGTTTTGTATTTTTTGAACAACAGGATGAAAAAACATGAAAGACATGAAAGACATGAAAGCTCCTATTCCTGGTTCTCCGTGTATGACTCACAAAACCATTCGCATGTGGGGGATAAATTCTGAGCCTCCTTTCAAAGGAAGCCATTTATCACAGAATGTGTTTTTTTTCTTGAGCTTTAAAACTTGATTCATGATTGATTATGCTTTTCTCTGAATATTTTTACATTAACTCTTTCAGTAGACAAAACCATAATTCATGACAAAGGTGCTCCAGATGAGCTGCGATCTGACCGTGCAAACACAACACAGGCTGTGAGCACAGGAGCTGCAGTGGTGAAGATTCTGGGTTTGAAACTCAGAATATTTTAAACCAAAACACACGACACGTCAAAACCTTGCAAGACTTACCACAGGTCTGTCAATCCCTATAGTAATTACTGTCATCTTAATAAATCTTATTACTGAGGGGTCCCCCATATACAGGGCAGGATGTATATACAGTACAGGTGGCTCTATTTGTACCAAGATAGTCATGAAATAAGGCATTCTGCCCTGACAGCTGAATAATGCCTTTTACTTTACTAAAAGCACTCTGTGTTTTCACAATTCATAATTGGCCTGGTGATCAAAACACAGATGTTTTCCTTTCCTCTCGAAAGAAGCATGTAGCATGTGCTGTTACCCTCAACACAATGGGAGATGGTTGTGAAAATGTGGTCAGACATAATGTAGGGATAACAAAGCAGAGTAGCCAGGAGGAGAAACAAGGATGAATGGGATTTTTTTTCCTTCATTTGTTGTGGGAGGGAGGCTGAGTCTGCCAGAGGCAACAGGGTTTTAAATTCTAGTACTACAAACATGACAGGCTGAAACTGAAATAATCCCCAGGTCTCATGGGAGATAATGCTGTGCAGAACCGATGGATGCTTTGCTTCTTCATGCGAGCATACCTAACGGGATTAATTGATCAAACCCACTTGTTATTCTGAGCGTCTGCTTCGAACATCTGCTTGGAGACAAAGTGATACTCCACGCCTTCTTTCTCGTGGCTTTTTTTGGGTCTTGTGGTATCTGGAAATGCAAGGCAGATGCCAGGGGCTCCTTTAGTGACTGCAGGTACTGGACAGTGGGGGTCAGGGTCTCAGACAAGAGAGGAAGAGCTCAGGCAAGTTGCTTTGACACGAGTGCTAGATGAACTGCTGAGTGCATTACAGTGCAGCTCTCCCGCAACACCACAGGGATGGAATCAAGACTCCCCTTGCACAGCAGGCTGTTCCAAAACTCCACAACAATCTCTCCCAACTGCATGTTTTGCAGCTCTGCGCCGAGGATATGAAAATATCAGCCTTTTGATGTCAGGCCCTGTAGGATGCACAAGGCTAAGTTAACGGACACTGCTGTGTTTGTGTTTGTTCCACTTGGTGCTCTTTGTCGTGACACTTTTTATGCAGCACATTAAAGACACCTGCTGCTTTATTCACAACGCTGTACTGCAGAAGTCTTGCTTTCATCCCTTACTTCAACATAGTAAATATGGCACATGGGTCTCTCAATATAGAAGGCAATTGAAATGTAGTTTAAAACTATTTAGAAATCATTGCTTACATACAGACAATAAGCACATTTACCCAATAGAACAAAAAAAAAGACTGGAGACAGCCGCAATGCGGAACAACTCAGTATTAGAAAACATTTTCTTCCTAACACTGACAACTAAAGAGACCCTCAGCTACTGCTTCAGGGGAATTCTGGATTTGTTCATTTATTGCCAAGGCCATTTGCCAGGGGTCTATTCATATTGCTGGTGCAGTCATTTTCTTCAGATTGTGCTCGGGAGTGTAACTGGAGTGTGCTAAACTGTGTACTGCTACTGTTGTTCAGGCTATACCTAAACTATATTATATTACATTATGTTTTCTGAAACCTTTATTTAAAGCTTGCAATTTCTGTTCAATCTTAAACATGTTGTCACAGTCCAATGCAAATGGCAATGTTTGCTTCATTTGTGCACACTACAGGTAATTTCCTTGTTGTGCTAAACAGCCTGATGTTGCAGTAGGAGAGTGAAGTAAGAAGTGGATTTAAATCACTGAAACTCTCACATAGCTGAATCCATCTCAGTTTGACCAGCAAAATGACAGAGTTTTCACACTGCTGGACACTAGCTGAAAATCCATTTTCTAACAGTTTCATCTAATTCAGCGTCATGGGGGAACTGGAGTCTAACCTGGCTAGCAACAGGCACAAGGCAGGGCAGACCCTGGATGGGACGCCAGTGCCTCACAGGACACACACAGACACACACAGACACTCACCCCAGGGACAATTTCTACAGAAGCCAATTAACACACCAGCATGTCTTGGACTGGGGGAGGAAACCCATGCTAACAAGGGAGGAACATGCAAACATGCAGATACTGTAGTACCCCAGGATTCGAACCCAGGACCCCAGGGCCGCGGCGACACTGTTAACCACCATGCTGCCAATCAATGGTTATATGTTTTTGCTCATTTCTTTTGCTTTATTGCTGGCAATTCAACAGAGGTTGAAAGTGCATTCTGTTTACTGCAGTGCCACTGAGCTATACGTTTCATGAAATAGAATCATCTGGAAACAAGCTAAACTCCCACCTCCTCCTTTCATACTGTCTCCATCAATCAAGTCAGCATGAGTGACAACGTCAGCCCCTAATCTTTAATCTCTTCTCTCACATGGGTACAAAACTCTTTTGTACTTTTCAAATATCACTAAGCATCTTACTGTGATGAACTGTTAGTCACGTTGTATACACACATGGTAAGTTTCCATTTTAAGGACATTTTTTCACACAAAGCCAAGAGGGTCTGCTGTTGAAGCAGCCGTCCCTGAGATGTGATGACCAAGCTGCCCACTGTGAATTTAATTAGAAAAGGAAACATGCTGGAAATGTTTACTAGTTGATCTGGGTAGACAATATGGACAGTAAATAATGGATATTAGCATATGCAGCATGTTGATTTTAATTAAAATGTTGATTTTAATTTAAAATGCTTTTAAATTAAAAAGTTTTACATAAACCTGATTTTAAATTTTGCTTGGAACATATGGTATTTTTTAGCTCAAGACACAAAATGGCTCTGATATCTCAAAAACCAAGAGATTTATACAATTGTTTTAAAAATCTAGACCAGGTGTTTCAAATGCAATTCAAGAAGGGTGTTTTTTGCCAGCCTGATTAGTCAATTAAATGATTAAACCTAATCATTTTCTAAAAATAAATATACAGAAATGTTCACATAATCCTTTCACGTTTCCTTTTCAGTAAATTCCACAAGGCATTTGTGTACATTATACAGTAGGTACAATTACCTGTAAAAATGTCCTCAAGGAGAAGTATTATATTTATGCAGCTAATTATATAAGTAGACCAACTATGGAACAGAGAATGTGGATGGACCAAAACCCAGAAGACCACTTGGACCAATTGAACTGAAGACCGCTGTTATAGAAGTTTTCAATGGATTTCTACAGGCAGACTTATTGCTACTGCTGTTATTGAAAGTGAATTCATTGCGCATGTAAAAACTGTCAAAAACACATATATTTCATATGATGTATAGATAAAATCAATCGTCTAGTAACATTCATTTAAATGTGCAGTTGTTCTTTGGGAAAAGGTTCCTATATAACATTTTAGTGTATAGCTTATTGATGCAGCCTTCACAAAGAAGTACCACATCTCCAAAACTCCTCGTTCAGTTTTTATTCTTATAATCTGGACATGCAGCATTTTAAACAGCAGTGGAAAGCAGATATGCTCCCAGTATTCTCTAAATTAAAATTGCTACTTTAAATTACAATTACCACTGATGTTTTTGTTGGTATGCTTTATAAAAAAATAATGAATTATTAAAAATGAATAACTTATTACCAGTACATCACATGTTTTTATTGATATTTATGAATGCGGCTTAATATTCATTAATATTTCATGTTAGTTATGAATAGTAACATCATTGTTATTACTATTGCTGTCTAATAATAAATGGAACTAAACGTTAATGTCTCATAAAAATTCATCATCATTAAGGGATTATAATGTTGCATTACATAATAAACTGTTTCTAAGTAACAGTTCTGTCCACACTGATACTTTTCAAAAGAGGGGTGTGCAGTATCTGATTCCTTGTGGTAGAAGTGTTATGAGGGCGATCAGCAGCAGTAATGAGCTGAACACAGGAGGCTCAGGTCTCCTGTGCTCATGCTTCACTGTGTTATACAACTCTCTCCACATGTGCTTTCTCTCCAAAACAAGGCCACAGCATGACTCACGTGGAACTGCTACTCCATAGCGCTGAGGGTTCTCTGCAATGACCTTCTGCTTCAGCTCATTGATCCGAGCTCCCAAAGACCCTGCAGTATTACAGGCACAGACCAACATGTCTTCAGCAGGTGCTCAGGTATACAGTATGTGTCTTTCCATAAAGATGAGAACTGCACTTTATCTTCAGCTGCACAGACTGCACCTGTAGATCCTGCCTTATACTTACAGATTACTGTCCCAATTTGCTATGCATGTACTGCACATCTTTTATTCTTTTAACTTGAAAGCTGTGGAAAAGGTATTGTGTGATAACACTTTATAACCATCTATATTCTGTATCATTAAAAAAAAAAACTTCTGCAGTTCTGCTCTGAAAGCTCCTTCAGAAATTAAAAGTTCAACAGCTCCATCCAGGAGGGTGAAGTCCTGAACTACAGAGCAAAGTCACCAAGAATCTCACAAACCGTCAGCTGAACCTGCATTAACCAATCCTCTCAGGCAGTGATTGTGTGCAGTTTACAGAATACAGACCTCTACTATTAACCTTCATGATACTCTTCCGGCATTGACCTTCTACATGCTGTTGAAAGCAACAGAATTACTTTCCCTGAAGTGAAATCCCCACACCTCTCCTGTTTCCAGTAATGATATCAGTAACGTGGAAATAACAGTGGGCCTACTGGCTTACCGATGAGCACAACAAGCCTGGGCCTCTCATGAGGCTTCTGCTGGTACCGTGTAACTTCTTCATAGGTGAGGAACTCCGGTTCGCTGGGATCGGGCAGCCTGGCCTCTGCGTTTTGCCGGTCCTTGCGACTCAGACGGAAACTCCTCCGAAGGCCAGCTAGCAGAGAGACATCCAGACACAGTTTAGAAGACTTAAGCCAATGGGGTTCTGCTACAAATACAAAAGACAAATCAAGTTCATTCACCTCTGTTATTTTAATGTAGATGTATGGACCAAAATGACTACATTTTAGTACCAGTTAACTAATTTACAGGCCAGATTTAGGCCACACACATTATATGTATAGTATATATATTAGGCAAAGCCAGAGTATTGGCTTCAACATTTATGGTTGGGTATCTTCCATACATCTTCAAACTCTTTATTCAAAGGGTTGTGAACAACCTTTGTATGGCACACACACAACACAGCCATGGTCCTGAAGCGGATTCCCTGGCCTTCAAGAGACAGCTGGAGGGCTCTGCCTCCTCTCATGTATAACCTTTCTTGTGTTTTTATGTTCTTTAACACTATTAATCTCGTGCTATAATAATCACATGGTGTGGAAAAATCTAAGATGCTCTTTATGTCACAAATCCAATCTTAACTATGAGTACTGTGTGCTAGTGGGAGAAGGGGAGAAGGAAGTGTTTCTAACAAAAAACAAATTAAACACAAAGAGCACATTTTTGCAAGCGGGGCTCGTGTCATAATGGTCCACTTGATACAATCTTCAGACAAAAATCCAAAACATATTTAACTCCTAGGTTAATACTGGTTTCTCTATAGATTATAAAACCAAGGGAGATAATCCCATTTCTTAATTACTTTTCTTATCAATTTAATATTTGTATCTGCTATGGTTGATCTACTGTATTTGAAGAACTTGATAACAGTTTATGTTTCATTAGTTCCACCCACATCATCAGTCAGGTCACACTGCACAGCTGCATTGAGCTGGGGGGGGGGGTTTGTGTATAGAGATTATTAAAATGCAAATTTCTAAAAAAAATCAGGAATTCTTGACTCCAGTCCAGCTTTCTGCCTCTTTTAAATTTTCTGTCTGTATTCCAACTGACACTGAACCACTCCTTTGTGAATCTCAGCACGTGATGAACTTAAAACATGGTTGAATTTTGACCGGCACAGTTGATCAGAAGGTCAGGTTTTGGCAAACAGCAATGAGTGAAAATGCTGTCTCGCACAAATTAACACAAAAATCAAACCCATAAGGATATCCGGATCCACATCGCGAAAGGGTAAAAAAAAAAACAAGCACACATGAGCATCCCTGAGAGCAAATAAGACTGAAGGTGACTGTAAAATAAGAGCAAAACCTGAATTTCCCGGGAAACAAATCAAAATCCAAAATCAAGCAATGAGACAACTGTGCCTGAATAAGACGGTAACTGTACCTGTGTAATATTCCCAGGAAAAAGCTTGTCCACAGGACGGCGCAACTGGTTTACACTTTGGAGAAACTATAACTGGTATTAGACCATTAAACCAACTTTACACCTCCAGGAAAACGTGCGTTATCTGTGCAGCGCTTCCAGACTCGGAGCTTTGTTCTGTCCATTCAGGTGCACAGTGTTATTTTTCCACACAGCTCACACAAGCAGGAGCAGGGCCTGTTTCATGATCTAAACAGAAGTATTTTGCCAAATAAACTGCACTCTATGTACAGTGTAATACATATTATTATAACTATATGTTTATCTGCCTTAATCAGACAATGTCTTCCTCTCACATGATCTATCATTTGTGATTTTATTGACACAAACATTAGATTTGTGAATGATTGCTTTTTAGTGCTTACAGCTTAGCTTGACTTTTTATGGTCGTATTAGAATGTCTCACATTTTTCAAAATTATTAAGCAGTGTGAGAGCAGGAGAACTGGTGATATATAGGTATCCAAATATGCCAAATTTAAAATTGATTTCACATACAGGAATGTTGATTAGGATGGATGGAGGTCAGCTTAGACAGGCTCAGCCTGCACAGTAGAAATGCTGTGATGAGGACTACTGACCTCAGCTTCCTTTTTCCCCAAGTCTGGGAGAAAGGTCAGCTGCCACTACTCTGAAGAGCTCTACCAATGACAGCAACAGCTGCAATTTTAATAAGTGATCTCAGGGAAACTCTTGTTCAAGGTTCCCTGTCCGCAAGGTCTATTGTCCAAAATGTTTTGTAAGCTCAGATCTTGTTTAGATCATCTTAAAAGACCCAGGAAGTATTGTACCAGGGAAGGAACACAGGATAGGATATGAGCAAAGGAGAGAGGGAAAAGTGCATTCTGACCTTTATTTTTATTCAATTTAAAAAGTTTCACTAAACATCATTATTTCTGCACCCGAATTCCAAAAAAGAAATCCATAGGGATCTGTGATATTCCAAATGAAGCTAAGCCACTTAAGATCTTAGTCACATCAAGTTTTGTTGAAATAAGCAGGACACAATTTAATGAGTCTAGTATCATGTTAAATAAATTTTAGGTCAGTAAATAGTTGTTCAAAGGTCCCATTGGACTGGATGAAACTAAAGTAAACTTCAAGATTTTTATACAGGAGGACAAATGCCAAAATGAAGGTAGCACTCACAGGGCATTTAGTACAGAGTTCTGTCTTATCCACGATTCATCAGCCAATTAATTAATTTGTCAATGCATTTTATCATCAAGCTCCTCATTCACACACAGGGAGTTAAATGATTTTTCAGATTATATTTTTTTATTTTACAGTTCTTTGAAAATGGTTATCTGTGCTAAACCTCACAATGAATTCAATTCTCTCTTACTGTACTACTTATTGTAGACCACCCCACCCCCTTTCCCACAATTCCCTTCTCCCCTTGCGCCCCAGGTCGGCCACGCTTGTTCAAGACCGCTGAGCTGCTTTTGGCAAAGAAGCTAAGAAGGCATGCGCTCACCTATGTACTGTCCATTGAAATAGCCCTCACAGTCACAGTCTTCTGTAAGGAAGCAAGCAGGGAGATAAGTGGGGTAAGCAGAGGGAGAGAGGTTCTGGAGACACTGTGGGAAGCTGGGAGGTGATTTCAGGGTGCTGGTGCAGGCAGGCAGGTGGGCAGGCAGGCGGGCAAAGAGGCGGCCAGGTAGCCTCAGCTTAATAGCAGGAGGAGACGATTACAGAGATGCCAACAGGACTGCAGAATCTGTCCTGGCCTGAGGAAGGAAAACAGGCAGCACCGCAGGCACAGGGCCCCCTCGTCAGATAAGCTCCTTCCCTCGGAACCCGGCGATCTCACTGCCAGGACACCAAGGACCTCCTCACCGACATCAGGGATCACCAAATGTTGTGTAATCAGCTCAGCGTGCAATTGTCAGGCTTGGCAATTATTGCACTACGATCGCGGAGCTTATATAATCAACACATGCTCAATTTTGCATTTTAATCTCTTTCTGGATGACCCATTGCTTTTCCTTAGGATGGTCCTGGACACACATCGTGGGGGGGGGGGGGTGGGGGAATTTAAAAAAATAGCATCATTTTAACAAATACAAACACAGAGCAATGACAATTTGAATAGCAAGAGACTTTCAACCACAAATCAATATGATAAGGAATTGGAAACAAGTCAGTGAAGTCGATACAGAACGAACTGTGTAGAAAATACAGGCCTGGATCCTACTACACACTACAGGCTACCTGCATCACTCCCTTTGTCAGTGGGCATGGGTTACCAGAGGTCTTCAATAACTTAACTCTTCAGATCGTACTTCATGTTTTTTTTCTTATACTCTGCTAACAGCCGATGGATATGGTGGGTTCTGTTTTTAATATTAGGTTTAACCTTCTTAGAAGTACTGTAGCTATTAGATATATATTATATAAAGATTTTATTTTTACTTTGGCTGAGCATACTTACATACAATGTACCAGGGAAATACTAGGCACCAGCGGGGAGCCACATTGAGACACGCCCCTCAGACTGGGACAGCTCCTGGCTGCCCTTTCCTTTCGTTCACGGGTTTGTCTTCCGTGCAATTAGCAGTATGAGCCTCTTGGTCGGTGCAGGTTTATAGCCTCTCAACCATTCTCATTTCCATTCCCAACATTAAACATAAGAATCAAATGATGGAGTTATGTGATTAGGTTAGGTCTTGGTACCTGTTTCATATAGGGAATCTAAATTCCTGTTTACCTGTGTTTACCTGAGCAGGAGCTGTTGCTGAATTGTGTAAGAGTGCCCCTGAAGAAGAACTGCTGATCCTACATACTGTATACAGGATACATATGGTCATGATCCATTCAGGCCTGATGGAACTGTGCACTGAGTAGCCACACACTTTGTTACAAATGGGGAACACGTTCCCGTGGGCATTGCCAGAGGACACTGAACAGTTTCACACTATTGTGCTCCATGGTGATGCACTCATGCAAGCCGTCACAGACTCAGATGATGCTCCCATGAGCAGATGCAGTGCCATGTGGTGTGTGGTGGCACTGTCCATCAGAACAGCACAGCTGCTGGAAGAGTCAGGCTAATTTTCTAAATGACGTTAGAGAACGGAGCTGAAAAGGGAGAGGCAGAGGACAATCCTAGGCTGCAAAGCAGAAAGAAAGTGTGAAGCACACAATGCTTCAGCTGCTGAGCCTTTTCAGTTGGCTTGAAGAGCACTTAGCAACAGAAATGCTGTGTACAGTATAGTTCTTTTTTTGTCATTTTCAATGTGAATCAATTTCTGCTTCTTGATAAAAGCCCTGCATATTAAATGTTCTAATGAGTAATCAAGTGATTTTCCAAGGATGTCCAGTCAGAATTGTTCCCTGCTGTTCACCAGGAACATAAAAATGATTATATAATGTAAGACTTACTGTAATGAATCAACCAGCAGGGTGTTAGTTACAATTACTGGATACACCGTTCTTAATACAAAACATTGATTTTCTCCATAATTCATTATATCAAAGCAGAACTTTGAGCTCCATGACTATGTTTAAATAAATTGATGTAATGAATTACAGTTATGTATTTTAAGAATGTCACTACCCACCTTTGTCACAAGCCTGATCATCTAAAGTTTGCAGTAAAGGAAGAAAAGCACACACTTGTCATTGATTAAGACATTGTACACAATTAGAAATATCCATTGTCACTCACCTCAAGTTATTGTTATAACCCTGCTTTCCTCTAAAAAGAAACAAAGGCAAATATCCTCCAGTACATGAGGAAAATTTTAAAAAGTGCACAGAAATCCAGAGCAATCAACAAAAACATACACAAATAAAGGGATATACTGTACAGTGAAAACCATAAGTACTGGGACAGTGAAGTGAAATTTGTCATTTTTGCATTGCACAAATGACATTGTTCTTCAAGATCCAAAGATTGAAATGAGGAAGTATATAGAATTTCAGCTTTTGTTTTGCATACAGTCATAAACCTTTGCGCCTAATTTAGAAAGAGCATTGAGTGCACTCAAACAGGAGATGACTGCTGTTACAGCTACTGATGCCCAGCTGAGCGCACACAGATGGTTACATTGCATTCTTAATGACTTTGTTCTATATTTAAACTTTGCTGTCTGCAGGTAGGCAATGAGTATCACAAATACAACACCTGGAGTTTGTCATTTTCACCATCGACTATGGCCTACATGAGGAAGAAAAGGAGTATGTATAAAGTAAAGCACCCTGACATTGGGCTGTTTGTTTCAGCACAGACTTTAAAGATCTGCAAGAACAGTGGTCACTGGTCTTTTCTTTTACAGTATAGTAGGCTTTGAGTGGTTGTCATGTGTTTTTTGAAGAAATATTACATGGCAGAAAATAAATTCAACTTAAGCTTTCCCCTCTTTTTAAAGGCTGTCTGGGCCTGATCTGACAGAATTTCAGCTTGATGCTGTAGTACAAATGCACACTGCTAAACAATTGCAAGATGACATATTGCTGAGCTATGGTTTTCTCCACTGGCTTTAGCTAATCGGATGAGAATCAGATTAATGCAGGATAATGATCCTAGAATTAAACAGTCAAGTCCTTTTGCTTACTGCTCCAGACTGCTTGACAGCAGATGACACACCACTGCGGATTGAAAACACCACATTTCCTATCGCAAATGTCCTTTTATACTTTCAGGTTAGACTTTTTTGGCTGAACATCTGGATCAGCAGTGAAGCCGCTTAACTGATATCACTGGAATTGTTGTTTTTTTCAGGTCATAATATAGGAGCAGATGAGGAGAAACGAAGAGGACACGTCACAGCACCAACAGCAATCATAATGATAATGAAAGGAAGACTTACAAAGGGGTCTTTTGGGTGATTTGGGATTCTGCAGTGTTCCCATTTTTATCCGGTAAGCTAGACGCCTAAAAAGATATATTGAAAAATAAGTACATATCCAGTGATCATCAGCAAAATAAGAAAGAAGCAGTACAATAACATTCAGCACCAAGCTGACTGGTACAATTACAGGACTGGCTGCTTTAGAAGAATATTTATGACTCCATCCAGCCAGCACTGCACCTGCTGGTCCTCTTCTGGTCCTGCTGAGGGCTGAGGCACGACCTCATTCATTCATCCAGGGCTGAACTGGCTGCTCATGATTTTGGGAGCCTTTGCCTGGTAGAAACCTGCCAGAATAACTGCTTCCAAGCCTTGTTCCTTTAACAGTTATTTGATCCTATGGTCAGCATTAAATTAACAAATTGAAAGTGCTTCTTAGGAGTTATAGGTTTCTCTCACCTTCTTTGAAACCTAAGAACATTTTCTAAAACAATCTGACCTCATTTCTAACCCTTTTTTAATGTGAAAGCTGAGAATTATTGAGAATCTCTTGCAATTCCAGTGTAATTCCAATTTAATTCCCCTTTCTTTATACTGTGCATTTCAATTAAAGCACATCTCCTTCTGGTTGACCTTGATGTCTTACCGTTCCTGAAACTGCTTGGAAGGAACGAGTCCGGCCCGCAGGTTGCTGTCCCCCACTCGCTTGGCCTGCCACCACGTGGGGTCGTCCTGGCTGACCACCTGCAGGATGTCGCCGCGCTTGAAGGGAAGTCCCGCCTCCTGGCAGGGCGTGGCCTTATCCTCCGAAGGGACGTAGTCGAAGAGAGCTCTCATGTATACCTGCGGCAGAAAGTCACCATGATCCTCAGCGACACGGTCTGCTGCTGCTGCTCTGTGGTGTAGCGTGCTTTTCTAATTCTACCCTGCATTTGAAATAGTCTAGTGTTTCTGCTACTGATCTGTATCATGCTTTATCATCTGTAAAAGGAATATTTGTCAGAAATTCCGCGGTTCCTTCGCTTCTCACCTGATTAAGTCCTAAAAGAAGGTTATTTCACTTCTTAATGAGATAACTAGTTGAAATAATACAGAACAGAAGCTGAGAGCCACAGGACCCTTGGATGGCGCTGAAGAATCAGGTTTGCCCACGGCTGATATACAGTACAGTGTATGTTAAATTCAGTGTTTTTAACATGGGCAGACTGGTTTTTATACACTGTTGCTTTCCTTTGTAACTCAGAGGAAGAGAAAAGGGCCTCACCTTGCTTTCCTTCAGGCGATCCTCCTCCTTTATTGCAGGGATTATTTTCAACGTTATTGACCCCTGAGACTGGGACTGAAAGAGAGAGAAATCTTTGAAGGGATTTGGCAAGCAATCCATTTCAACACAAGCAATTGGACAGAACCTCTGTTTAATAGAAGCCTGTGACTCCACAAAATCCAGCTGTCACGTATACTGGCACTGAATGAATACAAAAAAATCAATCCTTTGAATTATTTTGGTCCCTGACTGAATGTATCCTCCTATGAGAAATCTTTCAAAAATCCCTCAAAAAGTAAAAGATTTGACAGATAATGTTCAGAATAAGCCAATTTAAAACCCAAGAAGTATGTATTATAAGTGAATATTTTATTTATGGCTTCCACATCTATATTTTGTCTATGTTTCTAAGTAGAAAGAGAAGAACTGGAAGCAGATGTAGAAGAGAACAAAAAGAATTAGAATAAGGGGAGGAACACAAGCAAATTAGGAGCAAATTCAGCTACAGTATGGGATGAAATGCTTTGAAAATCCAGAACTACAAAACAGCAAACTACAGATTCTGTTTTTGTTTGTGTATCAAAAGCTGTGATAGCTGTGACACGGATGTACAAAAGCAGTACAAGGAGTTTTCCTGATACCGTTTAAACAATTAATTTAGCAATTAATGAGGTCCTAGAAATATAGGTGACGTTTTGTTTGATTTGTTCCCATTATCAGGTGTTTTATTCTATCCTTCAATTTTCCTTTCAATTTCAGCTCATCTCATTCTCTATTGCTAACTCTTTAAAGAGTCAACAAGCCTACAGCTTGTGGTTGCTTTAAAGCAGACTAGCCTGTTTCAGCACAATCATGTTTAACATCACATGCATCCCATTCTAGATCCAAAACTGATATAGTGGAGCACAGGAAAACAAGAAGGAAAAAGCCAAACGGAATTCCAGCTCCCGTACCAAAATCTGACTGATTTCGTCTGGCCTTTTGTGGATGATAGAAATTCCATTGACCTCTCTCAGCTCATCCCCGACGTGCACGAGACCTGGAAACACAAAGCAAATGCAAAAGATTTCATTTCACACTCTTCCCCAGAGGCAAACGCTGCACCTCTGTCCTCATGGAGGGTATGGCAGGTGAATTCTGTGATGGCAAGTCATTTTGTGCGAAAACAGAAAAGACTACAGGGGGGGCTGATGCAAGTATTCAAAATCTCGACAAGGCTCTGACAAAAGTCAAGCAGGCAGATTTCTTCAGAATGTACATGAGAACACAAGTGGATAATATGTGCAATTGCATTTCAAACAACCAAGAATAGAAGGCCATTCTTTGTCCAAATGGTTGTGAGAGTTACCCAGCCATGTTGAAGGTATTAACCTGGCATCTTTCAAGAAATGGCTGGCTGAGATCCTTGAATTAATTAGCTACTAACTACCACATGCTAAAAGTGCCAAATGGTCTAGTTGTAACCCGACACAGCAATGAATATAGGACCCCACCTAGTCTAGAAATCTCCAAGCACAGTGAAAGGAGCTGAGGATGTTCAAGGCTGTGTCAGCAGCTTTGCTCAACAGATGCTGGTTTATTGTCTGTCCCCCAAACTAGGAACCATTGGACATCACAGCTTTTGCCATAATGCTCCACAACTTTGAAATGCTCTTCCTACTATAAATGCTGTAGGAGATTCCAAGTCTTTATAGGTTTTTAAACTCATTAAAGTTGCTTTTCATTTCTTTTAATATAGCTTGTCATGTCTTTCTATGTTTGTATTACTGCCTGTGTAGTGCTGTTTCTTAAGTCTTTGTAATTTGTAAAGCTTTGAGATGTCTTGGCATACAGAATAATGAACACATGTATAATGAATATTAATAAGTATGTTTTATACTAGTTATGCTAGTATTTTTTTTCCATTTACTGCTGAAACTCATTGTCCACTCGCAGTCTCTGGTCCCACACACTAAGTACAACTAAAGATCCTTCACAGTCCTTCCAGTACCGGAGCTCATAGAATCACCATGGTTACCACACTCTGCTCAACATCCACATTTTAATCGTCAGGTCATGTGACAGAGGCTGAATGGCAGAAAATCTTTTCTCTTCACAGTGGGGGGGGGTCGCATCCAATTGCATCCTGTGATATTTTTCTCAGTGTACCTACAGTTTTTATAAGTACATTAATATACTGTTCTTAATTCTGTTCCATTAGTACTTGAAAAACCTTTTCACTAGAGTCATTTGTTTTAAGGGTAAATCTAAACACGAAAAATTAGTCTGAGCAATAAATAATGATATAGAATAAATGAGATCATCCTCTAGGATTTGGATCACAGAGAATGTCAGAAGAATACAAAAAATAAATGTAAAAAATCATCGTAATTTCACATTTGTGGCATGAATGCAGTTTGCTTATTTTTTATTTTCTTTTAGTTTGGGATTCTTGAGCTTCTGTCATCTTTTCAGTGGACATGAAACACCACCAGGCCCACAAAGCACAACACTGGCACATGGCAGTATAGTGTGGTCTATATATGGTATAGTTGGTCAGGGAGGTGGATTATGAGTGACTCAGCGCAATCAGTTTTCTTGGTTTGATAAGCAAAGTAATGCTGAGTCAACACCAACTTCTGATACTGGACCTTCAGTCTGTGTTCTGCTGGTCCGACTCGGCTGTGCAACCTGGGGATTCTTTCCTATGCCGTGGAGAGCAGGTCAGATTTTCAAATCAGCAGAACAAAACCCTGGGTGTGTGAGGCCAGCAGAGGAGACAATGGGTAGTGATGACCTTTTCAGCCTCCCAGGAGGACTGAGCCACACCGGAGAGGAAGAGTCGCGTGTCGGGACACCCACCACTCCGGTCCGCAGCTCCACCCCGCATGATCCTGGCCACCACCACAGCGCCCGTGTTCTCATCCCGCCGGATCGTCGCTCCCTGAAACACATCGGAGTCTTACATGGGCTCTGCACTGTGGGTCCTCAGGGAAGCTCCAGGGATATGTGTATCGTGGCTCTGAGGTCTGAAGTACTAACTCATATCTTATGCTGAGAAAGAGCATGGAGCTGAGCAAATTGCAGAAAGGAGGGATGTGCACGTGGATGGATGGCTATCAATACTCATTCCCACAATTCATAGCACCTGCATGCTCTCGTTTTCAATGGTCTGTGTGATTGTTTGAGAGAATGTTCATTTAATCATGTCGGGGCCCTGTTCCAAATTAGATTGGATTACTACATGGCTAAACAAGAACTCATCTATCAGCCTGTGGTCTTGATTAATCTGATGGGCTTTTCCACTGAAATGCCGGCTGCTACATTTAACTTTATATATGGAAGAGACACATTTTCTCTAGATGGTTCTGCAATCCTGTTACGAAATGGAAAGCCTAATTAACATTCATTTCCATAATAGGTAGAATAATAGTCAAATCTATGTGGACTCACAAATACTGTACATATGATTTAGAACTTTCAACACCAGTTTCAAGCATCATGAATATTTGCATTTTCAGCCATGTACAATTTTTACTAATATCGCAAAACTGTTTGTAAGATTTGAAATTTCAACACACCAACTCAGTCTCAACATTTCTATCCCTATAACACAGCCCTTAGGCCTGAAAGACAGCAGCAATGTCGCTAAAAGAGAGAGCTCTGTTTTTTTGGAGGTGCCTCACTTTAAAAAAAAGCAAAGCTGTGCCACCTCCATTAACTAATTACTGCAGGAAAGAGACAGGGCAGCTTTTTGAAAAAAACTGCTTGAGAAAGTGTTTCCAGCTCCACAGAACTGGAAACTTGGCAGTGGAGATGTCTGCCTTGGCACAGGCCACAGTCTGATAGATGAATTCTTGTTTAGCCCTGTAGAAATCCATTCTAATTTGGAACAGTGCCCTGACATAATTAAAAGAATATTCTCTGAAACATTCAAACAGCCCACTAAAAACAAAAATATTTTGTACAAAACAAGCAGTTTTAATCACACCCTTTCTCTTTCTCTGGTGGTAATGCCAAATGTCATGTACATTGCATATATGGAGAGGGGGCAATCTGTCTCATGTCACGATCAGAGGCACGTGGCAAGAGATCCTAGCATTTCTCAAGCTTATGTGCATATCGCCAGGCAGACCCTGGACCACCTGGGATCTAGAATCCTCGGTGGGCACCACTCACCAGGGGCTCCTTGTTCTTGACCAACCGGACGATCTTCACAGACTCCTCTTCCAGCTCATCCTCAAAGTCATCCGGCAGTGGGGGCAGGACGGGGTCGAAATTCTTCTGCGCCACTGTGTCGTGGACCACCAGAACAGCCTGCGAGGGAGACCAACAGGGACGATTTGTATGGAAAAAGATGAGCAAAAGAAAACTGCCAACCTACACGGCAGTCTAAAAGTATAGCGCACACCAAAAGAGTGTACACATATACAGTACACATGCACACTTACAAAGCTGCATCCCACATCACCATCATATCGCACATTCCCTTTTTTTCTGAGGGCCGTTGTCATTCCTGCTTTCTTGTTAGTTTTATGTTTAGCTATTATTGTAGTTGTTCTCATTATTTTAAGCAATGTATATTGAATTTAACCACGAAGTTTCCCTTTAAAGCCTTTTATTTACATCCTGTTCTGTCTTATATTGTCCTGTTAGTCCTGCTCTGCTTTATTCTACAGTACGTGTCTGACTGACCTAACAGCTACGTTTTTACTTACTGACCTATATTTTTACATTTTTGTTGAATTTGCATTATGAAAATAAAGTTAAAAAATATACCCTGCAAAAAATAAACCAGACCAGACAGGATTCACGAGAAAACAAAGACTTCTTACAGAAACACAGTAAAAAATTCTGAATTAATTTGTATGTTCTGTATTAACAGATAGCCAGTCACATTTCTGAAATACTGAATGTCTCCTTAGTGCAGTTCTATTTAGTAAGCTAATTGATTTAATTTGTAGACGGGGGCAAAAACACTGATTTGTGTTTTTGTAATGTTTTGTCTAAAGTAGATAAAACTAGAAATGAAGGGAGACCTTGCTTGTTAAATCAGCAAGACCAGACTTGCTTTTCGATGAGTAGTTTGAATTGTAAGGAAGCCAGACCAGTCAGAGAAGGAGTGAAGGAGCACAAGTGTGCCACAGGGACAGTACCTTGAGGTGGGGAGCTGTCAGTAACTGTAGCAGCTCCTTCTCTTCGCTGCTCATCGGCCCACTCTGGAGCTCCTCAGCCACCTATAAGTGAACAGAACAAACTCCTCATTTTAAAGACTTCATGTCCCTTTTCTGACATCCACAGGTACTCTAATATATGAGCTTGATGGTACTATCGAGAGCTGAAGCCAGGTGAGGGAGATTCCCAGCTCAAGCTGTGTCTCACCCCGATACTCACTGTTCTGCCCTGGGCATGTTATTGAACGGTTTGCTCCATCCATGAGAATGTTATTGATTTTACTCATCCCACTCTTTGACAGAGTTTCTGCTCCTAAATGAATACAATTATTTATACATTTATAATGAAGGAGCTGGGCATCTTCAGTTTTAAATAGAGAATACTGCATGGGGACCTCAAACCCCATGGTGGATTTGGAACGAGAGTGTAAAGTACATGAAAGTGCACTGTACTACAAAACTGAAAACAGGAGGCACTTCTCCACACAAAGAGTTACGGGAGAGTGGAACAGGCTACCCAACCTTCAGGTTGTCGAAGCTGAGACCCTGGCTTCTTTCAAGAAAAGGCTGGTTGGAATAATTGGATCAATTACCTATCTAATGAGTGAGATGGTCCAAATGGCCTCCTCTTGTTTGTCCCCATTCTTATAAAGATGAAATTATAAACTCTCAGCCAGTGCACCTTTTTGTGTCCATTGTCAGGTTAAGCAGATGAATTAATACTCAGTTTAGAAAAGAAATGGCAGGATAACAAATTGAGATGAGGGAAATTTCTTCTGAGTCATCCCTTCTCTACATGCATTAAAATCCATTATCTCTCTTGTCCAACAAAGCACTTAATCCCTCAATCTAATTTACTGCCTGCCTTTGTTACGGATGTATTCTCAGAATCATCATCTCCTCTCTGAAAATGGACACTGGCTTTGTTTCCATGCAGTACAGCTCCACATGACAGTAACATCTACAAGAAAAGTGCAATCAGTAGCTTAACAAAGGTGTAGCATTCCCGTTGTGTTTTCTTTCTTCTCTTTTCAGCATGAAATAAACTATAATACTATAGAACTACTAATACTTGTTCCTTTGCATTCTCCTAGTCCATTTTCTAACTGCTTCATCTAATACAGGGCTGTGGGGGAGCTGGAGTCTATCCCGGCAGGCAACAGGCACAAGGTGGGATACGACCTGGATGGG
Source organism: Atractosteus spatula (assembly GCF_055471065.1). Classification (NCBI taxonomy): domain Eukaryota; kingdom Metazoa; phylum Chordata; class Actinopteri; order Semionotiformes; family Lepisosteidae; genus Atractosteus; species Atractosteus spatula. Next base: position 1,176,612 of record NC_142731.1, on the reverse strand, counting down.
ACGCCAGTCCATCACAGGGTACACACCAGGGCCAATTTTCCCAGAAGTCAATTAACCTACCAGTATGTCTTTGGAATGTGGGGGCAAACTGGAGTAACCGGAGGAAACCCACGCAAATACACAGAGAACATACAAACTCCGTGCAGATAGCACCCCGGGTCCACACTGAACCCAGGGCCAGAGTACTGAGAGTCAGCAATGTTAACCACTGTGCCAAAATGAGCTCCCCATTGGAATCTCTTAATTTGAGTATGATGCTTCTGAGCAGTTTTCACTGAACAGAGCAGTATTCATGTTTATCTGCAGTCAATGCAGTGTCTAAAGGTGCACTGCCAGTACCTTAGCTGCGGTTCAGTAACAGGATGCTGGGGTTTTGAGGGGAGCATTAGAGCATGGCTCAGCATGAGTGGAGCTCTGTGTGACGACTGAGGCTCTTCTTGTCCCGACAGGGCTTGGTCCTGGACACACGCAAGCACAAGCCTGCAGAGCGCTATTCCCTAGACAACGGACCAGTCCGCCATGCCGAATGGTTCAGATGGAAGGTTAGATCCTGCTCTCTCCTACATGTACTTCTGTCCCCCTGTGTACACTGTATTTATAGAGGAAAAGGTGAAGGTTTATTCCATGCTGAGACGAAAAGAAAAGAGACACAACCTTTCGGCTGTGGAGCCATCTTCGGGTGTGTAGAAGGCTGAAGAAGGTGTGAACACCTGAAGAAGGCTCCATAGCTGTAAATACTGTGTCTCTTTTCTTTTCCTTTCAGCTTGGAATAAGCCTTTACATGTTCCTTTGCAGCCCACACGTGCTGACGCAGCTCCCTAGTTGAATTCTATTTCTATATTTCTTGCCTTCTGGACTTGTCTTTGCACATTTTTCTCGCACCCCTCCTGCCTGCTTTACAATCAAGCTGCCATTCCCCCAGCTAGGAGAGTCATGTCAAATAGCTTCTTAAACATTCTTCCCTCTGCTGGTCTTATCAGGATCAAACCGAAGCACTGAGATCAGGCAGCTCTGCTCCGCCCAGCCAGGGCTCAGCCACAGTCCAGAGGGCCCAGAGACACACAAAGCTACTCTAGAACACGCTGAGAATTCTGATGAGTTCTGGAGTCCGACACTGTCTAGATTTCAAAAGAGGGTGACTTCACTTCTGTAACTCGCTCGGCGCACTGAGCCCTGTGACATATACTGTACACCTGCATCTGCAGGGTACTGTCCTGTCCTGTACAAGCAGCCATTTATTCTTACCTCACAGATTCATGAACACTGCCATGGCCACATAAATCAATTGACAATATGAAGCAGCTATAATGGTGACAATAATATGAATGGGAGCTGTAACTGCCATATGGATTCAGAGTGTAAAACCGTATCTGCCCTGGGTAGAGGCTGCACAAAGGAAAAATATATTTAAGTTATTCAAAAAAAGAAACAGAGAGAAAGAAATACATGCACAACTTTCTACTTCTGTGTTTTCATTTATTTGTATGCAGTAGCTATCTTGTTTTCAGCTGCTGTAAGAATAATGCTTACTTCATTCACTGAGTCACTCAGCCCTCTGAGAATTGTTTTCTGATTCATGGCTCACTGACATTATTCGAAAAAAGGGATTACTTTTTCACAACATGAGTGTTGAGCTGTGCTGTCTTATGACTAAAATACCTAATTATTTATACCACCAACCTGATATACCTGCAGTACCACGGCCATCACTGTCTAAAATACCAGCGTAAACATTTGTTATAAATCATGCATAGGCATTATTACTCATTTCATTGCAGAACTTCCAGACACACCTTCAAAGGTTTCTGGGTAAAACCTGAAAATAAATCTTAAATAATATTGGAGCTAGAAGTATGACTTGCTACAGAGATGCAGCTATTCAGTTCTGACTTTCTGAATAATCTTTCTGATTACGAAACCTGGATTCTATCCATCTTCCTATCAAGAGGTCTGTTGAGATGTTTCTGTTGTCTAACCTTATGAAATACCAGAGCTCATTAATATTCACATGCCATTATATCTCAGCGCCTGCTGGCTCTTAACACCATGATCCAGAAAAGTGTTTCTTGCTTTCTGGTTTCCTCTTTCTGGCAGGGGGTGGGCAATTTTGCCAGAAAAAAAAATCAGTTGAAAGCTTGCAAGTTTTTCCTTCTTACCTATTTTTCAGCTCTCAAAGTATGGGAAAAATACAGCTGACATTTTTTTTTTAAAAGTTAGGATTCCCGTTAAAGACCTTATTTATGGAAGCACTCCGGGAAAATGAGAGACACTTACTGTAGGTATGTCGTGCTGATTAGCCCTAATAAGACAAAGCAGCTGTCTGAGGCTGCTAAGCCTGACTTTATACACAGGACACTAATCAGAATGTCATGTCTCGTTAGATGGTTGTGCTTTCTTGGTTCTCTTTAAATGGTTTTGTAGCTAATTAACATTCACATTCCTATAATCTCTTTTAAAGAAAGCGCAAGAAGAAAGAAAGAAGAATTTAAATGAATGGCTTAATTTATTGTGTTAACAGCTTAGGTAAGTACAATTCAGACTTGCTTTATCCTTTCTAGAATAACAGCTGACATGTGATTTACTATATGCTATAAAGAAGAAAAAATAAGTAAAGGACAAGAAAGGCAAGTGGAAATATGGTAGAGAGCAATTTCATGAAAATAAAAAATACCAACACAGGCACTATTGTATAACTTGGAAATTCATACAGCAGTGGTATAGCTTAGTGCAGTATTTGTTGTGCCACTTGGTCGTGTAAGAAAAAAAAACATATTCTTTCTTTTGTAATTTGGTTCCTGAAACAGCCGTGAGCTGAGCTCCATTGTTGAGATACTTACATCCTCAGCCAGGGAGGAGGCGCTGTGAAGGATGGGAGTTGGGCTCTGACGCTCATACTGGCGAAGCTTCTCATGAATCTGGAACACAGGGACAACGGTAAGGCTGGCTTTCAAAAGACCGTGACATTACCCCATCCTGGTCTGACACAGAGGACACAGGAGGGATGGCTGGGTTTTTTTTCAAACTACCACAGCTTGGGCCTGAAAAAATAAGAGCTTAAACCTTTCAATTAAAGTGCAAGTCACACCAAAGTTTGAAGCATGTTCCACGCACAGGCAACTTGAACAGGAAGAGCCTGTCTTAGACACCACCTGATGTTACAGTACAGTGCCTGGCCAACAATCAGACCTTTGCACACTTTTCATATTGCATTGCTTTAAAGCTTGTAGTCATGATTGTTTGAAGTATAAATTAAAAGTTGTTATATACTGTACATCACCTGTTCCAAACATTAGAAGCAAAAAAACAAAAGAAAACAAAGAGAAAGCAGTAAATAGATAATTATTTTGGAAAAAAAATGGAAAAGTATAAATTGGATAAGTATTCCAAACTTTGCTGTGTCAAACCTAAAGTGATTTTAATGCACAAGATTAAATCAATGAGCCACACAATGTATTTGTTAAAACCCAAGGTAAACTAAACATAAACAGCTACTACAACATTTAACATTCCCTAATCAAATCTATCTGAATTATTGTGAGGTGTTGCTCATCAAAATGTGTTCTTCTCAACACCTTCATAATGCTAAATAGTCATTTATTGCACCACAGAAGACATATCCATCTGTAGTAATCTGCCACAGAAGTAATGTTTCTACCAAAAATAAGAAAGAAACACAGAGGGGAAAGAGCAGAACACACCGTGTACGTACAGAAATGACAGAGGAATGAGCAGCCTTAAAGATGCAAAAGCACCTGCAATAAAACACCACACACCCAGCAGAGCAGGGACAAGCATATTCACGACTGCTGGCCTGCATCTGAGCCTCACATAGGTGCTCATACAGATGTCCATGAAAAAGACTGACACTTATCCCAGAGGGTTGTCTTGGATGATTCTGGGATGGTTAGTTTGACCCTGTTGTTTACGATATCGATGCGCGGTGGGGCCGAGTGCAGACATGTCTCATACTGACAAAGTGGCCAGACTTTGGCTCTGGAGTCTTTCAGTCCCCACTCACCTTCATCAGGTAGCCCAGGCTCTTCTCGCTGAAGACGTCTCTGAGGAAGACCATGTCTTCTTTGTGGTTGGCATCTGGACGGAGCTGGGAGGTGAGCAGGGCCAGCGTCTCATGCAATCCTGCACAGAAGAGCACCCCCTGCTGGTCATACCACTTGACTCCTCACTTGAGAGGCACTGCTGTGAGAGTACCTGGTAAAGGCGCTCTGTGGCATTACTTCACTTTGTATCTTTTCTTTAATTTGTCACAATAAAATGATGCGAAGTGGAGGGTTAAAATATAAATTTATCTAATCGAAAACTACAAATTTAATGACTGGCTCTCTGGCCCGCTAAGCGGGGTGACAACACAGTGAGCAGGGGTCTCAAGCTAATTCATTAGCTTGAGTGTCTTATGTCTTCTGATTTTTTTTTCTCTGAAACTGAAACAGTCAATTAAACAATTAATTTAAAGTAATTATTTCATTAGGTTTTCTTTTCTTAAGGTCTTTTACAATTGATTACACATAACATTCACTCCATTAAAGGCAAAGATCCCTGGAAGTCCCCTTGGAACCTGATTCAAAGGCTGTCAATTATGCAGTTAATTAAATAATTAGAACTACTATGCACTGTAACGGAGAACGCTGTTGGAACAAAAACCACAAGACGCTTCTAGAAACTAGAGTTTATCAAGAAAAGTGAGAAGTGTTCTCTCACATAACCTCTGAATATTAGATAGCGGGCAAATCCGTATGCTCTGCCTGCATTCAAACTGTTGATATTGTGTGAGGATCTTAAGATACGTAAAATAATACACATACATGGAAAAACCAGCATACATGCCAGGTGTTCAGAACTGTACTAACCTCATAAAAGGTTTTGCATATCAGCGTTGCTCTCATACAGTGAAGTAAATCTTTAGTCTGCTAGAGAGCGGCCTAAGTGAAGGAGGAGGAGCACTCGTCTGGGACGGTTTCTAAACTTACCTGTGCCCGCGGTTAGGATAGGCATGGCTTCTTTCATCGACTGGCCGAGGAGCTGTGTTCGGCAAACGGGACGAGCGCCCTGCACGGCTGACGGCTCCCGAGGCGGCGGCCCTGCACAAAGGACACGCGTAATAAACGTTCCTGCTGCATATTTCAGTCTCGGGTTAGTGTGCGGAAAAAAAATCATCCTGGTTTTGCTTCAGCTGCTATTAGCGTTGCGTTAATGTACAGTACCTGCAGTTATCCTGCACTGTAATCATAATCAGCGTGCTGTAACTTGTCTGGAGGGGGATGATTTACTGCACTCATTTAAAAGCTATGCTCAAGGTAAACCTGCGCTGGCTTCCCGCATATCCCGGTATCCTAACTGCGTTTCAGGTGGTGGAATTTCCTGATCTGTAATTCATCTTAACGATCTGCACCCTACTTTTCCTGGCCACCAATGAAAGCACGTACAGTACCAATTCCATATTGTTTTATATCTTTTTGTTTCAATCCGAACTCAGCGTTTCTTTACAAAACCACTTTAAAGTCCTGTTCTGCTGTAATTGATTGCTTTCCCTGAACAACAAGTACTCCCTATGACATTATACACATGTCTAGCACCCCTCTTCCGTCTCAGTGTTACTGTCTTATTTTTTCCCATTTAAGATCGATAGTTCTAAGTAAAAATAACTATACGATATGATAGTATAGAAGCGCCCACGTGGGGCGCTGCAACAATGCGCACGCAAGGCAGGCTGGGAACGGCGGCTGAGGGGGACGAGGGCTGGAGATGCTCTCAGCGTCTGTAATAAATGTCCTGTCAACCCGTGCTAGAGCCGCCGGCCTGTTTCTTTCCGTCGTCGAGCGTTACAGTATTATTGTGTCAAAACCACTAGCTACTAATCCAGGAACATGTGCAAGTTTGTGCAGTCTTCTTTATCCCAACAAACACTGCTTTGTGTTTCTGGTCCACTTCAGCACTTCTTTATCTTGTCTTGCATTCAGATCTTTGCTCTGGGGTGTGTGATGGTTCACAGAGACCAGACTCTCCTGTGCGCCATACGCACGAGTCTCCCTTACGCTCAGACTCTAGATGTACCACAGCTGCTGCAGATTCCCTGATTCCCGCGCAGCAGAAATCTCCACCCTTCTCAGTGCAGCAAAACACATCACACTTTTCTTGAAAATACAAAAAACAGAGTAAGCCAGCTGTTCAGTACAATGATTAATGAGGATGAAGAGCTTCAGTGTTGTTTATAAAACTGGTACACTGCACAGACCACTGATTCAGCAGCATGGCCTTCTGCTTACTGCAACACATACAGTATTCTCCCTGTTCTATTTTTAGTGAAGGACCCTTTTAAGGTTTTAAATGGGATGCAAAAGTAACAACACAGTCTGTGTTATGCCACGTTAAGGAAAGAAGAGAACTCTGATGTATCTCTGATGAAGAAGAAATACAATTCCTGACACAAGTAGCAGATGAATTGCTACTTGCATCTCTTGAAAAGTTTTTGTCAGCTGCTGTTGGCTGAGTGCTCATGTATCTCCACAGACATCCATGAGCCTGTATGATCTGAGTTTTCAGCTATAATCACTGGTGGGGGAGGGCTGAGTACGGATATTCTCTAATTATTTGGAGGGGTAGTGCAAATAAAAGCAAAAATGTATCACTTCAGGAACACAAATATTGTATACACTTTGTCCAACTTGAAACTGAAGAGTGCAGGTACTGTATATAACCAATATAAAATAGCCACATAAGCAACTAATACTACTATTGTAGAAAATGATATACTGTATACTTGAGTTATCACAGTATACATTAATTAGTAACCAGACAGTGTATTCCACCGATAGAAGAGCTCAACTTCAGATTCCCAGATATCAGACCTTATATGACTCCATTGCAATTTGCTGCCACCACTTCCTTAATCCATCAATCTAGGGAAAGATTGAGTCTAATTGTTGATAAGAAATTAAATGTATTCCCCACATCACCTGTATGGACATTAGTATTCCAAGACTCTTGCCTTCCTACACCCCTCTCACCCCTTAGCATGAGGGGAACAGCTCTCTCCACACTCCACCGAGCAAACTCAGCTACTTGCGTCATCTCCGTGGACCAGATGACAAACAGGCAGCATATTTCAGTTTGTCTGATAGTGTCCCCAGGCAGAGCATCAGATTTGGTCTGATGCCAGAGAAGCTGCACAGAAGCATACAGCAGCACTCCAGGAGGATTGCCAGAGCCTTCCCCTTTTCAACCTTTGATACGATTTGAATAGCAATAAATCTATGCCATTTTGCTCCCTGAATGGGGAAGAAAGCTGTCCTACATTCGGGAAAATCTCAATTGCAAACATCTACAGCTGTACAGGAATACATGCAAATACGTAACTTGTATCAATCAACTGATTGTGCTGAGCAGAATGAAATGTAAATTTTACAGAATAAATTCTAACACTTAAAAGCAAAATGGTGATGAAGAGCTAACTTCATTATGCAGTCATAGCTTGTGTGGTTGGTTTAATCTGCTTTCACATGTACTCATTCGAGCACCAGAGGCAAAGAGTTGGATCAAACCTGCTGGAATGAAAGACTGGTAATTTGACACAGAGGGTTTACAGACTTGTGACAGACTAGAGCAGTGAGTGACAGCACCTCAGCAGATACTGTACAACATCAGTCCACATATTCATGTTTTTTACAACTCTGAACTAAATCTACAACGAGAGCTCCAGAGGAGAAACCTTTTATAGAATTCATTCAGAATTACCAAAGGTTCCCTAGATGATATAATGAAAAATGTATGCACAGAAAAGCCTGTCCTGTACTTCAGCATACATAAATCACTGCAAGACAATGTTTGTGTTAGCAATGCAATTTGTAATTTGTAACTTGTAACTGTAATATCTTGATTCAAGTGCAATTGTCATTACCTTAAATTGTATTTAAAATGCCATTAGATTACTTCAGTTGATCAAAAGCTTTAGTGGTTACTTCATTGTGCATGTCAGTTCACAACACCTGACTGTGTCCTATACATGTACATGGTTAGTATTGCTGTCTAACCATGTACATGTAGCATGCAGCATGCAGTTTGCATGGTCTCTCCGTGTTCACGTGTTTGCTCCTGAAGCTCTGGTTTCCTCCACAATCCTAAGACATGCTGGTGGGTTATGTGGCTTCTGAAAAAATTGGCCCTGGCATGAATGGGTGTGTGTCTGTGTCTGTGTCTGCCCTGCAATGGACTGGCGTCCCATCCAGGCTGTGTCCCTCTCTGTGCCCATTGCTTGTCAAGTTAGTCTCTGACTCCCTCGTGTATGAAGCAGTTTTGAAAATGGATGGATGGATGGATTCCTTTAGAATAGGTCCTAGCAGCTCTGAAGACTGGAAAGGCCAGATTGGCTTACTCCACAGCTCAGAGAAAGGACTACATGTCCTAACAGGAACGTTCACACCTCTTACACCACACTCCCTCACCACTCTCAGTATAAACATGGGAAACGAGGGGAAAGACTTTAATAATAATAAAATATTCTAGATGTTATCCTGTGGGGAAAAGCATCATTAGCATCTCTTTTGTGAATAGTGATTTATGCCTGCAATCCTTTTACTTGGAATGTAGAGATGATTAATATGCTTCTGTTGGTGTAGCTGAAAAAATCTTGTCAACACGCTGATAGTCAATCAAGATGAAAAGCAAAAATAAAACAGGCACTAATTGGATGTGATTTACTCAATACAGAGATGGTATTATACTTATTCTGCCTGTCCTGATTAACCGTTACCTACATGCGCATACTTATTAAACCTGTAGTATTGTATTAATTATATGTGCCATCATAAAGAATAGCTGTATGCTGGTCTCAGGGATTTTTGGGTAACATCCATCCATTTTCAAACCAGCAGCTCTAGAACAGGCAGCCCACTGAAGCCCAGCAGGTGTGAGCCTGGTCAGTACCTGGATGGGAGACCTCCTGGGAACGCTAAAGCTGCTGCTGGAATAGGTGTTAGTAGGACCAGTAGGGGGTGCTCACCCTGAGGTCTTTGTGGGTCTAATGCCCCAACATAGCGATGGGGACATTATACTATAAAAAGGTGCCAACCTTCAGATTAAATGTAAAACTGAGGTCCTGACTGTGGTCAAGAAATGTTGGTGTTTCTTCAAAAGAGTAGGGGTATTACCCCAAATTTCCCCCTGGCCTTCACCAATCATACCCACCTAATAATAACCATTAATGAATTGGCCACATCAGTCTGTTCTCCTCCCGACTAATAGCTGATGTGTGGTGAACGCACTTTAGATTACATCTCATCATCCTGGTGAGCATTGCACATTGGTGGTGGTGGAGGGGAGTCACCATTACCTGTAAAGTGCTTTGAGTGGAGTGTCCAGAAAAGCGCTATATACTGTAAGCATAAGTAATTATTAACAACTTCATCCAATACAGGGTAACAGGGGAGAAGTAACCCATTCTTTGGGTAATGTTGAGAGATTTAAATAAAAACACAAGAAATTCATATTTTGCCTTTTCAAAGGAATAATGACAAAGCCCAAAACCTGCTACTAAAGTATTGCCACATTCACAAGGTGTGCTTTTAACCAACTGTTATTTAGCTCAGCGTAAAGCTCTGTAATTACAATGGGATTAACCTCTCTTGTGATAACGTTGAACTCATGAATAATGCAGAAGGAGAGGTTCTTGCTCCAGCTTCAACAGGGTGTAATGTGCTCAGAGAATGAGCTCAGTGTTTACAACTGTGTGGCAATTCTGTATATCGGCACTCACCTGGCCTCACACCTTCACTGTGATTTAGCATGGTACTATCTCACAGTGGAGCTTGACAAAAGCACTGGCCTGTACTGTATATCGTGGTGACCTTCGAGGTGGTAAAATTAAATCTACTGCATTTTTTTTACCAAGGTGCAGAGATGCACAACTGGCTCATGCAAATTCATTCAGAAAACAACACACAAGAATGTGTTTTTCCTCCTTGAAAGACCATTATAACATATTAGAAAATCTCAGATACTAAGGTCAGTTTCATCCCATGTAACCACATAAATTAGAAAGTCTATTCTAATGCTTTACTGCTCACTTGAAATATTAATTAACCAAGATGAAGTAATTTTAGAGTCAAATTTGTAGGCAGTCATTCATCATGCAGTAGCTGAGCCCGTTTGACATGACATTGCATGGCAATATGGAGATGGAAGTCATTGCAATGAAACTGTGAATTATGTTTTATCCTGAGCTTGATACATAATCCCTATTCCCTAATCCCAATGTGTCTCTACCAGCCAACAAGCCTACATCTCAGCCAAACATTTTACAGATTCAGATCTAATGTAACAAACCTCTGCAGATTTACTACTGTGTAGCAATTACTGTATAAGACTCATAGTTTCCTGCAAAAACTCTACAGATTGCTGATTCAGGTCTTTCTTCAAAAGTCAATTTCTCAGATTCTGGCATACCTAGGATTTTTTCCTTTTCTATTTCTTCTCTAAAATGTCTACTACCTTGGATAGAAAGTGATTGAACAAATATAAAAAAAAACCTACATTGGGACCTGGATTGGTTTTCTCAGGCTTCCAAAAAATGTAAATTACATGAAAAGAATAAATTATTGACTATTTTTACTGTTGTATTTCATGACAACAGACTTCTTATTATGATAGTTCAGGTGGATAGCTGCGTCGGTATGCGTAGGCTGCGCAAAGTAACATGTAAAGGTTTATTCCCTGCTGAAAAGAGAAGAAAGAAAACAACATTTCCACTGTGGAGGCGAAGGTGGACCCGAAGAAGGCTCCACAGCTGAAACATTGTGTTTTCTTTCTTCTCTTTTCAGCAGGGAATAAACCTATTACTTGTTCCTTCTTATTATGATTACAGTTAAAATAAATAAAACAGTAAAACAGTCTTTACAGAAAGAACAGGTTTAGTAAAATAAAAAATACTATGCATGTATTCTATAGAGAGGAGGCTTTAATGACGGCTATTTTAACCTATTAGGTGAGCCTTGTCTATAGCCGGTCTATTTGAACGTATAGTGCTGCTTCGGTGTTGTTTTTATTAAATAGTGAATTTCCACAGTACAATGAACCTTTTTAAAGGTAAGGCAAAACGTTATGCATTTCAGTGTTTTTTGCTTTTGCGCTTGTATTTTGCTGGAGAATCGAAAAATTATCAACATACGTTAGTGCTTCTCTAAACTGAAAGGCGAGATGAATATTCCTATGAAAAAAAAGGCCGTTTGCTATATGCTGGTGTATCTAGTTATGGAACGCAGTCCTGAAAAGCTTAGGATGTGTTGTGTCATATATAGTCCGTGGTGTTGTGTTTTTCTTTTGCTGGTAAAAGTACATATTATTTCAACCAGTGTACAGTTTCTGTGTAATGTGACGTTGTCAGTATTAATTTACTACAAAACAGCTTTAGTGCAGTGAGAACAGTTAATGGTCATGCTTACAGGATGTTCGAGATCGCTCTGCTATATTTTGTGAAACGATAAAAAAATGTTGCTTTTGTTAAGGAAAAGTGTAATGTTTGAAAGCAAATACGCACGTTTAGGTGGATATGCCTACCCCTGGGTCTACTGTATATAAAGAATATAACAATGAACACTTCTACTCGTACTGTATCTGCAGTGCTATTAGTGCTTAAAGATTTGAATACCATGCACTATCCCTTAAGCACCATCTGCCCCACCCCTCAGGGAAATCACAACAGGTTACTGATTGCTCAGGCCAATAGGTATTCATGAATTGTCTAAAAAAAAAAAAGAAGCTCTTCATTTATTTCAGGGTGCCTGACAAAGATCTGGGATTCCGCAATTAATCACCTCTGAATTGCCCTGTCATCATACAATTTTAGAAACAAAGGTACAGACAGAATAGCACCACTTGCTGGTCCATCAACACCACTTACAGTAGCAACCTGGTTTTACTTAGAGACCTTCCATCCTATTACTGAACACACATCAAATCAAACTTGGGCTCATACTGGGTGACTAAGCAAATTGACTACAAATAACCCCCACAATACTGCAAGCCAGCATGTGTAAAGTACTGTACACCTATAGGTCACGCAGGATGGAAAGATCGCATTTTAAATAGACAACACTGTACTTCAACATTCAACTGAATCTTCTGAACTTCTTGTTCCAAGACTGAATGCACTGACAGAAAAAAATGGATCCCTGAGTGAAATTTTAATGGCTTCCTTTCTAATGCACAAAGCATGATTCAACAGAATAAACCAAGACTTGTCCCACAACGGTGGCACTTTTTGAAGTGTTTGTTATTCTGTCATCTGTGTCTTGTGATTCATAAATCAAAGTGAAATCCACTGGACACGAGGCTTTAGGATGGAAACAAAAGGGAAGGTGTGTTTGGTTGAGGCAGGCAGAGAGGGTCAGGCCGTCTCCTGTGCGCGGACTGAGCTGTCTGTGAACACGGCAGGCTGGCAGAGTGTTCCCAGCAGGGCAGACAGGAGGCGAGGCACATTTCCCGCAGGGTCAAAGGTCACAAAATTGCCAAGTGGGCTTTTTTTAATAATAATTTCTCCATTATTGTTCTGCTCCCACCGCAACTCCAAACAGGACCTGAGTGGCTACAGTAGGTGGATGGAGAGTTGTTCTCCCGCTGGCTAATTTCAGTCAACTGTAATCACGGATTTATTTTCCTCTCTTTTGCTGCCTATTTCCTTTTTTGTTGTCTTTTTTTATTTTAGAAGGGAATGCTGCCTTTTCAGATCAGAAGAAATTGACTTTCCTTTGGGAGGCCAGTAAGGCAGGGGTTCCCGATACTGCTGCCGGATGCCCACACACCTGCAGTTTCACTTCTGAACTGGACTACCAAAGTCTCTTTATTGTAATACTGTATGAGCAGATTGTTCTCAGCTCACACATTTGGGATTTTGTTATGAGCAAATTGTTCCCAGCTCACACATTTGGGATTTTGTTTTACTTGAGAAAGGCAATGGTTACAAGGCAGCCTCTGAAATATGCTGAAAACAGTCAAACAGTTGAATACTGTTTTTAAGTCAGTCAAGTGTTCAGCTGTGTAACTAAGAGCTAGGCTCAAGACTGGAACTGGCTCTGGCCTGAACTGCATTAACAGCCCAGAGCTGAAGAAAATGAGGGATGATCTGAATGGCCATGGTGTTGAGAGAAATTAACCCCTGCATTTTTTTGCAAAATTAAAGGGGTCTGGCTTCCACTTCTTCAGAATCATGTCAGCCTTGTGCTTTTGTTTTGCTGCGGCCCATTGACCAGAGGCTGAGCTGCGTGGAGCAATGATTAAGAGCTATCTGATTATGTCATATTCGTGACTGCTGCCATGGAAACCAGGGATATGACCACTCGCTGTGACTCATGGAGCAAACAGTGCATACGACTGGTTTCACAGGAGACCTAGAATGAGAATCCACACATTTAATCTACTGTATGTAAAGTCACAGCCATCCCTCTGCCCATTTGTAGATCCTGTAGGAGTGTGACTTATTTCAGCTGCTCGCTTCAAGTGTGATTTCTGTGTGAAGTCCTGAATGCACAAAGTTCTGTTGTGTATTGAGTGCTGTAATATTTGCATACTTATTTACATAAGACACAATCATATTCCTAATGATGCTCCCACACAGTGATGGCCTCAGGAGGTACACAGGATCAGCTCAAGTGAGAACCGTCATTTTCATATCAGAGAGAAAGTCCTCCCTGGATTGGGCGAGTGTGCATTTCTTCATCAATGGGAACTGAGTGACTGAAAGACACGCATCTTCTGAAGGCTGTTTTTAGCTCCACTGTGGCTGATTCTCGTTTCAGAGCCTTTTCTTTCCCAATTCAAAGATGGAGGCAAGAGGACTTTGTGGAAAATGAGTACTTCCAAGACAGGACACTTTTATCCCAGTGGTGATAAACCTTATTAGAAAACCCCAAGAAACAGATGTGGCTGTGGGATCAGTAAAGTACTGTAACAGAAAAAACAGTCAGTGGAGACAGGCTGTCATTTCTGTGTTCCCACAGCGGTCTGTCCCTTGAGATTTTTAGGACCGTTGTTTTGAGATTGCTAAAACATCACTAATTTCCAGGTACTATTTATGATTCATAGAATGCTGCCATAGTCCATTTGGGATGTGGATTAGTTCTCATGGACAATATGAATTATACAGATACATACTCCTCCAGTCAGAAGAGGAATTATAAAATGTTGGAATTATGAAATGCTTAGAACTTGCAGCACAAACAGCTGGGTTTTTGTATTGTAAGGGAACATGTTTTGCTCAGGGTAAGCAGGTATTACAGACGTAGGAAGGTATTATCGTTGTATGAGCACAATTTTATGATGTATTAGTATTTCATATACTTTGTCGGTTAGAGTAACTTTGTCAACTGTCGGTAGAGATAAATTGCAGATAGCCTGTCAGAGACACTGTGAGATGGTCAGATCTGCCTAAGGCAAACAGACAGACTTGATACCTGAATGCTGTCTTACATTTAAGTAGGTGAAAATGGAAAATTGAGGTTGCTAAAGACATCATCTTTATTTTCATTTTGACTAAAATAGCTTTCAGAATATAAGATATTGGAATGCGCATGTTTGGGTTGGTTTTGATGTACACAAGGGCCCAATTTATGTGATACAATTTATCAATGTAATTGTCTAACTGGACTAACCTTCAGATAGATTACAGACACAATGGGGAACCTGGACACATCAGGATACATTTGAATATCTAGTTCAATCTTTGAAAAAAGTCTAATAAACTAGGCAGTCATGGGCATACAGTATGACAACATGGTCACAGAATGGCAAACCACATGACCATATGGACTGTATTTGACATTGTAATCCTGGCTTTAGGACACAGACTTAGGTTTGTATCTCAGCAACATCTGCCAGAAAGGTGATGAAACAGGTCTAGTAGCTATAAAGTTCCAGATGTAGATGATATTGCTGGTAAGTAATTATCAACAGCAGCATGTATGTCTGTTAGCGAATGACACGTGGTACAGATATGACAGCTGTTCATTATTTTTCTTTTCCAATTTAATTTTTTTTTCATTTTTTCATCATTTTCATTTTTCCATTGCCTCACTAGGTATGTTTCAGCCCAGTTGAAGTACAGTAGAAGCCAAGATCCGTTAGTGCTAGCGAAATAACTTACATTCCTCAGGCTGGGTGAGAATATCCTTGCTTTTCTAATTGAATATAAAACATTTAGGTAGAATATGCACAAGAACAGAAAAAAGAAAGCAAGAAAAGTTACAAATACAGCCAGTGTAGCCTGTTAGACATTGTATGTTTAGTACTATCTGAGGAGCTCATTCAGCAAGGCTAGGTATTTTTTTATGTACTCCCACTACCTTTTGTGTAAGAACTTGTGTATCAATATTGCTGTCATGAACAACCACAAGCAATATTTGGTAAAATGTGGTATTTGGATTTGGATGGACCTTTGCTCTGTGTGTATGCAGTGTCAGAGCAGCGATCAGTCAGTATTAAGTCATCTAATAGTAGCAACGAGGAGAGCATGGACGCACAGAGCAAAAGTCAAAAGCAGATTTTAATTGCAGTGGCTTTTGGCAGACCATTGAAAGGTCAAAGGACTATGAATTGAAGGAATGTCATTAAATGTCGGAGGATAGCCCAACTTCTGGCCTTCAGATCGTTTAGCTGAAACAGGGATGCAGTTTTATCAGGGAAGCACATGACATCTGAACTGCAGCTGAACATGTACCAGTAACATCAGATTTTCCTGTATTTTCACAAACGAACCCTGATTTTGGCCATGGAGTTTCATCACTAAATCCCGCACAACACTGGAGAAATATGGGAGCCTGCTTTTGATTAGCAGTACATCAGAAAATATTGGAGATTAAAGGATTAAGTCTTTTTGTAGCTATAGATCTGAAAGGTCATAGGATATCTGATTGAGGGAATTTTCCAGCTTCATTTGAGTCCCAGAAATTGTCAAAACTCTTGCAGTCATAGTCCCTGCAGGTTTAGGTCCAGGTCAGAATAAACCACCCACCATTCACTGGTGTGACTCATGACAGATGTGATGACAATAGGCACAGGTCTATTAAATTTCACTAAAAGGGTTTTTGATGTACAGTACAGTAGGTTACACTTGATAGAAAATAGGATTTGAACATATAATTAGGCACTACAGGAGTATAATTATTAAATGTTGCAAAAATAACTGAATGAACCAGTCTATTGCAAGTCCAGTTGCACAGGTCTGATTTTTCCCTAGTCCTGGTGTTGAATGCATATAACAATAGGACTACAGTACGTGCCTATTGTAGAATAAAAGACTCTGGATTCTCGAGAAATAGTAAACTTTAACAACCTGGGTAGAAGATGAAAGAACAACAAAAAGATACATTTAATATTGATGGCTTTATAATCACCATATTTCTCTTCCCCGAGCACTGCAACCCCATACAAGCAAAAGACTCATGGTTGAGCTGTATTATCAAGAATCTGGACAGTCTAATAGTGTTTACCATCTATTGTATAAGACTGTTCACAGCAAAATTAATTTCTGTAGAAAGAAGTCAACGGATTAATCTTGGGACTGCCTTCATTTTTCCAAACTTATTTCATTCCAGTAAAATTAGTATACTTAGTCTGCTACTAAATTACAGGAAAGCTTTCACATTCACACTGAAAGCTCAAGAGTGGCACCAAAGCCAGATTGAACAAACTCTAAGCAATTAATTACGAGCTGTACAATACCACAAATTAAGCATGCAAAGTGCAATCAGTGTTTCAGCAGAAGTCAAGGAGCTCAGTAGTATTTAGGTAGCTGACCAGGACACCACAAAACAAATGGTTTTGTGACCTCAGTACAAACCCAGTAATTAAATGCAGTAACTTTTAATAAAGCAAAGAGAGGAATGTCCAGGCACATGCAAAACTTCCAAAGCTAGATCATTAGTGGTCCCACTATCAAATCCAGCAGATGCGGAAAGGAATCTCTAGAAGTCAGACATGGGGCATGTCCGAGCAGATGAACTAAATAATGAATAGACATCCCTGCCAGCTAAAGCCCTTGTATCACAGAGCTCACATTGAAGACAATAAAAATAGAATGTGGGATTTAGGGCTCGGGAATTACAAATGGTTTCTCTTTTAAATGAGCTGCCCTTCTTTCATTTAAATCCCCTTTCTGGTCCGAGTGAAGGGATCGGAAGTGGTGCGGAGCTGTCATGCAGGCTGCATAAGCAGAATTCCATTAATGAGCGAGTGGATTCAAGAATCGGAGGGTAAAAGTCAAAGTCAGATCATTAGACATGTTGAGCAACAGTCCAGTGCTGTAGTAATGCATACGATGCTGGACTTGATCACCCCACACCCACTCCAGCAGCGTCTCACTCATTTATCAAGCAAAAGGAACGTGCCGTCACAAACAAAGCTTTTTAATTAATATTAATTGAAAAAACACAGAAACACACTACAGACCCCCTTCCTGCTGCACACACTCCCTTTTCTTAAAATGGGAGCATCTTATTCAGATACATCCTCTGCATTCCTCTCCATAGCCTCAGAGCATTCCTATGTTATTGTTGTCTGCACACCGTGTAACAGCATCAAATCAAGTACCTTTGCAAGGCTGGTCCTAGCACAACCCTTGCTTCAGATTCTGAAAATATCAAGTCAGAACCCTTACCTTTTTTACAAGAAAATGCTGTGGATATCCGTTGGTATGCTCTTCTCTGCTCGGCGGATTCCCTGTCCTCTGGCAGTGTGAATCTGCTGCTCGGCTCGCCGCTCTCTCTCTGCGCTCCTCAGCATCACCGTTTCCAACTGAACAATTTTCTAACGTGTTGGACCTGATAGCGGCAGACCTGCGCCGGGGACGTACCGCATGCAAAACGCCGCGCTGCTGTTCCCCCACATTGCCACCCCCCCTCCCTCACACCCCCTCCCCTCTGGTTAATTACGATTCCTAGGAAAGCCCAAAGAAGAGCACATTCAGGCAGGGGGAAGAAGAAAACAGATAGCAGACGTACTGTATGTAGCCTTGTTTTTGTTCTCTCTCAGGACCCCTTTCCTGTGTGCCTGTGTGTGGTGAGAAGGAAATGAATTGTTAAAGCTGGGGCCTGCCATTCAGATGGTAATGGGCACGGATGCTGTGAGTGTTTCTTTTGTGCTACATTGAGATTTCCCTGGGGTCTCGGGGGCTAACAAGTGAACCGTGCATAGGCGCGCCCACACACACACAAACACACAGGCAGGGGAGGAGGAGGGGAGATGGTAAGGTCCAAGGGGTAAGCTGTATGTTGTATGTTAATTAGCATAAACTGTACGTGCCATGAAATGGTTAACTCATAAACTGTACTGCTATTGCACCCTTCAGAACTGTTGCCTTTGACCCAGTGAATTTCTGCACACAGTATGAGAAGCCAGCTCTTGTGTGCAGTGTTCTCAGATGCAGGTATGGTATACTGTACCTTCAAGTAGTTCATCTTTAGACCAGCTAATTCAAATGCATCTTTTATATTTTTGGAAACAAACTGTTAACATTTAAAAACCTGGTGCTGTTCCATAGAACAGAAATGTGTAAAAACAGAAAAATATGCTCACAGAGCCCTGGCTGTAGAGAATATGACAAATTCTATCAAAGCACATTTAATAAATCTGTGATTCATTCCTTAGAGCCAAGTATTCTTCAGTTTTCCTGGGAGACAACAGCAAGCATAATCTGAGTAGAAACCACTATGTCAGCATCACTGGTTACTTACAGTACCTAATCGGACTAAAGAAATGAATGGTCTCCGTCTAACCCCCATGCTCCGTGTTGAAGAAATTTCTTACAGCTCAGCTTCGATTTATGGTTTTAATGTTAAACGAGCACTCAGAAAAATGAGAATGGCTGCAAATTATTCACCTGCGTTGTGAAAGAAAGTTCTATGTAGAGCTTTAGACCTGACAATCCACTCACTGAATCATTGTGAAAGGAACATGTTTGACAGCAAAAGTCTGTTTGGCATTAACAGTCACATATCCGGAATGGTTACGAGCTGCCTAATCAATGCTTAGATAGCTTCACTTTTACTGGTATTATGCTAGTTTTTATCCAAATTTGAGCTACACGGTAAATTTTCAATATGTTTTGGCTGATTTTTTGTAAACAGAAGAAAGATGTGTGGCACCTAAAATTAGCCATTTATTGAACAAAAGAATCTTCTGTCCCACAGGCCACTCAGCCTAATAATGAGGTACAGTATGTCCTGGAACCTGAACTGGCTCACAGAAATCTTCTATTAATAATTTAACTAATCATGGGTAGAAGCCTCTTATTGCTAATGTATTGGCAATATTAATTTTCTTTTAGGTTATAAACTATTTATAAGGAGATTTCCAAACATGAATATAAAGGGTAACTGTTTTGACTGCCACATAAAAGATATTCATATTTACTCCTTGGAGCTCTGGCCTGCCACTGAGAGAATCTGTTCATTTGCAATCCTGTTACTGGAACCAATGAGTGTACGATACATGTCAGGTTGGAATGACATACCCAACTGTTACAAATGTCATAATAAAAGGGTACTAA
The DNA here is from genome assembly GCF_055471065.1 of Atractosteus spatula. NCBI lineage: Eukaryota > Metazoa > Chordata > Actinopteri > Semionotiformes > Lepisosteidae > Atractosteus > Atractosteus spatula. The sequence continues at coordinate 1,157,066 of NC_142731.1, read as the reverse complement.
TACAGTATTTACATATATTTCAAAAACATCAAGACACTTGCAAAAAGATATAGAAGTAAAGATGTCCTAAGCACAACATTGTGAGCATCTACTGTCACTGTATTGTATTTATGGAAGAGGTGTTTATTTTACTGTCAGCGTTCTGTCCTTCAGAGCAGGCTGGTCTGAATAGCTACTGTTTATCACATAACCAATCATTGATATTGTTGGCAGACCTTAAATTAGATGTTTTTTTCCTGTGACTACTGAAGTCTAACAACTATTGAATTCACTGTTTGCTGTAATGGACAATATTTTAATATCCAAATAACATGCTGAAATTAGTTTCATAAACCTAGTTTGGCATAACAAATTCCTGTATATTTAAAATTACATTTACCGCATACAGAAATGATATAACCAATTAATATATTGGCACTGGAAGTGCAGTGGTTAGCATTACTGTCTCACAGTGCTGGGGCCCTGGGCTCAATTCTGGGACCACGGTGCTATCTGTGTGCAGTTTGTATTTCACCCCGTGTTTGTGTGGGTTTCCTCCAGGTGCTCTGGTTTCCTCCCACAGTCCAAAGACACACTGGTAGGGAAATTGGTTTCTGAGCAAACCGTCCCTGGTGTGAGTATATTTCCCCTGTCTTTTACAATGGCCTGGTCCTCCAGCGAGTGTTCTGCCTTGCGCCTGTTGCTTGCCAGGCTTGGGTCCGGTTCCCCTGTGACGCTGAATTGGATGAAGTGGTTAGAAAATGGATGGATGGATTAGATACAGTAGATGGATTTGCCAGACCTTAATTGAGCAGTTTCGTAATAATCCTATCTAACACCTGTCATCTCTGGGAAATTAGGGAGACAAAGAAACATCTGCTGTTTTTGTTCAGGAATTCCTATTCAAGTCTTTTACAGGTATGGGCTCTTTCTCAATCAGCACAAACTTAAGGAATGTAGCTTGTGTTAGAGCCTATGATATTTTGGTTTGTTTAAAACCTTCCCCAGTAAGCTAGTAAAAACCCTTAACATGTTACTGGAGCCTCATTCACTTCCTGCTCAATTTATGCTGCAGAAGATTAGATCTTTTTGATAGTCTCTCTCTCTCTCAAAGTTCTGCTTGAAAGGGTCCCATCTGTTTACTCTCATATAAACACACGTGCGTCCGAACAGCAAAGACTTCATTAGTGTGATTTGTTGAATGCTCAGGAGGTATAATTGAAAAATAATGCCTTGAACCAGTATTTAATCATAAATTAACTGCCACATTTACTGAGAGCTGCAAAATGAACAATTACAAAACATATAGGAGAAGGAGTCAATGAACAAATTTGACTACATATGGGCATACAGTACGAGGTTTGCCAAAAGTGGCATCCGAGTCATCTCTGCTGTCACCTTTCTCAGTCTCAAGCAGAGGCATAGCTAGAGAGGAAGAATGGGACAACAGTTGTGATAATAAGGCCTTGCCACCCCATTTTAGGCATTACTTAAAATTGTCCCCCATATTGGCTTAAATTTACCAACAAAAGAAACTGTAAATGTAGGAAATGGTTATGACACCCCTGAAATGTTTTTTGAGCGTACATGTCTGTACTCCAAACTGTTGACTCTGGTGCAGTCATAAAAGTTTAAGGATTGGTAGAAAGGATAAAATATCAAGGACTGCAAGTAATTAAACTGCATGGGCAATATTAAACTGTCGTGGGATGAGGAGAGATCATCTACCATGAATGTGTAGTCAACAACTTTAAGGGTTTTCTAGCAGTGCAAAAGCAAATTTCAGCCACAGTGAAGCTTGCAAAAGAAATTGAGGTGGGGAGTTTGAAGATATGAAACAGGATTTCCAGTACCAATGATGAACCAATGAATGAGGAACAAGAGCAGATAATATCTGATTGTGATATTTACTGTAAAATAATGGTGCTGAAGAGGGTGAACCAGATGATGGATGGGTGTTTGCCTGTTATGCCTTCTGGCGTGTAGGGGCAGTAAAATCCTGTTGCTGTTTCCGTAACATTAGTTTTTTACGGGACAGGGTTGTTAGCCTTGTGCCCGACCTCCAACATGGAGGACCTGGCGCCCAACATTGTACATGAACCCACTACCCTAAGACTGAGTCTCATGCTCTACCAACAGAGCTAGTCGGGGCCTGAGCCAGATGATATACCCATCCAAATTCATATGCAAGGCAGACCCACCCTACAGGGAGATCTTGATTGAATTTAAAACAAAATGGCAACAAAAAAAATCACTGTATTTTTTCTATGCCTAGAACAGCCACTTTAGCTCCTGATGATCCTCAGCAGTCAACATCTGCAGCATGTTTCTATGATCTCCAGCCTTCGTCTTCATCCATTTCAATGGTCTTTGAGGCCAAACTTCTTGATGATCCTGAGGATCCATCAGCCTCAAACAATTAAAACCTCAGCTTCCAAATGCATCCTGATCAATAGAAGTCTTGATCATCGCTATTCAAAGGTAAGCATTTAATAATTATATTACTCTATGTTAATGTCATAAAGGTTTATGCTATTGTCGTACAGTATATTTTTTTATTTGTTATTAGATGTTAATTTCATGTAAGGTTCAGTATAGGTAAGGCCAATCATTTGTGTGTATACTATTATCTATATAGGGGTTTACGGAAGACTGTACATGGCATATTCCTGTATAATTGAAATGAACTGGACAGTTGCACTTCATTTAATTTCTCGATCTAGGGAAACTGCTGGAATCAAATTAAACACTTAATCGTAAAAATGAAGAAGGCAATAAAATGTATGAAACTGAATTGCAAAAACTTCCAATTAAAATACCAAGAGACAAAAACAGTGTGGAATTAGGTTCCAAACTACCTTTCTAATGCCAAGTTTAATTGCAGGTCTCCTGTTCCTTCTCTTTTTATTAGCAGCAGTAGGGGCGGGAAAGTTAAATTAGAATGCAAATCAGGTTTTTAAACCCTCCAACAATGACAATATCACTCGTTTTCAGAGGAAACATTAAACGTCAGGGAAGGCAGCTGTATCTTCAATAATGTTCACACAGCCAAAAATAATTTTCTAGAATAAATCTGTGACCTACAAATAATATGAAGCTCCATTTACAGCTGCCACTGATTAATTGTCATCTCTCAAACCCTCAATAGTTCAGAAGAATTCAGAGTTTTTTGGGAAAAAGGATATAATTCTGACAGCAGTTTAAAATTCAAATGGTGATTAATGGAAGTAATGTAGTGTTCAGGTCTAATAGGTTTATGAAGTTTTTTGTGAAAGAAGATCAGGGGATCAAATCTCAACCACATCCACTCTACTACATGTAAGTATCTTCGGTTGGTTTCTTCCATCTTTGCACACTGGTTTGTTGGCTGCATTGTTTTCCCTTTCTTCTCAGCAGATTTGCTCAAGCTCTTTCAAGTTGTCTGGGGACTTTTGACTGAGTCACTCAAAGATGTTTACTTTCATAATCTTAGGCCAACCCCCAAGCTTTGAGCTTGTGCTGACCATTGTCCAGCTGAAAGGTGAATTTTTGTCCCCATCTTAGGTGTGAAGCAGGTTTTCCTCTCAGACTTGCCAGTTCTATACCAAGCTTTCACAGCCCCAGCTGATGAGGTGCAAAGCTATAACAACATTGCCTCCACTGTGCTTGACTAGCTTTGCATCAGATGTAACACTCTGTATTTACAGGTCCCCTTTGTGGAGTGACTGAGATATTGTTGACCCCAGAAATATTCTCCCCTTCTCAGCCACTGAACTCAATGAACAGTTGCAACTTTTTGGTAAGTCTTCCAATAACTTTGAAGACAATTTGAAGATTATTTTCTTCAAATAAATCTGCACCTGTAGTTCATTCTGCTTGGAACTGTCGTCTTCCTCTGTGGGAGCAGCCTACTGCTTGTTAAAAGGTACCCCATGACATCATTCACTGCAAGATCACACAGATGCACATATAGGGTCACTATTTTCATGACAGTGTCACCATTGAGGAAATAATCGTACAGTGACTGGCCAATGTCCATTTCATCTTGGAAAACGCAAGCAAATAATAATAGTCTTCTGTTGTAAAAGTAATTGTGAGCTTTTGCTTCAGGTAGAATTGACACAAAACAATGGACAATTTACACAGATACCACCAGAAAGCTTAATTATTATTGACATCTTCCATTTTCAACCCTCACAGCATCCAGATGTTGAATTATGTTTTCCGATTAGCAGCAAGGCTGGTGAATTTCTGACAAATTTGAGACCTGTGAGTAATTCAGCATGCTGGGAAATATTAATTGTATTTAGTGCAGAGGTTGCAGAGATGAGCAAGTAGCAAATGGATCAAAGTGAATTATGACCACCTTCCACACTGGAACTGAACGAACATGCCAGGTAATATATTTAAGGTGAGAGATGATGACTGGCCAAGATTGAGAAAGACTCGCATTCTGCTTGTTATTTTCTCTAGCGCTAATGGCGTTCCAGCTCCTTCTTGTGATGCTAACAGTCCCTTATGCATACTGTATGTCTATATGCAGAAAGCTTTGAAGATTGTATGCATCACACCCTTTGTGGTATGTGGGGTTACTTTCAAAGTGGAATATTTAATACATATGTTCAACAATAAAACAGTGATTGTGTTGTCATTGTGAAGAGTTAGAAATGCTTCCAATGAACACTGTTTTAATCTTAATTTTGTCATAAAGTTCACTCTTCTGTTATAAAGTAGCATAATGTCATTCTCACTGCCCCCCTCCCTAAAATCTTTTTTTTGATAAAGAAATTATAGTGCAGTCCTCTTTTGCTGTAATCAATGCTACAATTCAGAATATATGAAAATGTTTGTAAATTAATGTTCTGACAGACCCTTGAATACCAGTTACAGATTCAACGTCATTTTTAAAATGCAGCAATCCACACTGTTAGAGGTAATTTTGAATTTCCTGATGCTTGTTATGAATTCACATTTTTCCAGGTACTGTGTGTCAGAAAGTGTCCAGTCTCTCCTTGAATGGCCATGGACACTTACTGTACTGCAGTCAGCTCTTGTCTTTTCACTTTAAGTGGAGGGAAGGAGGATTATTGTACCAGCTCTCACAAGCATAAAAATGCAATATATGCAGTACTGAAAAATAAAGGTTAAAACTATGTTTAAGCATCTTATTGTTTTAAGTCTACTAGCAGCTCTCTACAAAGTCAGTCCTTGGAAGCATACCTAACTTTAATCTCTTTTCCATTTAGGTAGCATTCGATATCCAGCTACTGTTCTTCCTATACTAGACCACCACTACTCTTTGTCCAATTCAGGGTCACGGGGGAGCCAGAGCCTAGCCCAGCAAGCAACAGTTACAAGGCAGGGTACAGCCTGGACGGGACACCAGCCTATTGCAGGGCACACACACACTCTCACACCAGGGCCAATCTTCCTGGAAGACAATTTACTTACCAGTATGTTTTTGGAGTATGGGAGGAAACCAGAGCACCCAGAGGACATGGGCGATACACACAGTACAGCATATCATGAAAAAGCAACTGAAATAACATTCATAATAACAGTTAGCCCCTCATCTTGAGATAGAGGCTCCACCCCCCCAGTTGGAAAATAAGAAAAAGAATTGTTATATTCTGGAGAGGCTGAAAGAATAATTCTGCACAGGTTTAAAATTGGGCTTTAGAGAAGCATAGCAAATATTCAAAGCAAGAAAAGGCAGGAAAGATCATTTAATAGGATAATGAACCAGAAAAAAAACATGACAGGCAAAGCTGCTGATGTCAGCTACTTTAAATTCAAAGAACGGCACAGCAGACAACCTGTGGACACGCTTTCTAGTTTTAATATGTCATTCCCCAACAGTACTGCTGCAAGCCTACTGCCAGAGTGAACAACAGCATCTCACATCAGGTTTAGTTTGTAAAGATGAAGTCTGGGCTCATATTACACTTCAGTCGATATTTATTGGATTTCATTCTTGTTTCACAGTTTAGGTAGTCAAAATGACTCAGAGAAGCTCTGAGCTGTTAAGTGGCCTATCGATTTTCATCTCGGGTTAGCACCCAGGGCCTGAACATGGGATTCCCGGTCATAATGACCCCCACACTCCCACACTTCCAGCTCCCCAACCTTGGATGGAAAACCCTGTTCAGTACGAGGAAACAGCTTCTGGTTGTGGTGGTGTTTGGGGTTTCCAAACGCTACTATTAGAGAGTTCAACAATGCCGAAATCTCCTGAGACACACAGTTCCACAGATAATTAAGCAGCAGAACCCACTGCTGTCACAGATGTTTACTGTCTCTTCCACACTGAATATACCCAAGCAGTAAAGTCAAAATATGTTTGTTAATGATAGTTTTCATAACACATCTTATATTATAACAGGTAAATGAGGGAAAGAATAATGTAGCTGAATCCATTCATTATAAGAATCTTACTTATTTCTGGTAAGGGTTGTGTCAGCCTGAGCCCAGTCTTGAAAGCAAAGGGTACAAAACAGAACTACACTGTGGATATACATACAGTACATGCACATAGAATGGCAATTTGGACATATTGTACTGAATAACCCCATACAGAGACTGGAAAAGACAAAGGATTACAATATTTCCCCTGTAGATGTCCTTCTTCCCTCTTGACCATTTCCAAACTATTGCCCCAGAATAGTAACCCCTTGCTGTAAGAGGTTCCATCTTTCAAATAAGTTCAATAACCCAAGGTCCTGACTACTTGGGTAGTCCACTGGGGCTAGAGAATTTAACAGAGGGCAACACAATGGTTAGGGGCCCTAGTTCAATTTCAGACTGCCGGGTCCTCTGGTTTCCTTCCCACGGTTCAAAGACATGCTGTTAGGTTAGTTGCCTTCTGGGGAAATTGGACCTGGTGTGAATGTGTGTATCTGTGCGTGTGTCATGGGATGCTCCCCTGCAAACCAGAATTAAATGAAGTGGTTAGAAAATGGATGGAATTCATCAAAGATCTGGCTTCTGTGTGCTTCTCAAAAATATAGAAATTCAAAAGAGCCAATTCCAACATCGTAGGGTGTTTGTTTAGTAACAGGCACTTCGAAAATTAGGCAAATGGGAGGTGCACGTTAAAAGGGTTACATTAAGAACCTCTGTTCAGCAAATCCATGCTCCTTATATCCTACCACTTCATCAAAGTTATGTTCATGTTCTGTATGAGATAAAGCAGTAAAGTGTCTCTCTGTCTTTTCCAAAAATGTGCAAACCCACAAGTAAAACCTTCTCTGGCAGAACATGAAGGCAGTGCCCTTGGCTGTTTAGATTCAGATTTCAGTTTTGCAGGCTGGCACATGGCTCCTGTAGCTACAGCCTTCTGATCTCATCACATTCCTACGTTTCTTTACATCAGTCTGTAAAAATTACAATTGGAATGAGGCAGATAACTAAACTTTTTCAAAGTAAAAGAACTAACAGGCTTACTACCATAACCTCTTTAATGTAGCAGCCTTCTATCCAGGAATGTCTAGATAAAATCCTTTGTTCGATATTAAATTAGCAAGGTGGGCCAGATAACTTCCTCTCATGTGATCAGTCTGCTGATATAGAACATACACAACAAATAGGAAATGGAAGCTTGCGACAACCTGTGTTCGTACAGCTTTCCTTAACACAACAGTACAGACGTTTGGAAGTGTAGGTGTGTTTCCCCTTTGATGGAACGCTTTGAAAAGCGGAAAAAGTAGATGGGCCATATAGTCTGTAGAACAATGTGTATATAGTATGCACTTTTTCCATTTAAAGGGTTTTAAAGTATACTGACTGAATTGAATTCTAATACCATGTACCAGATAAAGCTACTGTTCCTACCATTTGAAACATGTCATTTGCAAATTTGTCAAAATGAAATGTAATCTAGGCCTTCCCAGTTAAAATCAGAAGAAACACACTGTACAGTGTTCTAAAATGAGAGGGAAACCATTTGGTCTGTCTAGCTCCCTTCTTTATTGAGTTGTTCAGATGATTTCTAACTATTTTTTGAAAGAGGCAATGGAATTCGATTTAACAGCATAGCTAGGTAGCTAATTACAGACTTACATTTACCTCACATACTCCTTTCTTGGTACTCTATCTTTACAATATCCTGAACAAAAGACTTTTTTTAATACTAAAACTAAAGAAATGCTTAGAACAGTATATGAATCAAATTTCATATTTCCATCTATGTCTAGAGCTGACATTACTGGTTAAATCTGCTTTTTTTAATCCTCTTCAAAATCTCAGTCAAGACTCACATGAGCCATCGTCTAGTAAGGCTAAAAAGATTTAGTGCTTTCAATCTGCTATGTGCTTTTCTGCAGTCACAGGGATTATTCTGAAAAAAGAAATTCCTCAGTACCTCATTTCATAAGGAAATTATGGCAAGCATAAAGCTACTATGAAACTTAATATGAATCCTTCTTGTGTGATAGAATGGTTACCTTCATAGTTTTTTGTAGGATTGTGATGTAAAGGCTTTTACACGTAACACTCATAATTCCTTGTATTTTATACTGTCTTCAATTCCAAAGCACCCCAGAGTTTTACATATTGAAGGAGACCCACTTCCATCCACCACTGAAGTGCAGCCCTACCTGGGTGATGTGTAGCAGCTATTCTGCACCAGAAGCTAGGTCCTTTATCCCATACTGTATCAGGTAGAGCAATGACACATAGCTGAATCAAGAGGGAACTTAAGAGAGGTCAGTTTGCACAAGCCCAGAGTGGACACTGAATTTAACACTCCTACTCTTTTGAACTCTGCCATGGGATCTTTGATAACAACAACAGTCAGCACCTCATTCTAACTTCTCATCTACAGTACAGCACAGTACAAAATTCAGCTCCCAGAGTGTCCCCTACTGGTCACTCAACACCACTTACAGCACCAAGCTGAGGTCTCCCTTCCCAGGGCTGACTAGGTACAGTCTTGCTCGTCTTCTGGAATTTGACAAGAAATGTGGCACGATCTTTGTATAATTCAAACCTCTTCAAAAATATATAAAATACGAACTACAGTATTCTGTTTGGATTCTGGCAAAGGATAGAATAGGATGAAGAAGTTTAAGCTAAAACAGAATCTATGGGTTACTCATGCAGTCATCACACAGTTCATCCACTTAACTAGTTCAATTACTGAAATCAGAGTTGGAAGACTGTATTACACTTATGAACTTTGTAAATGCACAGGGGAACTTTAAAACTTTCTTTGGGGTTGTGCTGTGGATATCTTATCCAGTGGATGACGAGAGCAAAGTCTACTGTACAGGCTGCAACCACAATGGCTGATATTGCTGCTCTGATCATGGTCTGTGACTAGTTATAATTATATCCCCAAGTACTCACGTCTGGGCTGTTGGCTTCAAGTTGAAGATTTTTTTTAAAGAAGCTGCTTGGTTTTATAATGCAACAGCACAGCCTCTTCTCTGCCTCAGTCATTTATCTGCATCCTATCTATGGCTGCCTTCCCTGACTCTGTTCCTTTGGGGTGCTACAAGGTCAGGCTCTTCTTCCAAACAGCTGCAGCCAGGAGCAAAGGCTTTAAACTGGCTGATATTCCTGTCAGCACTTGAACTGCACTTGAGTGTTTCAGTTTGTTCAAATAACATTGCTGGGAATCCCAGGGCTGTATGAAGGTGTTTTTCCATCGGAAAGAGGGGGTGGCCTTCTGTAGTGGGACGGAACTGAGAAATAAGATGAGAACTTTAAATATTGATGGCCTCTCGGTAAAACTTCAAGAGGTCCAGTCCACTGGACTGGAGACTGTTACACTGAGCATTTTTCCTGGGAAATTTCCATAGTAGTTAAAAGTCTTTATCCACTATAACTTGAAAGTTTAGCTTGGAAAATTTTCCGTAGAATCTTTTCCATGGTTACCATGGGTTTGTTGTGGTTTTCCATACATATAACACACCTACAGTATGCTTTGCTGTGCTGGACCGTGGCGATGTTGTGATTAAAAGTGTTCCGGGTTTCTGAGAAGTTTACTATACTGCTTCACGGTATTCACAAGGATCAGTGTGGTAAAGTCTTTATCACCCAGTTTAAAGCCAAGGCTGACCATACCCCATGTCACAGCTTGTTCACTAAATATGTAGATGCATTCTGGTTCACAACTTCCAGACCCATCTGAAATATTTATTGGGCAAGCCATATGGCATATGCACCAACTGCCCAACAGTATATGCTTAAGTACTGTATATGGCACAGACACTCAGTTTCGACTGTCATTGCCTTCCAAATTTGAAACCAAGCCATAAGGAATCAAATCATTTATTTCAGAATTGTTACCATGCGTCCATGTACTGTATAAGACAAATATAAAGAATTAATTACACAGTTACAAAGACATAGACTGGGTCTCGCAATAATCTTCTGATGGTATTCCGCAGTTCCAAGTGAAGTGCTTTGCAGTAGGTGTACCGTATTTCTGTAATTACAGCAGGTAAAACTTCCATATTGCACAGACCTGTATTTTCCCACAGAATTAAATTACTGATTCTCCGCATTCTTATTTGTTTGCTGAGTCCTGTAAGAAAAGCATGAGGATAAAACTTCAATGAATAAATAAAAAGATCTTGTTAAATTACAAAAAAAACTTGTTAAACAAGTGACAGAATAAAAATAAATGTGTAAAGAATCTAGTAGTTCAAAGCATTTGTTTAAAAATGCCAAGGAGGTGTTGGCAATTAAGCCAATTTCAAGACTAGCACTATTTAACAGCGCATTTTTCTTCTAAAATAAGACTAAACAAAATGACCTTTGCAATTACTATATTAAAGAAAAACATGCATAGTAAGGAAGAAAAATACTATAAAAGTTTAGCAATTAGATACAGAGATTTAACAGCTATATTAAATTCATATAGCTCTCTCCATACATACAGTAGATATTAAATTTTACATTACATATTTAAAACCAGAGGAATACAATGCATTCTTATACTTTTCCTATTTAATTTGTATAAATAACATTCCCCACATATTCCAAGGTTGTCTAGGTTTAAATCTGAATCCAAGGGGAAATTTGTGTCATTTTGTTTTATCTTGAACCTTGCTGCCCTCTCAATTCAGACTCTCTCAAGGGCAAGCATTTTGTTTTCACCTTCCCTGTCCAGGACGACCCCCCAACACTGAGTGCTGTGCAACATCCATGTACTTCCCTGCAGCTTGGGTTAACGAGATCTGATATGCCACGCTATTTAGCCATTTGGGAAATGACACTTCAGTAGGAGGCGCCATTGGCCATCTATTTTCTAACTGCTTTATCCAATACAGGAGCATGGGGCAGCTCCTGCCTACCCCAGAAACCAATGGAGACACCCTGGACAGCAGGGATAGTATTCCTGGACGCCAATTAACCTACCAGTATGTCTTTGGACTGTGGGAGGAAACCCACACAAACATGGGGAGAACATACAGTACCAACGCCATGCAGGTAGCACCCCAGGAATTGAACCCAGGGCCCCAGCACTGTGATGTAGCTATGCTAGCTGCTGCACCACCATGCTGGCCGGCTTCACAATTATGTTGAAAATCCATAAAGAATTAGAAAGCTAAAACCTAGAATCCCAGCCGTCAAGGACTGGGCTTATCACCTCTCTGCATGCCACACACCCCGTTTCCTCACCCCACCCGAAGTGTAATGAATGTTTTGTTTCTGCACTATTTATCACTTTGCTGCTGCAGTTCATCACACTGTTTTTAGTGTCAAACACGCTATGCAACTGTCTAAAAAGATAAACTGCAAACATGAATCATGAATTGCGAGCAGACCAAAAGAGTCCAAAAGGGCAGAACAATCAGTCTTATTTATTTTCAGGAGGGATGCAAAATATTATCAGGCAGTAGCTGTCAGTAAGTCTTCAAGCTGACAGGCTCTCACCATGGGCAATTCCATTTTTATACTGGATTGTCTCCTCCATGCCAAAGGACTCCAGAGCTTTCAAGCCTTAGCACAGTTTATAAGTAACACACACATTGGATAAAATTGGTTTATACAAAAGTGATTTCAGAGAGTTTTTCGAGGTTTTCAGCTTTTCTAATGGATGGGGAGAGAGGCACAGCAACTGAAAACTGTGGCAACAGAATGAATTTGACACCTTGGAGCAATGAATAAATCTTGTGATCTTGGCAACAAGTAGAAAACATGATTTAAGTAATTACTGAGTAGAGGAACACCCTCAAGCATGTGAAGGACTTTTACTGTAAATTATTTGAACTGTTTTGGAATCTTAAAGGGAAACAATGTACATGTTAGGTGCACTATTGTTTTAATGCAATCCTCTTTGTCCTACCTCATAAAACGGATTGTCAAAAGCATCACTGGGCAAATTCTCCTTGAATAAACCTTGGATCTGCGGGACGAAAAATAGAACAATTCAACCAACTGCACTGTTATTCCCAGGCAACCACAAGTCTCGTTTAACTTATCCGTTCTGTTTGTACTACAGCATAATGAACAGTTTGTGGTAAATGAGAAGGCTGCACTAAGTAGCAGAGCTACAACACCTTAAATAAACTGCCCCCAAAGCAGTGGAATTCTGAAAAGCTTTGTGTTCAATCCAAGTACTGTAAACCCACTGTAATGTTGCAAGTTCATTCTAAGTACCAATTCGCCATGATACTGTATATAGTCGAAAACATCATCAACCCTCCATTTTGTGCAGCCAGAACAATCCATAGCTTTCAATCCAGTTGAACAGCAGTTGAACCAGTGGACCATGCAGTTCAATCTCACACAACGTTACCCTCCTTATGTCATTAGCTAAAGCCCGTTCTGCTAGAAGAGTGTGAATGGGAATTAGCTGCAAATAGTTCAGAGCCACATCATTTTCAAGCTTTGCTCTTCTGAGGATCAACACTTTATGCATTTCTAGTCTATTAACGGGAGAGCTCCCTGTCCCAGAGTTCCAGCTCTTGTCCTGGTCCTGACTTTTATCCAAAGAGCACATTATATATTTCATTTGGGAAAACTCTGGATTAAATTAGTTACCAAGCAGATACGGGCTTTCCATTCATTACAGATTTAGGACTCGTGAGTTTTCAAATAAATATAAGGTAGCATACAGTTTATGGAGCTATTAGGATCTAGTCTCTTGGGCAGTATACAATCAACATCATGCCAATACCTTGGCGGATGTGTTGGTAGCAGAGTTTGGTACCTCTCCGTTAACAGTCAAAGAGGAGTACACAGGGTTGTCAAAGTTCTCTCTGTTTTGTGCTTCAGCATCTGCAGTCACATGCTGTTGAGAAGAAAATGGTTAAAATCTGTTAACAGCTAGCGCAACCTCAGCCAGACGAGTGCCAGCCTGTGCCCTTCAGACTGCTAGAAGGTGCAGTGTTGCATCCTAATAAGCCCACTGTGAGAGAGAGAGAGAGAGAGGTGCACGGAGAACAGGCACAGCGAGATGCCCACTCGCAGCTCTACTCCAGTGCTCTGCAATAAAGAGCCCTCTGGCTTCCCAAGGACTGCCCTTCAAAACTCCGACACAGTTCTTTGTCAGGCCTGAGGGACACAGCCAGCCTTTCTCTGGCTTCAAAAATAACTTGCGAAAAGCTAGAGGCCGTTTGAAAATTAAAAAATATATATTCTAAAGGGGAACATAATGCCACAGCCGGTTTAAGCCTGTTTTCAATAGCATTCAGGCTAGAAGAAGCATTAGATTTTTATTTTGATGCTTTTAAAATGTACTGTACATGCAACACAATGCTAAAGAGAACAGACACATTCACTGTTAGCCTGACCTTGTGACCTTGATACTGTAATAATGCTCATGATATTTATACATAGAATGGTTTGCTCTTCCAAACACTTTTTAATCCCTATTTTATTTCAGTTTTGTTTTAAGGACTGTTTCATGCCTTCATTGCAAGATCTCTGTTGAGATCTTTCAATAACTTGTTTACTTTTCATCCTGAGAGAATAGTTTGGGGTTTATAGGTAAATAGCTGTATATTTTTATAAATAAGTATTGGCTGTTGGTATTTGTCTTTATCATGGGGAGAACATACAAACTCCACGATGAGAGCACCCCAGGAACTGATGCCAGGGCCCCAGCACAGCCCTCACGTGAAAGAGCAGCTACCAGTTCACTCACTGCTACATGGAAAATTATGCAGAGCTGCACTGACTTCCTCTAACCACCTGGTTGATTCACTGGGAAAGAGACTGAGATTCACAGGAAACAGATGTAAAAGAATACGTTCATTATGAGATAAAGTAATACAGACCGGACTGAGGTCCACAGAGTTGACTGCCACCTCTGCTGTGTGTGAGACATTGGAGGGACTGAAGTTTTGTGTATGATTCCTGAAAAACATCATGTAAACGCACAATTTTATCTGTCTATCCAATATTAGCAAGCTGATATTCCTGGTGAGGGTCACCAACAAAGAGCCTGTTCCCAGAAGCACAGGTTACAAGGTGATTCTGAGAGAATAAAACCTGCAGTAACCCATCTGTGAATGGAACCTCGAAAGATAATTTCTTTCTCCTTGTGGATTAATATTAAATATTTGCTGTGTATTTTTATAGATACACTTTTGTTCAGAGAGTATAAAAGCAGAAAATCAGAATCGTACTTCTGATAAAAGTTACATGCTAATACAATACATGGTATCTGAAGCATTTGTATATATCTAAACAGGGACATCCAAAAACTCAGTTTTGTTTGAAGCGGCTGTATTTCAACTGATCCCACATTAGAATTTTACAACGAAGGCTTACACTTGTAAATATTTTTCTTTATGGCTCAGAAAGGGTTTTGAGAAGAAGGGTCAGAATTATGGGGTGATTTGTAAAGGTGGACAAGTGCTTCTGGTCTGATTGAACGGTGGCCCGGTGCACGGACTCACCTGAAGAAACTGACGATGCTGTCGTAGCTCATGACCAACCTGAGCCTGGATTTGGTTTGGGCGGCATAGACCAGACACGCCAACAGAACCAGCACGGCCAGGGACACTCCCACAGCAAGACCCACTACAAACACAGACGACAGCGCATCAGCCCTTTATCCACTGAGGGTACAGGCTCTACCACCGCAGAGTGCTCTCCTCTGCCCTTCCCAAACCACTCAGCGAGACCTCGGGAAGGGCAGATAATCTGACCCCCAGCCCCTGGAGGCCTCGACTCAGATGGTTTTCCAAGTCTCTAGGACATATCCAGAGAATATGGGCTCTATCATGAGTCAAACCTGAAAATATATTAAGCAAATCCAAGTCTTAAACTAATGATTTAGGGACCATTAAAACCCTTGGGTTGATTATCCAAGTATTTTATTTTGTATATATTATCCCTCGGATGGATCATAGTTTTCCATCCATAGGCCGCTAAGTTCTCACACCAGCTTCCTGTAGAACAATCTTGAGTCCTTTCTGCAGGGATGAAGGGGCTGCGGTTAACCAGACTGCGTTTCTGTCATCTGGGGCTTTTGCACCACCACTTGCTGCTGCATTTGAAAAGCACATTTCCCTTTCTTCAAGACATCAATGGACAATTCCCTTCAAGTTGCATCTCTGTACCTGATCTTCATTGCGTGACAGTGACGGCAAATTTCTTCAAACGGCATATTTGACAATGCGTGAACCAAAAGCATCTGCATCAGTGTGCATTACACAAGGATATAATGTGGTTTAGTTGGCAGTTCTCTTACTGGTTGTGCTTGCTATAGGAGACTGTTATGTTGACATGAACAGTACCTGACTGCTGAAAGTGATGGTTCTCTCCTATCTGGCAGAAATCTCCATGCCAACCATGAGCACACCTGGAGGGCAAACAAAAATATTGGTTTGTTGATTTTAACATCTATTCCATGTGAGTAATTTACTTAGGAAATAGCTGCTCTCCCAGAGGGAAGTGTTTGATCCTGATCTGTTAGGATTCAAGAAAAAATGAATACAGTGAAAAGAAAAGAAAAAGAATGCAGCTGATTCAAGAAAGGCAGTCAACACATTTTGTTATTTTGTTGTACTGCTTGGTCAGTAAAAGATAACTTAGTGACTGGCCAGGAGGATAGGGCACTTTCCTATCCTTATAGGCTAAGGTGGAACACCCCCTGTGAAAGCAGACATGGGATGACTCTTAAACAGCTGGAAGATGAAGAAAGAGGTCAGCACTGATTCATGGGAGAGGTTGTATGATTTTGTGAATTTTCTATTTAGCCCAAAATTAATGCCTTTTCCAGCCCATGCAGTTTCTGTGCTATAAAGCAGGCCAACCTTTGACCTAGTATTTTTCCTTTCTTATTTTTTTTACCCACCAAGCTTGGACACACAAACTGTATATGACTCAACACCTTTAATGGTTGAGTTATTTAGGAAACCTGGCCTTGAGATTTTAAGGTAAAAAAGTTCTGCGTCTACAGAACATGTGTCTCTACAAAATCAGCAGATGACACTGTTGGGGATAGAGAGGCTCTTCTAAGATGCAAACTTCTTGGATTCTGTTTATTGGTGCATTCAACTGTGCTACACTTTGGTCCAGTATGCATAGCATTGTCATATTAGAGGGAGCACTGCCTACACAAAGAGAACATTATTTACACAAGCCCAATAAATCAGGTGCTGTTATGTTTGTGTCTGCTCCAGAGTTTGCTTGGTGTGGTGTCAGGTGCAGATTGCCTTCATGTCAAGCTCACTTTAATGTCACAGGGCTCTGCTGTTACATGGCTACTCATGTTGACCTTTTATAGGCTGTGCTTACATGCTGGTTTCCAGCTTTTTGTGTTTATTAGAATCAAAATGAACTGTATTAAACTAAAAAATAGCTTGAATCTCAAAATCTACGTGGAAAAAACCCAACATGATTTTATTTCATCAGCCTTCCCAGTGCATTGCTGTGAAACTACAACTTTATTAATCTGTTTTCGTGTATGAATCTGTGTAGCTCTGTCTGTAAGGTTACTGATGAGTCTGTGAGCCTATGAGGTTAATTAAACCAGTTATTTTCTTGCAGTTTCTGCATGTTTGACATTTGGTTAGTTTAACAAGGTGTTTCTCTAGTCTAAACAGCTGTACTTCACATTGATTACATCCTTCGTCATTCACTTAAAAGAACGAAGAGATCAGTTTTCATTGTAGACCTTGCAAATTATCAACATGTTCGTGCATCATCGACATGCATGATCTAGTTACATTTTTTAGAATATATTTGGGTTTAAAATCAGACAGAGGATACACAAATGAATGTTGAGAGATGGCAGCCCCTAGCTACCTGTATTATTTAGAGAGCTCCATTACATATGTTTGAGTTTTCTTTGTTCCTTTCATGTTTTCTCAGGCTGGAGCAGGAAACCTAACAAAACATTTGCCTGTGAGAAGTTTCCCCGAGTATAGCTGACTGACACCTCCCTGTCTGGGGAATAGGGCACATGGAATGCATACAGTCCAGTGATGACAGAGGAAGGAGGAGGTTTGCTGTGTCCTTACTTGCACTTGGCTTGACCATCGTCGTAGTAACAGGTGGCGCCATTCTTACACAGACACAGGGGAGGTGTGGGAGGCACAGGATCAGACCCTTGCAGAGATGAAAGAGAGCTGAGAATTAGAATTTGCTTGAAAATAAAAGCTTGCAAAGTCGTTTTGCATATGTAACTTAATGTAGAGAGGCATCCTGTTGATAGCTTGGGAAAGCCAATGTGAGAATAATCTACATGGGAAATCAGCTGAATGTAAGCACATTAAGCCTCAGATAACCCATAACCATGAGAGAAATCAATCGATTGTTTAAACTGAGGTTTTAAGGCAGCCATACCAGGAGAATGTATGATAAATGTAAAAAATAAGAATTAATAACCGTATATATATAGTATTCATTATGCCACTTCTATATATTTCTGTCACGCAGTGAACCAAAAATGAATCACTGCATGGATGAACAATACACAACACAGTGTAATTTCTATATGACTAATAATTCTGCAGCTGTGATCACAGATTCAGATCGATCCCTGAACTGGTACAGGGAACATTGCAAACACATTCACACTACTTGGAATCCCACAGCTCATAGCAGTCTTAGATCAGCCTGTCCCAGCAGACAGGTACTTATATCCTAAGAACACAGAACTAAAGGAGATTTGTATGACAATAAATCATTTATATACCATGCTGTGTAGAACTCCAAGGATGTATTGGGTTTTAAACAGTGTCTACAAGTGGTATGATAAGGCTTCACACAATCAATTTAGTCAGGACACAAACAGGGCAGCTCTGCACAGTCTGATGTCTGGAGTTCTCCATCAAGGGAACTGCAAAGCTCAGATTGTGAAAACTGTTAAAAATCCATTGTGGAAAATTCACCTACCTGCATCACAGATCATGAAGCTGCCCAGGATGAAGTTTGTGCCCTCTGGGCATGCACATGAATACCCCCTGGGCTGCAAAAGGCACAGGTGGCTACAATTTCCTTTGCATGGGTTACTGACTGAACCAGACAAGACACAGGCAGATTGTCAGTTCCTGATCACAGAAATCGAGCCCTTATCCCCACCCCAAGTGTCATTACTTGCTACTCAGTTTCCTTGATAGATTGTGCATTCTCACTGTTCTGAATTTCATAAACATTGTAAAAAAAAGGAATGTATCTACAGTGTGCGATTGAACCTCATTTACTGGGTCATGCCTTTTAAATAGGGAGAAAGTGTAACTTGTGATTTATGACTTGGAATATGTCTACATCACAACAGACAATCACGGTAACATGTTTGACCCTGCTATGGTGGAACAGTCTTCTGGAGCTTGAATGGCATTCCAAATATGAGGGGTCTCCTGGATGGGTTTTTATGCGTGTTTGCTTTCCTGCTCTGTGGAGATGGCAACTAAATCCCAAAAGAGGCTGAGATGCGCACAGTGAAGCAGAAGGTGTTAGCATGTGAAATACAGCATTTTGATTACTGGAACATTAGACTCAGTAGTACAGACATGTGAATGAAAGGCAGTACAATAGCGCAGAAAGCTTAAACTCGGTGGTTTGCAAAATTTGGGATTTCAGTTTGACTGTGCGTGTACTCACTGTCTTTGCCATTGTATTTCTGCTGCTGATAGATGTTGACTTGGGTCAGCCATGGGCCAGCAGTCAACAGTTTGACCTTTGACCCTTTCCCAAACTTGTGCTGCCTGAACACTTCTCCTTTTTCTCGAGTGCTCCAGTAAATCTGATCTTCAAACACACTCAGGCTTATGGGATTCTTCAAATCTGAAAGAATGACCAACACAGTAATAAGTGATGTGTACCTGTTTGAGGAATGTGATTTGAGAGTAGTCTTCTCCACACACAAGAGGGAATCAAGCTCATGTTCAATTAAGATCAATACTAATAGGAGTATTGCTTCACACTAAGAGCAGTAGGTGTGTGGGATGTGCCCTCAAATTTCGCTGTTGAAATAAACTACCCTACCTCCAAGAAATTCTGATTTTCATATGCACTGTATAGAGCGATACATTTGTATATAATTTAAGAATGTTTGACTATTATTCAAGTATGAATGCACTATTTCTGACCTCCATCCAGTAGACCCTAAACACACAATTCTGCAGGCTGCATCAGTAATCCTTCTCTCTGCCTTGAGTCACTTAAACCTACAGTCCATCACCAGCACTACTATCCTACAGACGCAAACACCTGTTCTTGACTTTTCGCTACTGTAAATGATCAATTACGGTTGTAGATAGATAGATAAGACTTTATTGATCCCGAAGGGAAATTGATAAAATTGTGGAAATTGTGCAACCTGCTTAGTAGCTAACATTGTGTATCTTGCACTGTTCCTTGGCTCAGTGGTGTAATTTATGCATTTGTTTACTGAATTGTGTAAAGAAACTAATCCGTGTGTACTGGTGCCAGTTCCCAAGGATAAAGGCTTCATGTAAACTAACAGTAATTATTCTTCCTTCAGATTGAGATTCCTGAACTTCAGTTTGTTATTCCAGAGGTGCCCATTCTACTGGACAGGTATGTCTCTGTAAAGGTTTATTTTGGCAAATGATGATAAAAGCTAGATAAGGTATATTAATTTACATCAAAGCACAGTGGTTTGGAGGATAGTGCTTCCTACTCATGACAACTCAGGACTAACTGGAAGGTGGGGATAACACATTACAAATTAAACTCATCTCAAACCCTCACTGGACTGTGTTTTGACTCCTTGCTTCCCTACAACATAATGGACTGTTTTATTCAGGAGTTACTTTTGTCCTGCTCCCCACCTTCATTCTTCTAACTGTGGTCTCCTGTCTGTCCTCCAAGTCCATCTATACACTGTGGTTGACAGGGCCTTCTCCTGCTTCTCCTGCTATGCCTCAAAGCTCTGGAATTCTATCCCTAAGGATATCAGAGTCACCTTTCCTGAGCTCTTTCAAATCAAAGACTCAAAACCTTCTTTAGAAGGGCTTATATTTAACTGGGTCAGAGTCTGCCCCTTTGCTTTCCTTCTGTGTTCCACACCCTCATTGTAAATACCTGTCAGGTACAGTATTTACAGTGGTTAACTGCTAAATGGATGCTTACCCATATACAAGGCAATACGCCGGTCTTCTCCAGATGGCAGGATGGATTCTATGAGGTTCTCCTTAGCATCAGACCAGTAGATGCGGTCGTTATTGGCATAATCAATGGATAGTCCTGTAGGCCATCCTAACTGACTGTCCACCAGGACTTTCCTCTGCTGTCCATCCATCCAGGCACTCTCAATCTTCTGGGTGTTGCCCCAGTCAGTCCAGTACATCATCCTGCACAACAGGAGGAAGATAGAAACTTGAGTTCACGCAGTCTCTTCATATCTTAAACCAGGGCCATCCAGTCCAGGTCCAGTGAGGGGGCTGGGGGGGTCAGGGGAGTCACAGTCCGACTTTCTTTCCATCACCAGCTCCACAGGAGAACCTCAGATCAATTTGCCGCTCACTACCACCCACTACTCATTGGCCAAATGGCCACCTCTCCTTTGTAACCTCTCTTTGCATTGAACTGGAATGAAACAGTGGTTTCCAGGACCATAAGGTTATAAGGCTGCCAGCTACACTGATGGATGGGAGTGCAAGACCAGGTTTTAAAGTTTTACCTAAAAAGTGTATATGAAATACCATCCAATTATCCAACTATAATACTAATATAATATATTACTACATAGCATCAGACATACACTATTTCCTATAATCTACTAATATAGGTCTATCTTAAATATTTTCTTAAATATCTTAAATATTTATTAAAAACTAGATTTTCCTATTTTTTTCCCGATGAATTCCTTGGTTGCAGTGCTGTATGTTTTGAGTCATTGTCGTGCTATATTGTAAAGCACCACCCAAAAGAATGGGATAGCTTTAACTGCTGTCATCATTAGTTACAACATCAAGAGACAAATTGCAGGTACAGCTAACTATGACCAGGATATTTGCATTTTTGGAAGGCAGCAATACTGCAGACAGAAAGATGTGGTAGGAAACCCTAACTAGACTCACCTCAGCCTGGGGTTCACTGCCAGGGCAGTTGGCTCGTCAATGCCCGATTTGATCAGGTGTTTTCTGTAGCGCCCATCCAGCAATGCCACCTCTATCCTCTTCTTGCCTGCATCTGCCCAGTAAAGGTTTCTGAAAACAGTTTCAGGGTGCACTTTCATTTGGGAGATTTTTGCATTTTTGGATATATAAAGCATATTGCAAATACAAAGCTGATTTATTTTTGCCACTCTTTTGCTTCCAAAGACATTTGAGCACCTTGCAGTACAGATTTAGAATCTGCGTCCACTCCAAACCAGTTACAAACCAGTACTACAAATTTACATAAGCACGTTCAAGGTTTTGGGTATGGAATTTCAAAATTCCTTTTGGTAACCAGAAGTGCAATGCACAGGCAGGAATAACTGATCAAACGTTCCAGCCCCAGCCAACTTAAAAAAAAAACATAGACAGATCTGCATTTTTGGAATTAGGGAATAATTTGTATATATAAAATAATTACAAAATAACAAGCCCTTCAATATTAGTGTAGCTTCTTTTTTAAAAGAACTTTAAACACTAACCAACACAAAAACAGACTGTGTTAAGACTGATTCTAATAAATGCAATTGTGAGCATCAAACTAACAAAATTGCATTTCAACATGATTTTGCTATAAAGATATAGAATTCTCGTACCTTCCTATCCAATCCACTGCAATGCCGTTGGGCTTCATAATGTATTTGAGGTTAAGAGCCAAGGCCACAGCAGCATTGTTACTGTGGTCAGTGTCCTCAGTGGGCAGGTAGGCTCTTTTGATGGCTCCCTCACTGGTACCCTTCCCCTCTATTGTGAAGTAAACCATGCCTAAGGCAAAGACAAGAAAATTCCATTTCAAACCCAGAGAACATCTCGCTAAACAAATCACAAATGTATTTGCAAATATCTACATAGTTCTAAGAGAAAGACTGAAAATGGTCAAATCTCTGCTGGGCTGCAGGATGATAAATCAGAGAAACTCATAGAGCCAGAGGAGCTGCATCCATATTCACAGGTAAGGTCTGTGATGGGCAGTACAGTAACACAGCTTCCATGTCCCTCCATGTGCTCTGCGGTATTGTGCTCAACAGCACAATGACAGCCTCAATGACCCGCAACACAACTGCCATTGAAAAGTGAAGAAAACAAACTGACACGCAATGAAATAATCATTATAACTTTGGTCAATTACAGTGCGCAGCAAAAAAAGATAGAGACCAGCTGTTCATTATTCACGCCTCCAATCGGATAGAATGAACAGCTCATCAGTAATAAAGATTTAATCTAGGAGAGTCAATGACACTTAAGGAGACTCATTAGTCTATGGCAAAGGATAATTACTGTAGCACTTCTGAAACATGGATATCTGGGGTAAAAATAAAATAATTAAGCTGAATGAATCATAAAATAATTTCTAATCCTCTCCTTTTTCTATTATATATCAAGCTTGTTGTCCTTTTGCACGGCGCATAGCAATATTGCATTTTAAAACAATTAAAAATAGTGCACAGTTGTTTGAAGGCATCTTTAAAATCCTGTCCTGTCTCAGTAGGATACGGTTATTCGACTAGATGGTCAATTCTGCTTCAGGGAGAATCCTTCCGTATCTTTGACTGATACTGTATTTTTCATTATATTTCAATGCTTTATCCAAGGTGACATACTAACAGCTGCAATTACACCTGTGCTGTGTTGACAATTTTCAGTTTACAGTAAGAGCACATGGCAAAACCCACTCAGATCCCACGGCCAGATGGCAGCCCCTGCTGTGAAGGGGGAGGGATACGGGAATGGGAGCTCTTACTGTGCCCTGTGTTGTTGTGGTCCCAGTCATAGTCCAAAGATACTATGTGCTCCTGGTCCTCGATGTAATCGTGATACTCCTCCGACATCAGGTTGTATTTCCGGATTCGAACGTTCTCCGGGAGCAACATCAAAGGGCTGGCTCCTAAGAGACAACACACACAGACAAAACACAGGGGGGCTTCAGCTGAATACCATTTCATCCACCTCCATCTTCTAACCACCCCATCCAGCTCAGAGCCCATCCCAGCAGGCGGGGGCACACCCTGGACAGGTCACCAGTCCATCTCAGGGCAGATATACAAACAGACCCCAGTCCGGAATCGGGCAAGGCAGCAACGCCAACCACCGTGCCACCATGCTGCACAGCTGTCTGGTTTCTACAAGTCGCAACTGTTCTCTCTAAGACCATCAGCATTACAATATTTTACATAAATATGCATTTTAGTGCAGCTGAAAATCTGTGAAATGTGATGCACTGTAATAATTGAAAGAAAAATGCTTCGGTGACCACCCTGTTGTAGTTTTGGATTACATTTTGACATCAGCCCAAGGTGCAAGCAATTGCTTCTACCAGTCTTATCTGCAGATCTAAAGAAACCATGAGTGTATGCTACTTTAACTACCAAATTATAACTGAGGAAAGATCCAGTTTGCAGAGCCCAGTCATTGTTATAATGTTTCAACTCAATATCTCTCAAACTGCAGAGCTCTGACATATTCAGACAGCCAAACAAAAAACATAATAACACTGTTCAAGTTCCGAAAAACATCCATGAATTGAGTAGAAACATCATAAATGCAAGTGTATGCATATAGGCCAAGCTAGCAAATGAACTGTTGTGTTTCGTTCTTCTGTGCGTTTTGTGCTAGGGGTTGTACTGTAAACCCTCCCTCCTCACCACACTACCTGGCTGTCAACACTGCTTTTCTTAACTCTTCTGCTTCAGAGCAAACATGACCCCTTTTTCTTCAAGCCAAGTATCTGGCCACTCAAAACAACATGACATGTCAGAATTGTTGCTTACCTTCTGCTTCACACTCACTCCCTGCTCCCACCTTCCTGTAGCCCGAGGCACACAGACACTCATAGCTGCCCTTCATGTTCCTGCAGTCCTGAGGGCAGGTTCCGTAAATGTCACACTCGTTGATATCTGGGGAAGACGGAAAGATGCCTTACTGCTAAATCACAGAGAGGACATTTTCTGTTCAGAAGTAAACAGCACCCATGTTTTAAAATACCATTGCCATTTTAATCTGTTTGCATGGACAGCCAATATAACAGAGTATTTTAAGTCCTGGAACAGAAGAAATACCAGCAAAGACACGAGGAAATGAGATTGAATGAGAGATGACTCCCCAGTTCCAAGTTCTGATTGATAATAAAAAAAAATAGCCGATTACTGCAAAACACCTGTCTGTTGTCTGCTGAGGGAATCTGCTCTGTCTGACTAGACGATTTGGTCAGCGTTAAAATATTGTGGCTTGCCAATGGAATTTGAGCAGATGAGGTGTTTTGGTATCTATATACTTTTAATGCAATGAAGTTGTGCCGTGGGTAAATGCTGGGGTGCCAGCAACAGGTGTCTGGTTTCTGAAGCTACCGTTGCAGTTGAAGGGGTTCTTTGGGTCCACAGAGAAGCCTGGCCGGCAGGAGCAGATGAAACCCACTCCACTCAGGCTGGTGCAGTTGTGCTCACACAGTTTCTCCTCGCAGCTGCGGTTGTGACCGAAGTCTTGAAAGATAGAAGTAAAAATAAAAAGAACTAGAAGGAGCTGTATTAACAACAATTAAGTCAGCTCTTCTTTGCTCTGAAATTAATTGTAAAATTTAAACACTACAAACCTAGGATGAGAAGAGATGTGAGTGGAATTACACATTGGTTTTTAGCCTGCCTAACTAGCAGCTTATTTGGAGTACGGACAAGTGGAATAGATTTATCATGAATCAAAAGGCTTCAAAAGTTGCTTGGTCAATTTTTTAAATACGTTTTCCTAAAGTAAAAATTGCTTCAGCAGTTTTACTGTACCTTGTTTTACCCTGCTACTGTTATTGTGAACACTCCTTGTACTGTCTGCACTTGCGATCATAGAGAACGTTCAAGTGAGATGGAGCCGAGACTCCTCGGCGCAAACATTGCGTACTCACTGCAGCCCAGCTCGTCCGACAGGTCTCCGCAGTTGTCGACGTGGTCGCAGACGTGCGTCAGCGGTACGCAGCGTCCGTTTGCACACTTGAACTCCTGGAGCGTACAGGGCGCAGGAGTGGGCTCCCGGCCTGCAGGGCACAGACACATGCACACACTCTCACTTACGAGTGTATAGCCCCTTCCGTGGATAAGTGTCTTCAAATGACAGAGCTATGCAATAACAGCGGGAATTAATGATTCGAACAAAGACACCCATACAGCGTGAAGCAAGGCAGTAAACTAAGCAAAATCTGGTAATGTGGGAAGCATTGTTATAAAGGGGACTTGTATAAACAGAAATAGGTGTTACCTGCTCTTTCAAAATCAAGCTCTCTGACATCCGTTGGCAGTGTGGATTTTATTTATCCTAGTGAGAAGCTCTAAATGAGGGCTTTGAGGGAGTTATTACCGACATTTTATTTATTTTTAAAATAACATCAGGGATATTGGCCCAAAACCAATCAAACCAAGAGCCGAAAAACCCAAATAAGCTCACAGGAATTAACCTCAAAAAGACCTAGTTTCAGCAAGATAGGTGACATTTCAACAAATGGAAAGAAAACAACAAGCAGACACAATATCTTTGTATCTTTAACATGGCAGTCGAGGACATGAAAAACCAAATACAGGGTAATTAGGTTACGGAAGAGCAGACAGGAATGAGGAAGGGAAACAGAACAGCCAAGGAATTTGGTTTCGAAGTCCCAGCAGAAACAAGTGCTTAAGTTCTACAAGAAGTCTACATCTACAGGAAGCGAAGTGACAATTACATAGTTTGTAATTGTCCAGTAACAGACCTCCCTATACCAGGCATGATGGGAACGACCAGTTTGAAAGCACTGCATGACTCACACAGGTCTTCTGTTTCGTCACTGCTGTCACCACAATCATTTTTGCCATTGCATATCATCCCGGCGTAGATACAGTAGCCATTGCTGCAGCGGAATCTCCCCGGAGGCTCACAGGGGAGGGTCACTGCAGGAACACAAAGACAGAAACCCCCTGGGTCAGTGGACTGATCAGCTAGACAAAGACTCCTCTCTAAATTTTGGTTTGAAGGCTTGGTTGAAAAGGTCATGGGTTTTAACTTTTTCCTTCATGTCCTGAGTCCAATAGGATTTCAGTGAGCACCACTGGAAATGTTACCATTTTGTGCAGCTGACCAAAGGTCCCTTTAAAGTGTGTAATCATCTCACAGATTGACTGTTCAATGCCAAGCACTTAATAGGGAGATCTTTGTTAATTAAAGAAGCTAGATCATAGTGTGAGAACAGTGCTGTATTAAGTTCTAGAGCTTATTCTAGTGCCACAGAATTTCCACCTACAGCAGAGTCCAAGCTGTTCATCTGACTGGTCCCCACAGTCATCGTACCCATCACACACCCAGCTCTTGCTGACACAGATGTGGTTGTGACACTCAAACTGGGTTGGTGGGCACCATCTTCCTCCAGGATAGCGCGTTGCTGTGGGGCACAAGAGCAGGAAGAACAAGAGCTCAGTGCAAGACGAGAGTAATGGAAAGAGGGCATTTTCACTGAGACCTGGTGTCTGGAAACAGTCCCCTTGCTGTGGTCCTGCTGTCTGACACCCGAGGGCCCCCAGTCCTGCAGATTAGGTTAGATTCAATAAACTACGACCAGCCAAACCAGGATAAAGAGCAAAGTTTGTTCCATTTAACTACAAATTACAGTACTTAAGAACCAATGTGGGATGAAATCAACAGAGCTCGTGTCCCCTGAGGGCCACCATTCACAAACACAGCCCTGTGGCATCATTTGAACTTTACTGGTTCAGGATCTCTATGTGATTTTTTACTCAGAAACTTGAGAACAATCAAAATGCAGATCTGACCTGAAGATACTTTCATTCATCCTTTCATTGTGGCACTGAAATGGCACTTGCTTTACACTCTTCAGAGGATTCTTTTATTTTTCTATCTTAATAATAAACACATCGAATGATTTTCTACCATTTATTACAGCACAGCACAAGACTGAGTAGACCACACAGTCACGTTTTTAGTTTAAATCGACAAGGGGACATTCAAATGAAATATCATGTTTTAATATTCGTTACTGATGATATCTAGTGCGTTACAGCTCCCAGAGTTACAGATCTCTTCTTGTCCACCATTCTCATTCTTTGACCTTATTTAATATACAGTACATGCCCTGCAATGGACTAGCCTGAATTACAACTCTTAAAAGTTACAAGTCTTACCACTTTTCTCAAGTAATTGCACTTTTATTTTTGCATCTGTTTATAACTGCACTTCTCATTTGGTTATGGATACTCTCGGAGGCTGTGAGTTAATCTTAGACAACCTCACCACTCTGATAAAACCATTCTAATACTTTGCCATTCATGGTCAAATCGGAGCTTATTTCTGCCGTACAGATTATACTTACCATCAAAGAATGTTTTCCACACTAATCAGTTACTTTTGGTGTTAATGAGATTTGTAACATTGTGAAAAGAGAAAAGAAGTCTGCTAATCTAATAGTGGGATACCTGTGCCCTGCTGAGTACTAATTAAACTCTTGGGTCCATGTTTGATTCTGGGCATCTTCCTTATGGAATTCACATGGTCCTCCCTGTGCTAAGGTTTTGCTCCAAGTCCTCAAGTTTCCTTCCCGTCTCATGCCTGCTCATTAATTCACCCTGTCCTAGACTCTGTCCTTACCATGACTCTGAAGGAGAGCTATCTGTCATAACTGTCTCCTGAAGACCGCATTCTTTCATCAGCTCACACAACATTCATTTCTCTTCATTTACTCTAAGCAGAGAGTATTAAATTAGTGTTCATTTACTGTAAGCATCTGCTATCTTGCTGCCTGTTCCCACTTCATTCTTCAAACAGCGTTACCTTCATGAGGTCTCAAGGAGGGTGGTGATTTGTGGGATGGAGCAATACTTTTTACCAGATTTAATGGTTTTCAATAGGACCAAGAACAAAATTGTTCTATGGAAGGGTGACAGCTCTGTGAAGTCTTTCCCATGTATCCCGAGAGTCTGTTCGTTGGACTGGAAGCTCCTAGCATTTTGACCAATTAGCAATTAAAGGTTCTGCCACAACAAAGTAGCTTTCTCACAACATGAGGCTCCATGACAAGTGTTTGTGCTTACTCCTCTTTGTGCTTTGCAATTCACTGTACACATTAAGGGAGCTCATTAAACTATGAGAGGACTCTGTAGAAAGAGGATAGATGATATTGCTCTTGTTCTTTCCTTACCTTGAATATCTTTTATTCTCTAATGTGCCATTCTTTTTTTATTTTGTCTTGGCTCATTAAGCCGTTTTACCAAGCAGAGAATGTCTGTGAATAAATAATTTCCTTCTCCTGGACTGCCCCTGAGGAAGCATAATACTGTACACAGCAAAATTGCGCAAGTCAGCAAATAAATATAAGCATCTAATTGTCTAACTAAGATCAATAAGCTGTATAAGTTCAGAATGAACACAAATCGCAGTCCTGGGCTGACACTCACGGCACATGGTCTCGTCTGTGAAGTCCGAGCAGTCTGCCCGCCCATCGCACTGGAGAGAGGAGGAGATGCAATGACCCGAGTCGCACTGGAATGCGTCGGGAAGACACGTCTTCAGCTCTGGGATGAGAAATGCCCATTAAGAGGGTACCCGTTAATTTCCCAAATTCTTTTTTCTGACTTATGAGGTCTTGAAACGTTTAGCTCCAACACAGGCATTCATTCAAAGCAAACATTCCATCTCAGTTTAACAACCTAATGAGTGTGGATGCCCAAATCAAAATTTGTAATGCTCCAAAAGTGAGATCGTCTCCCCACAGTTGTGAGTTTTTCTGTATTTTCAAAATTTTAAAAGCATCTTTTTCTAATCTCATTTTTCAGAGCCAGAGCCATGATTTATATTGCATGATGTTGCAAATTATTTTCTTTACAAAATCAAACTAAAGTCTTCAATTATTATAAAAAACTGGTGCAGAAAACTTCTTAAGTATTAAAAGTGACTAATTTCACCAGATCCATGCTATAGCACTTGAGGTAAAAATGTCTTGTTTTGGGGGAATCTTCAGTCTCCGAGGACTCCTGGTTGAAGAGGTCCTGCTCTCCAAAATAATTGAAGAAAGGAGACATGTTTCATGGGAAAAGGCAGATTTCTTCCTACTTCCTGGATCCTGCAGGCTTGGGAAGAGCAGGAGATGAGGGCATGGGGCCTCACCACAGTCGTGCTCATCCGAGTTGTCCCCGCAGTCGTTGTTATAGTCACAGACCCAGGCTCCTGGGATGCACAGCTGGTTGCTGCATCGGAACTCACTCTCTGTGCAATCTCGTGGCACTGTGGAGACAGAGCGGAGTGGGTCACCACACTGTCACAGTGCGACGTTCTGTATCCTTTTTCATCAAATCCAAAAAACAGCAGTTCTCAAATTAAATAAAAACACGAGGTACATAGAAAGGCAGCTTTTTAAAATCTTAAGTAAAAGAATATGTCAGTGTCAGTGCAGTCTTTTATTTACCAGAACAATGTAATATTGTATGTCTTTACATTAGAATACTTTCTGTGAATGAAAAACAATGAAAATCAAGCTGTAGTTCTCCAAATGCGAGAGTGTCTCAGGCTCCACTCAACCCCTTAAGACAGATCTGGATTTGGGAAAGAAGGAGTGAAACACAGAGTCCCGAAGGATCTTGTACTTTTCAGATTTCTTAATCTACATTCTCATTCTACTGAAAAACAGTGTATACTAAATGATCCACACATAAGGCCATTTTGATTGCACAATTTAAAAAAATGTTTAATACTTTCAAGTCAGGCATGATTTCATATACAACGTTGCAAATGCAAAGGAGGAAGGGGAGCTCTGGGTCAGAAATTGTTCAATAATTTATAAATATGCTACAGTTGAGCACTTAATGGGGTATTTGGCTTGGTCAGGCTTGGAGTCACTTCTGTTGTGGTCCGTGTTGTTTGAGAGAAGGACAATCTCTAGCCAAGATATGGAAACTATTACACTTTAATTTGCTTGGGAGGCCATGATTCCTGAGGTCTTGGGTTACCTGAAACGTGCAGCGTCCTCCAGATTGCGATCCATGCTGTGGGAAGAATTCTCAGGTTAGGTCGGGCCCTAGCCTCTTGCATCTACAGCAGACTCACCGCAGCCGCGCTCATCAGAGCCATCACCGCAGTCGTCTTTCCCATCACACTGCCAGCGCACAGGGACGCACAGGTGGTTGTCGCAGCGGAAATCTCCCTGAGGGTGGCAGGTCACGCTCTCTGACAGAGGGAGGAGGAGGATTTCATCAGGCGTTTCCACTACAACATTGATTTCGATGCATCATGATGAAACAGGGATGAATGAAGAAATCCTTATTGTCACATTACATGCACCACTTTTCTGAGGACTGAGGACTGTACCGAGACTGACAATACACCGTTACTGCCTATGACCAGTTTCAAAAAAAGATTCATATCTGGCATACTTTAAAATATTTTTCCTTTGCTTTTTGCGTTTTAAGGCTAAACATTCATGCAAGGGTAAATTAAGACCACTATTTGGTCTTTACTGAAATGCCTATGCTAAAGGCATCATTTCTGAGGTCATTAGAAGGAATAATCATCATGTATGTTTCATGACATATTTTAGTTTTGGAAAGAGCATATACAACCACAAGGAAAAGATTTTAATTAAACACTTCAGCTTTAGTATTTTCAGATGCTTACATTATCACCAAATGGTACTTTTTAACTTTTAAATGGAATTTATGCAAATATAAGAGAACAGGGAAAAGCCAAAAATTGTTAATTGAATAATGGATCAATGATCCTCTAAACCCTTTGCTCTTTTGTCTAAGACCAAAGAGAAAAAAGCTTGGCTGAATAGTATATTAGTCTGTAGTATGCAGTCTTTGTTTTAGCAATCCAGTGAGGTTTGTACAGTTAAGCATGACAAGGATAGAATAAAAAGTGTTCCTAATGATTTCTCAGATAATTCTTTCTTCCTTTTTCCCCATTTTTTTTTATGAATAGCTGCCCCCACCTCCACATTTCTCCCGATTCTTCCCAACAGAATCGGGTCAGACTTAGGCTTGAAATCAAGAAGGCTCATGCCTGCAGCACAGTGCCGGCTCCTGAGACTGACAGCACTGGGATCCACAGTCCAGCTGTCCAGCTCTCAGTGCTGTGACAGGGACAGGCTTACCGCAGTCCTCCTCATCGCTGTTGTCCACACAATCATTTCTCCCATTGCAGACAGCCCACTGGGGGATGCACTGGTAATTGGTCTTACAGGAGAATTCTGTCTCTCCATCACACCTGTGCTCGGGACCATCTAGACAGATAGACAATACGAGAGAAATAAAATCAGCTTTATTATGTCTCCTCCTCTAGAACATAAAAATGATTACAAATGAGGGAAGGCCTTTCAGCTTTCTGAAAACCATGTGGTACACCTTATGTGCATCCACTTCAGTTGTCACTTGTTCAAAGAACTCTAAAAGGGTGGAAAGATCTGCCTTTTGAAAATCCATGTTGATTATTCCCTAGATTGTTATTTCAATATTGGTGTTCAATTCATTTAATTCTGATATTTGTTACCATAACTTTACTTGTTCAATAATTACTTGATTCAGTTCTCTCCCCCTTCCTATAGATACATTAAGAGTTCCAATCCGGAAGAGGGCTGGGTCTGAGGACTAGGCCTCAGGCTGCGTCCAGACTCACTGCACTCGTCGGGCTCGTCAGAGTTGTCCCCGCAGTCATCTTCCACATCGCACACGTAGGCCTGCGGGATGCAGCGCCTGTTGGCACACTGGAACTCCCCGGGACGGCACGTCTTGGAAGGGCACTCCTGGACGTTTTCATCACTGCCATCGGCACAGTCTGCGATGCCGTCACAGTGCCCAGAGAGAGGGATGCACTGCTTGTTGGCGCACTGGAACTGGCTCTCCTCACAGCGGTGATCGCCTGGAAACAGAGCGTGGATCTCCTCCTTTTCTGAAACACTTTGGCTGACAGCACAGCCCACAGCCCTCCAAGGAATGTGAACAACAGTTTAGCCCCATTTGTTAAACTTTAAATGAGGAAAATGAGACTTCCATTGCATAAGAACATGTTCCATTTTAAGTTTTAAGAACTGTTCAAACAGAAAAGCAAATAAACATACCAACTTTATTATGGATTGTGTGTATGAATCTTATTTAGCTTTTTATCCAATCAATGCATAGTGTGTATATTCTCGTGCAATTGTAGATAAAGTGTAAATTGATATTTAGTTTCTCTCCTTATCCCCGTTCTTCATCTAAAATAAGACAAGGACAAAACATAGTAACGCTGACAGGATTTCTACTGAATTTAAATGGAATCATTGGTACGAACTGCAAAGGGCTGGGTCCTCATCAGATCCATCAGGACAGTCGTTGTGCTTGTTGCACAGAAGGTGAGGGATGATGCAGTTTCCATCATAGCACTGAAACTGGCCTAGGGGGCAGTAGCGAGTCGGGCAGGACCGGGGTTCATCTGAGCCATCCCCGCAGTCTGATTGGCCATCACACTTCCACCAAATAGGAATACACCTAATAAAGAGAAAGAGATGGCAGTGAAGATTGTGGGTCTATCTAATTTTATATTCATGTTTCACTGTCATTTCTGAAGTCCATTGTCTTGACTTTTTCAATGCCTTTCAGGATTATTAATGCTTTAATTAGGCTCGCTTGCAGCTCTGAGTCTTCATGTACAAATCTGAGATGCAAAACCCTTATTAAAATCAGTTGAGCTGGATAGTGCAGTATACATTTAGGAATAAATACTTTTAATGTTTAAAATGATTCATCTTATTACTTACAAGAACATGACAAACAATTGTCTAGTAGGCTATGCCTATGAGATTCCTTTAATTCTGAACTGTTTGTTACAATACTACCACCATGTGGCTTGCATAAAGAAAATCTACTCAAACCCTTTCATCTACGCACCGTACTGATAAATGGCAAATGCAATCTATACTGTAGCTGTCCCAAACTGTGGTAACCAGTTATCGATTCTGATAACGAGCATGTTGTATGACTAGGTGAAGCTTTTAGTTTACAGCAAGGTACTTATAACACCTGTACACAAGTGTTTTTGGGTGGTACAAATTAGCAAAATTATCCCTTGGCTATAAATGCAGTGATTCAAATACAACATTTTCCTTACTGAAGAGGATAAGGGAATTCCTACGAGGCAGAGGCCAAAATATATCTTTATTTTCTTCAAGCAGGATAAAGTGTGCATTATTCTAAATTAAACCCACTTTCTGAAAGCAACATCTTTTTCTAGCGCTCACTTTTCATTGTCTCCGCAGCGGAACTGGGTGCTGGAGCAGTCGGCCACACACTGGATGGTGAAGCCGATGAAGATGGCGACGAAGTGGTCGGGACACTCGCAGGACGAGAGCCGGCCCCCCGGAGCGATCAGACACAGGTGACTGCACTGGGTAGAGCTCTTCTGACATGGGCTCTCCACTGAAGACACAGGAGAAACATCCCAGCTCAACAGCTGCACGCTGGATTAAGAGGCTTTTCCAGACGGCTGGCAATCGCACTAGAGGGTCTATAGATTCTAACACGGACATATAACCTATTGCAGGAGAAAACTGAAAATCAGGAGTGGTGATGAATGATTTTGAAACTAAAAGCACAAGAATTAAAAACTTTTTATATCAATATACAATTGCCCTCTCTTAACTCCTTCAAAAAAGTATATCTCAATGAAAAAATGTTCTATCTCATGTGATTTCATGTTTATTTCCCCTGCTCCTTACTGTGCCACATTCAGATGTAGGAGAAACCCTTGTAAACATCTTATACAGTATTTCAAGGTAACATACAATTCTTTAACCTTGCTGTGCACGTTATAACTACAACATGATATATATATATTTATGCATTTGATTTTTGTTCACCTTATATTTCCACCCAATTTGGAATCTGTGGTTATTTAAGAAGGAGTTCATGGTTACTGGCGGTACATGGCACAGCAGAATGGCATCGCCGGCACCGGCAGTTAGAGGCAGTTGACATAGCAGTGATGGGACGAGCAGTGTTTCTCACTGCTGTGATTGCAAGCCTACAGGTGCCAGGCCGGTTGCAGGACTCTGTTCTCCGATGGCAGAGAAGTGGACCCTAGCTGACACATCTTACTCCTGCAGCAGTGCTCTCATGCCTGTGAGCCACTGGTGTGGAAACCCCACACTTGGAGGGGGGCGGACATGGCATGCCCAGAAATATCGGGCTCGTAGGGAGTCGCTTTACGGATCAAACAACTGGGAAGCCTCAGCTCATAAATGTTTCACACGACCACAGGCGCTTTCATTGTAACCATGGTGACACCACAGGAAAGCCACAGTGAGGCTAAAGCGAGAAAAGGAGGAAGTGATGTGAAAGCTCCTGAGCAGGAGGCCCCGGGAGGCGCTGCGCGGAAGACCTACTGCGCGGCTGTCTGTAGGGGTGGTAGACACGGATGTCGTGGGGCCGGTGTGTGTTGTTGACCATGGAGGCCCGGCCCTGCCCCGTGAACTTGTGAGCCCGCTCCACAGTGTGGGTGTTCCAGTCCGTCCAGTACACCGTGTCCTCGAACAGGGTGACGGCGAAGGGGTGTGGCAGAGTGCCCGCGATGGCCACGTGCCGGTTCCGGCCGTCCACATCGGCATACCTGGCAGGGGAGGAGGGGACACAGCCGCCTGGAGCAGCTTGTCAACATGAAAGGAATGAAGAACTAACAAAAGGGCCCAGACAACCCTCTTGTTACTTCAAGGCAATTATTATTATATTTTAGCATATTGAATATTATCAATTTCATTTTCCACAGATTTCACTTTACTTCTGCACTGACAGACTCAAGGTATAAATTATACAAGACATATCCCAGCTCTCTCCTAGCAGTTCTGCTTTAATCGTGACCACATACTGGATTTATTGGGAACCAATTTATTTAATATGTTTTACAACAACAGGCATTAAAATTCACTCAGATTAAACAAGATTTTTTCAAATGCAGCTGATGTCACACAATTGTGATGTAAACACCACAGCACCTCTTTTGCTATTATTTTCTTAATGTAATGCAACAAAAAGAATCCAAAGATTCTCTGTGTTCCTACCATTCTCCTCCACGTTCATCCTCAATGCTACATTGCATAGAAGGCCCTCTGGTATTACTCATGGTTAAAATAGCAACTGGAGAAAAATCTAGCCTGGGTTTCTGATTTAAGTGTGGAAGGGCTGCTTGGTCTTACTCCAAGTAGTCGAGATGGGCATCAGCAAAGAAAATCTTGTCCGTGGTGTAGTCTATGGTCAGGGCTTTTGGCCACGCCAGCTTGGTTGTGATGATGGCTGATGCCTCCTTGCCATTCATGCCCACCCTGCCAATAAAGGCCTTGTTGCCCCAGTCTGTCCAGTAGAGCCACCTAATGTGAAGACCGGGAAACAGAACAGAACACATCACTCTCCAGCTCCCTGTGCCTACTCCACATAGGCATCGCCCCCTTGTGGCTGAAGCAGAAGCTTTCCATGATCATCAGAAGTGCACCATCTCTCACCACCTTCTCTGGTCAGCATGAAGGTCTTTCTGATGACATAGTTCATTGTGATGTTTTGATTCTGCTGTTGGAAGCTGATGAAAACGGCTGGTAAGGATGTATATTTTCACTTTCTTCATTAGTGCTGTTCTTCTTCAATGCTGTCTCACTGATGTTTATTTTTTTTATAAAAACAGTTTCACTGCTGAAAAAAACTATACTGTTGGATTTACAGGATCTTGGAGATCACTTGCACGTGCAATATTTTGTGCAACAATTAAATTAATATGTTGCTTATGATGATGCAAGTTTAATTTTAGGACATTGTGACTGTACCAAGTGCGTCAAAGACTTGCACTAAGTTCACAGAAAGGTTTGCCACACAATCACTGGCCTGAATACAGGTAGAAATACATACAGTGGTAAAAGCCGGCTATATGACCAATTTTTTCCTGTTCATTTTCAGGCACTGACCCCATTGTTTCGCGGAATAATGGACACACTGTGGTCTAGATTCATCATCAGCCTGACCTTGGAGGTGGTGTTTGAGAGGTGTGCCAACTGCAAGACAACTGCTGCTTGTTCTCTTACCCCACTTTTGGGTTCACCGCCACTGCACGGGGGTTTGCAAAGCAGAAGGTGTTGTTAGGGGGTAGACAGCCACTCAGGAGCCTTTTTCGGAACCGGCCGTCCAGCTCAGACACATGCAGGGCATCTTGGTTGGCATCTACCCAGTACATCTTCCTGTAAGAAGCAAGTCAGGGGGCAGAGAGGCATGAATGGCTGATAAACAAGCTTGGACCTTATGTTTTGGGTAGCCCATACAGTAACCCACCAGTGCAATTCTCTTACTATGGAAATTGTACATACGAACGACGTATAAAAGCCCTCTTAACTAACACTGAACTAACTGTTGCCTGGCATTGCACCACACCCACATTGTGCTTATAACAAGACTGCTCACTTTAGCATTGCGGATCTCTGTGCTTCGGGAGCATTTGGAGATAATGGTTCCGGTGTGGATCCATCTCCGATCCTGAGAAGCAGTGTGAAGGGAACAGAGAATCAAAGGGCTGCTCCCCACATACCTGCCCACCCAGTCGATAGCCAGCCCCTCTCCCTCAGGCACATCGTGGGCTATTACATCCTCCCTGCCGGTGCCATTGAAGAACATGCGTTCGATCTTCCCCCTCCCGTAGTCGATCCAGTACAGCCTCTGCTCGTAGTGGTCAAAGTCCAGGGCCACAGCGTTGGAGAGGCCCTGCAACACCACAGACATTGAGCTGCCATCGGTGGTGAGGTTGCGGATGTAGTAGCGGTTACTGTAGAGCAGGTAGGGCTGGATGCCGCTGTTCTGGCGGCAGCTGCGCCCGTCTGGCTCTCGGATGTAGCCTGGGGCGCACTTGCAGAAGAAGGAGCCCACTGCGTTCTCGCAGATCTGGCTGCACACCCAGGGGGTCTCAGTGCACTCATTGATGTCCTCACAGGCCTTGCCATCGGGCATGAGCCGGTACCCAGGCAGACAGGAGCAATAGTAGCTGGTCAGGGTGTCTGTGCAGGTCTGGGCACACTGGCTGACGGCTGGATTTGTGCATTCATTAATACCTTTTATAGGATGAGAGAAACATTATTAAACAACTAGATTTGGACACTCATCTATATACAGTTCAATATATTCCGTACGCATACCCCCAACAGCCTTGCTTGGGTAACTTGGGCGTGTAAATTGTGCAGGGTCAAACATAGATGCTCATGCAGATAGCTGATGTTTATACCATGGGTGTTTAAAAGCCCACTATGTAGAGCAAAACAGAGTTGTATGTTCATATACAATAGGAAATGGGAACAGTGTATCTAATAATAAGATCAATAATAGAGTTTAAATGTAAATTAAGTACTGTACATATCCCATGGACAGTTCAAGCACAAATGCTGTGTTACAAAACCCTGCTTACTGTATTACATGAGGAATGTGACATACAGTATATAGGGCCAGACTGTTGGAAATCAATGCTCAAGTGCATAAACACTGACTGAAGACAGGTTCCAGTAAAGAAGAGGGTTCCGCTGTCTAAACATATCTACTGTATATGAAATGCATCGTGATCAGTATAAACAGTGTATCCCTGTACTACAGTAAGTGAATGCCTTTGTTAGGTTTTGCAGGAAATGTCTCCATCTCCTTACCACAGCCCTTCTCATCACTGTCATCAGGACAGTCCCTCTCCCGGTTGCAAACTTTGTTAATGTCGATACATTCCCCGGAGTGGCACTGGAATTGCCCCGGGGCACAGGTGGGCTGGGGGCTGCGACACAGGCTGTCCAGCTCGTCCGAGTGGTCCAGGCAGTCGTACTCCCCGTCGCAGACATAGGAAGTGCTGATGCAGGCCCCGTTCTGGCAGGTGAACTGCTGCTCGGTGCAGGGGGGGTACTTGCAGCCACGCTCGTCACTGCCGTCCCCACAGTCGTTCACCCTGTCACAGCTGCGCCAAGACAGAGGCCCCTTTCAGTCACACCCACTGCGCAGAGGGATGTGCAAAAACTACTCTTGTTTCAGGAGCCTTCCCTGGGTGCAGTGGTTTTCTCTTATCTAAAGACCTACTTTATTTCTTATAGTCTGTGCTACCTTAACTTTGCACCAGGAAGGATAAAGATCGATGCTTTCGTGTGTGTTGGTATACGCTTGTGTGTGCAACATATATCATGGATCTGGAATGAGTCCAAAGAACAGCAATGACATACATTCCTGTCTCAAAGAAATGTCCTGCACAGACAGGCTGGAAGAACTGAATCTGTTTAGTGTTAAACAGAGAAGGCCATGAGGAGACATGATTCAAGTATTAAATCATTTAAGTCAACCCACTGGACTGCTTCAGAATCAACAGAGCACAATAAAAGGAAACTATGTGAAAATTTAAAACTGAGAATAGGAGACATTGTTTCAGACAAGGGGTTGTGGGAATCGAACAGCAGTTACCCAACCATGTTCTTGAAGATTATATTACTTTTTCTTAGAACATGGCTGTATGAGACCCACTTCCCAACTAGAAACTAAACAAACTAGATGAGCCCAAAGGTCACATATCATTTGCAAGCTTTATGTTTTTGAACAATGTTCCTCTGTATCACATTATTGTCCTAAGCATTCCTGTGGTCACATGCTCAAGCTGGTTGCAGAATTTTCCCTTTCTCCCACAGAGACCTGGGAGGAGATAACAGCACAACACATCACAATAATACCTAGCATTTCATGTTGTATGAAATCAAGAGCTTCACGTCAAATCATGGAGAAATCAACAGCAAAAAAGAAAACTCATTAACTCATTAACAATATAATGTCTATTGCAACTTGGATTTGTCCACTGTTTCAAAATCTTAGCCAATGCAGACAAAGTCCCTGGTATGTCATTCTTTGCAGTTTTGGGGCTCATAGACCATTCTTCATCATTTGTAACATGATAGGAGTCTTATATCTTATATAATTTATACCCATCAAAGTGTGGTAAAACC
This sequence comes from Atractosteus spatula, assembly GCF_055471065.1. Lineage (NCBI taxonomy): Eukaryota > Metazoa > Chordata > Actinopteri > Semionotiformes > Lepisosteidae > Atractosteus > Atractosteus spatula. The sequence continues at coordinate 1,117,604 of NC_142731.1, read as the reverse complement.
ACATTTGGATGCTTGATCGCCTTTTGTTGGAAAGAAACTTCCATATGTGACCTTGATAGAACCATCATAGTCTGCAGCACCATATGGGTGCTCAGCTGAGCTGATCAAGGCAGAAGGCTCTTCTAATTCTATTATCAGATGTCAGAGAAGAAAAGGCAAACGCACTGGAAGCCCATTAAAATACACAGCCCGTTGGCACAGCGGAACTCGTTCATGTGGCAGGTGCGGTTGGGGCAGTTCTGGAGCTCGTCGGCAGCATCAGCACAGTCTCGGTCTCCGTCACACACCCAGGCCAGCGGGACACAGCGAGGGCCGGGGGACGAGGCCAGGGGGCAGGTGAATTGATCCGGGCTGCAGGTCCTCAGCTCTGCCAGAGGAAGGGCACGTGTTTTATGGGAACTATTCCGACCCTTCTTTTACCCATCTTAAAATTTCTCATCTCTGGGTAAATTCAACAATTAATTTCCCAAAGCTATACACTCTTGTCACACCAAATCAGATTCAGTGAGTTAAAACATCGAACACACAAAATTGAACCTGGTAACTATATCTCATATCAGTAAGCAAGTGGGACTGGCTGTGCAGAACATTAACTACATGAGCTTTAATAGCATGAGCTCACCAAACCCAATTCCACACAACCTGTTATGGTAATAAAGTATTGAACTTGAGCTTTGATCTACGAGCAAATCGCAAACCCAGCAATGATGAAACAGTTCACTCCCTCTCCCCGCCCCTCCCTTACCACACTGGAGTTCAGGGGCCTCATCGCTCACATCTCCACAGTCATTGTTCCCATCGCACACCAGCGACTCAGGGACACAGTTCCCATTGACACAGGTGAACTGGTCTGAGTGGCAGGTTCTGGTAATGTCCTCTAGAGGGAGAGACAGACCAGGTGAGAGAGGAAATCTAGCACAAGTTGGAGCGATTGTGGAGTTAGTCACTCCTACAGTGTGTGCCTAAAGTGTTAATCGTTTTAAAACAAAAATGGCATTACAAGATGGCAGCTCCATGCACTATAGTCTTAGTGGTCATTCAGTTGGAATTTTGTTTTGTAGAATGAAATCCACCCATTTTGTAGCTGCTTTATCCGGTGCACCCTCGCAGGGAAGCCGGAGCCCATCCTGGCAAGCAACGGGTGCAAGTCAGTACACACCCTGAACGCCATTTCATCACAGCTCATAGAAAACACTGATTATTTATATAAATAAACACTTTTTGCAATCAATTTAGATAAATAAAAGTGGAGTGTATTTTTGAAAATATTTCATCGTCAGGGACTACTGAAGTCTGAAAGTACAAATATGGGATATCTTGTAAACTATACAAAGCAGATAATTTGGACAACACATTACAAGCCTGGATATGGGTTGTGAGGAGGTACAATTTGTTACGTGAGAGGCTATTCTGTTAAGCACTTGATAACGAGCAGTTTGTAAAATCAGGGATAGACTTCCCTCTACTTAGGGCAAACAATAACGCAGTATATGCAGATGAAAAATTGAGAATGCTTTATTTATGCAACTGATATATCCTTTATGTACAATTTCCTTTCCATTTACTTTGACTTGACAGTTTCCAGGGGGTCTGTTTTACCTTTACTGAAATGCACTCTAATTTTACCATGGTCTATTACAGTGGATGTTTATATAGGTCTGTGCATGTGCTGGCTTACCACACGAAGGAGGTTCATCTGAACTATCCTGACAGTCAATGACATTATCACACACCCAGTAGGAAGGGATACATTTGCCAGAGTCACACCTGTGCTCATCAGGTGCACAGGTCCTTTCATCTGCAGAAAGAGGGAAGACTCCATTCCAGTAAGCTGTCACTTTGAGACATTAACATTCAGCTTGGGTTATCCATTACAAAATGAGTAGAATTCAAAGAAAAGCAACACAGAAAAATCCCTGCTCTCAGATGTATTCAATTTACAAACACATTCAAGGTGCCAAATCTCTTTGGTCTTGAAAGGAAGAGTTTGTAAAGAGATTTGCACACAAATGCTAGCAATGCATACCTCATGCAGATGGTTTCATTAATTATTACAATATCCAATGAACAGATAAAAAAAATAAATACCAAACCTTTCCTGTGGCACATTGCCAGTGAAAATAATTAAACTGAGGCTGTGCTTTACTCTAAGAGGTGCCTGGAACAAACTAAAACTCACGGCAGTAGATGGGGTTCTCATCACTGTTGTCTCCACAGTTGTTGTAGCCATCACACAGACTGCTCGGGAAGATGCAGATGTTGGTGGTCTCACACTTGATGGTCCCTGAGGGGCAGGTTCTGTCCGCTGGGAGGGAAACAAAGAATCACATATCTGTTCATTTCAGATTTCAGAAAACTCTATGTACTGTAGTGTAGGTTAAGAGCCGAGGTTTGCTGTACAGATCTTTATTTATAACTACTGAACTGTGCGATGAGGTTTGCTCCCACTTTAATTGCAACTAGAATGTGACTCCTTTTCTTTCTTCTTCTGTCTGCTGGAGTCAGTGGCTGTCCATTTTTCATACTGATTGAGCTCTATGGACTGCACCCTGTATGCTATAGGTTTATCATAGGCACTTATACTTCATGCTTGTTAACACTGGTTTGTAAATATCCAGTAAATGGTTTAGAAAAAATAATACCAATCTGTGCCCGTTGCATTTTGCCAGTAGCGTTAATTAAAATGATCACGAAAACAGCGCTAAAATGCCATCCAGCACACATACTCTGGTACCAGGATATTTAGCCAAAATCCTGGTTGCCCTTCCCAGAACATGTAAATATGGCCTCTATAGTTCATATCACGATTGTTTGCATGCCAAAGCAACTTTAGGAGTGTTCCACTAGCCTAAACAAAACAGTAATATGGAACAAAGTCACTGCCATGCCTTTCAGAGCTATACGTGACAGTTAGGAAAAGGAAAATTAATCACCCCAGTACATGCTACTACTTGTATGCTAACTTTGTGTTTGGGAGAATTCTTGTGGACATGTCACTGCAGTGAAACTGTAATAATTCCCCTCTATCTAGCATCTGTTTGCTTGGTGTGTTTCTATTTCTTCATTGTCAGCATTGTTTGTATTCCTATGGTAGGTGGATCTCCCTGTCTCGAGAGTTAGCGTGTAATGTGGGCAACAAACTGTAAAAAACATGGCCACAACTGGATCTTCCAGCAAGACAAGGACCCCAGGCACACATCAAAATCCACATAGAAATGGTTAATTGACCACAACATCAATACCAATATCCCACTGATGAAATCCCAGTCGCCCATGCACCGCAGAGAGTAAGAAAGATAAAAGCAGAGCAGCACGGAGCATGTTGTGACCAAGGTGAACCACCCTCAAAGCGTGGACACTCACGACAGTTCCTCTCGTCAGAAGTGGCGTTGTCGCGACAGTTGTTGAACCCGTCGCAGACGAAGTGCTTGTTGATGCAGCGGCCATTGTTGCACGTGAACTCCGTGGTGGGGTCGCAGGTGGGGAAAGGACAGCCTTGCTCGTCACTGTTGTCCCCACAGTCGTTCACGTAGTCACAGACGTAGGACAGGGGCACACAGCGGCCGCTGTCGCACGTGAAGTCCATGGGGGAGCAGGTGTGGAACGCTGGGGAACAAGAGGATACCCAGCTCAGTGGATTCTCCAGCTACAGTGTTTTTTTTTTTGCTTTTTAGTAACCAGAAAAAGGGTTATTCCTTGCTGAAAAGAAAATTTTGCAATGACTCTTTCAGACTTCGATCCCATTAAAAACCTGTGGCGTAAATCGAAGAGGGTGCTCCATAAATAAGCTCAGGCCAAAGGATATCAAGGATCTGGAAAGACTGTATGGGGGAAGAATAAAAAATTCCACCCAATGTGTTCTCCAATCTAGTAAGACATGATTGAAAAAGGCTCATTCTTGTTAACCCTGCACTGGGGGACCGCACAATTGACTGAAAACAGTGGAGTCGATATGATGGAACGTTTTTAAATTTGAGAAGTGTGTAATTTGGTCTGTTTCCATTGAATCATAAATGAATTAAAACATATTCCATATCTTGAAAAATAATAATGGAGCTCAATACCCATGTTGTTCAGTCTTTTTTGTTCTTTGGCATCTTTATCAACGGTGCCAATAATTTTGGAGGTGACAAGGTTCTGCAGGAATATAGTCCCTCAAACAGCAGAAAGATCTTGTCTATAGAAACACCTAACAGCGTAGTGGGTAGCTGAGGGTTTGTGAGAGGTCATCCACCCTCTGCCTCTCTTACCGCACACTCTCTCCAACTCATCTGAGCCATCGAGGCAGTCATTGAACCCATCGCACTTCCAGCGCTGAGAAATGCACCGGCCATTCAGACAAGTGAACTGGCCCTGGGCACACCTGGTGCCCTCGTCCTGCACACAGTCCTTGCCATTGTTCGCCAGATACCACTTGCCCTCCAGGGGGCACTGACACTCTGGGCCTGAGGGTCCTGCAGGCAGACAAGAACAGATTGTCATCACAGCTTATGTAGAAAGTCCCAATCTCCAAGCATGCACAGCACTGCAGAGAACTATCAACACACAAGAGGGTAACAGTTTAGAAAAATAGATGAGAAAATGAAACAGTGATAAAGTAATGAGGCCATTGTCACATGTGGCCTCCTCAGGGCTCCAGGGATTCTAGTTTAGATCAAGAGGAAGCAGCAATCAGTTTGTTGATGAGGTCAGACAGAACACAGTGGCTGGATCTTAAATGGTAGACATTGCTTTCAGCAGGGACCTTCCCTTAGCTGGAACAGACTCAAACACATTGAATCAAGCAGATTGATTTCACAGACTGCACTAGCAAAATCCATGCTGTACAGGAACACGATCATGATCAATATCAGGAATCAGAATCAGGAAAAGTCCCATAATGGGCTGGACTTGCAGAAGCGGTGCTCACTGGTAATTTGGACCAAATTAACGGAATCCCTCAACTCTAGCACCTCCACTGCTGTCCAGAAACAAAACAGAGACTCGCACCCGGTACACAGACATGGCTGCAGCCCCCGTTGAACTTCTGACAGGGACTGGAGCAGCTCTCCTGCTTGGAAGGGGCTGCCACCTGGATGTCATTGGGCTTGTACAGTAGATCCTGGATCACTGCCGTGACTCCAGAGCCATCGTCCTTGTTAGCCCTGTAGATGCTGCGAGTGTCCCAGGTGGTCCAGAAGATGTGCTGCTGGTACACGGTCATGGCGAAGGGGCTGTGCAGGTTGCTCACAACCACCTCTCTGTCCTGACCCGTCAGCGAGGAGCGTTCGATCTTATCCCTGTAACACAATGCCCTTCTCACTCTGGATTTTTCCAGATATACACACAGGAAAAGGAACGAGTGTGGATTCTGACATTCTTTAAACCTAAATTCTGAACATAGTATTTTGGTCAAACAAATCTGAATACTATGTTAATACCTGAATCAGGTTACTTTTTTTCAATTCTGTGCATGATTGTCACTGACAATTTTAAAGCAAGCTATGGAGGAAAAGCAAAGGAACTACCACAACTACCACTATCACAGCTGACTTACATTATATACTAATTAAGAATTGTCATCAACTTTAGATCTTTATAAAGAAAGACAGAATCTGGCAGGGGTTTCTATAGGCTAGTGCATATTGTAAATAGTTCCATACATACAGGTAAGCATCTGCCCAGTAAAGCATCCTCTCCTCATAATCAATGGACAGTCCACTAGGTCGAGACAAACTGCTGTTGATGATGGAGACCCTAAAACTGCCCCCCAAGGTGGCACGCTCAATCTTCGCTGGGAAGCTCCAGTCTGTCCAGTACATGTACCTACAGCGTGCACAAAGGGACACACACATAGAAGAAAGTACTTTAAAATAATCTAAAGATGGAACTCTGAAAAGGATTTTCTTACAATCCATGAAGTGGTACTGAGCTTTTATTCTATTTAGTGGTTTCGATCACATTACAGTACATAAAGGTGATATGCCATGACAAAATAGTGTAACATGTTAAAAATAGTAAATTGTAGTAAAATGCACTGTAAAAGGGTAGCAGGTCCTGCAACAGATCATTGTGGGAACTGGTTAGTAGAGGACATCAGGGACCACATAAGAAATCAAGGAGAGGTCTGATCAGCTTAAGAGACTGCATGCAGCTCATGAGCAATAGTCATTGTGGAATCTGAGTCTGTAGGTTCTTTGGATTACAGGGTATTCTAGTTGATATACCCAGGACTGGATAGACCACGATCTACCTACAGTATTTGTACATTTGAATCACCTACCCTAGAGCCTAGACCAACTGCAAATGTTGTTTATTCAGACTTTTGTAGTGTGTATGCATGCCAGTTTCAAGATGGTGAAAATGGTTAAATGAGAAATGGTTCGGAGAACAGCACGGCTCTATCAATCATAGAACTGGATGATAGCTACACAATGAGTGATGTTTTGTAAAGCTCAAGGCGAAAACGTCCCCAGTAACTTTAAAACCCATAAAAGTCCAAATGTGTTTTTGGTAGCAATATCACTTTTTTTTAAGCAATGGAAATAATGCTTATTTTCTATTTTCTCTGCCTTTTTAGGTTCTACCATTTTGAAATGGCAAGCAGCATAGAAAGGGGCACTAAGCATTTGTACAGTCTAGTTGTCGAGTAGCTTACCCATAGCAAGGATCCAACACAATGGCCTGTGGGCCCAGGACGTGGGCAATGTGGGTTCGGTTCTGTCCATCCAGTCCCATGGCCTGGATGCTCTTATTGTAATAGTCGCTGAAGTAGATCCTCTTGTTAATCCAGTCGAACGCTAGTCCTTTCGGGTCATTCAGATCTAAGGAGATGGAGGATGAAGAAGTAGCTTACTCAAACTCTATAGTACTTTTAATCAACTGAAGACATCCACAGCCCTGACTCCCCTGAGAGCTCTAGAGAGGGCTGAGGTTCCTCTTAGCTGTCTCTTCAGCATTAGGTAAGTGGACCCGAGTTTGCTTCATTAACGCTGTACAAATCGACTGTGTAACGTTGCTGCAACCCATTCCACGGCTTAAGCCTTTTTTATTAATCAGGAACAAACTGGACCCAAGAGGACTTATTAGCACACTTCCAAGGTGATTAATAATCCCAGACACACAATTTGTACAATAAATGAACTGACTGCAAAGGTCTGTCTTCCACCAGACTTAGTGCTTTGCAAATCCAATTTATTCATTAAAAAGCTGCAGGAACCTCTCTGTGCACCTTTCTTTGGAAGAACAAAACAAAATTAATACCGAAATGAATACGACTTTCCCTCAAATTCTTCTTGAGGAAACCTGGTTCCTCTTGCTGCTCAAAAGACCATGTGAACCCGACTACTGTTCATAGTTCATTGTTCTGTTGGGCTCAATGTCTACAATAGAAAAACAGTGATGCTTGGGGGCTCCCCCTAGCTTACCAGATTCCACAATGACTGGGGAGATGGAAGGGGACGTGGTGCTGAAGTATCCAATCTTGCTGTAGCGATAGCCATTGCTCTGGGCAAAGTAGATCCTCTTGTCCTGGAAGTCAAAGTCCAGGGCGGCCACACTGTAGCTCAGTGTGACGGGGGTAAAGGGCAGGCTGTGGTCTTCTGGATCCAGGCGGGCACTGTGGATCGAGTAATCTGTGGTGTAGATGAGGAACTCGTCCAGACCATACCCACATGACACCCCATTGCTCAGGAGAGTGCCATGGGCACACCCGCACTGCGGCTGAGCGATCTCGGGCAGGGCAAAGCAGATCTGCTGGCATCGCCCATGGTCTTCCAAGCAGGGATTAAAGCCCACCAGGTTGGCCGAGAGGGGCTGGACATGGGCGTCAAAGACGGTCACATCTGTCAGGTCACTGAGGTTGTCACGGATCACTTCCGGGGCATCGGAGTTCCCTGGCTGCTTGCTGGCCTGGTACACCCTTCGTAGGTTGCGGTCCACCCAGATCATATAGTTGCCAAAAATAGAGATGCCACAAGGAGAGGGGTAGCGGCTGCCGAAACGGACGATCTGACGCTGGGTGCCATCGAAGCGCATGCAGGAGATCAGGTCAAGGGTGTCATCAGTCCAGTAGAGGTAGTCACTAGTGTAGTCTACCGTCAGGCCTTTTGGTGTTGCCAGGCTCTCAGATGCCAGGACTGTCCTGTTCCTTCCATCAAGGAATGCTCTCTCGATCTTGGGCTTCTGGCCCCCATCGGTCCAGAATATGTAGCGCAGGCGTGGGCTGACAGCAATGTCGCAGGGCCTGTCCACACTGCTCTTCAGCAGAACCAGGCGGTACGTGGTGTTCAGTCGGAGAACCTCAATGTAGGTCTGGGTCTCGAAGGCATTGGTGAAGTAGAGATTACCTGCAGGAAAACATTGGAGAGACAGAATTCTACATGATAAATAAATTTGGTAGCATATTTCACATTTTAGCAAGATAAGTTTGCCTAGCATATGTGGAATGACAAAGTGTTAATCTAATCTAATGTTTAAATGAATGGCTGAATATTTATGCACTTTCACTCTTCCACATAAAAATACGCACCCCACCCCCTTCAGAATTTGTTGGAAGAAAAAAAAATTAGAAGGTTACACTCTTCTTCTGTGTTGTTGTAATTCACCAAATGCTTGAGCTCCTTCTGGCTTACCCGCGACCCAGTCCACAGCAATGCCCAGTATCCCATTCCTTCCAATTCCAGAGCTGACGATGGGGGCATACTGTGAGCCGTCAGTTCTCACCCGGAAGATGCCCTTGTAGGAGGAATAGATGCTGTTGTCTGACCAATAAACAAACCCAGAGGCCACGTGCACATCCGTCTTGTTAACCTCAGAGTAAGCGACTGCAAGAAAAGATGATCACTGTCATTAGGACCACGGTATTTTATTAACTGTAGGATAGTAAAAGTAAACAGTTTTCCTCTATCTTAATGTGTGCAGCCAGTCTCAGGCATGTCTGGAAACTATCCTGTGACTTTAAGACCTTCAATGTTTTTAAAAACATGCACTTCCTCTTTCAGTTATCAAGTCAATATGGGTCAAGAAACTACTCCTCAATATGTCTTACATTTTCAAGCTTTGGAAAGGAGTCAATCTGCAAATATCACTAAATACTAATGTCCAGAATTCTGTGCAAAAGATTTAATATGCAAGATATTTTACTTAACAGATTTGTATTTGAGGGCATAGGGTAAATGCAAAAATTGAATATACCCAGAATTTAATTCATACTTACATAAATTTAATTCATACTTACACTGTGAGACAGGCACCATGGCCTCAGAGTGGTCGGAGCTGTTGATGTGGAAGCCTCGGATTTCAGTGAGAGTGGACACCACAGCGAAGGAGTCGTACTCCACACAGCTGGCACCAGCCTGGGAGGGCACAAAGCCAGTGGTGCAAGCACATATCTTCTGTCCATTGGGCTTGGGCAGGCAGAGGTGTGGGCACCCTCCATTGCTGGAGCTGCAGGCATTGCTGCTTCCAGATGAATCTGCAAGAGAAATCCCACGACTTATGGCTCTCCACAAGACTGGCTTCCATCATCTTTTACAGCAGACGATCACAGATTTCAGGCCCACCTCTGTGTTTTCTCTTAAAGTCAATAAATAGTTCGGGAGAAAGCGCCATCAGCTTATTTGCACAACCATTTATAAACAAAAATGCACAAACCAAAGGGTGAGTCTGTATGAAGTCTGGATTCTGCATCTCTGGGTGTGCCTGCACTCACCATCTCTGTAATGGACTTTGAGAGCCTTCACTCCAGGCATGTTACTCCTCATCACCACCATGTTGGCTCCGCTGGCCTTGTCTACTCTCTCGATGACCTCATAGTCCAGGTCGGTGTAGTAGAGGAAGTTCTGGTGAACAGCCACACCCCAGGGACGAGAGAGGCTGTGCACGATTGTTGTACGACTCACACCATCCATTGTCCCACACTCGATCTGCAAGAAAAAAAAACACAGACATAACCAAGGGCAAGATGATATTCTAAAGGTCGTATTGCTAGCCTTATCTGAAAACCCTGTAATAATCTATGTCACAATTAGCCCATAAGTGACTACAGACAAGCACACCAGTATCTTAATCTAAGACTTTGCATAGATATGAAGATGTCTAAACTAAGACTAGTACAGAAAAAACTAATTCAGAAAACCATTGGCAGCAGATGCTATAATTATATTCTTAATTTCCCTTTGCTGTATGTACTGTTTCTACTATGTCAGGCACATGCAAAACATTTCATTCTGGAATCTTTACACCTCATGACCTACAGATCGGATGTAAAAGCATGAACCTGCAATCTTATAGATTATACAGCACATGACAAATCCTAACAATGCACCATGTATTTAAACCAATAAAGAGAGTCAGATATTATAGACAAGAAATGGACCATGAGCAGAGATTTACAAGATGTTAAAGATTTTCCAAAGATGGGTGCTGCCTCGGAGGTCTTTAGGTTTGTGCCTTTCCTTTCTGGAAAAATCAAAACAAATAAAAATATTGTTCTAAAAAAAAGATGTCTTTCACTGCAAACCCAGCCTGTAAGCGACTCTACCTACCACTCCAGTGCTGGAGACTCCCCAGTACAGCTTGCTCTCTGCAAGGTCGGCGGCGATGAACTCGACGTGCTCCAGTCTGCCGGTGTACAGGTTTCTGGGGCTGCTGCCATCCATCTCTGCTGTGGCCACCTTGGGAGGGACATTGCGGTTTGTCCCTCGGTCTGTCCAGAACAGCCTCCTGAAGAGACATGGCCAACAGGGTGAAAACACTCGCTCACGTGAAGTGGCACTTACAAACAGCCAGAGGGTTTCTGCAGCATTAAATTATTAGCTAGCTAGACTATTTTTTTGATTCGATACTACTCTAAGTTTACTAGAGAGGAATCTAGTAAAAAATAAAATCTTACTTGAAATTATATCAAATGTTTCTATTCTTTTTGAAACATCATAAAAATGGTCATAAACTTAATTGTAATCATCATAAAATTTAGGTGGGTAGTTGCACTTAACTGTTTTGAATTGTCTTAGCTCAGCCTGCGGCCACAGTCATGGACAAAGGTAAGTGTACAATTTCTTTTTGTGGGTTTGCAGCACAGTCTGTAGGCTGTGCAATGGCAACGCATACCTACCCTCTGGCTGGATCCAGAGCGATTCCAATCGGCTCTCCAGCCCCTTCAGGCTTCCCAGTGTTGGTGATTATTGTCTTTCTGTAGTGCTGCTCTCCGTCCACCCTGATCACCTACACAACAAAATTCTCATTTTGACATACGGCTGAACTCACTGGCCACTTCCTGTTTTTAATACGGTGGGTGACCGTATCGTGGCTTTCAGAAAAAGAGGATGGGGGAGGGGATAATCGACACTCGACACATGCCTCTAAAGTAATGAATCTTTATTACTTTTTCTAATCAAAGAATCAATTTCAACTCTACTTTTTTTTTCCAACTTAATTAACTTTTAAACAGTTGCTGGGGTTGCCATTTCTCTTTCGTAATGGCAAACAAGGTCTCAACAAGAGGACTCTAGTTTATAACCCTTTCCTCTCGGGTTAGTATTATTTTTGTGTATTTTGTGCCAGTATGCAGCTGTCTTCCTCTGTATTGCCTTGTATAGTGCCACCCATGTCGCTCTCAATCTCGATGTCTGGGTAGGATCTGGCAGTGCACAGAGGACAAACTTGTATTATACAGGAAGAAAGTAACAGAAGCTCATTATAATAACGAGCAATAAACTTTTCATACTTGGAATAAAAAAAATCTAAGAACTCAATTCAGTAAACTATAAACACAGAGGATCACTAGTGCAATGTTTCTTGATCCTGGGATCTTGCGTTTTCTGTTCCAGATAAGCTCTTGGCTGTTTAAGCTACAGAATTTTGTCTCAACTTAGTTTTAGAATTGCTTTTCTCCCTTGGCAAACAGCTAGTTTGGTCATCAATTAATGCTGTATATCCACAGGTGAAAGTGACACAGCCAAACATTCAAATTATATTTGTTTTTAGGGATGTATGCATCTGCTGATTAAATTCCAATAATTATTGGTTTAACTAATAAACCATAATAAGAGGAATCCTGAAAACCACTTTAAGAAGTGATGTAGAACTGGTTTATAACCTTCTCTTAGTAATCATGGCTATTCAGAGAAAAAAATACCTCACTTAAAAGGTTAATTGGACCAATTTAGCCATTCTGCAGATGCTGCTAAAATGTTTGAATTATGCTGTTAGTATTACTTTCAACGGTTTTGAAACTGTCATTTTGAATCTGGGGGTTTATGAAGCACTGCTCTACATTTGAGATGTGATATTTGTAGATAACCAAAACCAAACTATTGATAAAGAGACAAACAAGTACTGGACTCTGTGCTCAATGTAGTAGATCTGAAGTTTTACCTCAATGGACTGGCCGGTGGGATTGGTGTAATACATCATCCGACTTATCCAATCAAAAGCTAAGCCAGAAGGAGAACCAATCACTGCTGCTGGAGCGAACTGCGTTCTGTTGGTGCCATCAGTCTTCACTCTGTGAATGGCTCCCTGTTTGAGTACAAAAGTCCTCCAGTCATGAGACTATTCTTACCACACAAATCCAATGAGCAAATATCGAAGAATTTAGCAACTGTCTTAAAGAATCGTTCACCAATCTCGTAGATGTACTGTAAGTCTATATATGGATTTCAAAACCAAAGTCAATGGCCTTGCTATGGTTGGTTAAACATGTTCACCACTCTTAAGACAACAGCAGTTACTGTACAATCGAAGATTCATTACTTACAGGGTTCTGTACCCAGTACACATACTGCTCCTGGTCATCAAAGTCCAGGTCCTGCCCATGACTGATACCCATCACGGGGATCATGGCGTTGTCATTAGTGTTGTTAGGGTCCAGAGGGATGCCGAAGATGGCGGTGTCTCGGAGAACCATTAAGAAAGGGGTGTTGTCTGAAACCATGAGGTCATGCATCAGTTACAACCACAGTCCCGTGAAAAGAAACAAACTCCTTGGGAATGGTGATTCTATTCAGCTTTTCACACGTATGATTCAGTAATGTTTTGGAAACTTCATTTTGTGTACAACTAAGTATTTTTCGAAAGTGAGTCACTCTTTTCTTGGTCATGAAACAGTTCCCAAATGAATTCCAGATGGATCATCATGATGAAATATAACAAGTCTGTTCATCCATTAATTCACTTCCTGTGTTAGGATGTCCAACACAAATACTGTATGCAAAACAATGGATTTTTCAACTTTGCATTTATGTTTGCTTTATTACATTTTGAATTTAACAGCATTTATAGCACAAAGTCATCAATAAAATTTGAAAATGAATAATACTGCAGTCTGGCAATGTCTTACTTTATTAACATTTGAGGTGGTTTCATTTATGGACACATCAAAAAGGTACAACTAGAATGCAATCTTTTACATTGATTTTACATCCTGAAATGTAAAATCAAACATTTTCTGAAGCTTGAGCTGGACCCAAGAAGCAAAGTGGATAACTCTAGAAACCAAGCCAGCATGATGGACTGACTGGCTGGCACCAGCTCGGTTTATAATCAAGGCATTTCTAAAGGAACTGAACCCCTTAGGTCCATGTTCTAAACTGATACAACAGTAGACGTTGTACCTTTCTCGCATGTGCGTCCATCACTGCCAAGATGCCAGCCAGACTGGCAGGCGCAGGAGTAGTACCGAGGCCATATGCCCGCCAGCAGGCACAGCTGACTGCACTGATGGTTCAGACAAGGGTTCCAAGCTGTGAGGAATAGAAAAGGATTTGGGTATTGGCTAGACCATCCAAATCAATCAATCTGCATCAAACAAGTGAATATTACTTTACCTTGGGCTGCACCGTGCTTCAAGACTGTATGTGTATATCAACCATTCTTATACACCAGGAAGAGTAACTCCAAGTAAAGATCTTCTCTAGATTGTAAATACTACTTAATGCATTATCCAGATAATTTAATAAGATTTTAATATCTAAAGAGGAATGCACAAAAGGACATGTTGTGGACCTGAAGTTTGTAATTTCTTACACTGATACACTCACACGAGTCTGGCAAGAACGTCATTAACCCTTCTGCCGTTTCTGGCATTGGGCTCAGTCCTACCTGCAGGCTGTTTGACAGGGTGGTCCAGCATGATGCCCATGGGCTGGTAAACGTTGTTCAGCATAACCGTCTGGTTTTGCCCATGCCACTTGTTAGCCCTGATGACTTTGCTGGTGTACCTCTCAGACCAATACACATAGTCCTCAAACACAGTCATGCCATGAGGGTGCTGCAGGATCTGGACATGTCAAAGGACACAAGAGGAGAAAAGATTTTGGGTGAAGAACATGAAAACAAAAGAAAGATTGCAAAGCGGAAGCTGTTCACATACATGTGGTTGTTGGAAGTTCATTGGTCCAACTATCTTAATACTGAATAATGCCAATAATTGTGTATGTGAGTGACATCTTATCTCATTACTCTTTCTCTAAATTGGGAATGCTCTTCTTTTACCTTTACTGAGGATTCGTTGGATGAAGCAGGTTGTAGCTGGATGAGAGCCCTCTAATCTTTACTGCCTTTCCAGATTCTCTTTAATAAACCACTCAAATAAACCAAAGGTTTCTGAGCAAAGCTAAGCCAAGCCCAAGGACATTCTAATGCAGGACCTCAGGGGCCAGTGTGCAGAAGTTGCTAATGTTCCGGGATCTTAACCAGATGGTCATGGGATCCAAACTGTTCTTTTTCCTAGTAACTTTTGTTTCACACAACCTGTCTTATTAAAAGGTACAGTAGCAGCATTTCTGACAGAATTAATCAATCAATAAGCACACAAAGCAGCACAGTGCCAACTCACCAAGTCACTGGCAAAGACCTGCTGGCGGTTGTTGCCATCGTAGTCACAGTAATCAATGTAATCCAGGTAAGCATCTGCAAAGTATAGCCGGTGAGTGGGGTAGTCAATGGCCAGACCGTTTGGCCAGTAGACTTTGTGGGTGAGGATGGTTCTGCGGATGGTTCCATCCATGCTTGCCCTCTCTATCCTCGGGTTCTGACCCCAGTCAGTCCAGAACATCAGATTGGTGCTGGTGAAGGAAGGTGACATTCATCATGGCTTTTTCAAGCTCAGGGTCTCCTTAACTTGCTGCGAAATATCTGTGATGCTTCCTCCAGAGCAAGTCAGGTTGGAAACTTTAAGTTTCTCTTTCAGTTCTCATCTGTACACCTGTGACTCCTGTACCAATGTTGTTAATGATCTTAAACACCGTTGCCATCTATCCATACATGGCAAAAATCCAACAGTAACCCAGTCAGTGCTTTTCTACATACAGTTCATCTTTTTCTTCCAGATGTGGAATTCTCAATTTAAACCAGCCCACATTGAGAGGCTCCTGTAATCCATATGTGCTTTGAGATATACTAACTTTCCAGAGGGTGAAGTCATCCATGGTATTTATTACCAATGTTTTGAGAACAACCACAAACTTTTTTTTCCCCAATTCCTGAAGACCTGAAATCTTTGATAAACCCGGTGAAATAAAAACGTACAACACATGTCACAGGACCTACGATGAGGAAAAAAACCATCAAGGAAACAGTCAAAATGTAAACAATAGACAAACATACCTAACTGTATTAACACTTAAGGAAAGAACAAAGGATCCCAGGATAATATCCTATGGCCCAGAAAGTAGTCTGATGGGTCTATTTGGGTTTTTCCCAATCAAACGTTTCTCAAAACCATATACTGGTACTATTTTTAACTGGATATTTTGCTTCATAGCAAATGTGTATTCAAATGTTGGTTCATAGCAAATAGTGTCCATCTGTTGATTATAATGACCCACATTAGTGATTATAGCTTCTAATTGAAGGAAATTGCTCTTCATCTGGAACCTACTGGTTTCGTGGGTCCAGAGCCAGCCCTCGTGGACTGGTGATGTTGTCACTCAGCAGCACAGTGCGGAATCTGCCTTCCAGAGTGGACACCTCGATCACCTCCAGCAATGAGTCAGTCCAGTAGAGGTTCCTGCCCACCCAGTCAACAGCAATGCTCTCTGGTGCTGTCACCCCACTGGAAAAGACCTGGAAAGACCAGGGACACACAACTGAGTAGGTTGCAGCCACTGAGCTAAGCACTAAAGAAGGATTTGCTGGAGTGGTCTGGATAAGTGCTCTCAATTCTGTACATATACTAATTGCATTTTCCTCTGTGATGGAAACCCTCCTTTTTTACCACCTGCTAATCAGCTTAAACAACTGGATATCAAAGACTTCCAGGCGGAAAATGTTTGGAATGGCATCATCAAACTCCCTTGAGGATCACAATCCAGCAGGTCTTTTAAAATCAACAGCTTAAAGCCAAAATAATATCACTACGGTGATGCAAAAAAAGGCTTACAAAATACTTCCAAACAAAAATGTGAATTTAATGTGTGCAAATGGAATACAACAGCTATCTTGGGCATCCTACCTCTTTGGTGTCAGTACCATTCTGCAAAGCACTCCAGATTTTCTTCTGTGATGCATCTGCCCAATAGATTCTGCTGGTGACCCTGTCAAAATCCACTGCCACAATATCTGATCCACCTAGAATCACAGGCTGGATGATGTTGGGCTGAGCACTGATATTATCTGAGATGATCTGGTCCCTCCTGGTGACAAGGAGTAAAGCATCCCTTGGATCTAAAAATGCACAAAATCTTTATTAAAAATAACAATACATAATCATATCACTTTACAACACTGCATCACTGTGCAGGGCTTGTGCTGTCAGTATTGTACCACATTCCCATTTCTTAAGTTATGAATAGTATTAATGTGGCACAGCGGTTAGGGTTCTCAAATTCCATGGGTTCAAATCCCAGGCAAGACACAGCTGTTGTACCCTTGAGCAAGGCAATTACAGTACTTGCAGACTGTTCCAGTAAAAAACGCAGCTGAAAATGTGTGTGTAAGTCACTTTGGAATAGTGCATCAGTTAAATAAAGTAAATGTGTAACATATTCCTAGAAACCTGAAACCCTCCATGAGTTTCCATTAACAAAGAGGAAAAGCACCTGTAGCTTTGCAGACTCTGCCATTAGACTCTAGAGTATAACCATCCTCGCAGTAGCACCGGAAGGAGCCACGCTCATTGTAGCAAGCCTGGCTGCAGGTCCCAGGGATCTGGCACTCGTCAATGTCCACACAGGTCTTGGAGTCGTTTAACAGCTGGTACCCGGGGCTGCAGGTGCACTGGGCTCCAAAAGGCCCCTGCACACAGCCATCAGTGCAGCCCCCATTGTTAACAGAGCAGTCGTCCTCATCTGCAGAGAACAAGCGCCAAGTTTACCCACCTTGCCGAGCACCTTGGATTAAATCCGTGTTAGACATTAAATCAATTTAGCTAATTTCCAGTTTACGACTGAGTAAAAACAAGAAGAGCCTGAAGCTCTCAGAGAAAAGGATCTGACAGAGACTAGTCACGCCCTGAGATCCCGGGGCAGGAGGCCAGGGAGGAGACCTGTACTCACTGCAGCTGGGAGACTCGTCCGCTCCATCTGGACAGTCTCTCTGCCCGTCGCACAGCCGGTCGATGGAAACGCACACCTGGTCGGTGGGGCAGAGCCACTGACCGCTGGGGCAGCTGAAGGGGGGCGTGGGGCAGTGCCGCTCGTCGCTCAGGTCCCGACAGTCGTTTTCGCCGTCGCACACCCAGGCTTCGGACACGCAGTTCCCGTTGTCGCACAGGAAATAGTTGGGGCGGCAGGTGTGCGGTGGACACCCTCTGTGCTCGTCGGAGCCGTCCTGGCAGTCGGGGTGCCGGTCACACTCCCAGCTCTCAGGGATGCAGAAACCATCACCCTGGCACTGGAACTCATGGTCGTGGCACATCCCCGGGGCCCGGGTGGCTAAAGCAAGGCCATACATTTCCATCAGACTGGCATACTGAGGCACACCAACTTTCAGACATTCATGCCATCTTCCCTACACCTGACTTTTTCTCTTCTGGATGTGCTGCTGGACAGATATTTAGAGGAAAAGCTAACACTTGAGCCCCAGGTTAACTTGAGCGCCCCCTGCGGCTTTGACTTACGACATCCCAATTCGTCGGAGTGGTCCCTGCAATCGAACACGCCATCACACCTGTAGCTCATCAGGATGCACTGGTCTCCACTGGAGCAGGCAAACTGAGTCACAGAGCAGCTGAACACTGTTCAGACACAGCAGGAAAGACACAAGAAGCACTGCTGAGTGGAGTGGAACAAAGGAGAACTTGGACAACCTGCCATCAACCAGAGCACAAACATACTTGAGAAAGCAATGTGCTGGAAGCAATGTTTTACACAAAGGCCAGTGTCTCTCAGTACTGGAAAATTCTTTAGCTGAGTTGTTGAAAATCTCATCTCCAGATTACAAGATATTGCAACATGAAAACACAGAAAACGTGAGAGATAGTAAATCAGTCATAGTCAATATCATCACTAGTAATCATCAACAGTAATGATGCATTTTTTATTTTCGGTGAGGGATAATGTTAAGGCTGTTGTGACAAGAGCTTGCACTGGCACATCATTCTGGGAGAGAGAGAGAGAGAGAGAGAGAAACCAGTCTTCACTCTTACCGCAGTCCTTCTCATCTGAGCCATCTGCACAGTCCAGGTCTCCATCACACACATACACGTCCGCAATGCAGCGATGATCGGGGCACAGGAACTGGCCGGGACGGCAGGTCCCAGACACATCTGGAAGGAGGAGAGCACCCCGGGGCAGGAGCAGGACAAATGGCAGTCAGGCATAGTTACTTCAGCCCTCCACTTCTCCCTTTTTTAAAAGGTGCTGTGACACTTCAAATAACATTACACATTCTTGCCACACTTGGTTTGCACTATCTGATGCACACCTGCACTTACAAACTTAACGCAAAGCAATATTCTTAATTTTAACAGCTATCCCAAAGAGACTCATCAAATCCTTCCACAGACACATGGAGCTAGAAACTTGGAGAACATGGCGGGTTAGTATGATTTTCATTCACAGCCCACAGAATTTAGGGCTTCTGTTGAAAACAATCAAATTTCAGTCATAAGTCAACTTATATTACTTATGTTAGTAGAGCATAGTGATGGCTGGATGTTGCACAGATCTGCTTTTCATTCACAAAATACTCAAACTGTGAACGAGCAAACATGACACCTGTAGAATAAGATCTAAACCTACTTTATTACAAATGAGTCTTAACATGTAAAAGATGTTTGACCGGGCAAAGATTCCTTGAATTCCTGACTTCCCACTTTCAGAAGAGTCTGAGAAAACGACAATGCTGATCCATGGCTCTGCTATGATTCTCTGTGCTTATGATGTAAAGCATACAAGGGTGTGCTAATGAATTTGTGCTCCAAGATGTCCTTTACAGTAAGTACACTCTATTTTGACGAGGTGCCCATATGACTTTCACAGAGATCAGCTGTGCTTTGCCTCCTCTAGCAAGGCCATGCCGCTGCTCTACAGACTCACCACAGTTGCGCTCGTCAGATCCGTCTTCACAGTCGTTCTCAGTGTCGCACAGCCAGGCGCTGGGGATACATCTGCCGTTGTCACAGCTGTAGTAGCCATCCCGGCAGGAGACCGGCCCCTTGGTGGGACAGTGGTCTTCGTCCGTCCCGTCTCCACAGTCATCCTGGCCATCACAGTGCCAGGCGGAGGGAATGCAGTGGCGGTTCCCACAGGTGAAGGCGATCGGAGAGCACGTCATTTCTGCAACAAAAACATCTCATAACAAATATCCAAGCCTCCATCCAAACATGGAGTTTGTGGAGCCTGGAGACCTTATTCTCTTGCTTTTCACTTTTCCTGCCACCAGCCTCCACAGGCAGCTACTTGTAACATCATCAGAGATGGACGAGTATTCTTTCACTTCTAGCAGCGCATCCTTACCTCCCTGGGAATTTTAGTTCACCTGACTGAAACACACTTCTGCACAGACAAATATGGACAGGCTTAATACTTAACCTCCCTGATTTCCATTGCGGATCTGGGTCTTATTACAAGCGGGTCTGCAGCTGCTTGTCTATGCAATGCTCTTGGGATAATAGTTCTGATTAAACATTGCTATCCTTGGGAACCCTCACCGGGAGCGGTGCAGTTGGCCTCATCCGACTTGTCATGGCAGTCTTGGATGCCGTCGCATCTGTAGGAGTTGGGAATGCAGCGGCCCTCGTCACAGGGAAAGGAGTACGCCCCACAGCTCTGATCTGGGGGCTCCACAGAGTCATCCGGGATGCAGTCGCGATGGTTCTGCTGGAGTTTCATGCCATAGGGACAGCCACAGTGGCGACTGAATGGCACTGGAAAGCAGAAGTGACTGCAGAAGCCATTGGGAGTGAGCGCCCCATTGCACTGGCTGTTGATAGCTGTGAATTTCAAGACAAAAAATGTATAATACTGACTCGTCTGTGGCGATATGCCAGATAAGTTTTAAATTTACTAATCTTTTTGAGATTGTCAAGAGGAACAGTTCTCGTTCCTGAAAAGAAATGCAAGTAAACTTCAGCAACTTTAATTTCAACCATTTGCTAAAAACTATTTTAGCATTGATTATCACTTTCATTTAGTTTTCATTCGTATCACTCCTGAGATGAATTCTCTATTTCCACGAAAGGGAAGGTTGCCATTAGTGCAGATGTACTGTTTTCTGCTGTCAAACACTAGGCATTTCTTGATCCAAACAGCACTTCTCTCCAGGATGTCCGTCTCACCTGTCTGAACATCAGCACTGTACACCTTCACACTCTTGAGGTCCAGGATCCCCTGGCGCATGGGCAAGAGGCTGCCGCCATCCCTTTTCCGCAAACGGTACACAGTTCTGGTCCTCCAGTCAGAAACGTAGAGGTGATCTGCATGGGAGAGAAGAAAACTCCAACCTCACCAGAGATCCTGGGACAACTGTCTTTTCAAAGAGCACATGGTCACCCATTCTGGTAAAAATAAAAAATCCTCATTCTTAGTAGTAAATTGTTTTTACAAAATACTTTGCCTACCCATCCATCCATTGCTCCAGTTTCCTCCCATAGACCATGAATAAGCTGGTAGGTTAAGTTGCTTCTGGGAAAATTGGCCTTGGTGTGAGTGTGTGCATGTCTCAGTTTGCTCCTGTCTCCCGTGCAATGGACAGGCTTCTCATCCAGGGTGTTGAATGCCTTGCACCAGTTACTTGCCGAGATAAGTTTAGACCCCCTCCCCAGAAACCCTGAATACTTTGATTTAAAAAATGTCTGTCTCACGAGTACAGATTCTCGAATATGAAATTAAGTTCAAGTTCATCATGGAATATGATATGTCACATATACTGGTGTGTGACCTAATGAACGATCTAGACGCTCAATATTTATTCCTGCAGCTAAATGTACTGGACAGCATCTCTACTGCGAGATACCTCCCTTATTCTCCTGGCAGTTTGGAGTATCAGAGAGACCTTGTGCGTCTTTGAGCCCAAATTATCAAAAGTGACATGATTGGAAAATAAAGAAACTGATATTCTTTTAAATGGAGGAGGTGTGATATTGAATATGAAAAATTCAACACCTAAACACAAATGATCCATCATAAAATCCATAGAAAAATGGATTTCTCTAACTACCTTAATGAAGTCAGGATTCAAAAGTCAGTTTCTGCGATTTGCAATTGAAGTGCTTAAAAACCTTTTGAATGATACATTAATTCATTCACTGATTTTGATAGTGTGGAAAACACAAAACAAGAATGAAGACTGAAGACAGCCAATACAAAGTCAATACAAAGTACCCCCATTAGTTGCCAAAATCATATTTAGGGTTGATTATATCCTTGTGTACTTCTTCAAACTGTCACGTGTGGATTAAAGAAAAAAAATACCACATGTGTTTCAGTGAAAATCCTTATCTTGTTGACAATAAAAATTAACTAATATCTCAGACAAAAAGTCTTCAATTTTGCAACTCATGTGTTTGACAATTGTGGACCAGAATTAAAGACGTTCCTTCTCTCAGTATTGCTCACCCAGATATAAAGATAAGCTGTAGGGATGGGTGATCTGTCCCAGGTTCGAGAACGTCTGTCTGTCCAAGCCATTCAGGTCACTGTGCTCAATCCGGTCAAACAGAGCGTCCACCCAGTAAATCCTGTCCACCCTGTTCCAGGAAACATCGACCTAGAACTCACATCTACAACCTTTGCAGATCAAGCAAGTGCACAGTACACTGTAAACATTTAAGATCAAAAACCACAAACCACATAGGTCTATAAAATCATGGTATTATATTGGATTACTTGGATTTATACATCCGTCTACTGTATACCACACACAAAGCAAGAAGACAAATGGAATAACAAGAAACAAAATCACAGCCAGATGAAAGAGCTCAGAGTCATATCTGAGTTGCCCTCCTGATTTACAGGATAAAATGCCAATATCACCTTCTGTAGGCATTCCAAGAACTAAGTTTTATCATTTCTGTGTAGCATTTTATCTGCTTTAAACCTACAAAAGTAAATTAATCTTATACTGGTTAAAGTATTCTATAGAGTAAGGATTTCCATACCCAGAACCATTTTGCTCTTTCAAGTTACAGTATATTCTACAAACACTGTTGTAAACACCTGTTTAGGGGGTTAGGATTAACTAATCCACATGCACAACTCGGGTGTCCTCAAATCTGACAGACTAGACAGATGGATCAGACCAATTCCCATACATGTAGTCGATGGCCAGACCATTAGGCCAGCCCAGAGTGGTGTTGACAATGGGCTGAGCATTCGTGCCATCACCCCAGGCCCTCATGATGGTGGCAGGCCGATACCAGTCTGACCAGAAGAGGTAGCTGAAGGAAGAGATAGAGAAGCATCAGAGATGACATTACAGAGGATTGTGCATGAGCAGGCACACACTGTTTAGCTGTGCTTGAATCAAGGTCTCTGTGGCAAAAGAGAAGAAGTTTGAAAACTTGCCCGTACTCAGGGCTCTAAGCGTGTGACCTCTTTCCTAATATATTGGAAAGTATAACCAAGCAAACATGTAGGAGATACAATAAAGTAACTTTTTGTTCCCATCTCATACAATTAGCTGTTAAAAGTTGTCTAAAGTAAGTTAAGTATAACTAACTAAACTAAAAGTAAATGGTAATTTCATGAGTGTCACTGTAATTTATACCTCACAAAATAAAACATTACTGTCTCAACCTTTCTAAGCAAAGCCAAATATTTCAAATGCTCTTAAGCAAATGAACAAACTTAACTGACCTTACACACCTCGAAATGATGGTGAGCTGTGTTTAGAAACATAAGCCAGTGCAAACACTTGGGGTTGAACACACGGCTGTCGGTTTTCATTCCAGATGATCTTAATTACTTAATTAAAGCCTTAGTTGAACTAATAAACTGGTGCTTGATTGGGACATTTGCGGGTACTTTTTCAACTCATGAGTTAAATGGCTATCTCCAATAGGATTAAAACCTGAAAACATTTACACAGTTCAAACTAATCATGTTATTAAGGATTAAATGCCTTAACTGACAACTTGGCTGATAACAACCCAACAGGTGATCGTGTCTCCTGGACCAAGACTGAGAAGTGTAGTCTGGGCACAGGAAGAAGCAGACAGTGGCTCTCTTTGCATACTCGTGGATTTCTGTGAGCTGCTGAGATCTCTGAATAACAACAACATCCTCACCCTGCCCCTGGATGCACCACAATCGCACGGGGATTTTGAAGATCCTGGACAATGTCTCGACGCGACTTGTCCGTCACTCTGTAGGCGGCAATCAGCCGAAAGGAAGTGGATGTCCAGTACAGAATCTTGGAGGTCCAGTCAAAGGCCAGGCACTCAATAAAACCTGTATGATGGCCATTCAGAACCTGCATACCTGAATATACACCAGCGTTAATCATTTGTGTGTGTTGCACAACTCCCAGTGACAATTTAGTTTATTATTAATATTGCCATTAATATTAACACTACCACAGCTATAGGTGGAGTACAAGAAATCAGGATTAATCAGGATTAAATTTCACACTGATGCAAAAAGCTTTTGGTATAATTTAATTAGTGAACTTTTAAAGACTAAGTGGTCCAAACACAATTGGAAGCAAAGTTACATAAAAAAAAGGTATTCCAGATTTTACATTTTTCCCCATATTGATGGGTCATTGGCAGGCTGCTCAGCACATTTTGTAATTCAACTCATTAATCTCAAATTGCATCAAAGATTAGGCAACACATCCTTCCCTAAAGATCTTTCAGATCAAGAACTTGTCTCAGGATGCAGTCAAATCTATATACTGTATGATATAAAGGAAAACAAATCAGAGCTGTAGATTAGGACTTTTCTCATGGTGGCTAATATCTTATTGAGAGCTAATTGGACTCTACTTGAGACACTGAGAAACAAAAGATTGGCAACACTGGACCTACTGTATGTCAGCTCGTCACTACATGAGCCCTACCTGTGCCATTGACTCCAGCCTGATACACAACTCCTCGCATTCTGTCAGCAAAGTAGATGGTCTCCTCTTTGCCATCATAATCCACGCCAGTGAAGAAGGAAGGACTGGCAGTCAGGGGTAGAATAATATCCTCTTGCATGGACACATTCAGAGGGATCCCCCGGACAGCAACACCAGAGGACATCAGGAGAAACTCCTTCACCTCTGTCAGACAAAGAGCAGTGAAGACCTTTGTGCCCTATTTACAGCTGCTAGGTCCACAGGCACTGGGGATGTCAGGACCCCTATGCCAAAACAAATTAACCTGTAGTAGGCTGATGAGTATCTGCTTATAATGTGTAAAAATATGGATAAAACTGAAGTAGCAAATGTGTATGTAATTGTAATCCTCTGTTTCAAATAAGGAGATAATTTCCACCAAGAAGAGGTACTTTTCTCCTTTTCCCTTTACTGGAAAACCCTCAAATTCAGTTCAACATTCAATTATCTTCCTAAATGTATAGTATAGGGAGAAGATCATTCTCCACAATAGCTAGAACACCAGTCTATTGCAGGGAATACACAAACCTATTATAGATTCCATGGCCAGAATTTCTTTGGAAGAGAATAGTGCTTGGAGACAAATACAGGAGGAACATGCAAACTCTACAGACCAGTTTCCCCAACTCCAGCCCTGTTGAATTTTTAAAAACCGACTGGTCCAAACACATTTGGGAGGAAAATGTTTGTTTTTAATGTCTCGAGAAAAAGTACTTTTAACTAAAGAGATGTATCAGGCATGTCCAATCTATGACCAAAACAATTTACCAAAATAGCACAGGTGACTGGTTACAAGGAATTTTAAAATTTGAGGAGTGAAACGGTTTTTGTGACGCTGTTATTTAGGTTATCATACAGGTATAAAACACATGGTAAATGCTATGAGAATATGAGCCCTTGGATATTCACTCTCACTTTGGGCAGCTGAAGGGATACGTACTGAAACAGGTACGCCTGTCAGGCTGCAGGTCATAGCCCATCCTACACTTGCAGCGAAAGCCCAGGCCATCATTGTCAGTCCTGTGACTCAGCACGCAGATCTGCTGGCAGCCTCCATTGTGGCGCCCACATGGATTAATAACTGAATGGATGTCAAAAGGAAAAGAAGGTTAGGGTCATTGTTGTCCATTACATTCCAGTGTATGAACAGATGGGCTACAAGCAAAAAAGTTTCTCACCCACTTTCTGATTTGTCAAGAATTGACACACACAGTCACAGACATGTAGTGTCTGACCTAGGCTGAGAAGCAAGACTTCTGCACATCTGTGTCCAGACCACTGCCAGGTTCACTCAAACTTGCCCATTCACTCATGTGAGCCCCATAGGGCAGGAATGTTCTGTCATCCTATGTTTCTGTCACATACTGTATGTTCTCGGGCTTTATCAGCATATTTCAAACCTAAGTATCTCACTTTTCATTACCGAAAGGCTGCAGGACGGAGTGAGAGATGACCAAGTGGTTGGGCTGGTCTGTGGTGCGATACAGCAGCTTGGGATTGCTCCCGTTAAACCTGTTTGCCTGAATCACCCCCATCTTGGTCCAGTCGGTGAAGAAGACGTGGTTCTCAAACAGTGCCACTCCATAAGGATGGGGCACATCTGCACCCCCACTC
Source organism: Atractosteus spatula (assembly GCF_055471065.1). NCBI lineage: Eukaryota > Metazoa > Chordata > Actinopteri > Semionotiformes > Lepisosteidae > Atractosteus > Atractosteus spatula. Next base: position 1,091,528 of record NC_142731.1, on the reverse strand, counting down.
AGAATGGATTTCCTAAGAAAAGAGGAAAAAAAATCAAAACATTATGGATCATCAAAATTAATTCTATGTACATTGAGCTTTTCATTTTAAAAGATGCCCTTGTCCCATCATACCTGTCTAAGCCATTGTAGTCAACTGTTTCAATGTAGTCATAGTGGCTGTCTGTCCAGTATACTCTCTTGGTGAGGATGTCCAGCGATATTCCTGATGGTGATCCCAGCTTTGACTTCACTAGATCCAGCCTGTTACTGCCATCCATGAAGGCTCTCTCCAACTTGGGCTCATTGTTAAAATTGCTCTTGTCTGTGAAGAACATGTACCTGTGGAAGAACGCAAAAGCACAGATTTGTCTTCCACCTGCCATAAGTAGTCTATTCCTAATCTTAATAGTCTTCACGTCAGAGTTTTTTTCTGGTTTCGGTAACAGCAAGTAGACTGAGAGCATGTGACTCTCCCCAGATGGGATAATACTGACAAAAAGTGTTTGAATCAGATCTCTAACTTATAAAGACCAGCTCTTTCTTCTGTTCCTGAATTCTGCAAGTGAAGGATCGATGGGTAAACTGCACAGAGCTGCACAAGCAAAGTTGACGTGCTTATAGCTGAAGACATGCATTTGCACATTTGACATGCCTTTAGAATGGGAAAAAAACTAAATAATTAAAATAAGACACCTGATACTTTGGAAGGCATGATCCTCACCAGGGCAGGTGGAATGAAGACCGATCACCTAATAATTTATAAAGTTTCTCTGATGACTGGATCTTTAAAAAATATTCAGTGTACAGTATGTGAACAATTACTTTTATATGCCCATTCCAAACATGAAATAAAGCCAAGAAATGGATAGAAAATTCTCTCTTCAAAAGTTGGTATCCCTGACCTCACCAAAATCTGATATTTGGGATCAACATACAGCATGAATAAAGAAGTATTGCTTGCAGACAAGGAAGTCTTTCTGATGGTGCAAAGAAAAGGTCATATGATGTTTGTGATGGACCAATGAAAGGTCCATCACAATATCAATCCTAGTTCATCTGTTTGAGCAGGATGTTTGTGTGCTTATTCAATAGAAAGACTACAAGAGCTGAACAACAGACTGCACAAGCAAGACAAAACCCAGCGAGATGTTTCTATAAGAGTTTGTAACATTAAACTCATCTTTGCTCTGGTAATGACCATATCACTGCCACAGCAGGTCATCAGGATAGAGCTCATTCTAGGTCCTGTAGCATTAAGCGAATTAGAGGGCACAAGATTCCCTTTTCCAGATTGGACCTACACAGTTGGGTGGACTGGGGTAGCTAACGTCAACTACCTTACTCAAGGTACATCAGCAGTGCCTGAAGTCATGAGTCTGACTTGCTTACACTTTGTGGCTTGGCTACCCATGTCACCTGTAATTTCTACCTATGGGCACACCTGAAAGATCAGATATTTCTGGATTACCATATTTGAATTGTATTGGATCTTATTCTGTTTCCGTCACAGTGTATTTTTAAAAAATTGACTTTATGCTTTAAATGAAGTATGAATTTTTAATGTTCGGTAATAATTCAGATTCTAATTTGGTACATTTTGCCCTAAATTATTAAAATATAACAAGCTTGTGAAATGGTCATATTAATAATAAATCTTTAGACGTCATTCAGTTAAAAAAAAGTGGAGGTAATGTTTCTACTGAAACAAAGCCCTCACTGGTGAAGCGCACACACAAAGTCAAGGACTGAGACCGGTTACCTACCCCACTGTGGGATCCAGAGCCAGTCCATGAGGGTTCTGGAGGTTCTCTGCTATCAGGGTGACCCTGTTTCCACCATTGTAGTCACAAAGGTCAACCCTGTCCACTGCACTCTCAACCACATACAGTTTGAAGTTGATCCAGTCCACAGCGATGTTCTCTGGACTGTCTATGGACATCGACAGGACCTCTGTCATATCTGTCCCATCAAATTTTATGGAGTACACCTGGGGAAACACGTGGACTAGATCAAGGCATGATGTAGCAAGCAGAGTTCTGTCTTCCCTAGGTGTCACTGTTGTTAAAGTAGTTTTTCTTTCCATGTTTAAGTTCCGGACTTCTTTTAAAGATAAAGTTTTATGTGGTTCTTGCTCTTGTTGCATGCACAGGGTTTTGGACATGAACAGGCGTTTATATTTCATTTAAACTCCCCCAGAAAAGAGAGGTAAAGAAAGTGTTTTGAGGCATCAGGGCCCAATGACATACTCATGGGATTTGTCTGAGATTAGTTCCAAGCTGGGGACAATAGGAATGAAACAGTCTTCATCTTCTGGAAGTAAAAAGAGCACTAGAATCTCACTAGATCACAGCACAAGAATATGCTTGAAAACAGAATGAGAACGGCTCCAGCCTTTTACTGTAGAAAAGTCTGAAGGTGTAGTTTTCAGAAACCAGATGCTTTCCCTGTAAGGCAGGAATCACTCAGCAGAGGGGCATGAATAGCAGGTTAAACCCATTAGATATATATCAATACAAACCTTCTTGCTGGTTTTATCTGTCCAGAAGAGGCGCTGGCTCACCCAGCTGTAATCGACTCCCACAGCCCGCCCTTTGCCCTGCGAATGGACCAGAACCCGTACGTTCCTGCCATGAACGTCCCCAATCATCACGTCTCGGCCGTTAGAGAAAATGAGCTGGGGAAGGCCAGCTGCAGGCAGGCACAGAGAGCAGCAGTGTTCAGGCTCATTTATCAACAAATCAACCTACCTGCTCTCCCAGGTGTGTATTCATGCAGCAGACATTCTAATTAAAAGATCTACCATAAACCTGATTGTTATTAACAGTTTTTCACAGTTAGACAAAGGACAGTGTAATCAAGTACACGCATTACTGCACCCCAAAATCTCCCCTAAAAAGTGCACAACTTAACTGACCAAGAGATGCAATGCAGGTTTTAATTTAATAATACCTTTCTTGCAGATTAACATCTAATGAAGTACTTGTTATAACCGATATTACACAAAGCTCCATTAACCCTTTGTTTAAATGACTGGGGCAAGGAAATAAAGACATTGTGTTCCTCACCTGAGTTATTGGCTTTGCAGTGACGTCCCTGTTCTAGAAAGTACCCACTGGCACAGCTGCAGACATGTGTGCCAGATCGATCCTCACAGAACTGGTCACACATCCCCCAGATGTTACAGTCATCATAGTCTGTGGGTGCAGTAGGAGCTCAGTATTATAACTGGAGTATAAGTGAAACATGAAACTATGGACACAGATGAAAAATTTGCACAAAAGCCCGTGGGAGTCTTAAAGAAATGATAGGAAAAGATCCATGGATCCAATAAAGTCTGGAATGAAACAAGCTAAATGGCTTGAATGGTCATGTAGAAACTTTCCCATCTTCTTATTTTCTATATGTAAGACCTGCCAGCTTTCACCCAACCAAAGGTATCGACCCTTAAATGTCTGCTTTGTGAACTAAAATTGTTTTCAGAATTCAGGTCAGAGAACTTTTGTGATCTGTACAGGAAAGACTATGCATGCAGGCTGACTATTTATTAGCCCAGAGGTGCTCAGTTCTGGCAGATTGTAGATGGCACTGCAGGGATGCAAGAAGTCTCACAGCAGCTGAGTGCATTTTTTAAAAACATTTATTACGAGAGGCCTTCTGGACAGCTGAGCAGGGAGGCACCATTTTTCTCTTCTTCCCTCAACTCTAAAGCTCAGAAATTTCTAGCTGCTTTTTATACCCTGAACACAGCTTTAACAGCCTCTTTTGTTACCACAAATATCAAGCTAGGAAAAAGATATTCAGAACATTGCAAAATCCCAAAAGTTCAGCTGCCAACCAAGTTTCATCAATGATTGGAAGGGCTTCAAATATATTTTGGCAGCACCATTTATTTAACTAGAAAAGGCAGACGTGATTTAATGATGCTTTAATTGAGCCAATGTTGACTTCGCTGGATTAATCAGGTTTTATTTCCAAGTCTTTAATTCTTGAGTTAATACCTCCTATAGAACAGGAGTTCTTAAGTCATTACAAGCTCAAGTAAAATTAAATCCACAAGACGCTGTGGCTCTTAAGCATGAAAAAGCTTCTTGTGACGTTTTATTAGTGATCAGTCATTTGCCAGAAACCCCCATCTAAAGAGATTAAGGAAGCATTATTATAACAAATGTTTAAAAAATTTCTGTAGGATTAATTTAAGGCTGCACTAGGAGTGAGCACTAAGCAATTCGTTTTTCATCTCATGTGCAAGACAGTAGAATCAGCACTCCTTCAGACAGACACCTGCGAGAGTGACAGAGCTGAACCAGGAATATCACTGCTCCACCCAGCCTCCACAGTAATTTTATATGGTTGTGGGTGATTTTTTCTCCTATTACAGCTGAGAGTTTGAGACCAAGAGGCTTACCGACACACGTCCGGCTGTCGTTGGCTACGATAAAGCCATCAGGACAATAGCAGGCTCCCCCCTGAGGCGAGGGGTGGCAGCGAAACTCACAGCTCAGCAAGGAGCAACTCTCCAGCCCTGAAAGACACGCTTTTTCTTAATCTGGCTCCTTTCTTCCAGCTTTTTGTCTAGCACACATGAAGCAAAACCCTCCTTAGTGGACAGGTCTTCCTCACTTAGCTGGTTGTATTGATTGCAAGAGAGGGAAAGGAGCAACAGAAAACAGATGGGGGACATTTGAGGAGTGTAACTGGACATTTCGGACAGTTTAATTTTCTAGAGAATGCTCCACAGTTTAACAGCCTTAAGCCTTTAGACAAACCTAAAGTGATACAGCACATAGACCAGGCTGCATTATCCAGAAAGACACATTGACTGATGCTACACCATGAGGGCATGAACCTCTTGAACTTCTTGATGATGTTCAGGTATGCTTTAAGCATTGCAAACCAGAGGTGAGCCAGGTGAGACACACAAGAGACAAGTAAATTACTTGTTGTCAATACACAACAGATAAATTAGAAACACAATAAAACTGACCATATCCAATGTGCATATGAAAATAACAATACTTGTTCATTTAATAATAAATAATGATTCTAAATGTTCTTTCCTTTACATGCGCAGATGGATGGTTTTATAAAAGTCTTTGCTTGCTATGGAAGGGACTCTGGGCTCACCACATGTCAGGTGTGCTGTGGTGTTGGTCTCATCAGTTCCGCCTGGACAGTCAACATGGCCATCACACACCTTGCTGACTGGGACACAGAACAGAGATCCGGGGCAGGGCCACTCCCCAGGATAGCAGTCCCGAGAGCCAGTATCTGAAACAGACAGACAGGACCATAAGCAAGACTCCTAGCACATGTCTGTGGTATGGCCTGGTAATGACGCATAGAAATATCCAAAAAGCATTATTTTTAATGAATTGAAAAGACAGCATCACATCTTGCTTGCCTGTATTTTTTATTTTAATGGTCATCTGAAAAAAATGACAAAAAAGTGTTTAACTGCATATTCTATGTTCCTGCCTCTTCTCAGGTTATAAATAGAAGCAAAGTCTCAAGCAGATACAATATACATCCCTAAAAGACACAAATAGTAACCAGTTGAAGATCTGCTTTCAGATGCACATACTGTATCTTTTTTGCTATCCAACATCTGTTTTTCACTGCATCCAGGAGGAGTACAATTTTCATTCATGTTAAAACTGTGTCACAGCACCAGTCTGAGATGAGCAGCAACATTGCCTTCTGGAGCCATGGCAGGTCAGTTTCCGAGAAAGGGGGGTGTCAGCCCAAGATGGAAGGACGTGGACCCTCTCTCAGGCATGTGCAGATTCGCCCCCCCTGCCCGTGCTCACCACATCCCTTCTCATCGCTGTGGTCCCCACAGTCGTTGAACCCGTCGCACACCCAGGTGTGGGCAATGCAGCGCCCGCTGGTGCAGGTGAACTCGCTGCCACTGCAGCTCCCATACTCTGAGTTCAAGACAGACAGAACGTCAGCAGGGTCGACCACAGCCAGCGCCAGCAGAGCCCTTTTCAATCTCTGCAGTCAGGCTGCCGGCTTCTGTTACAGAATTTACTAGTAAGAAATGGTTACACAGACCTGCCTCCTGAGGCTAAAGTCACACTTCTTAAATATTACAATTAGGTGTGAAGACTACTCATACAGTATATATGCACATGCTCTAGCCATTAACATCCTCATCACTGTTAGCACTTGACTCAGTGATGATCAAGTGGGAGTTTCTAGGAATCTATCTCTATAATAAAATCACCGTTGGCAATAATTTCTCATTGCAAATCTCCCAGGACTTTCATGAATTCTAATCCCTCAGTTTCCATGTTAGATGACCTAAATTCCACTGACATTTCCCTATAATCTCCTTGCCCAGGTCGAGCTGTGGCCTCACCACTCACCACAGCCATGCTCATCGCTGTCATCACCGCAGTCATCCCAGTGGTCACAGACAAAAGACAAGGGGACACAGAAGCCATTGTTGCACTGATACTGGTGCATTGGGCAGTGCTGGGCTGTGAAATAGTAGAAAAATGTGTTGTAGACAATAATGTGTCACAGAGATGAATTCTAGACAGGGGTATGTTATATTGAGGGGAGAGATCTAGACAGCTGTGTGTTATAGACAGTAGTGTTATAGCCAGATGTGTTTGGATGTCACGTTTTACAGTTAGGGCATGGCCTAACCTGTCAGACACAAAATGAACATGTATATTTTGGGTAATATGGATGGATGTTACAGGTTCAAGTGCCTGATACCAACACTGCTGTTGATGTCCTGACCAAGTGACAGAAACAGTAAACCATTTCATTTTCGACTTACTGCAGTTGGCTTCGTCAGAGCCATCCCTGCAGTTCTGGATGCCATTGCAGTGCTGGGAGTGGCTGTAGCAAGCTCCGTTAGCACAGGTCAGCTGAGAGCAGCTTGGGTAGTCTGGGAGGAACAAGAGCACAGTCACCTAAGACAGAGTGTGAGAGTGAACTTTACGGAAAGCATGAGTCAAGTTCAAAAGACCATTTTGGACCCCAGACAACCAAGATCTGGGGACAGACAAATAAATAGAGTACCAGACCACATAACACCTAACTAACTTTTACACCTAACGTCTTTGTGTCACACTGCAGCGAGCTGACAGGGCATGACTTGGGGTATCTGTGGGAGTTTCCGCAGAGCTGAGGGAGCAGCGAGACTGAGGTGAGAGCTGGCAGGCTGGGGGAGGCCAGCAGGAGGAGGGCTGCTGGATGAAGACTGCCCAGAGTTTTGGGCAGCAGGGCCAGGCAGACGAGGGCAATGAGGGAAGAGTCTCATGGTAAACATCAGCAATGTTTGTTTGAGGCCAGTAAACTGTTTAGCTGCTTGGCTGGGAGAGTTAGGGACTTTGAAAAGAGGTTTAGGCAGGAACTCAAAGAAGAGCTTTGGATTTTGTTTTGGTGTTTGGTTGTGATGCATTTTGTGGTTTTCTCCGCACTGCAAAATAAAAGGCAGGGGTATTTTTCTGAACCTTAGAGCTGTGTGTTTGGTATTTCTGTGGCCTGGACCTGCATATTTTAAAGATATGGCATCACAGCACGCCCACACTAGGTAGGAACTGTAGCACAGAAAAAGTCTATAAAAAGTAGATTTAAGAATGCAATAAAAACAATGAATCTGAAAAGATTTTACACTACAGTGCAAAACAGCTCAACTATTTACAATCAAATAGCTGTAATTAAGATGATTGTCTGTCTTCACAGACTGCCCTTTGATACTCACATTTTTTAAATGACATTCTTTTATTATAAAACGTTTTAAATGAAGGAATAACTGTTGTAAAGTTTGCTCAATGACAAGACAAGACTCGTGATTCAGCATACTAGAGATGTTCCACCACCTGAGTTTCTGTTTAAGGGCTCTGGTAATGACGCAGTGAGCCCTGATCATCAAAATACCTATTGCTACATGAGTCAATTTGATTTAATAGAATGCTTTTAATTTTTTACAGCCTCCTTCATTGTTGGTAAGTAAGGATTAAAGAGTCGCACTGCAAATAAAAATTATGAAACATAGTGAAAACCTGTTTTAAAAGTGATTAATTTAATGGACAAGGGTAAAAGACCTAGACCTGCAACTCTATAAACATATACATATATATATATTCATTATTTATCAATACAGTGTTGAAGCTCTTAAATTAGTGAAAACCTAATTTCAGAAGCATGGTAGCAATTATTCCATGTAATGGAGTGAAATGTAGTGTCCATGTACCCAGATACTTTTTTTTTCTCCAACTAACAAAATCGCTTTAAAGCTCTAATCCCCAGCAGAAATAACAAGCCAATAACTCAAGCTGAAAAGACAGTCCCATCAGTACCACAACGGCATCACTTACTGCAGTTGTGTTCATCCGAACCATCCACGCAGTCCTGGACTCTGTCGCAGCGGAAGTTTCCCGGGATACACTGGCCCTCCTGGCATGTGAACTGGCTGGGAGCACACTTCTGGCCATCTGTGGATGGAGAATCTTACTCAACAGGAATTGTATGCATTTCTTCAGTCTGATCTCCCTTGTACTTCTCATGTATATCAAATGGGAACTGCAATGTTATTTTTATATTTCATGGTTAGAAAGAGTTGGCACTGACAAGTGCATTTCAAACAATAATGCAACTAAATGTACACAGTAATATGTAAATTGGAGGTTTTATATCACAAAATAGATTAACTGTTCTGTGATTCACAGCCAGACAACAAAACATCCAGTGAGGTGAAGCAGCCTTACTACATTGTGAACAAGCAGGCTTGTGAATATGTCTTTTTTAATCCAATAGAAATATTGCTCTAGACTTTGAGACAGTTTTGCCAACAAATACACCTTACTGTACATGCAGATCATCTTGGGACCAACCTGTACATCTAATTACATTACTCATTACAGTGACTAGGGAGCAGGAAGGGTTGCTTCAAAATTCATAATTTTAAGCTTAATTCAAAATTAGTAAAATTTTGTGATACTATCAATTGACTTATTTTTCTACCAAGATTGAATAACCATTCTGGAAATTTGTAATTGCAGTTCCCTTTTAAGAGCTTGGGGGCACAGGGCTGCTTTTGGGTAAATTAATATTACATTACTGTGTATTACTGTTATGATTATAGCGGTGGCCTGATCAGCATCTTTCTCTAGTGCCAGTAACTATTCATCCTGCCTGCATCAGCAGGTATATTATCTAGCATGCAACAAGTGTAAGATATGGGCTAAAAAGGGAAGCTATTTACTTTATCTACTCCACACAAAGCACTGCAGTTTCTCTTATCTTAAAAAGTCTGATAACTGAGGTGGCGACACTCAGTGCTTTGCAATTGCCAGTATGTCGTTTCGCTTATCAGCCTCTGCATCAAAGCGGTTTTTGCTACTGGGAAACTACTGCTTAAGGAGTCACTATCTGTAAAAGCTTGCAAAACTAAATATATTTCAGCAACCAGCATTAAATCAGTTGTGGGAGAGTCTTTAATATGATTACACAAAGAGAGGACATGTTGCAAATATCTGCTGGTAGACCAGTAGGTGACACTCTGGCACTAGTGGAAAAATCCTAACCTCCTTCTGTGATCAAGAGTGGATCGCTCAGGAGATGCTGGCTTTTGAATGAGAAATTTAGCTGAAGTCCTGCCTAACTTGTGGATGTGCAAACCCCCCCTGGGCCATTTTTGTAAGAGAAGGGATATTTACTCTTATATCAGAGGTGTAGATAAAAAAAGTAAAAGGTGATAAAATCGGAACTATCCGAATGTCCCCATACGAACTCTCTTGGCTGTTTGCAAAACAGATATAAAACAAAAATCAAATAAAAGGACGTCCGACCTCAGGGCTGAAGTCTGGTGTCTGTCATACTCCTCTGCCACTTCTGCTTTAAAAACTGGTTCAGTATGGAGCTGTATAGACTCCAATATGGGGTTAATTTTCCTTTTACTGAGCCAATACGAATACGTAAAGATAAACAAACTGAATAAGAATAAATCTCAGACGTCCATCTCAAAATGCAAACTCAATAGTCTTAATAAACAATCTTTTCTCACATTTAAAATATGCCAGAGATACTTAAAGCTGTATCTGTGTAATTAAATTGTAGTTAATTCAAAATTCATCACAATGTGGGTTTGGCTTTATTCCTTATCTCAATCCTGTGTGGCCCACAGTGTAATGGGCTGGTAGGACAGGGCATATTTATTTCTCCTCAAACGTCAGTATTAAATTACTGTTAATGAATCATGTGACCTGTGCTCCCATAAAACAGGCCGTTCTAGATTACTTCTCCATAAGAAAACATTAGTTGTATAGACAGTTGGTAAAAGAGGGCTTTGAAGGGACCATATAGATAACGTTTTGTTCTTTATAACTTCACAGATATAGCTCCGTAGAGTCAAGTGACAGCCAAGAACAAACCTGGATAGTCTTCCTTCAGGTTAGCAGATAAAATAATTAGGATTTGCATTGACTCAACCAATCAACAAAAGTCAACGTCGTCTGCCAACCACCCTTATGGCATTGTGAGAGTTAATGTGAACTATCTCCAGTATATTCAAATGATCAGCATATGACAAGCAATTTTAAAATGCTGATAACGGCAGTACTTCAGCTGAAACATTAGTTTCGTGAGAGGTTGAATACTCCTGCTTTGTGCATCCACACTGACCAGCTTTAAAGCTGGGACTCGGACCGATACCCACTGCAAGTTCTCTGCTCGTCCGAGCCGTCTGGACAGTCCTCCTCACCATCACACACGAACAGTATGGAGATGCATTCTTTGCCCTGCACACAGGTGAACTGGTCTGAAGCACAGGAATGGGCAGCTGAAAGGGACACATGCAGAGCAGCATTACTACACCATCCAGCCCACCCTTGAGCCTCCTCTTTTAACACATCAAGACAGCACAACTATGCTCAGAGCCAACTAGAGGAGAATGGCAACAGTGTCACATGACTACAAGTGCCAGCAGGCAGCAGGGGATGCCGATCAAACCCACGATCCCCGAGATCAGCCTGCACCGAGTTAACAGCTTCACCAATTGCGCCACTCCGAAGGTCCCCCAGCTATCATTTTTACGATCTCATTATCAACAGGTATACTATACTGCGATTCTCAGCCTCACTGGCTGTGGATGTACATACAGGACTGTATGTTTCCTCCACTGTTTAATAACATTACAGGTGTGTCTTCTAAATTACTAACGCACCCTGCTTAATACTAACCTTCATTAAGATGATACCAAACTACATTGGAAGCTTATATTGTGTTGTTAGGTGTATAAAACTCTGAATAGAGCAGAAAAAATGAAATGATCTAATGCATAAAAAATTGTGTATAAGCTTCACTGAAAACAAACCAGACTCTTTTAGCGTGCTGAATGTATTGAACAACCAAGTTCTAAAACTCATAATGAAACACCATTTCTTTAAGCTTTATTAAATTAAAAAAGGTGTTGATATTGAATTGATTCACAAAGAGACATAGCACTTATGTAAAAAGCAAGAACGCAATGAAAATGTAAAGTGTTTAATAAACAAAATTGACAATCCTTTTGATTGTAGCCAAATGTCAATGTGTTGTTTTCTTTTTTCTGGAGCATTTCATGCCGAGAGGCTATTAAGGCTGCAAAAAATAAAGTTTGTAAAATACAATCTCCCCTCCGAACTGTACTCATTCTTGATTAAACCTTTCAAGTCTGTGTCCTCCTGACTCCACCCATCTAATTACACAATAGCATTTAATTCTCATTTTTCATAGTGTTTCAGTACTTTACATAGGATCACCAAATGTGAATGGTAACTAATTTCATGTACATTGTAATATACGTATGCAAGAGTACAGATGTCTATTTTTAGTACAAATCTAATATGCAACCAAATAAGTTTGAAAATAAAAAAAGTGCTAAAAATACCACTGAGGAACACATCCCATGCGGAACATCAGCTCAACGTTTCGAGGCCTACCTTGTGCAAATCGCAGGCACTGACCAAACACGATGGATAGGAGGAGGATTCCTCTCATCATCCTGGAATGTTGTTACCTGTTTTATTTCTCTCCTCTTTTTGAGAAAATGTTAATTCTAATGCTTCACTTCAAGCATTGTGGCATCCCTAAAACTGCTCTAAGTACCTGTCCTCCAGGAGCTGGGGCGAACCCTGTGTGGCAATCTTCCCTGCAGAGCAAGGACATTTACACCTTCTCGGGAGTGTGGGGATTTAAATTAACAGACACATATGACTTTTATGGGTTCTCCTTCACAAGGTGGGATATAAGATTAACTTTGCCAGGTTAAAATGTTGATATCAGCAAAATGCGTTTACCGTCTTTGTTGTATACATGGTAAGTTACAAGCACAGCATTAAACATTTCACTTTAAACAATAATGCAATTCTGCAAGATACTTGCAGTATACCCAATACAATAATTATTGTATTCGTAATGTGGAGAACAAGTGCAACAAATACTCAGTAGAGAAAATTTTATAGAGGTTACTGATTGGTTTCAGTTACAATTACAGCTTTGCAGACAAGACATTCATTCTTGTTTATACTTGGGGCCTCTGCATTTAACATAGTGGAAGGGAAGCTCTTCAGTCTTGCTTGCTCTAAAAACAAATTGCCTCCAAGGACATGTTTTGTTTGTGGATGATGGATACATGATAGAGCACTTTGCATTGGTTCAAAAAGTGCTAGACCTTTACAGCACTACCTAGAAGTGAATATCGATGAAAATCATCCATCAGCCTTCCCTCAGCAGAGCACTGGAAAATGGGAAAGCTCTGTAATATCACCGATTTCTGCAGCCACCCCTCCCATCCTTATAATTTTAATAGCTCCTTCATAGTTTTGATTATGAAGTCCAGCACTGTGTCACTGTTTCTCTCTTCAAATTATGACAAGTACCTGAAAGTCCTGCAGGATCCATGATACAAGACAACTGCTGTTCATTCCCCTCCACCATAGTGAAACTTGGACTTCTACCAATGCCACATTAAGATGTTTAAGATGCAATCAGCAGTGATTGCATCAAGTCTTAGGGATCACAGGAGAGGACCAGTGGACCAATGAGGGTGTCTTCCATTGTGCGATATCCACCAGCTTTGAAATGCATTCCAATATCCCAGAATTGCTTACCTCCTCAGGTTCTCTTCTTGCATTTCTCCACTGGCCATCACTCAACTGAAGGAAATGGTACCGAGACCCGTTCAAGGTCACCCTCAAGTAAGGTGTTGACATGAATTACTGGGGGGGGGGGGCAATGATTGGTTTACTTGCCACACCTGCAGCAGAAGGAGGAGGAAACCCAACTCAGCCACAAATCCCACTCCCCATGTGTTAGGCTGCAGCCAGCTGATGGAGACTGGCACTTCCTTCCGCGAGGCCAGAGAACCCACTGCAATAGCCCATTGAGGGCTCGGAGAAGGCTGAAGCCTGGCAGAGACTGCTGAAGTGGAATGAAGACCAGCAGAGATGCAGGATGTAAGGGGGCAACTGAGATCTGACAGGACTGGAGATGAGCTCAGTTGTCAGGGCAGATGCAGACAGGGGTGCTGAGCTGCCATGGGGAAATCTTGTGGGGACCTCTGCCAGGGGTCTGGTGCCGAGCAGATGCATTAGAGACCAGCAGAACAAGTTCAGGACAGCCTCTTTTCAGGCAGATTCAAGGAGAGTATCCCTTGGTGAAGCACGCACACTACCTTGGTTTGAAAGCATCTCACCGACAGAGCAGCAGATCAGTGGCAGAACAGCATTTAAGTAATGGAGCTCCCATTAAATGGATGAAGGGGGCTGTAACAAACCAGTTTAAGCACGTCCAGACTGACCTGCATGGAACACGGTTCCATGTGGGAATGTGCCTGGATTCCAAGGATAGAAGCCTGTCTATAACACTTCTGGAAAGGAGTTTCATGTCCAGGTGAGGTATTTGGATCCCATCTTGGGAGTCAGCTGCAAATGTGCCCAGCTGCACAACTACAATGGTGGCCATTTAACAGGTGGCAGCATTCTACTTTTAAAAAAAAAATACTTAAATGACCAGTTGAATTAGCTTGCCCTTTGATAGAATGATGGGTGCAATAAAGACAGCAATCCCTAACTAAAGTAGCAGAGTTGTGTTATTTGCACTTTACAGTTCTTTGATTGCAGAAGACCAGGATGTTGCAATTCAGTTGGTAACAACCTTGATCCATGCCACCAGACTTTAGCACATAATAAAACAAGCACAACTATCTGTCATTGTACTTCACAGAACCCAACAGGCTTGTACTTTGTGCTTTGGCACAAGACCAGGAAAGAGGAAACTTCATAGATCATAAACAAAGCACTTAACACATTTTGGATTAAAAAATACAACAAAATGATCTGCAAGAATTAACTTTATACCATGAGTTCTGTGAAATAAGAATTAACCTGGTAGGATCTCCATTGTTGGACTTCCATGAGGTTGTTTTCATAGGAACATGTAGTTCACACAAACAGCTAAATAATGGGTGACAAACCTACCTCTATACAGGGCAATCACAACAGAAAACCAAGCCCTTTATACCAGCAATAGACAACAACAATCTTCTACATACAACCAAGGCCTACTTTAAAAAACCAAATACCACCTACTCCATGAATCCTTTACATACCAAATTAAAACCCATGTGAGAATGTGACTCTCAGTCATTCTCCAATTATTTAATTAATCAATTACAGGACCACAGCTGAATCTATTTACATACAATAGAGGGCAAAATGACCTCAAGTGGCAGGTCACCTGAAATTAAGTCTCACTACTCATGCCCTTGAATTGCCCTTGCAGACCTTCCCGATGTCATTGTCCAGGAGTGACTGTTCAACTTGATCTTTATTCTCTGCCTTACACCGTTTGATTTTTTTATGCGTGTTTGAATGTTCTTCCTAGAATCTTTATTGCCACACGAGTACTCTCTTTCTCATTTATCAGTTCCTCAACTTCTCTCATCACCCCCAGTTTGTTTTTACCATAGATTTTCACCCTTTTACATGGTATAACGACATCCTCATAATAACTGATATAGCTAGAAATAGCCTCTGTAACCTGGTTAATGTCTGTAGATTACATCAGAATCTAAAAACATGTCCCAATCAGTGACCCTAAAACGAGCCAGCAGAATTTCACCAGTCTGCCTAGTTATCCGCTGGCCATGGTCTTCCATGGTCCATTTTGTGATGGTTCTCCCATCACAAAACATGCTGCCAGGGTTTGACTGGCCTTTCTCTATAAGGCTGTGATGAACTGGCATCTTGGGGAGCCATGTGCCATCAGTACAGTACTGCCTTTAACCCTCTGCTTCCCGGACAGGCCTCAGCTTGCAACGATCCTTACCAGAAAAAGGCTGCTTATCTTACTGATAATGGATAGATGCATTCCTTGTTATTTTAAATTTTGACATTTAAATTGGACATTTTTAATGGAATCACTTTGACAGTTGCAGTTATGTTATTCATTACTGAAGCTCTGGCCTGCATTGTAAAGAGACTAAGAGTTCTTTTGATGAACTTCAAGAATGATGTTTACATGTATCTGCAGAAGTGGGCCAAGGAAAGGAACTTTGTGTCAGGTGTAGATTCTGGGGCAGTATTGCATTATACACAATCTGGGACATTACAGTACAGACTAGAGTGAATGGTCATCCCCCATTCCAGAGTGTCTGCACATTTTCTAGATTTGTTTACAGCACCAAAGAGCTAAGACAAGTTCTTAAACTGGTCCATTTAAGCCAATAATGAACTAAGTCAGGTCTTCAAAAGCCCATCTGGACCGAAACCCTATAGATACACTGGCCCTCCAGAAGCAGGATTGGGGACCCGTGTCTTTGTCAATACCGCTACAGAACAGAATAAAACCTGATAGGTAACAGTGCTCACTTTTCAGAAACAAATACAGTATGACAGTCTTTTTCAGCATAATCATATGTATTCAGAATATGTGAAAGTCTGTATTGAGGTGAATAGGCACCTCTAACACAAAGCTTCCAACCCAAGTCAAGAAAGAACAAAGATGTGGAGAAGCTCGCCAGATCTGATCAAAATCAGAGTTTCCACACATTTTATTTTTAAACAGGTCAACAGCTTTCATCCTGAATTAATAATAGAAAAAAACAAGGGGCTCTTCTTAACAAATGACTCATTCATATACAAATACATCAATAATAATGACAACAAGCACAATAAATTAAAGCAGAATCTGCAATACACTATTCTGTTGAAGATGCAACACATTGATCTGGCCCAATGGAAAGATACTGTGAGAAAACATCTTCAACACGACCATAAGGGAGAAAAGCCTGAACCAGCTATACACTTAAAACATCTCAGCCTTTGAACAGGTTTAAATTACAAATTTATTTCCATTTGTTTGCTTCTTCCCAAGCATAGCTCTTCTCACATAGAAAACATGTGAATCTGTTTGTACATCTGCAGACCCAGAAGAAGCACATTAGGCTTATATACATACATGGCTACAGCATAAGTATGTGTACACTGCCATACATTCAAAGTAATACAAAAACAAGTAGATTGGCACATCATTAGCATCCTTTCTAAAAAGGAGTTTGGAATTATTCCTGTTATTAAATCCATTTTAAATAATCCAATGAAACAGGCACTCTGGGTTATAACAAAAGCAGTCAGCTTGCATTAAAGTTACCTATATATGTTTGATTTCTTCTTCATTATCTCACAATCACTCTAGGTTTCTAGGTAATGGTAACCTAGAAAACGTGGATTAAGCAGAGGAACCAGCCCTTATTCAAACAAAGGAATTGTTTTAGACACAATGCAAGCATTCATAAATTAAACATAAGTAAAAATACAAAGTTAC
Organism: Atractosteus spatula; assembly: GCF_055471065.1. NCBI lineage: Eukaryota > Metazoa > Chordata > Actinopteri > Semionotiformes > Lepisosteidae > Atractosteus > Atractosteus spatula. The sequence goes on along the minus strand of NC_142731.1, from coordinate 1,074,723 downwards.
ATTGTCATATCCCTTACAAAAATGTACAGAACTGTAGAATTTCTAAAAGCAACTGAATCTTTAGGGAGAGTGTTTTATTTAGAATCCACAGAAACCACATATTTTACAAGGGATCTTGTGAAGGGATAGAAACACTAAGTTTCAGGATCATCTCCTCCTTGTCAATATATTCTTGCGTTCCTTCCTGAACTGTGGTTTTAAAATATAATTTAGTGGTAATTGTATAATTCAGCTCGGATGTGATTGCATAAATACACAGAGAGAATGCTACAGCACTACTTAAATTGAAAAACTACATTTACCATCTATAATAAAATACAAGATCACTGATAAAACTAACAGCCACCTCAAGTGCATAACTAGTAAAAACTAATCTGGAAACAGTGACCTCTACTGGACGAAAAATTATTTGGTTTCATTTGTTTCCACCTTACGAACACTTAGGTTCACTCCATGTTCTGGACTGGTGGGCTTCATAGGTATTTGGAAACTGGTACATTATTCTAATTAAACCACTGATTCTGATAAAGTCATTAATAGTTACAGAGGAATGAAAACCTGGGACCTCCAGCACCAGCAGTAAAAGTCAGTGCTATAGAAGGCTGGGGCGGTCTGTGACAGAACCTCAGGCATTTGATTTGATCATAAAAAGAGTTAATTTTTAAGATCACAGAAAAAATTTGAAGAACGTAATTTTAAGAAATCGATTCTGGCCCAACAGAAGTGGTAGATGGATTCCAGCTGTTTAGGAGCCACAATCAACCTTGTCCTCATGACAAATGACTTTGAATGAGGTATCTGATTTTTAAAATAAAGTACAGTGAATGCTGTTCCTTTTCTTCTCTCCCTCTTCACTGGTCTTACTTCAGTGCTTTCTTGTCTTCATCAGCAACAAAGTAGGGGTTTTCCTGTCCATGGCACAGGTACGAGTAGCGCGACTGGTTCTTGCCTTTGAATGTCTTCAAGTCTTCTGCATCAAGATCATAAGATTCAGTCTAAAATGCAAAAAGATTACCATACATTTAGCGCTGACAACGTGAAACTGCATAACATTATCCAGCTCTTCCAAGGAGTTTGCAGTACGGAAGCCAGAAGTGTGTGCGTGTTTGGTGCCACGGTGGTGTGAATGGCACTTTGGTGCCAATGCCACACAGATCCCGGGTTCACATCCAGCTCGGGGCAACTATCTGTGTAGAGTCTGTGTAACCTCTCCAAATGTGTTTGATTTTTCTGATTCCTTCCATGACCGAGACACGTGCAGGTTAGAGGCTAGGTTTAACAAAGTACAGTCAAAGTTGTGTAAATTATGGTGGAATCTGAAGTCAGGTTAAAAGTACTTTATGTAGTACAGCAAGGAAACCATTTAGGAAGCCTAGAGGGGTGGACCGGGGCCAAGCTTGTACAGAGAAAACAGAATTTCATGTGAAAGGGCCAATAAATACTGCATTGCCACTCTGCATGCATTCAATGAAGTATAGTTAATGTAATGGTGGGGGGCTGAATAACAATCACCACCTATCTGTGGAAGGGTGACCCTCTCCCAACCTCCCCACCACCATTTTTTAACATGCTGGCCCTGCACTGCTGTCTTGATCTCAGAATTACAGCAATATTCATCCATCCATTTTCTAATTGCTTTAACCAGCACAGGGTCACGGAGGGAGCCAGGGTCTATCCCAGCAAGCAATGACCACAAGGCAGGATATAAGCTGGATGAGATAACAGCCTGTCACAGGGCACACACAGACACAAACACATACGCACACACACAGAGCCAATTTTTCCAGAAGCCAATTAACCACCAGTATGTATGAGACTTGCTTGTAGAATCTGAAAAAGAATCAAACTGTTTTACATTCATTTCAGCCCCCATCTCCACAGCTCATCACGCAGAACCATGAAAAGCCATCAAGTCGACACAGTTGAGGATTGTGGAGGCGTCAGGGAGGAGGGTGCACAGGCGATCTGTGAGTCAGCTGTGGAGATACAGCTCTCACAGCTTTGCAGGAATGCAAGGTGACAGGAAGAGAGATAACTAAGCGTATCAGAGCACATGTGCTAACAAGAACTGACCAGTAAGAACACTGGACAGTACAACAATACCCAGTTAACCAGCGAAGTGGTTGAAACTGATCGCTTGGGCTTTCGTCAGAAAATGACTGCAGGGGATCCTTAGATTAATTAACTACTAAATACCAAACGGGGCCAGATGACCACTGGCCTCGCCCTGTTTTTGAACTTTCTTCTGTTCTTACAGCTCTTAGCACAATGGATTTCTGGGGAGGAAGTTGAGTAGTGGCAACAAGTTCCAGCCTTCCCTGTCATCCATAGTTTGTTTTTTGTTTTGTTTATTAGCCTTCAGAGAGATGGTGATCCTGTTACAGGCACATCAGCTTACTGAATAATTTATTTTGCTGTGGTCTTATTTTGGTTTTATTTCCAGTTTTTGCATGTAATAAGTGGGTGCTCAGCATCAGCCGTTGTCACTCACCGCCCCGTTGCCCTGGTGATGCTTGTTGACCAGGACGCGTGTGCTGCCGTTCTCGGTCATCTCCATGGGGGCGGGGTCCCAGCTGGTAGAGGCGCGGGGGATTCTGGGTACTTCCTGTTTGGGCCACACCAGGAAGTCTTCGGCTGGGTATGGGCTTCCGTAGGTAGAACCCTTCCTTTTCCTGAGAAAAAGCACACGTTTCATCAGTGCAAGTGTGGAACTCGGAGAGGTGACAAGTCTTCCACATCCATGCAGAATTTATAGAAAACTTACAATTTGTCTACATTCCAGGACAGCATGATAATTAAGACCAATTAAGTCAGCAGATTTAACTTGTGGCAAGCCCGGGTTAGTGGGAAGGATAGTGCTGTTGCCTCCCAACTCATACGTTCAGGGTTTGACTCCAGACCAGCTACTCTCTGTTTTGAGCTAACGTGTTCTCCATACTATATGTGAGTTTTCAATGGATGCTCCAGTTTCCTCTCATGCAGGCTAGACTATTTGGAGTCTCTAAACTCTGCCTTTGTGCTTGTGTTCTGCAATGGATTTGTGGCACATCCAGAGTGTGGTCATCAGAGTGTGCTCTTCCAGAAGAGGCTCCAGCTTATTGCTTATACTCTCACCAGGAATAAATGCCTTCCAGAAAATAATTGAATGGATCTTTTTTGACATCACAAGAATGTAATACCATTTAACGTCTGTAAATCTTTAATTAAGAGAAGAAACGACGCTAATGTAAGGTGGAAGACCAATTCAAGTTTGCCTGTAGGTAGAAATGTGCATTAGCAATGGTAATCATACAACTTCAAATAAAGACCTTTGGAGTTCTGGCCACAGTGAGGTGTGTGATCGCCATTGCTACTACACAGCGCCACCTAGTGGCACTCTAGAGTAAGTCCTCCACTGTACACTAACTTGCTGTTCCTCCTTAGCTCCTAATATCAGTGACATGTCTCAATTCAGAGATATCCTAGCTGTGTATGTCTACTTATACACTATCCTCAATGACTAGTCCCACTCACTGGCTCCATCATCGAGGGACACTTTGAGGCAGGACAGAATCTAAAAGCTGCCCTTCAGCTGAACAAAATTTCATGTAAACCAACTGTTACATCGCTACTAAGCTGATACAGCTGTTTGAATAAGTGACTGTTTAACTGATAACTACTCTGGTCACTGGTCAGAACAACTGATCATTGTAGGTGGGACAGTCAGTGCCAATATAGGAAAAGAGATATGATATTTGATTAACATAAAAGAAAGGTCAGCATTAAATTCCGAGCAACTGCAAAAGAAAAAAAATTGAATGTATTTAAAAAATAAACTGTAGTCCACTGCCTTTACATTTCATTTAAAAACTAATATATGATATGGCAACATAACAAAACTAGAATTTGATTTTAATTCTAGTTTTTGGTCTTCCCAAAAGTTTTTACAGTTGTAACTTTAACACTTTCTTACCTACAACAGTAGATAATAAACGCCAGCACTACAATTAACAGCAATCCACCAAGAACACAGGAGATCACCACAACTGCTAACAGAGATGCTTTAAAGATAAAAGGAGATAACATACATAAGTACATATTTACATTGACAATTTTTTCCACCCTTTCACATTTGTATTGTCTGAATTAAGCACTCTGCAACCAGAAGGATTTCCTTGACAGTACTAGGGCAGTGAAGAGCAATTTGTCCAAGCACAAAGACACCACAGATCAACCAACAGGAAGTCCACAGACCACTTTCACTATGCCAAATCTGAAGAAAAAAGCAGCTTTATGTTCTATAGAGTTAGAAACTAAAGTATCTGGCTTCCAATGCTACTTTACAGGAAACAGCGGGACAATAGAGCTGCCTAAAATTAGACACAGTGGGTGAAAATAGACAGGCTCAACTGATCAAATCCCAAGAGCTGTTTATTAAAACCTCCATAGTTTTGGAGTAAAAAATATTTTAAAACACCACTGGGAGCTCGATTGGTTAGTGCACTTCAAACCAGTATTCTCTGGTCTGTAGAAGTCTGGGCTATGTCATTAGCTGGTCATTACTCGGATTTCTTAAACAGGGGTGCACTATTGATTTGGGAAATACATTTTGCCTTGCTGTGCAAGCTCTGACCTGACTCAACTAACAATTGCCAAAACCAGAAAAAAAAGCCAACAGGGAAAAATCACAATTTAATTGGAACTGAAGATACTTACAGTCACTGCAGTTAAACCCAGCATAACCAAACGGGCACCTGTAAAGATAATGAACAACATTAACCACAGCCAACCTATAATTCTTTACAGATTTTAAACAGGAACTGTCATCTAAGCGCTACATGAGGGGAAAACCATTCAGAGGCAAGCCATAGATGAACCTGGGACTAAATTAAAATTTAGAGGCAATTTGGGAGGGAGCTTCATAGGTAGAACATACTGTAACAGGGAGTGACTTGATCCAGAGGAGGGGTATATAGTAATAGGCAAATGTTTATAGAGTGGAGTCAAATTGTTTCTAGCAAATATATGTGCTGCAACTCTGAATAAACTGCACTTTGTTTCTAATCAGCTATGTCTTTCATCAATAGTCAATCCTTATTATTGACATGAGTCCATAATAAGTGTGAACAACACAAACAGAATTATGCAAACTATATAATTACAATGTAATTACACAGAGATAAAAGAGACAAAGTGTGGATACCCACACACTATATAAGACACAGTTTAAAGGTTCAAATCAGACATGCTCATTTCACTCCTCCAAACTCAGCCAGAGACATGAGAGCCCGAATCTCTCTCTCTACTCTCTGGACGAGCCTCTTCCTTGCTGCTGCTCTGTCTTCCCAGACAAACTTCTCCTCTATCCCTCAGACATTCTCCCGCCCATATGCCACCTTCTGATGGTGATATGGTGTGTAACCATCATGTCAGCCATACCCGGTTGCAGTCTCAAGAGAGACCAAGAACACAGGTCTGACAGTACTGGATAAGAGATGTGCCAGCACCATGAGATAAGCCAGAGGACAGTCCTGCTCCTTAAGGGACACAGATACTAGTTTTCTATCCTACTTCAGTTCTTAGTTATATGGCCAAGCCATGGCCAAACTGAACAGATTAAGTGCTGTTTCCAGGTTTTGCCTGGGTACAGAGCAGTACCACTGTCTAGTATGACCCGTTTAGATCTCTTAAGGAAAATCAGACTGGTTGTCTATATGGTGCTTGAGCTCTGTCAGGTGGCACTTTTCCATCTGCTCCACAATTTCCTAACCAGCGCCCCAGTATGGCAACAGAGGACACTGTGTTATAGAAGACATTGGCCTTTGGTTGAGATGTTAAGTTCCTGGCCACTTGTTTATTAAAGATCTCATGTCTTATTGCTTGTAAGAACAGGGCTGTTGATTCCAGTATCCTGGCTAATGTCCACTCTGAGCTCACACAGTCTGGCCTCGCCAAAATATTTACTCACTGAGGAAGCAATTTCTCCACCCGATCTACAGAGTATTAGGGCTGTTAAAGCATATTGGCTACTGTGCATTAGTAGGTGTGTTATACCTGCTGGGATTCCTCACACATTCCCAAAGACAGAAAACTTTATGAAGGTTGCAGTTGAATCAGAAAGAAATCAAGCAGTAATAATAAGTGAGTGAGACCAAGATCTTTCTGCATCTGCTGTTACAAAATGCCAAGAACATTGTTCATTTTCTTTTTAATTACTGGGCACCCCTTTAATGCAAACATATTGTTGTGTCTGCCAGGATTGTTTTTATTCAATCTGCAGATATTACTTGCAATACATCCCTTGTGTATGTTTACCTGGTATTAAAAATGAAACTGATGTTTTCAAAAACAAGATTTTCTCTATATTTTTCATTGTTTAGGTACAAACCATATCAATTAAGTAAAAAAAAGTGCTTGCTATAGACCATTTTATTTCTGAATTAGACGACTTAAAACACCATTTCAGTTCCAGCCTGGAGCCAGAAGAATACCAGCAGGAGTAATCTGGGAAGTGTGATCGTATACTTTGGAACTAAAGCACTTTACTACAACTTCCACACTCACTGACTGTAAAAAAGTCCAGGCTGCTCCAGAGCTTAAACATATTCCTGTCTCACACCAGCTTGAGGGTCACATAAGTGAGCTGAGTTCTTTAGCACTTGGCAGCTCCTGGACTTCAAGGACTCACACAGTCAATCTGGCTGCTATCAGACCAATTAAGATTGTGCACCATGCAATGACATTTAACATGAATATTAATGCTGGCCTCAATCTTCATATTCTTCAGAAATAAAATACTGTACTTACTTCACACATTGTGCACCATCCTGCTTGTAGCCACTGAGACAAGCTGTCAAAATCAGAGTTAGATACTGTCAGTGGGTGTACATAATAATACTGGAAAAATTTCATGAGCCAGATACAAAACGTCACATCTGTGATATAAGATTGGTAATATTTAATTTCACAAAGCCACACTAACATGGTACAGATTCAGTTTAACTACAACTACTTTTAGTAGTTTTATTGTAATTACAGTAGCATAATAATTACATGGTTATACTGTTACTAACTACAAGTGAATTACTACTGCAACACATCTGAAAAGCCAAGAATGTTCATAGCATAATTCTAATTCCAGCTACAATGATACAAATCAGAAGTCTCAGTCTTAGTTTCCTGAGAGCCTAGTGTCTTCTGGCTTTTGTATCAAACTGAGAGGTAAATTAAACAATCAACTTAATTATTTTTTTAAAACATAAAAAGGAATTGTTTTTGGATGTTTAACAGCTGAAAACCTTTAAAATATCCCTGACTCTATCTAACAGTGTTACAATTGCTGTATGCAACAATTAGGACATACAATATGTAACTGAGAACTAAAAAAACAAGATGACACTGAGCCATCCTGTTACAGGTAATTAAGTGGTTTCAGCAGCACAGAAAATGAATGAAGAACCAAATGAGTTTGAATTTTGCTTTCTGAAATAGGACATCAAGTGCTAAACCCTCATATGTGACCATATAGACATTTTCAGAGCACATCACCAGGAATCCTGTGTTCAAATGTCTTAGTCAGTGGCTGGAACACTAAAATAGCACAAAAATGGAACCTTGTCAAGTCTTAATCTTCTCTGTTTATGAGTTAACTTGATGGAACTGAAATCTACTGGCAAACTCAACCCATGAGATTACTGTAAGGGCAATGACACAGGGTGAAATGCATTTTGGTCCATAAGCAGTAAGACCCAAATGAGCAAGATGTACTGAATATCTGAAGCCATTCTTACATTCCTGTGTACTGAAATGAGTTTGTGCTGGGTGTGGGGCTGGAGCTGGGGAAATCTTAACACTGCTGTGGGCATCTAAGTTCCTCTCTTTACAAACAACAACAACAAAATTCTAGGAACTGGCAGGAAGTGTTAATTCTTTGCTTGTATCCATAGAAACTGCTATGGAGTTGAAAAAAAACACACAGACTGCCAAGGACACACAAGTTCTTGTCAGCTGCCCTCATACAATGTGTTTTTAAAGAGCCTACAGGCAACAGGTAATTTTGCCTTCCTTACATTTATATGAACTGGCTAATGTAAACAACCATACTGATATGGAGAACTCTAGACTCCATTTTTCTGTTCATATTTAACACATGTCCATCCTCTCAATAGAAATGCTTACAAAACATAATTGCAGGAGAGAATTCAGCTGTGGCAAAACACTGAGCACAAAACACAGCAGGACCTTGGCAGGGATATTAGCCTGGCATAAGTTGCACAAACTGATGCTAATCAGTTGACTTTTACTCTGCTGATGAGTTCTGCTCTGTGGGAGAAATCAGAGCTCCACAGAATTGTGGATAGTTCTCTTTTAATGTTGGTGCTCTTGTACCAAGATCTACAATTCATGTGGGCAGGCAAGAATAACAAAAGTCTACTGTGGGAGCCATGAATAATGCATACAAATACTCCATCAATGTCCATGTTTTAATGTCCATGAGTTAAAACCACCATAATCATATAGATACAGATTCAACAAAAAGCACATCATAACATGATGAGTATAAAAGGGTTGTCTAAGAAACACTCACCCATGCAAGATCTGTTAGAGTACGGAGACTCAAGAAAACCAGGCCTGCAAATGCACTTTGCGATTCCACTATCCAGGTAGTTGCAAACAGCTGATGTTGTGTCACAGGGGCTCTGAGACTCCTGACACAGATTTCCAGCTGCAGACAAAAAAAACAGTGACTTGGGTGAGTGAGATCAGCAATGAACTGGAGCCTATAGTGCACCAACAACTTCCTGGGAGAAAACTAAGGAGCACGGATCATTCCCTAGGGCTCCCAAGTGCCTCACCCAGGATAGCAGGTCTTGCTCAGGGCCCAGGTTGAGCCCTCCATCTGTATCCCACTGGCCCGTGCCTGCCCAGTGGCCTGCAGTCAGCCAGGGTGTGCACAAAAACCCCAGACATGCAATGTCCGGAGTCCACCCTCCCTCCTGGACTTGTGGAGGGGCCAGGAGTGGCCAGACAAATGTGTAGGCAATTATCAAAAATAAAGCGTGATAAATAAAGAGAGAAATGATAGATCCATCCATCGCGGGGGAGCCGGAGCCTATCCCAGCAAGCAACAGGCAGAAGGCAGGATACACCCTGGAAGGGACGCGAGTCCATCGCAGGGGTCGCATAGTGTCACAAACACTTACTCACACTAGGCCAATTTTCCCAGAGCTCGATTATCCTACCAGCATCTCTGTGGGATGTGGGACTGTGGGATGAAACTCACACGAACACGGGGAGAACATCCAAACCCCACACTAACAGAAACCCGGATCTGGAACTGAACCCAGGGCCAAGGCAGCAATGTTAATTACGGTGCCACCGTGCCGCTGAAGAGAAATACTCGTCAAGCCTAAATTAAAAAACAATGGGTTCCTTGTCAACATTCTTCAACTTCAACTTCCTCAACTACTGAGCTTGTCAAATGAGGATTTCAAACATTTTGCTTTAAAAAATGTCTGGCTGAGACACCTACAGGTATGTTACCTTTACAGCTATGGGGAATTAGATTGCATGATTTCCTTGTTTTATTTGTCTTTTTAATGAAGGAAGAGGAAAAATACCTGTATATGCTGCCTTTAAGAAAAGAGGCGTATTTTGGATCGCCTTTGTAATGTCCTCCTTGACACTGGAGACAGTAGCATCAGAGCTGGGTTCGTAAATATTCTGTATAGAGGCAACAACACTCCCTTGCCTGGGGAAAATGAAAAGAATGTGTTGTTGTTACAGCAGCACCAATACCTTTACCATTTAATACTGACCGCCAGTATGAAGTCAGTTTTGTTACAAAAATCCTTCCACACAGAGAAGATCTTTTATTTAATTCATAAGAGACAAAAGCAAACATTGACTTAAAGATGGGGAAAGAAATTAGCTGAAAGACCAAAACAATATATAATGTCATCCCATAGACATAAACGCGTTGTATAGTCCATCGCCATTCTGTTATGATCTCTTCCTCGGCATTCTGTGATGATGTTGAATATTAATGACTGTTACATCAGCGTGTTTGGTTATTTGCACAGGGTCTGAAATCTTCTTTTGCATGTGTGCTATGGAGGGAACACGTAATTTCTAAAATAAATATTCAAGAATAATGAAACCCACATACTGGACACTTATCAAATAACAAGTTCAAGGGGGTCAGTACGAACAGAGGCGGGGTGAAAGTAAACAGGCCTGGGAAACAGTGTTTGCCCCTCGTTGCAGGAGGCACAGTTGTCTGGCTTGATAAACATACACCCGCAACCCGAACACAAATGAAAAGGGATTTGCAACACACTTATGCACAACGGCAATACTCACTTGAGTTCCAGGACAAGAGAATTCAAATAGCCTTTGGTATTCTTCAGAACCCCCCTTAACTTGACAGGAAAACAAAAGTGAAAGAAATGAAAAAAGTAAAGAGTATGTTGGCACCTGAGAGCAAATCTTTGACTCACCTGCCAATGGTCAAAAACAAAGCAAGAGCACAACAGAGTCCTTTAGCCTGTCAGAGGCTGACCAGCAGAAACTGGCTACCAAGTGCTGGGATTATACTTTTAATCTGGTAGAATGGGCAACTTGGGTTAGACTGCAGGCTTCAGTTTTTAGGTACATGCTAATGGTCGCCATTACCAGGACTCTAGGAAAATCTTGCTCTCAGCACAAAATATTAATCATTCCACACCAACATGTTTTTATTTATAGTCTACCGACCCTCACAAGGAATCACATCTTATCACTTATTGTATCTGGCTGGATACCGAGAAGCAATATCTTTTTTGTATGACATGGTGATCAAAATTACAAACAATATTCTAAATAAAGTCTTTCAAATGACTTGTACAATATCATTAACGTTTCCAGGACTGCAGGTCGAAAATCCTTACATCACAGATATTAATCACACATCAGCAAAGCAATGTGCACATCGCTCAGAGCTGCAGTTAAACGCTTCAGTGTAGATGTCAGGTTGTCAGGTCTTGTCAGGTTTTAATTAGTTTCTTGAAATTATTTTTTTTCACTTTTTCAAGACTTTATGGACAAAGCAAGTATGCACTGCTATTTAGTAAATTCTGATCACAGATCAAAGATGGTGGGGTTCTGTGCTCTACACCCCAAAAACCATCACTTACACTGAATAAACAGTATTACTCTTGGTGATCTTCTGAACCTTCTCTAAGTTAAAGGTTTCTTTTCCCAAATACTTAAAATGCTTAAAATGATAAATGTACAAAGAAAAAAGAACAAGAAAAATAGTTTAAAAATTCTGTAGATTGCAGCAAGTATGGTAGTGTAAGGTTTTGGAGATTCAGTTAGAAAATTACTGAAGTAGAATGACTTTATACACAAAAGTCTACATACAAAAAAAACTAAATTTTAACTTACCTCATTACTAATTAAAAATGCTGTGTCTTTAAAGTCTTTGGAGCTTTTGTCAGACATTTGACTTGTGTAATTAATTCTGACCAGATGCAAACTTCCAGGAAAAACTTTGGCTGGAATTTAAATAAAAACAGATTTAATGAGGAACTCTGAACTGACTGCTTATCCTGTCATAGGGTTCCAAACAATTCAGTCAAACCTTGCGATTTCTTCTGTGACAACAAGTACATACATTAATACAAAAGCTATCCCTAGATTTCAAAAATGTGTTTTGGCCATGCAGGTAATTGATTAATTGATTTTCAGGACTTACATATTAACTTATTTTGGAAGCTGTTCAATATTTACCTTCAACACTGAATGCAGTTAGATTAATACAGCAAAGACATAGAGACAATATGAAAATACTCAAGGACTGTGGTTTTCCTGCTACTAGTATACATATGCACCTGTTACAGAAAAGGAATTAAATTATGGTGGTATTCAGGGCTCCTTACATGTGTATATTTTTCAGAAACAATTTTGTACAGAATAATACTTACCATCCACACAGTTTCCTAAAGAATCATAGTAGAGACCAGGCAGACACTGACAGGTGTAATTGTTGAAGAGATTCACACATGTGCTTCCAAAAGGGCACAGGTCAGGACTGCATTTTCCTGCAGTAAAGCCAGCACAAAGGAAAGAGCTGTTGGGTCTCGGAATTAACATCCACATCAGTATAAACAGTGTAAAATTAAGACTTGTCTTACACTGACAAACCATTAACACATTTGTGGCCACTGGGTAAGTAGGTGGGAGTAGCTGCAAGGAAAGCATCGATCTTCATCATGTCACAACATTGTTTCCAGGTTAACTTCAATCTCTAAATGATTTACAATAAAAACGGGCTGGTACATTAGGAAGTAAAATGTCTGAACTGAGCATCACTGCAAAATTTTACTACATCTTTATCAGCACAATTTCAGCAGCAACTGACTGTCTGTCCTTTGTTGTGCTTCCAAGCTGTGATGTTAAGAACGTTTGTTTTCTGAAGTATTGTTCTTGCCCATGGGTATGAATGTGAATGGTCAAACTCCATTCTGTATCTAATCTCTGCTGTGCACAAGTGGATGTTTGCTTATGAAGCTTGCTGAAAAGACACATCTGTTAATAGTGATTCAGAAGGTAAAGGTAAGAAATGTGCATTACTCAGCCCCACTAAACAAATGTTGCTATTGTTTAAAAAATGATCATGTCAGCAATCTAGCCCCTGCTCCTCCCATTTTCTAAACGCATTGTCAAGAAGTACATCGCAGTGCAGAGAAAACAAGACAAAGAATATAGTACATTCCAAGATGGACAGCAAAACGGGGCACAAATCTCTCATGGGCTAAATGAAGATGGAAACGGTAATTCCTGACAGTGTCTAATTTTCAAATGAAAGTCAGCCCCAGTGGAGCAGACAGGTACGCACTGGAGTGGGTGGTACTCGGAGGTGGGGAGGTCTGGACTGTGGTGGACGTGTCCTCAGGATGTGTGGTGGGAGACGAGGACTCTGTGCCGGGAGGAGAGCTGGGCGAAGACTGGACTGTACTGGTATTTGAGGTGAGGCTGGTACCTGCAGTAAGAGACAACACCTTGTTATTCATTTCCTGATCTTCCACCTGTGCTGCAAGACTAAGCTGCCCATGGGTATGGATGTGAATGGTTAGACATCATTCTTTATTGGATCTCTGATCTGTACAAACAGACTTCAGCAGATACAGATTGCCATAACTGATTAATTATATTAGTGAAGGGTTCTACTGCTCAAAGATAAGCCATGTCATTCTAATGCCCTAAACACCCTACACCCCCACCCTCTCTTAGTCCACCCTTATTCTAAAACTATCCTCAACAAATAGACTGCAGTGCAGGGAAAACAAGTCAGAGGATATAGTACATTCCAAGATGGACTCCAAAATGAAGCAAAAAAGTTTGATGCACTAAATGAGGGAGGCATTATCTGAAAACTCTTGTGAAGTTGATAAAATAAACTGCAGTACAACACAAAAGGCCAAACACTAATTCCTGACGGCGTCTAATTTTCAAATGAAAGTCAGCCCCAGTGGAGCAGACAGCTACGCACTGGAGGGGGTGGTACTAGGAGGTGGGGAGGTCTGGACTGTGGTGGACGTGTCCTCAGGATGTGTGGTGGGAGACGAGGACTCTGTGCCAGGAGGAGAGCTGGGCGAAGACTGGACTGTACTGGTATTTGAGGTGAGGCTGGTACCTGCAGTAGGAGACAACACCTTGTTATTCATTTCCTGTTCTTCTACCTGTGCTGCAAGACTAAGCTGGACCCAAGCGGTTGAGTGAAACACAGCTCTGTCTGGGACACCTGTTGACTACAGCTTGTTGCCCACTGTCGTCAGCCTGCTCACTGACAGGCCTGATGGGCCCTGACTAAAGTTTGGAATTCAGAGATCAATTCGGTGCTTTACCTGAACAGGAGTATGTGAATACCAGACCTTCCAATACACTTCACTCCTGCACAAGGCAGCTCCATGGTTATACAACTGACAACAGGAATGAGTGGCTAAACAAATAAAGGGCTGGTTTCACTTTTTCACATGGATTGGACAGTCTGGTATTCTTACTCTTCATTTCGCACAATAAGTATACTAAATACTACAAATCCATTTTCTTAGCTTTCATTGTAATAATTGAATTAATCATGAATTAATTAACAGTGATGAAACAGCTTCCTGACAAGTAGTCTCTGGCTCCCTGTCATCAGGGATAAAGCAGTTAAAAGGGAAGGATTAACTGATTAACTTCTGTACAAATTGCAGTTGTCTGGATTCTGCTGGAAGAGAAGCTTTGCTTGCGACCAGGACATGGGTAATTTAAGCTGGGCCCATGATAAAGCAGGACATGCAGTGAAATGAAGAGGACTGCTACATACCTGTAGGAGTCATTGTGGTGCCCGCAGTCCCAGGCTCTGTGGTGCTACTGTAACGAGATGTGGTGGTAGCTGAAGACTTGTCAACCTCAGTGGTAGAGGCTGTGCTGAGAGAGGTAGCTGTAGTAGGTGAGAAGGAATCTGTGATGGTGCTGCTTTCTGTGGCTGCTGTTGTGTTGTGGATACTGGTGGTGGGAGATTCAGGAGCTTGAGTAGTGGCCGGCATGCCTGTGCTGTTTGTTGTAGTTTCTACCCCTGTAGTTGTATGAGCTACAGGTGGGGTTGTCAATGTAGTGGACATCGTGCCAAGAGTGCTAACTAAGCTATCATTTCCCTCTTTCGTAGTCATTGTTGTTACTGGGAGGGTTTCAGTAATGGTAGAGGTCTGATCAGTGCTGTTGGTAGAGGTTGTACTTTGTGGCACACTGGTGGTCGAAGTGGATTCTGTTGATTCTGGTTTGCTGGTGGTTCCAAGTGTGCTGCCAGATTCTTGCGTAGGATATGCTGAAGAGGGCGTCCTGGCAGTGGGAGACGTGCTCGGTTCTGTAGATGAAACGTTCGAAGATGTGCTCTGTGCTGAACCAGTAGTGAAACCATCAGTTAGACTTTGGGGGGTTGAAGTCACAGTTGTCACCAAAGTAGTTGTCTGGGTGGTCTCAGCACCTTGTGTTTGGCTTGATGCTGTGCTGCCTACAAAGAATTAAAACAAAAGACTTTAAGCTAGGTAACTGCAGTCAGTGATGAAACATTTGCATGATTTTATTGTTTACCGTGTACTTTATGATGTACTGGACTTTGAGAATGAACTTTGAGATTATTACAGGTTGTGTCCAGCCAGCCTGCAACAGCTGACTTCATACTTGCACACCCAAGTTACACCCTAGTGCCACAGTCACCAGGGTTAGGCCTGATACCTGCCCACAGGGAAGACAAATTCACAGTCTGTAGCTATCAGACTGAGGCCTGGGTTACATCCCACCTTTGACCTTTTCTGTCAACTGGAAAATTCCAGACCTTCCGATTCAGTGGCAGCTTTGCATGAGGCTGACAGAAAAAAAAGCCTCTGAAAAAAACAGAACCAGATTGTATTTTAGGAATTTGCTGTCTGCAGGAAGATAGTCTTGATTTTATCCAGGCTATTAAACATGCTGTTTTTTTGGTCCTTGGGAAATGCCGCATTGAGCAGAAACGAGAATGTCTGAACGTAATCACTCCTTGAACTTTCAACTTCCAACTTGGGTTCGTGTCGACTCAGTGGAGGGCACAGCTGTTGTCAGGGTGGTCTCAGAGTTTCCTGCCTGCGTTGCTGATGTGATGACTAATGCAAAAGAATAACACAAAAGTACATCCTGAAATGGTGAGTCACCATTTGAAATCACTCCAGGGGTCTCTAAAGTGTAACTCGGAATGACCAGTTGTAGATTAAAAAGGCATGCAAGTGTTAAAAAGTCCACAGCAATGATTTTAATTAATATCATTATCTTCATCCTTCTCTTCTGTTATATTTATTTGCTTATTGATGGAAGCACAGGGACTCTTATCAGGCAGTCCCAACACAAAAACCAAAACTAACCTTGTGCTGCCAAATACTTAAAACATATTTCCCTAACGACAGACAACTTTACAGGTTACTCTTCAGATGTTTATACCTGAAAAGGTAACAGACAAAAAATACATTTTTTTCCATTGATCAGCATGCAATTAATCTTTATTTGTAACTTTGTGAAAGTATGCAGAATTAATCGTTTTGTTGGTAAACATAATCACGGCCTTCTCTATTGAAAAGCAGACACGCCACCAGCAAACAAACCAAATAACTTATTCGGAAGACAGCAGGCTAGGATTTGCTAGTATTATGCTCTTTGTAGGTCTTCAATCCCTTTAGTTACTGGGCTCCTATCAGGGTTAAGGTCTGAGACAAGATTTACAACCCTCCACATTTGAATAGTGTCACTGGATTCTGTGTGCTGTATGAAAAGACTAGATACAAATTCTGCTGTCTCTTATGTATCCTTTCAATCTCCATCTCCAGCAAGTAGCATATACTGTACATCAGATCCGGAGAATGCTGTGCACACATGTGCACCAAAGGATGTCAGGAGGGAGCACAGATCCGTGTCTTGTAGCCCCCCGCACACACGATCGTCTCCAAGGTCAAAGTGTTGTGCAGATGAAACACCTGTTCTACCCTCCACCCAGCCAATGCAACGATTCGCTATGTGGGCTGAAGAGTTAATCCACCCACAGCCCTACACATTTTTGGAAGCAGTCTTCACTCGATGGAATGAAATTCAGAAAAGTAAGGATCGGTGTCCTGAAGATATTTCTCTGCTCAGCTTTGGTGGTTTATTAAGGGAGACTGGTACAAGCCTGAATGGATATCTCCTTAAAAAGAGCACATCTCTTGGGAAAAGGTCCTCACTTGATGCTCCACTGGAAGTAGACTTTCAAATTGACCTAATGTAATACTTCAGAGCAAGTGTTTAATGACAAGGGACAATTAGGGTAAGACATGAAAAACAGCTTTAAAATACTGTATCTAGAAAACTAGATAAGACTCTTTACCCAAAACACAAAGAACACTTACAAGAGCCACTCTAGGAAAAAAACAAATGGTTCATGCCATAAAAATGCAACTATAATACAAATATTTCAGTAAATAACTCCACCAATCAAGGCTCAACAATAGCAAAACCAGTGCACTGTTATATCTGAGAGCCCAGGATTTGAAAGTTTACTCTGGGAAAAAAAGTATGAGAACCACCTGAGTGCAGGCCTCTCAGTCTACACAGCTACACTGTCCTCTTATCAGTACGACAGCTGTTTAAGATCCCACTGCACTTGTGATGAAAAACAAAGCCAAGGAGGAGAGTCCCCGCTCTTTGTCTGCGTCACAAGATTAGATTACACTTTCTTATAAAAAGCCATCCTGGGCTTTTTCAAGGCTCTGCAAATGGAGCAGCAATATACTGCAGAATTTTTAAAAGCAATGTGAGAGTGTATGTGTCCAACACACCTGCTGTGTCAACAGCAGCAGCTGACTGGGCATGGTCACCTCCAATTTACACTCTAATGCAGCAAATATAGGAACCGTTACAAGCAAGAGGAAGCCATTTAGCCCATCTAGACCATCCAGTAGTTAGTAGCTGCTGTAATTGATCTAAGAATCTCAACCAGACATTTCTTGAAAGATGCCAGGAATTTAGCTTCATAAACAGTTTGATCCAAATTCCCAGTCCCCTTTATTTAAAGACATGTCTCCTGTGCTAAATAGAACATCATTTTGAATGCACTTCCACTTGTGTAGTTCATGTTCCTTTGTTGATTTAGAAGAAGACCACTGGGTTGATTTAATCGGTAATTTAAAGGATGCTGAATACTTCTATCAGGTCCCCTAAAACCATTCAGTTATTTTAACCTGTCAGTGCAAGACATTCCTTTAAGCCCAGGAATTTATCTGGTCGCTCTTCTCTGAATTCATGGAAAGTGGTGACCAAATTTGAGCTAAAATCCAGGTGTCACTAGTTCAAGCCTGGGTCATGTCAATAGCCAACAACGGATGAGATTCTCAGAGTAGAGCACAGGAATCGCTAAGATAAGTGCTCTTATGGCTTTCTGGTGAACAGCAACTCCTTTAACTTGGCAGGTGTCTGCAGATGTCTAATGATGTCAGTGAGAGATACAGTACTCCTTCAGTTGGCACTAACTCCTCTGTTAGTGCGTCAGGTGACAAATGGTTGAGTAGGTGGGCTTAATTCAAGGAGCTTGTCTGCATGTCTTATTCTCTCCTGAGTGGGATCATGTAATAGTGGAGGAAAGAGGAGTTTGAAAAATGACATAGTTTTAGATTACATGGGTATACAAAGTAACATAATTTTTAGGAAAAATAATAATAATATTACCTTTCTCTGAACTGTAATATTCCAAATGGACTTTCCATTAGTTAGACACAATGAGGATGCTTGAGATTTGCTACCTGCAGGGCACGGGTTTCTGTTTATTCAAAACAATATGTGCGTCATGCTTTGTGAAGCACGACTGGGAACAGAACCTCTTATGTCTGACTATGACTTATCTCCTTCCTCCTGGTTTTGTCTGGAAGGTTTATGAAAGATCACAATATAGAGTGTTCTAGTCATGTTAATTAAGGACCCTGCAGAAAAAATGAATCTGTAACAATTGTAAACGTCTCTGGAAGACAATCAGTACAATGATCAAGGAATGTGAGCAGTCAGAGGAGACGTCTCTGCCTGTGTTAATAGGTAATTTGATAGGAAGACTAACGTCCAGAGGTTAAAATCTGTGTGGGCCCACCAGATTCTATTCCCTGTGAACAGAGAGGCAGCATTGTGAGGCCTGGATACCTCAGGCACTGCAAGGTGACCTCTCATAGGTCACAGGGGACACTGTCCCAAGAGTAAACACGCCTGGAAACCGCCACTACATCGACAAGCTCCAATTCCTCCCCAGCACAGAGTTTCAGAAAGGCTATGCTATAAGCAGTTAAGACGTTTTAACCACTCAGGAAATCCTGGTCATCACGATTTGCTTGTTTGCACCAGTGCGTGTTTCAGTTTTAAACATGTGAAGACGGCTGGCTGAATCCAGCCTGCTGACACTTCCAGCTCAAACGCTGCAACAAGCCTATCGGCTTCAAGAACAACCTGGCGGATTTAAAAGTAGTTTGTCTCCCATGTAATTCAAACTCGAGGATGAAAATAGCTGTTTTTGTGATAACCCAGCCTTTTCTTAATTTCACGCATTTGTAGTGCAAAAGTTGTATAAGTTTACAAATACCTTCTGCCATCACGTACACTGGGCTGGTCAGTACAGGTAGGGGAAACAAGGCTACTGCTGTGAGAACGTCCACTCAATTCTCTCTCAATCTTGCCTCCTTAAGAGCTCCACTTCATTTTTTTTCTTTTCAAAATTACGTTTTTCAATTAAAAACTATGTTTTTCACTTTTACTTCAGTTAAAGGACTTTCACTTAGCACTGAAATGTCAAGAGTCAAAAATAACATCTGGTGGCACCACACTCACACCAGAGAAAACCGCCTGCAAGCAGACTCTCTTCTTCAGATATGAGAAGTAGCAGAAGCCCTAAGTAAACACACACTGTGACGACATTTAAAGTAAACACAGGTGACAAAAACAAGCATTAACCTGCCTTAGCACTTAAAATACTCCACCCGGAAAGGAACAGCAACTACTATTACTGCGTTTGAAGCCATATTAGTGAAGAACAGCGAAACCACCTAGCAATTCAAAGCCACAGTTGGTTACACCCTACTGGCCTAGATTCACTGTAATCTGAGCACCTGCTTCACAAAAGTGACTTTTATTTCTTTGGCAATAGAAGGTACGAAGTAAAAAGTCACGCAAGTGGTTAAATGTATGGGTGTATGTTTTCCGAGTAGCTGCATTTATTGAGAACATCAATCAGTTCTGCCTGAGCCCAGAGCTGCTCAAAGGTTCATTCTCCTCCTGCAGGACTGCATCAGCACAGCTACATCTGCAACCAAGGTTGTGTTTTAGTCTCATGTTTGGAATATCCATCATCCATTTTCTGACTGCTTCATCTGATTCAGGGTTGTAGTGGAGCTGGTGCCTAACCAAGCAAACAATGGGCACAAGGTGGGGTATCACCTTGGATGGGATACCAGTCTATCATAGTGCAGACATATGTGGGACATACCAATTGTCCCACAAGCCAATTAACCTACTAGTATATTTTAGGACTGCTGAAGTAAACTAGAGTTCCCAGAGGAAACCCAAGCCAACATGGGGAGAACATACAAACTCCCAATAAAGAGATCCCAAAAGAAAGCCCAACAAAAAAGCAAGTTTCTTAAGAAGGAGGAGATCAACTCGCTGTCTCGCCCCACTCTGATAAGCTGCGATCAATCAGACCACTGCAATCCGAGGAGGCATGTGGTGGGAGGCTTGGCCTGTTGCCAGGCCAGAGGGTGAGCACATCTCGAAGATCAAAACCCCCCTCGCTGACAAAGAGCAGGCCTCTCCAATCAGTCCTCATCCCCAGACTCCCCCAGTGTCTTCAGGTTTCTTGATCTAGCCCAACTCTTTCTGGCTTAGTGTAGACAGACCGTTTTAACTGAACATTTGTCACTTTTTCAGCTGTTAAAATAAATTGGACAGGGGTTATAAATCAGTGCTGACACTGTACCAAGAGCTGGTTTCCTCCTCTCCCCTCATGACCTGTTGTGTAGTGGGCTAGCTGGTGTGTAAGGACTGCTGTACATCACCACGACAGCGGTTCCACTTGAGTGGGGCATGAACCGGGTCTGTGCACTTTAGGACCCTCTGGGAAAAAAGGTGCTACATAAAATACCAGAAATTATAAGCGTTGCTTCAGAAAGCAAGGATGCAGAGTTTAAGCAACTGAATCCTTAAAGATTCCATCTGAAGCAGATGATCTGATACAGTGCAATTAATTAGAGTATAAGAAAACAATTTGAAAATATCAATAAGAGGAGATCTATTAGACATCTTGCTGGTATGATTGCTGGTAGGTAAGTAAGTTGAAGGCAACGAGGTAAATCTTCTCCTTCTGTCTTAAATGCATCATTTCCTTATTTGGACTTGTGACCCAGCTGACCGTCTCCCGTCAGTGAGATTGAAGTAAATCGCATTAGTGGAGAAAGAAGCACGGAATTACTATCATACTAGACCTGCAGCTAAGTTTACACTCTGCCTGCCAGGACACAGAAAACCCTGCTTATCCCCTCCTTTAGGCTTGTGACAGAATGATCCTCAGCAAGTAGAAGCCATTTTATTTATTAGAAATGCTGGCTGGATAACTAAATTCAATCCCTCTGCCAATCTGCCAAGGTTTGTTTTGGGCACAATAACTAAAATTACATTTTGCACATGTCTCTATTGTTACTGTTGACCATGATTTGAGTTTGATTCCAGAGATGATCACTTACTTAAAGCAGATGCACAAAAATGCAATGCCAGAATAATCTCGTTGTGTCTGTAACCCTGGAGCTGGACAGCCAGGTTATCTTTTACTAAATATGTCAATGGCTGCTCCAAACACACCATTCAGAGCACTGCTGGAATAAGAACATATATATATACAGTAAGGATATCAATTCTTTACTTCTCTACTATAAAAAAATGACAATGAAAGAATAAGTATAACAAGTAGGTTTTGTGGGCTTTTTAATTTTAGAATGGGTTAGGATTGGTCCCTAGTTTATAGTTTATAGTTGGTTGAATGAACTGTGTAATATATATAGTTACAGTTACCTGTAATCGCGATGCTTCATTGTGCAAAATGTGATTCTTTTAATCAACTTGACTAAATCCATCAACTTGAAAAAAAAAAGTCTGTGCAAGGATTATATTTTATTTTAGCCTGTCTCAGGTAGAACAACCCCTTAAACAAAGAGGGAAGAGTTACAAAAAAAGTCTATATAAGGAAATGCTAAGTGTTCTTAACGGTACTGCAGTATTCCCAAATTAATCAAAAGTACACTGCAGGAATTTGAGCACGAGCTGTGTTTCGCACAAGACGCCTCAAGGTGTAACATGTAATAGTGAATCATCTCATTATTTACCCTCCTCCAGCTGATTTCCTTCTATTCCCAGAAAAGATACTCTACCCAGAGCCCAGCAGGGATTAAATGGTACACATTAGGCTAAAGCAAGTCCTATCCCGATCCAAAGAAAAACCTCACAGTATTTGGCAGAGCACTGAATCTGGAGCTGGAGGCCACTGGGGCTCCAAAAGAAAAACTGGGATCTGGCACCACTAGAGTGGGAAAAGAGAACAAGTTTACAAACAAGAGCCATCAAGTCAATCTGGTAGTTAGTAACTAACAGATTCAAGGATCTCAACCAGACACTTCCTGCAACACAGCTGGGCAGCTTGTTCCATACTCCTACAACACTTTGGGTACGGAAGTGCATTCCGTTCTTGAGTTTAAATGTACTTCCTCTTTGGTTTGTGTTTCACGGTTTATTCTGAAATAAACTGACTTTGTCAGTGCCTTTTGTATTGAAAACCTGTTTTCACATTCCCTAGGTTCTCAGCATTGCAGTCATTAAGAACACCCTTGAAACTGTAGGGCATAACAGAAAAACAATTAAGGGGAAGTTGATAAGTTAACTGTTATGTACCTTCTTCCAGTAGGTTCCTGTTGCTTTCTCTAAAGCCCCCCTCAGTCCCTGAACACAGCTTCAGTCACAAAATCATATTGATGTTTCACCCTGAAAGCTTTGTTTCTTTTAATAACAAAGCAGCCTGCAGTGTCACGCACCCACATAGAAGAAAGGTCTAAATACCTCAGGGACTGACGTGACTGCTGTGAGAATCTGGACCATTTCACCGCACCGGGAAGTGCTCATTTTAATATGGCCAGACTCTCCAACTCGATTATCTCAGAGTGGGTTCCATTAATGGGCCTTTCCACCCATCCATTTACTAACCGCTTCGTCCAATTCAGGACCGCAGGGGACCGCTGAACGGGTCACCAGCCCATTGCAGGGCACACAGACACAAACACACACGCACTCACACCAGGGCCAGTCTTCCCATGAGCCAAATAACTACCGGTACTGTTCTGTGGACTGTGGGAGGAATCCTGAGCACCCAGAGTAAACACCAGTGAACACGGAGCGATCGTGCACACTCCACACCGATAGCACCCCCGTCCAGAAATGGACGCAGAGCCCCATACTGTCCACTTCTCATTGACCCTCAGTGTTAATGCAATTACAGAGCCTTCAGAACCGCAACCTCGCACATTACTCTGCAACAGGCAAATTTTTTTAATTCTTCATTCGATTACAACCAGCCCTTTAATCCATGTCACAGGGCATTTACATTTTTCCGGCACTTGAGTACACTGCGAGAAAGAGCAGATTTGCTGCTGCAACCGATCTGCAAAGATTGTGTAAGATGAAACGGCTGTGTCTTTCACTACAGAACAAACTCAACCCTGATCTGATGAAAACTCACTCACTTGATCTGAAAGAGCCCATTCAGAGAAGTCCTGGCTGGTTCCACAGTGACAATCCGCTGGTAGACCCCGCATCTGGACTCCATAGCCCCTTTGTCATGCTGACTCCAGCAGTGCCCCTCAGTGAGTCAGGTCAGCCTTCCCACGAGGAGACCTTCAGGCTGCCTGTCTGCATTTCAACATCACCCCCCCCCCCCCTCTCCAGCAGCAGCTTATCTGTAAAGTACTGGTGCATTAGACTAGTAATAAAGAAAGCTAGTTCTAACCCTAGAATACTCTATATGCACCTTTGCAAATCTCAAACAATTTAGCAGCTCTGTTTCCCAACAGCAGGATCATTATTTAAATATTTTTTCGCAAACCAAAGTGAGTTCCAGCAGACCAGGTCATAGTCTCTGTGGTTTTGAATCCCATGGCATTCTTTCAGATCCCTGTGACAGAACAGTTTGCTTTTCTTTAGTCTGATCATACCTGCTCCACTCCAGTGTCTTTAATTCTGTTGAAATGCAACACTGAGTTTCTGCTGGGATGGATGAAAACAGGGACTGCTAAAATGGCAATGTACAAGCAGAATATTTGCTACTGATGACATCATTCAAAAGTACCCAGAAATAACACACGTTTTGAAACCATTTATGTGTTTGACTTTGGCTTAAAAACTAAAATCTGCAGGATTTATGGGAAATTCACTGTTACTATACATTTCTTTCATTGCACAATGACCTCACGCAGGAAATTTTTTCCTTTTGAACAAGCCGAATGAAAGGCAGAAGGTATCTGCTCACCCAAAACCAACTTTATTACACCTCTGGTCACAGTGCAGATGCTGTCATGGAGAACAAAGACATTTCCTAACTTTTTTGCTCCATTGGGAAACTTTCATCCCCAGTTTCCCTGATCTTATATATTGCAGTAAATGTTTAAAGTGAAATCCTAGCAAGAGCCTATTAACCACTGAATTAACCAACTGAACACATGTAATGTGAATAGAATTCAATGAGCTTCTACAGACATACAGAAATAAATAATAAATAAAAGTATTATGTAATGTGCTACATGTTTTAGCAGCCTGCAAAGCAAATTTTCCATCTGGGACAATAAGTGAGTATAAGCATTGTGTATCCAGTCTATATAGCTGTATCAGATTTGGGCCTTTGTTCTCATGAAAATTCTCATGTAAGATACACTTTCATTACCAGTTGCTAGGAGAATTCGATGTACCAAGGAAGGAATCACTGTCAAATAAGTTTATCAGTGAAAAACACTGATAGAGATAAGGGAGCACAGATAATTAGGTCTGCTACTTTAATTTTGCAAAGCTGCAAAAAGCTTTAAACTCTGAATCCTTAATGTGGGATGCTGCAATATAAAATTAAATTGCATCTTCATTTATATTTTGCATTACAAAGCGGAAAATTATTCACTTTTTATCTTTTTAAAGGCTCAATGCTATTTTCCATACATACATACAAATGGAAAAAATTTCAGCTACCCTGTCGTAAATCCTTCATCAGACCACAGGTCCTGCGGTGAAACAACAAAATATTCCAGCCCCAGAAACCTAAAACAGCCAACCGTGATAATGATGTGGAATATTTCCTTTTTCAAGAGGAAAAGCCCAGCAGTTCCAGCTAGCACAAGAGAAATATAGGGTGAAAATGGTTGGGTCAGTAGGTCACCATCTGCACGAGACCAAATCACCTCTCTGAAAATAACATCATATAAAAATAGTAACAGACACTACTGGAGGAAAAAAACATGTAACAAAAACTTTCACATTCTACAGCGAACAGTCCATCTACTGGAGTAATGAAGGAGCTCTGTAGTTATTACGCATTTAAAGACACCAATGAATTCACCTTCTGTAATATGTTTGGGTAACTTGCTCATATCACCCACCACCCTCTGAGTAAACTAGTGCTTCCTGTTCTCCCCCCTGAACACTCCATATCTTAAGAAAACAGTATTAGCTTTTGATTTTAAGTTTCCTCAAATTATTTTACTGAAGAAAGTAGTGTACATTTACACTTAGGGCTATGCACTTCACACCAGGGGGTAGTGGGTTCGAGTCCAAATGCCTGAGATCCTTAATATCTCCAAAATAAAATAAAATTGAAATAAGGAATACCGCCCCTCCTTTATTATCCATTGACCTCTGCTAATAGGTTGGCAGTTAAAAAAGTACAGGACCCCCTCTGGTGATCATTAACCACAAGCTTTGATCAGCTGAGGTCTGTGTTTCTCTTTCTCCAGGTTTTAGCCCTCAGGGTTAATCACTCAAGCACCATTGAGAAGATCCCCCCCCACTCAGACCCCCTCCCTGGAAAAAAGCTGCCCACTCACAGGACACACCCCATCGCATCGAGTCTCATTGAGAACTGTCAGGAATTCCCATCTTCCCCTTTCTTTCCTGAAACAAACAAAGCCTAAGCCAATTCAGCCACACAAACAAGTCTGAGGTTCATCCACTCTCAATGTCAAACTACCACGTTTATCGTGTGGTTTCGGTAGTTTCATGGAGAGGCACTTGACATACCTAGGGACACACTGAAGGCCAGATGCTTTCCAAAATTGTGATTTTCAGCACTCCATTGCCAATAAAAATGAGCTGGTTTAACTTTTTATTGCCACAATGTCAGGGTTTGTTCCTTACAATACAAGGAGATCTCCCATGTTTTTATGTAACTTTGTCTCAGAGCGACTGGTTAAAAACACATTTCTAAATTCACCAAAACCTGCCTCTGCTCTCAGTTATTTTTCTTGATTGTGAATTTGTACATTTTGCTTTTTTTCTAGAAACACACGTGCAGGACTCCTTGCACACTATATTGACATTCCAATCTTACAAGGTCTTCACTACGGTATTGAAAAATAAGAACTTTGCCTTGTTTATTATGTAGCATAAAATAACCTATAATAACAGAACAAGAAAAGGTGCAAATGGGAGAAAGCTATTTGGCCTATCTAGCTCATTTGTTTCCCAGTAAGATTACTGATCCAAGGATGCAGGCGCCTATTGAAATAATATGACTGGCAAGTTTGTTTCATACTCCTGAGTGACTGATTCCAAACATCATTGTAAATATATTGAAACAAATATATAACTCCATCACCAACGTTTAAGAAAACAAAGAAATACATTATACCTGATTTCTGCAATGGCTTTGCTAATTTCAATATATGTGATCCAGGAATTGTGACATTTCTTGTGCCTTTTAAAAGCTTTCAAAATGACTCAATCCTATTTTTTTTTGCTTGAAAATGTAATCATCTGCTTTCAAATTATAGTAAGGAAGAGAAGATTTAAAGACTTGTTTTATGGCCTTTAGGGGTTTTCACATGTCTCTTTCCCCATTACAATTCTATGCCATACTGCAGCCATGCATGAAACACACATCTCATTTACAGGAGTTACACCACACATTGGCAACAAAATTCAGAACCTTCCTGTGGTTTAAAAGGAATTGCAGTAAAAGATCTGGCACTGTTGATTGACTGCCCTTGTATAAATCAAACCTATCTGCTCCATCAGAATTGTACGTTATAATAGAACTTTCCCTAGCAACAGGCTATTTACAGTACCACCAAAGGAACAAAAACCACTCTCGCAGAACACCTGTAAAGAACTGTAAATTAAAATTTCTCTTTTGCAATCTCATGGCAGTTTTAAATTAAGCTGCAGCTCTCATAAAGCTTATTCTGAGCTTGTTAAATAAAACTGTAATGAGTCTATGCAGGCTCATTAAAACCATGAAATTAAAAGGAACCTCTTTCAAGCAAAGGATGTGGAGGCCATTAATTGAAAACAACAAGAAAAAATGAATATGTAAATGTATACATATACATTGAAAGAGCCACAAAAGCTTAGGTAGACTCTTCCTATTACATATATTTTACATGACACACCTGAAGAAGGCTCTACAGCCAAAACATTGTCTCTTTTTTCTATTATTTTCAACGATTAAACTTTTACATCTGCAGACAGTAGAAAAAATATTTATTATCTTGCCTAGATTGTTCACAGCATAGCTGCAGAGCTCCAATGTCCAATGGCAGAACCCAACAGGTTTCCCAGGTCTCTCTAAATCAGCAACAGCTGAAAACCTCTGAAAAGGTGTTGAACTGGGCAGGTTAAACTAATGCTTAGCTCAATTACTGTTGGTCAGTTAGAGCGGATGTGGAGTAAAAACCTCCAGGACTGGAGGTGATACCATGGGTTCACAGGATGACTGTCCCCACTGCACAGAGTGTTTAACAGACTCAGCAGAGGCATCATTCAAAAAGAATAAGAGATGATCTCCATATCTTGTTTGAGAAGCATATTCTATGTGGCAGCTGGAAAGAGAAACAACAGTGTATTTAGATAATGAAGAAAGAGTAAATGTTTCTTGTATGTTTGAAGTGTATGTTTTGTTTATAGTTTGCACAGTACTAGGGACAACAATGATGTGCCATTGTATTTAGTTATGTTTCAAGGTGGAGATTTTGTTTTTTACAAAATAAAACCAAGGTTTAATAACCTGTGATGCACCTGTAACCTTTCGGCACACACATAGGCTAAACACAAAGGCTTTTTATGTTACCTTTCTCGCTTGCTTCCTGCACTGCCCTTTGACACTGTGGATCAGCCTGACTCAAACAGTGACTGTAGTCCACCAAGAGCTTTTAATACAATCGTCCATCAGTGACAAAGAAAGCACTCATACTGCTAACTCACCCTCCCCATCTTACCCTCTGGGGCATCAGCAGATTGAATGGACTTCTTCCATCGCTGTGGTCTGCAGGCAACCAAGCAATGGAGATAAAAGCACATTTGCATAAGGTGTCAGGTTTGCCTGAGTAAACAAGATTGGCACTGCTGGCCATGCCCTCGTGCCCCTCAGAATACAGATCAGCTGCAAACCACAGCGTGGATCAGAGGAAGTTATACACTTCCTACACTGTCAAAACAATCCACATGAAAATGAGAATCCATAACTTCTGCATCGCAAAGGCCAAAAGGTTTACACCTTGTTCATCTTTAGCCCTAAGCAGAAATAAAAGATTTTGAAACTTTAAAAAAACCCCAACCAGAACATTGCTATGTGCTTATTTTAATAAGCGATCAGATATTTACTGTTAATCATAGTCAAACCATCATTCACCCAAGTACGTGGAAGATGGCATGCAGTGATAAACCGGTAATATTTCTCGTCATCTGGGCTTCTGGGAAAATAAAACAGGCATCCATGTTACAATCTGTAACTTAGTGGAAAGTAACACTGAAGAAGCACAACTGAAATGTGACCTGCTTGATTTGACCAAAACAGAACTGCAAGCAAAGTTCAGCTTATTTTTTAAAAACAAAACAACTGCATTCCTGAACTCAGTTACAAATTTTTACCCCCCCATAAAACCCGAAGTGAACATGTCCAGATTGCCTGTTGCAGGGAGAAAGGGACCTTGAAGAGATTTTAACTGAGGAGTTACAAATTCACCAAAGGCCTGAGCCAGGTTCATGCGTTACCAAGGAAACCTCCCTGGCTACACAGAAGGATTAGAGCGCATTCCTCAAATACTTTGTCACACTTCAGGCACCTCCATAGTCTGATTAAACTGCTGACACGGAGACTGGCCTGTTCACAGGTTAACGTTCCAGTACTGTAAAGGACAAGATATCTACAATTAAGTAGCCAAAGGGTCTGGGCTTTGCCAAACTGTGCTCGATACCTGAACCGTTTCAAAAGTAAAAAGTGAGGTTTAGTGTTCTTTCTTATTTTAGGTTTCACTTTTAACATAACACTCGTTTTAGTTTGCTTTATTAAAAAAAAAATAAGACCGGCATATCGTTTCAAATTTGGCTGACAAATCAGTGTTAAATAAAGCAGGAGAGCTGAGTCGAGAGAGGAACAGCCAAGAGTGTCAGGGCTGCAGAGGAACAAGCGAAGGTTAATTCCACTCTGAAGGGGAGAGTAACGACACAAAGCATTTCTTCTGATGAACTTTTTTCAGATGTGCTCTAATGCATGTAGTCAAGCTACAGAAAAGTTCCAGTATACCGGCTTTATCAGTACATCTGACTCACACAGAAAGACCTTCTGCAACATACAACATGCAGTACATTGTTGTGCAAATATTATACGTGACTGTAAAAATGAATGCTTGTATATAGTTCTTCAACTTGTCTGGGTGTTCAGTATCAACATGACTCACACTCCAGAAGTACACAAACTGACAACATCCGTTCATTTTCTAACCTCTTTATCCAACACAGGGTCACAGGGGAGTGGATGCCTATGCCAGCAAGCAACAAGCGCAAGGCGAAATATACCCAGGACAGGACACCAATTTGCATTTAAAATATACAGCTACTTTTTAGGGGAAAAAATTATAAAAACAGGCTAGGTAAGACATAAAAACAGATTAAGAGGACTGAACAGTTTGAGTCATGCTCAGTTTCAAATATTTCTATTGTTTGATCTGCAATGAATCATATAAGATACTAAATTTAGACCATATCTAAAAATGTCAT
Source organism: Atractosteus spatula (assembly GCF_055471065.1). Taxonomy (NCBI): domain Eukaryota; kingdom Metazoa; phylum Chordata; class Actinopteri; order Semionotiformes; family Lepisosteidae; genus Atractosteus; species Atractosteus spatula. The sequence continues at coordinate 1,044,894 of NC_142731.1, read as the reverse complement.
CTATGCAGACCAGATAGGAGCAGCTCTAGTAATTCCCTGCTTCTGCCAATGCACTGCTGTTCTAGGCTAAATTTCCTATTACCTAGGTCATGTCTACACTCCTTTACACAGAATCAATCAACCAGACATCTGTGGACCACAGCTAGAGAGTCATACACACCACTGTCAGTCACAACTGTAAGTGTTGTAAGACAGCTTATCTAGAACTCAGGTCATCTCTACACAGTGTACGCCCTCTGCCTGGTTCACAATAGGTCACACAGTGGGCCAGTGGCTTCCACCTCTAGTCCAGGAGAAACTCTTAAGTCTTGTGGTTTTTGCACAGCCAAGTTAAATAAAAATGGGAGGAGGGCGTGTCTGGTACTGAGGCAAACCCACCAGTGTCTCTTCATCAACTGGTCACCTCGTAAGAGCTGCTCAGAAAGCAGGCAAACCAGAATGTGACTCTGCATAGCTGAAGCTGTTGGGAACAGTACCGATGGAGCTGGCTATTTTTAACACTCAGCACTGACTGAAGAAACAATCAGAGCAATTAAATCACCATTTCACAGTGGAGCTATAGAGCTCAGGTAGAGTGAAAGGCAGCAAAAAGTGTTCCATTGCAACAGGCATGGGATTAGGGCTAGTTACTTAAACACCTGCAGTTAAATTACCTGGCTTTTTTTCTTAGCAGTAAGACTGTTAGTCCAAGCAAACTTTGTGTCAAGGCTTAGTAAATAATACATTAATGGCTCATTACACAAAGAGATGTTGGGTTGCTCTGAAACATTTAGTGGACTATTATGGCAAGCATGTAAAGGTTTATTAGAAGCTTTTTAAGATTGCACTGATAGTCCAAACACAGGTGTGCCTGTAAGTATTAGTTTGATAAGTGGAAAATGATTAAAAACTACCATGTGGATACATTAGATTATATTGACCATTCTGGGGATGTGGCTTAAGGGTGTTGTAGACAAGAACTCAACACCTTGAAATCAATTCCCTTGTTAAAGGTTAACACTTCTACATTAAAATACCTATGTTTTATTCACAAGATCTTCTGTTCATCAAGGAAGATAAAGGCTTATTCTCTGAGCTTACAAGTCCCCCTCTGGTTGTTATTACTCTTTGGAAAAAATGAGCTATCTCTCCACTGTTCCATTACATTTCAGGCATACAAAACCCATTGTGATAATACTCCGATTTTTTTGGCACAAGAATTTCTTTCATTTTAGTTTTTAACAGAATGTGCATTTGTATACTTCTTCGTCCTTAATCTTCTTGACAATTGCCTTCGAGAAGTTGTTTTCCAAAGTTGTTTCCTGGGAGAACTTAGGTCTTTCATGACCAGTGTCCAGACAGCAAATCAACGTTATAGCAGTTCCATTAGAACCCAACCAGGACCAGTTGTCACCAACTAGAGAAAAGCGTTGCAATAGATCAATAGTTTTAGAAAAGCAGCTTATAGAAAACAAGACTTCAATGTGCAGTCATTAGGACAACTCCAGGTGAGGCTAGGAAAGACGTAAAAACAGCCCTTTAAACTCACCGCTGGGTTAAACATTAGTCTTATCATAAATACAAAATAAACCCACTCACACCTACTGCTAATAGGTTAAGTGCTTTGACTTTGCATTATTTGTGAAATTACATTTATCTTTTCTAATTTTTTTTGTGGTTGTGGGCTTTTGCTGTAAAACCTACTACAGTAACAGAAACTGTAGATGACATTTTCAGTCCCACTTAAAAGTGCATTGTTCTCCACCTCAGAGGAACATGAATCAATCACATGAACCATCAGACAAGAGGCAGTTCAGCCATCTGAAACTGTTAAAAGCAGAACAGCCATCAGTAGATTACTTCTGGCTTTTAAAATGGGGTATTCTGGAAACTAATCTGTGCCATCTCAAAGTGCGCATGGGCTCAGGCAGAACTTGTTACTGTGTGCCCGCCTCACATACTCCTTCTGCCTTCCTGGTCCCAGTGGTGTGTTTTTATCTCGGGGCAGGTGGAGTCATGGGAGTTTTCAGTTTCTGGGGAAAGGCCAGTCTAGGAATTGGCCTCAGGAATCACTCACCCCCCAGATAGCCCCTCATCCAGGCTGGGCTGTGGTGCACTCTCTGCATGTCCACCCTGATGTTAATTTTGGCAGTAGTTAGATACTGTTACAGGATGTCATTAAGCAGAAGTTCCATTTCCTTTGTTTCTAAGAATGGCTGGAGGCTATATTTTTACAGTCAAACATCAAAGATAACCAGCTGATGTCTCTCTCTAACCAGGCTTAAAGACATTACCTTCCTTCATCACCTACATAGCTGTAGTAGCGTACACTTTCGGTTAGCAGTTGTGCATGCTTTTTTTAACATGATTCTAACATATATCCTAAGTGGTGACACAAACACCATGTTAGTGAATATCTTTTGTGTCATAAATAAAAAGGGTCATAAATAAAAAGGCACTTCTGTTATTGTGTTTTATTGAAAGTTCCCTGTGAACCAGAAGCATTAAACCAAGTTCCTGTTTTTTTTTCCTCAATTAACTTTATCTAATGAAATCATCTGAACCAAAAGTTGTGTTTTTCAAAGCCTCTTAATATTGATGTTTACAAAATGCATCCCCTTTCCAAAGACATGTTTGTCAGGCCAGCGGGTGCAGCTGCAGACCGTACACCATGTTCTGCAGCTGTTCCATAAGGAAAAAAGGGGATTCCCCATCTCACGCTTGAAGCAAGGAGCCCCACCAAGGACAGTGGCTGAATCGCTATCCTGGAGGGCCCCTGGCTGTCTAAAAGAGGGCCCCTGGAAGCAACGGCCTCCTGTGGCTGTTTGTACTGCCCACATGACAGATAAGGGTGCAACAATGTGCCGCTCAGGTCTGTTAAGTCTCCGCAGGATCCAGGAGACAAGGTTATTCCTATCAGGAGGTCTGGATGCCATTGAAGACAGGTGCTGACGAACAGGAACCAGACTGCCCAGCCTTCAAGACCGACAGACAGGATCAGTGATCCACAGCCCTTGGCTTGATTTAGGCGTTAGACTCTCCTTTCGTCTAAATGGCTCCTTACTTTTTCACATTTTTGCTTTACGGAGTGCATGTTTGTGGTATTGTATTTCAGAAATACATCAGAATGAGAATCAATCAGAAAGAAGGCATAATTTGGTGTACTCTACATAAAAAAACAAAGTCTGGTTTGCAAGTTGTTTTATTTGACGTTTTGTTTCTAATAAGTTCAGTTGAGTAATGCTGCCACCTAATATCCCCAAAGATGTTTCTGCCTAACACAATATAACACCTTAGAATACATAACGAATAGTCTCTTTGACTGTACTCATCAACCCTGGTCCTTGAGTGAGACCATCCAGAGGGTTTAAAATACCAGTTTTCTGATCAATGCATATTCATTTATTCATGGTCTTTCAGAGCCGCAGGGTGGTCATGACTCTTTTTTTTGACAACAAGAGCAGCATGATGTCTAACATCCCCCACAGGCTCCCGAGTGAGATTCTGGTCTTTGGCGGCTGTCTGTGAGGAGTCTGCACGTTAATCTCACATTCGCTTGGCTTCCATCAGGTGCTCATGTTTCCTCCTACCTCTGAAACACTTACTGACTAGGCTTCACTGGCATTTCTCAATTTTGCCTTTCTCCTTGGGCCTGAAGTGAACCCCTGGTGCAGGCCCTAGAGTTGTTTTAAAATTCCACATCCCTTTGTTTGAAAAATGTCTCTTACTCTCCAATACTCCCCCCTCCCATAGTTTCCACTGGTGCACTCAGGTTTGTGTTTCACGGTTGTGTCTGAAGAATTCCATGGAAATGGCGTTGTTAAGGATTCTGAATATGCTATTAATAAAGTCCCCTTATAGTCACTTAAGAGTTGGACATTCCTTAATAAAATTCTCACAGTTGCCGAAGTGTAACTCTTCCAGTCCAGGGTTGGCCACTCCAGTTATCAACACGAAAGAAAATTTTAGTCACAATGCATCTCTCTTCAAAAGTTACAGAGAGTGGCTACGTGGGCCAGTGGTTGAGATAAAGGTCTTGCTACCAGGAGTTCTCCAATTCAAGCCCTGACTCTGGCACTGAATTTCTGTGTCAGCCTGAACCACTGACTGACCCTCTTTGTGCTTCAGCCCTCGTACAAACTTGGGCTCCTTATTCTCAGCGATTGCAGCCGAGATCACAGTTCAACTCCAACTCCCTGTTAGCCACTAGGCAGGACAATTTAAATAACTTACTATTAAGAGCAAATTTTAAACCAGCTCTAATTAAGCACATTATTAGTTTCAGGGTTCGATTGAGTAATCCAGAGCTCAGTTTGAGTAAAAGCCAGCAGATGCAGAGGTACTTGAGGATCAGTGTTTAAAAGCATTGCTGTTTTGAAAAGTGAATAGTAAGCCTTTAGTAAAATGTACATATTTTAATTACCTTGCACTCTGTTGCAGAGCAAATAAGACCTGCTTATCTGCCGTCCTTTGTAATGCGGACTTAATGCCAGGTAACAGATGGCACCTGCTAAAATCCTGCGTTTGCCGAGGCGACTCTATAATATCCTATTAAACCTTGTGGTCATCTCCATGTGCTTCCCGGTTACAGAACAAGCTTACCCCTCCTGAGGCACACAGTAATCCCACTGCGTGTGGAAGAGGACTGCCAGCTCAGCACAGCTCTGCTGATTCAGAGGCAGCTGCTGACATTCAGTGAGCGAATTCACTCAGGCAACATGCAGAGAGAAGAGCTACTGTATGGAGTACCGGGGAGTTTGTTTCAGACATCCCACTAGCCTTTTTCCAAAAGAGCACCTCCTGTTTCCAATCCTAATCACGTCTGTTTTTACTTCCACTTGAGCCCCTAGTCACTTCCTTCATCGCTGAGCATGAAGCAGTGACGAAATTCGCTTGCTACCTCCTTTGCTCAGGACTAGAGAGACTCTTGTCATCAGCCAGGTTGCAGGAGAAAATTAAATCTGCAGCCACACATCTTCTACAGAGGAGAAGGGTTCAAACTGCATGTGTTGTCCATAGCACCTGCCATTCCAACCAAATGCTGGTAGTATTTGTTTGTGGTGTCCCTTTTATCTTGTTATTCAATCGATAGGTCAATCATTCGATCTGAGCCACCATCGCAGTACCCCCACAAGAAAGTGCTGGCCTGCCCAATGGAGCCATCTTCCTTGCTCACTACTCTGTATAAATAAAACTCCTTTGTTCTGAAAAGGCTATTTAAAGCGTGATCTCCAAGTGTTTATGGTCCATTATGTATGAGATGTGTGAGAGCAATCACATCTCCTCTCCAGGAGCTGGCTTTTGTTTGCTATCACACCTTAAAGGGGCGGTTTAAAACACAAAATAGGGCACTTTCTTCCTGAGCTTCCAAGAATTGAGCTCGCTTCTCCACGACAGTCTGACTCAGTGAAAGGTAGGCGTAATGGACTTTCAGTGTTATTTAATAGAAGCCGTTTCTATGAGAAGCATCAGGCCAGCATTCTTGTGCAGCCTTTTTAATATGCAAATTAGGATTAAATTCTTCTCGCACAAAAGAACGTCATCTCTTAGTATACAATCCTTTTTCAATCTTAACGATGGGAAACCATCGAGTGAGGATCCGCTAGCAGTATAATTTCCTCCTTCTCCTTTTACACAAACCGTTTCCCACTGGTATAGACCATTCGTGCATGCGGGATTCCAGCTGCGTATCACATTTCCGAGACAACACTGCAATCCTCAGGTGACGACATTACTTTCTCAGATCAAAAGCCAGCAGTTCCTCCGGGGCCAGGTATCAGAATCGAAACCCTTCCTTTCTCCGGGCTCACATTTCACGTGACTCCTGAAAAGATTTTACAAGTGAGCCCCGGGCTTCCTTTAGATTAACAGAATCTGTGTAAATATTAACTGTCCCCCTTTTTACGTCATTTCTTAGACTCTTCAAACGACGTAATGTGATTAATTAGCAAGTGTTCTCTGGACCGGTTCCACGCACCAGCTGTCAAAGAGATGTAATCGGGAAGAAATTAACACCGACGTTTTAACTATTTTGCGACGCAGCTAGAGAAGTCTTATGAATTTAATGAGTCAGTTTTATCTCAACCTGGGCCTAATTATTTTTTTTTTAAATAGGGCAGTATGATGGGCGACACTCGAGGTCTTGTTTGTAGAAAAGGTTTGACTTTCCAACTAAAGTTAAGCGCAAGCCTTTAAACAGTCACCTGCTAACGAAACAGGTAGTATTTCGTTAAAAAAAATATGAAAAATAAATTTAAATACGTTCTTGTTTAGTCTTCTACTCTTGAAAATAACATGCACGATATTTAGAAAGAAATTGGGCTATATATTAATTAATTATTCCTTCTGTTGTGAGAACTATGACATACATATTTCGCTAAAGATAGTGATAAACTTAAAATAGCACCTCAATTATGAAAAGATAAATTGAGCCAGAAAGTTGCGACATCCTCCGCCTTTTGTGTCGATTAATGACACGACTGCTATTGCGCTTCCTAAATTCCAAACTGTGGAACTCGTCAAGTCTATCAAACTCCTTTTGAAGGAGTTAAGCGTAACTTTAATCATTAACTACAGTACAAATGTTTCTCCTCTTTGATAGGCGCGTTGCGCAATACTCCCCTAAGATTTAACTATACTAATACTGATATTCAAGGAGAACACACCAAAGGTATACACATTACGTATTTTACACCTCGATAACACCGACCCTTATATTTCTAATCTATTCGCAATTTCGCTTCGCTGTAATGGACCTTTTGTCCTTGCGTCGCCCTACAGCACCCAACACCTTGAGACGTGTAGTCCTTGCGTATATACCTCTCTGGGACAAAAATAGTAAGCTGGATAAAATGGAAGCATTTTGTGCCACGGGGGGCCCGTACTTCTGGGCTCAGAAGTAGACACGATTTGATGAACTATACTAAACTAGATTGGTATGTCGACACTCATGAATAAATGTAAGCAGTCAGGGAGTTGTGCATATTGCAATGAGCAGCCTGGGACCCCTGCATACAACACTAAACATAAAACTGAGAGGCTACCGTGTCCTGCAGCTTCCCTCTAAGTATCAGACAGGGCCTGACGCTGACGCTTTCATGGAAAGGTGACATGCGGTAGAGGGCGGAAGCTTTTTGAGGCAAATTGACAGTTAACACATTCGGTTATCACTAGCTCTTTTGGCATGACGTATTATACAGTTACGGGCAAAGCATTTGTACAAAACAGAACTGTATTACAGAATATAAATGCAACGCGGTTTGTTTTACGGCACTTTCAATCATGATTGAGTTGCTCTGAGATCTGTCCCCGGCTCCCTGTCGAGCCCTGCGTCTGCTTCCTGATTCACACCGTTTTGCTCTGCGGCGACAACGCGTACGTCTGGGACCGACCAGGATCGGCTGTTCTCTAGGCAATGTTCACATTTTGAACTTCAAAATAACAAAGTCGCCCTTGAACATTTACGCCGGAACCGAACGCTTATTAATCTTAATTCAACTTTCTCACCAGATCCAAAGACGCGCTCCTGCAAAATCCTCACCTAGACCTTATCGTTATCGCTTCAAGAAACGTTATTCTACTTGGTTGACCCGCGTCAGGTTTTGACCTTCTTTCTATTCTGGGGTATATGGCTCGGTAAGTGCTAAACCCATTAGATTGGTTGGGATTTTGCAGGAAACAGGGAACAACTCTGTCGCGGACTGAACCGCTCTGTGGAAAACTCCGTTATCTTGGGTGGTGGTTTTCTGCCACTTCAAAGCGCTGTTAGTTCATGCAACTTTCCATTGGCACGGATGTTAGATATATCCCCCTTTATCAGTCCCAGAACTCCTGACATGCGATTTTTAGAATTCGAGGTATTAAACTGTTGTGGATATATATATATTCTATTCTGGATGTATCACTGGAGAAACCTTTTTTTTTTCTCCGATTAAGTGAATCACTGACAAGTGTTGCCGTTGCTATGAAAACGGCAATGAGTCACTCCAACAATATACCGAAAAAGAGCTTACAAAACAGCCTTCAAGGGAGCGTTATGTATCCAGGAGACAACCTTCGGCACATTTTTTAAACCATTCTACACAAATGGAATTAGTGTAATGGTCTTCAAATACAGTTACTGCCCAGCGACATCGGGGTAACACTACTTATGCTTATATAATGCCCAGCTGGCTAGAATAATCATTGCTCGGGTGCCCTATGTACTGCACTTACTGATAAATTAATATCAGAGAAATTGTACTTTTAGGTCGATTTGTCAGATAAAGGGTCTTTCACAGCTTTCTCGCTGTTTTCCAAACTACACATCAATAGCCAGAAGTAAAGATCTTACCCCTTTCAGGTGTAGTGTCCGTCTGTGCCAACGACGTGGTTATGAGCCAACACAAGACAAGATGCTGAAGCCGAATCATTTTCACAGCCTGGCAGAACGACGAGGCGCACAAATCACCGCCGCTCCTTAGATGTTTGCGTTCAATGGAGCGAAAAAAAACCCTTCAGGACTCGAGTGGCTGAAAGGTGCTCTCTGGGACTCTTCGGGTTTCACGTCTCTCGAAAGTTTCTGCGGAGTTCCGGCACACTGGCCCAGGTGTTTCTGTCTGCTGGCCTCAGCGGGTTCCTAGCGGTTTAAGTGTGGCCACACCTCGCCGGGGCGGGACCTGGACGCGCAACCGGCGCAGCGCTGTCTCCACACTGGAGGCAATGTACTGTAGCCGTTTTAGAAAATGAGATTCAATATGCATCCTTTAAATGAAAAAAAAACAACATTTTTTTTCAAATTCAAGAGAGGTCGACACAGAACTGTGTCAAAGGGAGCTTTTTAAATTCGTGTTGAATATTACCATAAGAGTCAATAATAAAATAGTGACGTTCAACAGGTTAACCTAAAATAGCGAAGTCTATACCTGCATGGAAAAAGAGTTAACTGTTCTTTTTATTTTTTAATTTAATATTTTAGTAAACCTATAGACATTTAACCAAGCATAATTAGTATTAGTATTATAATTACTATATTAGTAGTGGGTTCGCTATAACGCTTATCAGGCAAGATGCCTGGGTTTCTTCGTTAAAAAGAAAACAATGTGTTAAGTGTTATAGCCCTGAGAAATACGCATTTATGATTAGTTAAAAAGCTAATTGAAACGGGATGTAAAAGCTGTAAGGTATGAAAGCATATAGTGATCTTAGCGGTTCCCTTTTTAATGATCAGATGTAATTTCGCAAACTATGTTTTTCATCAAATACGTGGAGTTAGTATCTGTAGCGTTTTAAAAAATCTTGTACAACTCTCAACAAAGTTTCGGCTGTCCATTTCAATGAGGGCTACAACTCAGAGGGCATATAATGCTACAGTGCGGATTTTAATTCGTCCAAAATATACCCCCCCAAATAACACATTTTAAAATAATCAAAATCTGAAAAAAATAAGCGTTAAATCGTTTCCGAAAAGAATTCGGTATATCCTGTGACTTTTGACTTGTGCTGTCGGGAATGTAACTGAATTAATCTTCCACCTGCGTCATTGTGCTCGTACCCTGGTTTCTTCTTCTAATGCTGATGTTTCAGTGGCCTTGAAACAGTGGTCAAGACTCCGGACTCCGGGTCAAATAACTTCCCGTGTAAAAGGATCTCCTGATGGGTACAATAAACGAGAAATTGTTTGCACTTCACTCACCTGATAGAATCCAATAGTATAAGAAATTAATTAAGACTGGAATACTGTAACTCCTCGCTCACAGGGCCGTCTTCTAAGGTATCAGACTGGTTTCACTATGTCCACAACTTGCTCATAGGAGGTCCTCTGAATCAGGATATAACTCCCATCCACTCTACTTTGCACTGGCTTCTACTGTAACATCAGAACAGAACTGATTATACTTTTGTTTTGGCCTTTTTACTGTTAAAACACGAGGTGTGCAATAGAGTCGCTGTCTCTCGCTGCCTGAATCCATTTGAGTCTCTGCAGCTGTCATCTTTTTTATATCTCACTTAAAGACCTGTCCACCCACTAAAGCTTTTGGTGTATAATTTAGTCTTATTCCGACTTTCAATCTGCTATGTTAATAGTTGTTTTAAATTCAATTTAAAGTACTGTACTTTGTGACAGTCATACGAAATAATCAAGACGTGTAAATGAATAAATGATCCAAACCAATTAATACAGTTAAAATAGGGTTAGAGTTAAATAAGCTTGTCATTAAGCAAAATCGTGAAATGTTTTATCACAATTACCTAAGGTAAACTATGCATAATCTTAAGAGTGAAAGAAATACCCAGCATACTTAATGGGGTTTGAATGCTCTTCCACACAATTTCCATTTGTGTCGTCTGGTTTGTGCTTCACTGGTAGGAAGCTCGGTAGGTTTAAGTTTAAGGCCTTTGAGGATGTCTAATTGTTTGAATCAGGTTCCCCGCAGCCTCTATTCAAGATTAAAAACGTGCTTTCAGCCTGTCAGTGCTGGACATCCAGGAACTCACCTGCTGTATCATCCCTGGCTTCTAGAGCAGCGATGTCTTTTTCTTATTTGAACATCATGTTCTAACAGACTTCGTTCTGGTCCACGGTGCAATTTTAACATAACATCCGGTGATTTCAATTCTTCTCTTCCTAATTTCTATCAATGGTCAAGGTTCGGGTATAAGTTGTAAATTAATAATGTTCAGATTGGATACCAAACAAAAAAAAGAGGATGAGCTCATCGTGAAGAAGTTGCAAAGGGACTTCAAGAAGAGTTACACATGATTCGGAGCTGGCAGATGGTATTGCAACGTACAATGTACAGAGCGTTACATGCAGGTAGCCAAAAACATAAATTATATACAGTATAAATGATTATATTCTGTGTATAGCAGTATGTGTTAATCACCACAGATAATTACCATTGTGTTCGCACAAAACTACCCCAAAATACAATGACTCTGCTGTGATCAATGCAAAGCCTGTGTTGCCTGAGCGTGCGGCACGTGTCTCACGAGAAGGTTAAAATGTTTTACAGATTTACGTTTTTTACCGTAATATTTAGAGCATGGTGTTGGACGTTTTATATGTTGAGAACTTTATTTATTTATTCAATAAAAATATCGTATGCGACTCTGTGGATGAGTGAACTACACGTATTCCTCTGAATACAACCGGTGTCCTGTATTTATCGTGATATTCAAAGGATTATCATCGCCCATTGCTAAATGCGTAATAAAACCATTTCGATGTTGTATGGTCTTAGACAGCAAGGTTTTGAGCCGAAATGCCGAAACTAAAACTATTTAACCGAATATTACTGGATCTGCTGTTTACATCACAAGCGTTCTGTGTATGAGACGCACGGTGTGTTTAGAGGGTATTAGACACGGGGGTGGTAAGCTTTTATAACGACGCATCATTTTCGTCTTTTATACTATTTGGGGAAGCAGTAAAAAGCAGTAAATTGTAAGGTAAAACCGTATAACTTAAGCCGAGGAATTTTAAACCTGTACAATTCACTAGTAAGAGAAAACTTTGTCACTTTGGAAACAATTGTCAGCCCAATAAAATCATATGATCTTTTTACCGAATCAACTAATGAAATGCAGAACTATGTAGCACTGAAGTAACTCATTGTAACACGCCTTCTGGTTTTACATTTCCCAGAAACTTCTACTGAGGTTAAGTATTAGGGTGTGTGTGCGTGAAGGTTACTCGATACAAGCCCAGTGGCTGTGATTTACACGGGTTATTCATTCGTTCAGAATCTTGTGAGGAGCAGTGTTTGCTGTCTTCCTGTTTCTTATTGGAAAGACACTCATTCACCCCAAGGAAAATGACTAAGTTTAAAAAAGCTGTACAAGAGAGGGTTTGCTGCTGGATTGAAGTACTCTTATAGTTTAATTTGCCAATACACTACCTTCCTGGATTTTTCATCAGTTTGAGCAGCAATACTAGTGGTCTCATGGGATCATGGGATTCAGAAACCACCAGTCTGGCATTGGATGCCTCAGTACTACGTGATTCCATGTCCCTTGTGCTATGAGAGGTAGATGGGTGGATAGTGCATGTTTGGAGGATGTGTGTTTGTTGCTCATGCCTCTCCTACAAGGTTGGTAGTATGGGCTAGGTTAACTCATAATTAGTCATTTTTAAAAACACAAAAGGTTCAATTTCTTTTGGTTCTCAAACATGCGACTGAATGGCACTGACAAAGTGAAACCTTTTTCAAAATCAATGAGGAAACAAATTAGAGAACACAAGTGAATACTGTGTGGAAGTGCATTTCAAAGTGAGAACACAAGGTACTTCTGCACGGTGTGAGAATATGGAACCCACATTTTTTGAAGGTGATCCTTTTTTCTTTCTCTCAAGAAACAGCTGGATGGTCTCATTTCATCTATGGCTTTTCTTATATTCTTATGATCATACATCACAGACATTTATGATATGCGTGTGTTGGCTTTATCATTCAGCTACTGGAATTTAAAAGTTCACACCTTGGCTGTATACGGGTTGATCTAATCTGTAATCTAATCTGCGCTTGTGGAGTTCAGGGAACAGTAGTTAGATAAGAGTATCTCAACATGGATGATCTGTGTGTGGAATGTAGTGCTTCCCCTTCTCCTCTCACAATTACTTCTCTTGAGCTTAAAGCAAAGGAAAATAAAAAATATATTCTCACCGAATGTCACATTGCTTATAACTCAGCATGTCCTGCTCAGACTCTTGTCACTGGTCCTGAGAGCCAGGTATTTCCCTTAGGTCTGAAATCAAGCATTGATCACTTACACTTATAGAAGTGGAGACAGACTCAACCCTAATAGCTACTAGGGTATCTGTGTGGAAAAAATGTTTTGCAATATTCTGAAAGCCTGGATACTGGCCTTCCTTTCTGTGTCCTGAGTAGAAGTCCAACTGGCTTCCCACCAAACTACTGTACATTCAATCACTGTATACACACTATACAAACATGTCCAACAAAAAAACAAAGGAAATATATATTTCTGTTTTATTGATTAAAAAAACTGGCATTTCACAAACTTCTTCAAAGTGCTGTAGGGGGTAAAGTCTATCATGTCATTAAATCAATGTAATCAGAGAACGAGTGGATGAAAAATGGAAACTTAAGGACACCCTCTTCACTCAGGGTCATGGGGTGAGATATATCAGCAGCCTGAGCCGAACTCTGTTCCAACACATCTGCTAGCTAATTTATATATTGAACAGTCTGCAGCACAAGGGCTCACACTAAATGACAGTGTAGTTCCTGCTTAATGCTGATAACCTGGTCCTGCTGTTGTCCACAGAACAGGGCCTGTAAGAGAGCCTGGCACTGCTGGAGCAGTACTTTCAGACCGGGACAGTGACAGTCAATCTGGACAAAACCAGTCATGGTTTTCCAGAAGAAAGAGAGACCTCAGGGAAACAGGTGCCACTTCACACTGCACAACAACGCATTGGAACACACAACCAGATACACATACCTTTGTCATCAGGGAGTTTTTATCTGGCAGTGAAGACTGAGGGAGAAGAACAAGGCAAGCAGGACTTTCTGCACCATAGGAAGGATACTCTACAAAGTCAACCGAGTCCATGAGACTCCGTCTGTGTCTCCATCTCCGTCTCCATCTGTGTCTGTGTCACCAACATAACCGAGTCCATGAGACTAAGTGGAGTTCGCCTGCGTTGTGCTGTGCATGTGGGCGGACTTAAAACACACATGCAGCACATATGTTTACATCTAATTATTAGTAACTGGTAGTATAATACCACAAAATGCTGGCCAGTTGGGTTAAGGATTAAGATTTTGCCCCCAATGCTTTGGTTAGCTGTCTTCTATCTTGAAGCAAGACTAACACACTGTCAATGTGAATGCATATAGTCAAAAACTCTGTGGAGGTGTGGAAGCAGGTACTGTATACACACCATTTGTCCACTCACTGGGAGTGTTCGTTAAACTTATTAAAGTATCATCACCCCTGGCGATCACTCCAAGTTGAGTTTGATGTCCACCTGCGGTCACTTGCGTGCCTTCAGTTGGCTGCAGAGTCCGATGACATGATCCACAATGTGGGCACTGATGTGAGGCTGCAGCGATTGATGTCGTGAGCGAGCTTCCTCTTGCGCTGTTACTGCTTGCCCTCAGCACAGCGAGGTCTCTCCCACGCTGCGCTGACCCTTCACACACAACCCGCATCCGCATGGCTCCATGTGGGTCATTTCTGCTCACTCAGTAGAGCTGACGCGGCACTTCTTAAGGTGTTCTCTGTCACCTTTCAAGGTCTGTTTTGTCCTGATGGAGCACGCTGTCCTTTCTTTAGGTGGCTGTTTCTGAAGGCGTGTATCAGTAATCTGGATACTATGGCCAGCTCAGCTGACACTTCATGAGAGTTGTTTAGTAAACACTATTTATTTCACTTTGTTAAATTGGTGAATAACACTGTTACACATTCAGAGTGCCAATATCTATGTCAGCAGCTGTAATTATTACTCCACACTGAAGCTAAGCCTTCAGGCCTAATTTTCCCCTGTGGTAATAAAAAAATCACTTAACACCCAGTGTGTGTTTGGAGTGTGAACAGATTTTTTTTCTCAGAATGTGAACGAATGCTAACTGATAGTTTGATAGTAAGTCCTTCAGTCTCCCCAGGCATGACACAGAGTCAAGTGCATTACAGTGAATTACACAAGCTGGCTGGGGCAATGCAGGCATAACAGTCCTGAGAAATCTCTGCTGGGGACTTGTCTCATCAAAGAAAAGGCTGTTATACACTTATAAAGTGTGCACACTTTCTCGTTTTTTTCCTTTTCTCGTTAATTGCCATAGCAACTGCAACCAAAACCTCATAGTCCACTAACCATTGACTAATCCACAGACAAAAATGTAACAGAGACCTACAGAACAGAAGCAGCATCTACCAAGCACCCCACATCTGATGGTACGCAACTGCTGAGCACTCCTTTCCAACCCAGAATGCTCACTTGGCCATTTTTGGAATAGTGGGTACAGTTTCGGTCATCAAATCATAGAAAGGACATTCTTGCTCTGAAATTGGTTCAAATAAGAGCAACAAGGTTATTCTTGACCTTGAATATTCCTGATTGACAGACTGAAGCAAACCCAACCCCTTTGGTCTCGAACAGAGGCAAGTATACAGGTGATCTGTTACAGGTAATCAAAATCTTGGAACGCGTTAACAAGGTAAACTCATAGGACAATTTAAAGACTGATAGTCACTTAAAATTTCCAGTTACTGTTTTATCCCACATTATAAATGAATCTTAGAATAGTTCATGTTTAAGTGTCTTAAATAAAAAAAGAAAAGAAAAGGAAGTTAAAAATCAGCTTTATTGTAATATAAATGCTTACAGTCAGTAACAGTTTATAGCCTGTTTTATTTTTAACACAGGTGCAGTGCTTTCCAGTTTATCAGAGCATAACAGGCTACACAACGTCATGGATATTTGGACAGAATGACATTTAACTAGAGAAGGAAAGGAAGAACTGAGAACTGAACAGCAATGGCTTGAGTTATGACACTACTCCTAAAGCAACACTACCTGCATGCAACACATTTCGATTAACAAAGCTTTCATTCTGATTCTAAGTCCTCTAGAAGTTTATATTTTCATTTATTAGAAGTAATACGCCAGTTACCTGATTTTGAGGTGTGACACAACCACTCTAAAAATGTATTTCACAAATTGCATGCATTTGCGTTTAATCTAGCAAAAACCAGCCTTACCAATCAAGAAACAAGACAAGTCCCTCTCACATAAAGATGCAGGTTCTACTTATTTAGTAAAGGTAAGAATGGATTTAAATTTAAATTATGGCATAAAGCAGGCCTAGTGAAATGAATAGTTTCCATTTTTCCAGCATTTAAAACGACAAATCACAAACAAAAAGCGCAGGCAAATAGCTCAGTCAGGCAGCATGGTCACGCAGGGGTCAGCATTGCTGCCTTGTGGCTCTGGGGCCCTGGTTCAATTCTGGGGACCTGGGGTTCTGTCTGTGTGGAGTTTGCATGTTCTCCCCATGTTCACATGGGTTTCTTCCAGGTGTTCTGGTTTATACTGGTGGGTTAATTGGCTTCTGGAAAAAATGGATCTGGTGTGAGTGAGTGTGTTTGTGTCTGGTCTGCGGAGGACTGGCATCCCACCCAGGGCGTGCCCTGCCTTGCGCCCACTGCTTGCTGGGATACACTCCAGCTCCCCTGCGACCCCGAATTGGATACAGCAGTCAGAAAATGGATAGATGGTAATTGGAAATGGCACAGCCTCAGCCTTTTAAAGGATTGTATTTGCTTCCATCCTCACTTCTGAAGCAGCCCAGAGGAGCCAGGACAGCTCTCATCTGCCAACCACACCCTCAGTAAAAACGTATCAGCAAATATTCTGTCCCAGTAAGTTGTTTTTTCAATAAACACAATTAACAGCCAATAATTAAGAAAACTGCTCCACTTTATTATTTGCTAAATATTCAGAGTAAAAAAAAACACTACTCGATAGCAGGTGATTTGACTCCTAGGCACAGTGATGCATTGTTGGCCTTTGGCAGGTCACAGTCAAATTCAAACTCCCAGTCCCAGTGATAAGACAGTCAGTACCACACACTAGTGCTTTTCTCTAACACTAAGAGACAGAAAGAAGAGAAAAGAAGGTCACACTGAGCCGCCACATGATCAAAAGAGAAAAAATCATATACCGCCTTGGAGTTGTGCTCCATATGTCCTGCTGTACAGAAGAATGATGTCAGGCTGTGAATGTGCCATGTGACACAGGAAAGCTTTCAGTAAATTTTCAGTAAATGACATACAGTATGTTCAGCCTTCTTATGAAAATCAGACTATAGATTGTTTATTAATTCATTTTTTCTACAGGACATTTTGATTAGAAAGGCACAAATATAAAAAAATACTTTAATGATGATGAGTTTAATAAGAAAGAGGCAGAAGCATGGTGAAGTCTGTGCATTTCTTGAGGACGAGGTGTAGCATTAAATTGGAATTTGTAACTCCTGCAAAGTCAGCTGGGGCATATGTCCCTTGGGACAAATATACTTCTCGCAAGTTGTTTCTAAGAAACACAATACTTCAATGAATACATTTTGAAATGAAGGAAAAATAGGACAATTGGTTAAATTAAATCACCATTGGACCATTTCCAGCTTGGAAACAGGTGTAACAAGAAAATACAACTTCTTCTCAGCAATAATCCATTGTTCAGGAATGTAATACTGAAACACACCCTGTGTGTGAAAGCACAGAATTGTGAAGGTAGGAGGTGACAGCCTTCTGAAGAAATATTATGTGGTATCTAAGAATCGCTGCTCCTTGTCTCTGAGTACACCATATCCAGAAACTACTCACCTCATGGATGAATGCCAACTGCTGTTTTTATTTCCTTGGAACAGTTGTGCAAAATAAAGCGGAATACATTGTTTAAAATTTGAAAATCTTGTTTGGTTACATTAAAAGTCAGAATTGTCAGATTAGTTCATATTTCAAATCACTTTTCAATTTGAAATATTGAATTGAATTTGAAATTCAATTTCAACTTTTCAATTTACTTTAGTGAATTGTTCAACAAGTATGAGGATATGGGCTAAAATGTTACTTTTGTACTTTACTGCAAGACAGTTAGTTAGCACAGGTGTGTGTGAATAGCACCCTCATGGACCGTTAAATCAATACAGATTTTATACTATTTGGTTGTGAAGATGCTAAAGCTGTTCAGGGAAAGAAAACAATAAAGACTTACTCTAATCCTTTGGCATTTGTCTTATTTTATTCAGACTCTCAGCCAAGATATTAAAGATTTTGTGGAAATGTAAAATAAACTTTTTTGTGACATTATGATGACATTATTATCTTTGTCCAGTCAATTGGAATCAAGAGATTCCAAACCCACTGAAAAAATGTTGCTCAAGTTCCAGCTTTATAATACTCAATGTAGACATTTCTGAGTGCTAAGTGAAAAGGAACTTCGTGTTGCAGCATGTCACTAATGATGTTGTTTTATTGTGTAAGACTGTTCCCTGCCCTTAAATTCATCCAGTCATAAAATTATTGATAGGAGTAAGACAGAAAATCCAGAATTAGACCACACCTGTGCCATAAATTCATTCTTTTACCCTGTTATTCTGTGATCGCTGCCTGCACTTGACTTATCACCTTAGTTTAACAGTATAACCTCAGTGTATTTGTTCAACAGTATGATGGTGGATTATTACAAGAAATGCAAACATCACTGCTATGGTACCACTGCTGTAAAAACAGCCATCATTGCCAAGCCGTGTATTAAAGAAATACAAGATCCCAGATGCCATTGAAGTTGGAAACCAATCACATTACAAGGCTCAAACTATTCTGATCAGAAGAGAGAAACTGCTTGAAACTGTGAAAATCCTACAGATCATAACATTCTTCACACCCACAAGCCATACCTCCGGTTCAGTTATGGGCATATGCCAGAACTGAACTTCTGTTCTGAATACTTGATTGCAGTCATCTGAATTTTGAACATTTCCCAAAGGTTTACATATAGCAGTTTTACACTGAAAGGCAAAATAAATTTAATTCTTTGAGCTAGAAAACTGTCAGAAAAATGTCCTATATCTGAAATAAGGGACAAGGTTAAAAAATTGCAGTCATGTGGGTTGGGTGTGATGAACATGCAGAGAACCAGATGTAACATGAATTTTAATTGAACACAAAAAGAGTTATCATTCACTGCTTTTATACCATCTGTTTAAAAACAGCTTCTAAAGAAATCGAGTCAAAAACAAAGCCAATCATGATAATGTGTGCTTTAAAGTGTGACTTACATGTCAGCCTTGAACATGATAAATGAAAAGACTGCTTTGTTCTTTGATTGCAGAGCTGTAATTACAGTCTCTAAAGATTTTATGCGAAGAACAATCCCTCGTACTTTAACATGATATTCATGGATTTAACAATAAATTACAAAGGAGATTTTAATCCATTTACACCGAGAACTAATATTATAATCTTTCCCTTCAGAATAAAAGAAAACCCAAATGTTAAAATACCACTTCTTCAGCATGCCACACTTACTTAATTCCTTGATAGAGACTGGTGATTGTATTTCACTTTATATACTCACAATCTTAAAATTACTTCACAACACAAACCACACAAAACTGTCAGATATGCTAAAAATTTCATTAACAATAGAATGAATCAGCTAAACATTTATTTTGATTTATTTTCACAGTTGTTAAGACAACGGAGTAAAAAGTCTTCTTTTGACTTCTGTAGAATCAGAAGACGCCGTTTGTCAACCTCTGGCTGTTTATCCATGTATGTACAGGGGACAAGTCCACTCTTGTCTTAAGGAGTCTAATCAATATGTTCACGCACTCAGCCCTTCCTCCTTGAACTCAGAAGGAAGAAGATTTCTGATTGGAAAAGACCAAGAAGCATTACCTCCACTGTCACACGCTAATCACCAGCCAGGCTGTGATCTGTTAATCATCATTAAGGCAACAGACAAACGATACACAGGCATAATGATTCATTCTAAACCCCTAGCCAAAATATTAAGATTCCGCTATAAAAAAAGAAGAGTCTTTTGTGTCCCATTTTATCACTAGTCTGATGTAGTTGTTTTAGCAACATGTGCTGTGCCGTGTACACAAAAATAGCATTAAAGAATAATAGTTACTAGACTAGTGAGGCAGGCAGTCTAGAGATCAACCTCAGAACAAGTTGGCACTTCAAGGGAGCTCACAATGCTAAAAGGCCCACACAACACAGCAAAGCAGCTGGTCTTTGGACCTGTGACAGAGTGCAATATTACAAGCCACCAGCTGGCCCCGTCTTGGAAGCATGACGTGCTGTTTTCTATACCAGACAGAATGCAAAGGCTATAAACTACACCATCTCTTCCAGGCTTTGCTCCAGCTCAGTTCATTATTCCCCTAAATAAATTAATTCCTACCTTTAAATGGTCTGATTTTGCTTGTGGTGAGAAGAAGAGAAACAGCAACGCAAGGTGTTATGTTTTCTTTTTGGAGATTCGCAGATCCTGCTGAGCTTGTGGACTGCAGACATGGAGAAGCTACACAGAGATGAGAGGTTTTCTGGTCTTTGTTCAGGACTGCTCCGCATTGATTATTCATGGTGCTAATATGACTTATTTCACTCAGTGGCTCCTTCACACAATTGAATGACTTAACTATTGTTAAGAGAGTAAGTTATAAATGAGGACTTCTACCTTATTTGTTTTGGGTTCTTGATATAAGAATTCTACCAAGCTGTTTAGTAAAGGAAGTCACGGTGCCAACTTCAGCTTCCTCCATGCTCCCTACAGCTACAGGAGCATCTCCTTCTTCTTCCACTTCTGTGTCTGGGTCCTGGTATCACTGTTAGTCTGAACGTTGCCTGTGGCCTCTGTACAGTATGTTCCGGAAGTGTCCGAGCTAGGGTTAGGGTTAGGGTTTGAACAACACCTAGACATTTTGTGATACATTTGCTGTGCTCGAGGATGCATTTGAAATGCAGGAAAAGTATTGTTTTGTTGTTTCCTCAAAAACAAAAATTTAGCCCAATTTTACAGTTTTTGCTAAACCAGCACGCCTGTCCATCAAAACTAGTCAAAAATGAAAAATGAAAGTTTTGCTAAACTTGTGTGTTATTTGTAATTCTGACCAGCACACAGCAGAAGACTTTGATTTTATCTGCCATTCTAGCAGCAGGTAATGCAAAAAACAAATACTGGAAAATCAAAGCAGATTCACAGCAGATCAATTTAAAATGCCTTAAAACTGCTACTTTTAATGTTTTGCATTTGGGTCACTTTTTGAACACAGCTTTTCAAGGCAAGGTTTTTGATATACAGTATGTATCACCACTGTGTAGCCTGGTCCTGTGGGTCTGGGAAGCGACTCAAGGCTGCACCGTGTCAGTACTGGGATGGGAGACCCTGAAGGAAAAGCAGGCAGCTGCAGTCACTTCTTTACCCAAAGGCCTGAGAGTCTGGAACAAGCTGCCCAGCCATGTAGTGGAAGTCGATACCTGGCCTCTTTTGTGAAACAGCTGGGTGAGATCCATAGAACAGAACAGAATAATTATTACTTTAAAGGGCGGTACAGTGGTGCAGTGGTCAGCATTGCTGCCTTGCAGGCTGTCTGTGGGGAGTTTGCATGTTCTCCCCATGTTTGCATGGGTTTCCTTCAGGAGCTCCAGTTTCCTCCCACTGTCCACTGGTGAGCCAATGGTGGGTCAGCTGCCTTCTGGGAGAAACTGGCCCTGGTGAGAGTGTGTTTGTTAGTCTGTCTGTGCCCTGTGATGGACTAGCACCCCATCCAGGGTGTATCCTGCTTCCTGCCTGTTGTCTACCAGGGTAGACTCCAGCTGCCCTGCAACCCTGAAGTGCATTAAGCAGATAGAAAATGTATGAATGACAGTGTGGTGTACGAGGTGATGAGACATTAAACTGACTACTTGGCTCTTTAAAGAGTATAAAGTTTAGAAATGGGACTAGGGCATTCGGCTCATCTAGCCTGTTTGGTAGTGCAGCACTTTGGCACCTCTTTGGGTGAAAAGTGATGAATAAATTAATTATTGATTACTATTCACTATCTTATACAGCTCTACATATTCGTGTTCATCTTACTCTGTGTGTCCAGCATCCCTGGGATGAATAACAATGTCTTTAGTTGTTTCTGCTCTGTCCTTCTCTGTCTCACAGTGACATGAAGTCCATTCTGGATCTAATGGCATCTGCTTACTCCCCGCCGACACAGGCCAGGCTCGGCAGGAAGAGTGCTGGGGTCCCTGCTGACGACCCTCAGTAACAAATATGCTAGGTTGCAGTTCTTAAGAATGGGTGGATCCACATTGGTATCGTGCATTCAAATTTTGAGTATCAATCCTAGTATTTTTTGAAAAAATGGGATATAACTAATGTGTGTGTATAGGATAAATATTTGTCTTTTTTAACCATTTGATCACAGAAGATATCATAATGGGTGAGAATAATACTCAGAAAACAATGCCACACAGAGTTTGGTTTGTTGGCATCATGTTACTGCTTAGTTCATCCACCCATTTTCTAACTGCTTGGTCCAATTCAGGGCTGCAGAGAAGCCACAGCCTATTCCGGTTAGCAGCAGGTTCAAGGCAGGACACGCCCCGGACTGGACACCGGCTTCATGGCACAGTTTGTTTTTATTTGCCAAGGGCAGAGAAATGTTTAAGGAAGCTGATAAAAACTTACTTGGTGTGTGGGACTCATATCCAATTTACAAGAAGTCATAACAAAGTGTTTGAACTTTAGTTTACCTTCACACGCAAAATCACATTTTACTAGAGACAGTAATCAATTTCTCCATTTTTAACTCAATAACAGAAAAGAATGCCATGTTCAATGTAAAAGTTGAATTCGGTATTCATGAAGACCTCCTCAGATGTACACCGATATCACACATG
The DNA here is from genome assembly GCF_055471065.1 of Atractosteus spatula. NCBI lineage: Eukaryota > Metazoa > Chordata > Actinopteri > Semionotiformes > Lepisosteidae > Atractosteus > Atractosteus spatula. The sequence goes on along the minus strand of NC_142731.1, from coordinate 1,022,496 downwards.
AAAGGAAGTATGGAACAGCCTGTGACAAAGGAGAAGCAGTTAGTTGTGAGAGCTGTACGGTGACACAAGATTAAGCACATGAATTGTGAAGTAAAGGCTATTATTAGATGGAGTTCTTGAAGCTGTGACTGATTCACACTGAGTCAGCCGAAGAGCAAAGCACCTCTCTAGTACCCAATCCTGTATTGCTTAAGAATATTCTGATAATGACTCAGCAAAACCCAAGGCTCCAAATGAACATGAGCAATTGCATTAAATCTTGAGGAAACTTAGAGGCTTTCCTGAAGCAACCTTTTCTCTGAGCCGTTGTCACGTGTGTGCTTAATCAGTTGAAGAGCAAAGTGGGACAGACTTTCAGGAACATACTCAAGGTTGAAAATCTAGTGCCATTCCCATCAAAAAGTTACTGAACCATTGAGCTCTTTCAGACTACAGCTCCCAGATATAAAAAGCTCGCAATACAACACCACCCACAAAATAGAGTGACCCAAACCCAGCAGTATCTCCTAGCTTCTTTTAGCCTGATGTATAGGTCCTGATACAGACACTCATGCATGGAGCTGGTGCTTACACTATAGCACATAGAAGGAAAGTTAAGAAACCGCAATTCAATTTACCTTCAATATACATTTATAATGTGAGATGATCGGACTAACTGGCCCGTCTTTAAAAATGTTTTGCAAAACCCCAAATAAAGACAATCCCTTCAGCCCCATCTCAGCAGTGAATTCTTTAGGACCATCATAGCAACACTTTTAACACATCACAATCATTCCTGAAGGAGAGAAACACGTTGGGTTCAACAACACCATTTGAAAGTGTGTTCCAAACAGAACGACTGTTTACATGAAACACACATTAAATTTCCAGAGTCCACTTCCTATATACTGGAATGTTCTTCCTTTATTGACTCAACAGTAGCTACTTGGAGACATGCAGTGATGATTAAGCTAATTTCTGCACAGTAGTTCAGTGTAACAATGGCTATACACCCATCTTAAACAATTCTTTCTGACCCCTTTCTATATCAGAAGATGATCAATCAAGAGACTCAAGTGCACCTGAAGGGTCAACAGCCTACTTTCTATTTTCCCGTGTAAAATTGACCTCTGCCTGATCCCGGAACCATTCTCACCCGGATTTTGTTTTTTAGTTGTTTCTGTGGTCGGGTCAATTTTCTGGTGCTATAATCAGCCCTTGGGGAAGTGAAGCACTTGCAAGTACAGGAATTAACGAAGTGCCTCACCTGCTGACGCACAGAAACTGCACTTCAGTCCTGCTGATGGCGCAATGGCACGGCGGCCACCTGGAGCAGACAGCCGGCTCCCAGCTCTCACCCGTGATGTTGACGTCATTGTGCGAATTGAGAATACTTACGCCCACTTCACGATCTTAACTGGGAGGAAAACGATGTTTACGAAAAAGTTTCCACCCAGTTTTTGTTTATCCTAAAATGAAGTCTAGCAATAAAATTGCACACCCAGGTTTAACAGGAATAATGTCAAACATTTGTTTCCTGTTTAAAGGTTATTATTTTATTGTGTTGCTATGCAATTACCCACTATGTTGTCTTAATTTCGCCAACTGCACCTTTAAATCTTTACACCTGCTTGCATCACAATTGTGGTGTTTGTTGTCTGATTAAGAACTGTTTTCTGATTAGGAAGCCGAAGATCACGTTGCTCAAAAAAACAGAAATACAGACTAAAATATTAGCGAGGGAAATGATTTCCCATTCCGTCCAAATCATTTACTTTTACTGTCACCTCACATTTAATAAATGTCAGAATTCACGTATTAGGAACAGTACACTCTGCTATATATAACGAAGCTTAAGCGTTTCCATTAATATTTTTCGCATTTACCAACTGATTTTTGCTACAACGAAGGTGCGTCCTTCCTAGTCTCATAGCGTGAGCTCTCTCTAACGTGAATATAAAAGGTATGCTTTAAGAAAAAAGCTGATGAAAGAAACCACCACATAGAAGCATATTATCTTTCCAATAGCAATTCAGCTATTTGTTTTTGCGCCTGTTAACTTTTAGCGGTGATATTAAGGCGTATTTTAAATGTACAGTTAATTGTAAAAATGGAACCAAAAAAGTCCAAAAAGATAACAATTGCGTCGCCTAGTGGCCAGGAAATGAACGACAGCGACACATTCAGAAATCGCAGGCATCAGAGATGAACCGATATTGCACCATTTCTAAAACGCACCTTCTCAAACAGGAGTTTTTGAGGATTCGCACATGAACATATTTTCCTGCTGTCAGGAACGGTGGGCATATTGCGATTAAGGAATTCAAGAGCAAAACATTTTAACAATCTGTGGACTCGTTTTCCTACATAAAAACAATTTGGATTGCACAAAACATTTGAAGCTCTTCGCAAATAAGTAGTGCATGGTGCCGCCATTTTAATACACTGTTTGGCTTTCTAGTGTGTTCTGTGCCTTGGCCTGTACATGTTGCTCTGGAGCCTGGTACACGAAGGGCTGGTTTCTGCATTGGACAGGCTGGGCAGCCCTCCTGGGACAAGGTCTTTGTTCTGGGTAATGGTGAAGCAGCACTCCCCCCTAGGAACACAGCATTGCAGCTTTATAACAGACAGGATACTCACCAGGATCCAACTACACACTTTCAAAACCACAGCAGTTATACCTACAACCTGGCAAATTGTTTCTGTGGCCCTTAAGAATTTAAATTGTTTTGTTCTTCAACTTTTAAGTTCTTGTACTTCTGCCTTGTTGGTCCGGAAAAGACAAAACAAAAGCAGCACTCTAGTAGGAGCCAACTTACATGTTAAAACAAAAAGCATCAAGCTTCACTGCGATGAGTTCTAAGCACAGAAAACTTTGTGCTATCCCAAAAAAATGTGTTAAAAATTTCTGAATAATGAAGTACAGCAAGAATTCCTTATGTATTCTGATATGGACGTTCCACACGAGGTGTGGAAATCAGGAAATTTAACATCATTTTCCCTGAAGATGGGCTTTTCTGAACATAATACTTGCATATTAAAATAACAATGCCCCAACACTTGTAAAGTAAGACATGCATTTGAAATGAACTGCCTCCCGCTGACGTACCTCGAAACCTGCTAATGGTGCATTGTTATTCAAACTGCCAGCTGCTGATAGCATCAGCGGCAATTGTTCTGGCTCCTGTATGACAGACCCACAGCAATCCTGCTGCAGACGATCCTCACACCTAACAGGCTTCTCCCGAGCCACTGTTTCTAAATCACCCCCAGAATACACTTCCCATTTCAGCAGCAGTCTGCCTCAACAGCAGTTAAAAAAATTCCAGGGAAGGAATCGAGGTCCATAGAACTCAAGTCTGAATAATCAACAGAAACGGAGCTTTTTTTTCCTCAATCTCGTTTCAGTATGTGAAATTCAGACCAACCCAAAACACAAGTATTTCATTAAACTTTGTCCTTCTTTTTCAATGTTGTCCACTTTTAATTCTCTTGCAATGACTCAGAGCTTGCTTGCACTGTGAGTAAGACTGAGTAAGAGTAAAAGGCAGATGTTGTATTGACTCCAACAGCACCATTGGATGAAGTGTTCCTTTTGCAAAGGGGTTTAAGTGTGGGTATTTGCAGGCTTGGGTTGATATGTTAAAAAGATGCAGTCCTCTAAGCACCCTTCAGACTCGGGGATCTGTAAAAGAAAACAGCCGTAAAGAAAGGCCAAACTGCTTGGTTATCCGGAGAAAGGTTTATAATTAATATTCCAGTATCCCAGGAACCCAGAACTATGGGGAGAAGTGCAAATAACATTCCATTTCTGTTATCCCATAAGTAAGCTCCTTACAACTGATAAGCAAGCACCCAAGTTTCCTACCATAACAAAACAAATAACTGCACTGCATGATAAACAGAGCAGCAAAATGAGGAGTTTAGTGCACTCAGGCCTGTTAAATACCGATATATAATATTGTCAAGCTCAAGCATTCCAATTGACTGCTGTTTGACAAACAGGGGAAGAACAGACTCCACACCGACAGCAGCCCAGGTCTGGGATTGAACCCAGGGGCGCAGCTCTGCAAGCCAGCAACGCTGACCACTGTGCAGTCTCTTCTGAGCCAGAACTTCCAAAACAACACTTTCAGTCCAATTCAGATCATTCGTGTGGTGAGTAGAGTCATTGTGCTGCAGGAGGAGACATTTACCTAGGGTGGTAGTAGTTCAGGTGGGTAGCTGCGTCAGCATGCGTAGGCTGCAAAGGAACAAGTAATAGGTTTATTCCATGCTGAAAAAAAGAAGAAAGAGAACACAACGTTTCGGCCGTGGAGCCTTCTTCAGGTGTGAGAGAGACAGGGCAGTAGGCAAAGGTAAAGTAGCGGGAGAGCAAAGGTTGGGAGGGAGAACCTTTGTTCTCCCGCTACTTTACCTTTGCCTACTGCCCTGTCTCTCTCACACCTGAAGAAGGCTCCACGGCCGAAACGTTGTGTTCTCTTTCTTCTTTTTTTCAGCATGGAATAAACCTATTACTTGTTCCTCATTAACCTAGGGTGGGCAGTCCTGGTGCGGGAAGGCCTGTGTGTCTACAGGGTTTCTAGGAGTCTTCAAAGCAGCAGCACCTGTCGAGCTGGAAGAAGCTGTTAAATTGGTCCCATTAAGCCAGTAACAAGCCAATCTGCTTCAAGAACATGGCTGGGCAGCGTGTTCCACACTCCTACCAACCCTTAAAGAATTCCTGTTTTCAGTTTTAAATTCCCTTCCACATAGTTCTCACTTGTGTTCTCTGGTTTCAGTGTGGTAATGTTCACTCTCAAAGAGACCTGCAGGGTTGACTATCAGGCTTCTGAACAACTGTATCAGTGTACCCCCCTCATAGTCTTCTCTGCTTAAGAATAAAAAGGTTAAATTCCTTTAATCTCTCAGTTAAGACTACTTGATCATGCCAGATGCTCAAAAATGCAAATACTGCAGTCACATTTATTTTATTTGTCGGTACTCTTGAGTGCCTGTGATGAACAAATACAAATTCAAATTTAATACTAGTCATTATCAACATCCATATTTGTTTTACAGATGAAATGTTTTTCCTGTTACCTGTTAGTTTGTGCTGGGGTCTATGTACAATTATCGCATCTTAAAATGATAATTAGACATGTCTTCAGAACAGTGTCTTTTTAACAACAATGTGATGACTTCAGCAGTCAAATAAGCTTTAGTTTATTCTCAGATAACAGACCCACTATAAAATTTTACATAGACAAAACCAATCCAAGTTTTAAACTGAGTAGCTGACCAAACAACTACTTTATCCAAATTATATTTTATACATGTATGCATTTTCTTCTTAAAGTATTTTAGCCTATTTCTCAAAAGATTCACTTAAATGTTACTACCTGTAAAACACTCGAGCCCATTATAAGTTACAAATATGAAGTTAATTATTTAGACCAACTCAAAACTCAAGTTGAACAAAAACTAACAGACACCCAAGTTGAAGAACCCTAAAAAGTACAGAGTTTATTCCTTTGGGAAAAAAAACAACTTCTGTGTGAAGTGCATTTATGACATCAAGGGGTAAAGCAGACAAAAATAGACCAAAAGGTTTTAATTGCTTAGGTTTACTGTACCTCCTGAGTTTTTGATTGGATTTAAGCAAAGCCCCCTGCTGGAAAAAAAAACTGCTTCATTAGGGAGTCTTTGAAGATAGAATGCTGCTCCCATCCCATGACTGCCCGCATTTTAATAGGTGTTTATCCTGCAACAGTGGAGCAACAGCACAATAAGCACACTGAGGAGATTGGATTTGCCGCTAGTCTGCTCAACAGCTCATCTGCACCAGGGTGTGTTTATACCTCCAAGGCCAGAGTACAGAAAACAATGTCAAAGTTTACTGAAGCAAACGAAATTAAACTGGTTTATAATTGTGACAAGAGCAAAAAGGCACTGCAGGCAGTCATTTTAATATCACATTATATGTGATTATGAAAAACTTTGTTTTACATAAATTGAAATCTCAAAAATAATTCAATGGACACCAAGTTTCAATTTCCCTAGGACACTTTAAACACAATTTTCCCCTTTTCTTACAACATGCCAAGTGAAGGATGATGGTTACAGGTGACGGGGAACGAGCTTCCTCATAATTCCACAAGTCATTTTTTCCCCCGCTGGCAAGTCACATCTCAACTGTTCAATTTGCAAGAACTTTAAGATTGTGAAGCAGTGCATCAGCCAGCACCGTGGCACCCCAGTACTCACAGCTGGGAACCCACTGGAGCTCTGCAGTACGCACCTGGACAAGATGTTTTAGTAAGACCAGGAGGGACTGTCTGTGTGTGCTATAATGCCCCAGTACAGTGACGGAGAGACTAGACTCTAAACGGGCGCCGTCCTTCGGATGAGACGTGAATCCGAGGTCCTGACTATCTGTGGTCATTAAAAATCCCAGGGTGTTACTTTGAAAGAGTAGCTGGCCTTCACCAATCATGGCCTTCTAATAACCCCGTCTCTGAACTGGCTTCATCACTCTGCTCTCCTCCCCACGGAGAGCAGAATGGCGCATCATCCAGGTGGGGCTGCACACTGCAGGTGGTGGAAGGGAATCCCCATCACCTGTAAAACGCTTTGAGTAGACTTTCCAAAAAAAGCACTACATAGGTTTAAGAATTTTAAATTACTATTAGTTGATAAACTCTTCTAGAAAGAGAATTGAATTCCCCCCCCCCACTCTTTACAAAGCCTGAGGTATTGATAAAGGGGAGATGAGTGCTAGACAAAGGAATGGGTTCTTCTTCCTCCTGCAATGTCTTCTTGTTTTCAGTCTAGCGGAGCTCAGCCTCATAACTCCAGTAACCTGATGATTTGTTGCTTTCAGCTGCAGCTGGTATGTTTTCAACTCAAGAGTACCTCTCTCCTCAAATAGACGAACTGTGTTGGTGATGAGTCATTAAATAGCTCCTATTAAAACCGATTACGTTACCACTGCAGACACCCGATATCACACTGTTATCAGTGTTTTAGTCAGATAAATATGCACCACAAACTGTGATAATGGACATTTCTTTCAAATACAGAGCAGAAAGCTTTTCTGGGGGGACACTCAAGATCCTGAATGAAAGGAATGCCACTGGGCAAGTTCCAAATTTTCACCAAGTCCAACCTGCCAAGAAACTGTGGGACGCGGGTTCATGCTTGAAAAAAAACAAACTAAAAAATTCAACAGATCAGCACAAATCTACACGGTGCAACCGGCAAGCAGAGAACAGGAACGAGCAACCACTCTCTGGCCACCCAGCACTTCTAAGCTGGCAGACTTGTGCGATATGAACTTGAAAGAAGGCAGAAATGACACTTTGGAATGAAAACCAGCTGTGGGAATACTTTTCACAGGGCCTGGAATTCCATCAGTTCGAAACTCCTTGAAAACCTCTTCCTGGAATGTGCAAAACACGAAAGGACTCTTTCAAGTAAAAAGTAAAGATGCTTAGAAACACCTCTATTTTGCATGCTATTAAAAACACTTACGGAACTAAACAGCTCCATGCATTGAACTGGAGAATATACCTTATCCTTAAGTCATGAAGTGTGACTGTTGTCATCATATAGGCTGGTGCTATAGACGTAGACAGGGGAAGAAGAACTAAACAGCCAAAAGTTTATTGCACAGCAAAGGTTATGAAACTCTCAGGACCAAACATATCCAGTACAATTTGAAAATAAAAACAATTGGCAAGATACACCAAATGCTTATTCAAAGTTTTCCAAGGGCAGATAAAAAAACACATTAATATGACCCTGTGCTCAGGTTCAGTCTTTAGCGAGAGGTAACCTGCAAACCTTAAAAGAAACCCACTGAAAACATTTAGTGTGGATAAGTCCATTAATAAAAGTGGACTTTACAGAACACAGAACCGTGCTACCTGAACATCTGTATACAGCTGTAAGAGCCATATTCCGCTGTGTTAAAACTCCTGAAGCAAGTAGGATGATAATTGGTTAGGAAGGGTCACAGTCGTCCCAAAATGGTGTGTGTGCACACCTTTAGTACAGAAGACAATGAGAAATCACAGCCCTTTACTAAATTCTCAACCCCTGCCCCACATTCACCTTTACAAATACCCACATTGTTTTTCTGAGCACTCAGATTCATGTTTGGGCAAGAAGTGTGGATAACAATTCTTTTTTCTAATCATTTATAGATTTATTTAATGGGTACAGCCCTGCGAATCAGTTCACAAGCTTCCAAAACAAACCAAAAAAAAACAGATGACAAAGAATAAGAATAGACAGGGAGAAAAAAACATCTGTTACAAATTTGGTATGGAGACACCTGGAAAAGAGCTGTATAAAATCTTTTTTATACCATGCGGATCTGAAGTTTAAAACAAAGAAAGAAACAAGCAGTTTAGTGTTTTTATACATATTTGTAAACGAAACCTGTTTAAATCATATTAAAACACAATATGGCGAAAAATAAAAATTCATAGTAACAAATTCAATGTGGTACTTACAGAGACTGCACACTGCCTGGCTTTTAATGCTTTACAGAGCAAAACAAAAACTTTTTCTCCACATTTTGTAAACACTGTTTACATAAAAAGATGTAATATGGTTATACAATATGGTTAATACACACTATAGCATCTCCGCTACATACATGAATACATGTGTCCCTGGTTACGTTTAAACAGTGATATGAGGTATATAAAGGTCAATTCTAATTTAAAACATAGCGCCTCTTTTGAGTGGTCAGTTTCTGTTCCCTATGATATGACAAGTCTTGCAGTCTTTTTTTCTCCGCTCCTTTTAAAGGGCTCAATCACATAGGACCCCCCAAAAAAACACAAATATCAACCCCCTCTGCCATTCCAGGACAGTTAATAAATAGCACGGAAGACAGCGCAATCATTTTTTTTTTGCAAAAATTCAGTTGTAGAAATAACACTTCTTTATCAGGCATGAGTTTCTTTTTTTTTGGTAAACAGGTTTATGTCCAGTGATTTTTTTTTTTGCATCTGAAGCATCTTGCAACTCACCCTTTTCACTTCTTGGTACCTGCTGGGATAGGGGGGACCTCAAAGCTGGAAATTTTGATCTGAAATGTGACGTATGATTTCAGAGGTAGGATTTAAAAAAAAATTCAAAACCAAGTCGGACACCTTTCGAAGTGTCAAATTCTGGAGTCACTCTGCCCCCTTTTCTGTTCAAACGGCTTCAATACTGTCCAAAAGAGGTCATCGGCATCCACAGATTCGCTCACACGGCGCTCATGATAAACACTGGCGAGTTTATAATATAACCCCCGTCCTGTTCCCAGTACAAGATCTTCGGTCAATACAAAACAACCACCTCTAGCCACAGGTCAGTTCCCTTGTGTTTGTCTGCACTCTAACTGGTGTTTCTTGTTATTTCGTGACTAGGTATTAAAAGTGCTTATCAGATTCCTATAGAAAAGACATGAGCCGGCCGTCAGAGCGTGCCACTTCACCTTACGACTATAACACCCCGCATGTGCTAGGCAGGCATACAGCACACCCAGAGTCACCCCTATACTACTGCTACAGTGATGCTAGGACTTCTAACTACAGGCCCTGGGGAGGACACCGCTGCTGGCCAGGCTACGCTAGTAACTTTGCAAATGGAGGCACTCATGCAAACAATGACTCAGAACCCCAGTACGCAATTCATACTGCAACACGCGTGCAGAGATTTCCGAGACTCGGAGCCCAACATGAGCCTTCTCTTTTCAACAGACTGACAAAGGTCCTTCTAAAACGCCTCTCTCGCTTTGTAGTGCCCCAGAACAGCTGATCCGTTTCATATAAATATATATGGCCCTTACTGACAGAAACTGGGCGTTTCACATCAAACAAAAAGTACCAGAATCTAAGGGAAAAGTGTTATCAGTGTAACTGCACAGGAAGCAGGTTCATTACTTTTGCACTCATTTCTAAGAGGAATAAGAACTGAAGCTACTTTTTTCCTGTGGTCGAAACCTAGATCTCTAACAGAGTGCATGCTGCACTTCATAAACTCTCCTTATTACACTCGTCATTATTTTCCTGAGTAATACTTAATATCCATGTAACAGACGATATCTTTTTTTGCTATTTCAAATCTGGGCTATTCCCTGCCACAAGTTTATTATTTTGTACAATTGTAAAGTTTGATTGCTAAAACACAGAAGTCGATGGAAAAATAATTAAGCCAGTCCTCAGCTACCCTAATTTTGCTTAAAATTCATTTTACAATCTGACCTATCATTACGCTAATATGAATAAAACTGACTACGTACAATTTAAAAAAAAAGAATAAAAAAAATTGCATTGGAAGGACGTCACATACACCATTCCTGGTAGGACTTTTGTAGAAACATTCTAATGGCAGTGTAATAATTAAAACATAACTTTACTTAAAACATAAAAAAAGAAAAACAAAAACAACCTCCAACCAGGTCGCACCTAAGACCTTACCTGTAACTTTGGCTTGTTGGGGTCTTTGCTCCTGTACTAACTGGCTCATTTACGTCGGCCAACAAACTAGTATACCCTGAGAATTCTGAGACGGGAGTCCGTATTCTGTGGTCAACCTCTCCGCTAGAGTTAGTGCTGAAGGCCAGTGGCACTCTGCTGCCCGACTTGAACTGGGACCCGAAGGCCTGGGCGAAGTTCTCGATCTGGTAGGTGGCTCGGAGGTCGATCCCCTTGGAAGGGTCGATCTGGGAGGCCAGGTCCTGCCCAGACAGCTGGTAGCCGGACGGGGGGTTCTTGGCCTGATCCTTCTGGCCCCCCAGGTCTTGGGGTGTCATCTGGAAGGTGGGGGAGTGCTCCATGTTCTTCTGCTGCTGCTCCAGCTGCTCGGTCAGCTCCTGGGACGGGGTGAGCTGCTGGTGGGCGGTGTCCAGGCCACCCAGGTGGAAGCTGGGCTGCGAGGCGACGGCCAGCATCCCAAAGTGGGACTTCGGCAGGGCGGCGGGCAGCACGGAGGTCAGGGACTGGCTGAAGCCGCACTCCAGGGCCGGCGTGGTGTAGACGTGCTTGTCGGAGAACAAGGTGCTGCCGGGGTGCGTGCTGGCCGAGAGGCTAGAGAAGGGCCCGCCGGGGCCCAGGGCGAAGCTGCTGTTGTGGCTGGTCCGCTCCAGGGCCTGCAGCAGGAACTTGGAGTACTCGTGCATGATGACGGCCTTGTCGCCCGAGGAGGAGGGCGAGTCCTCGGCCACGATCTCGGCGCTGTCCCCGGAGGGGTGGATGTCCACGTGCTGGTCGGCGAGGTCGAAGGGCACCTCGTGAGCGCCGTCAGGCTTCTGGGAGTAGTGGTCCAGCAGGCTCTGCAGCACCTCGTCGGGGATGCCGGACTTGTCGTGCTTGATGTCCACATTCATGGGGGAGGAGTCCAGGAGGTTCAGCGGGGGGGCGTCGCTGTCCATGACGCCGGTCACCACACCCTGAATGACAGTCTGCTGGGAGGGCAGGTGCCCCACGCTCACCCCGTAGTCGGCGGCGCCGCCGGCGGCCTGCAGGTAGCGGCGCTTCTTCAGAAATTGCATGGCATCGTCGTAGTTGCTGCTACTCGTCGGACCTTGCTTCGAACCCGAGCCCTGCAGGAGGCTCATGTTGTCCATCCCCGAGCTGCTAGCGAGGTCCAGGGACCCCGGCTTGTCCGACAGCAGCTTCTGCCCGACAAGGTCCGCTGGGGAGTCCCCCAGGGACAGCTCGTTCTTCTCCGGGTTCTTCCGGCTGACCTTCTTAAAGACGAGCTTGGGCGCTCGGGCCTGCTGGCTGTGCATACTGGTGCCTGGCATGCTGTTACTCGAAGACACAATGGGAATTTCAACGGCGTAGTCCTGCAGGTTAAGGTTACTTGGCATCTGCGCTTCGCTCCCCTTCTTCTTTTTCCGTTCGCCGGCCTCGCCGGAAGAGTTTTTGGATTTGCCCTTTTTGCGGCCGGAAGCACTTGTGTTTCCCTGAGTGATTGCGTAGCTGCCCTGTCCGATCTCGGCGCCCCCCTGCTCCGAGGTCCCGGCGTCCATTCCTTTCTTTATGGCTTCTCCACAGGTTCTTTTGTGCTTTAATAATCGATCGGTCCTGGAAAAATACTGCAGGGGGGAAGGAGAGAAAAACATGGGTGTGAAAATGGCGAGATTCTCACCGCAAATGGCCATCAAGAGAAGACAAAACCACAGAACCCCACCTCCTGTGTCCGTCATTGCAAATTTACTCTTGGCAGACAGTTCAAGAATAACTGAAAGGTGGGACAGCCTTATCAAAAACAGCTATTGTGCCATATGTGGAAAAATCCATGTACAGGAATCCTGGTGCACATTCAATGATCACCTCTAAACACTCACTCATGGCGAGACTCGAGTGCCTGGGACAGGATTCGCACTACCACCCCCCTGAAACAGCCTGAATACAGAGCACCACAGGAGGACGCACTTTGTGTGGGTGCTCTCCGGGAAATGGCATTGTTCATAAAATAAAACTCATTTCAAAACCTCTCTGATCTGTGCTGTGACTTCTTGTGTCCCCTACGAAAGGAGCTGTGACTCATAGTTCCCTCCTGAATAAGCCCCTTATTGCTATGAGTCAGCATATTGCTAAGTAAGCAGGGTCTACTGTATGAAACCACACAGCAAAATCCTACAACGAAGCACTTCCGAATTACCTTTACAAAGATATATTTCAAGCCCTGTGGCTCAGGAAATATACCAATAAAAGGGTGTGCTGCGTTGGGCAGTTGGGTACCCTTGCTTACTGTCTACCCACAGCAGCCTCTGTCAGAGTTTAACAAGCCTAGAGTAAAGAAAAAGAGTAAAGTTTGTCTGAAGCCAGCTGTCAGCTGGCTGGCTGTTCAATTGCCGTTATGTATTGAAATTGCTGCTAAGAATAATTAAAAAAAGACTAATACCACTGAAATATATTTTTTCCCTCCCATGGGACATCTTATTGCAATTGTGTACAGAGCAAGATAGCATGGAATTCAAAGTGTGATGAACTTTTTTTGAAAAAGAAAAATAGGAAGATTGAAGCTCAGTTCCAGAACTATTGCAGACTGTAATATCTTGAAGCATGCAGATGTGTACTAATGAGTATTGAAAGCTAAAAATAGGTGCTATCATTACCAGCATCAGAGAGGGAAACAGCTAGACCCAAGTCTAAATCTGTCTGAGCTGAAGATAAGCGACAATGCAGAGCACTACTGTACTAGGGAGAGCACCCAACAAACTGTGAAACTGCGTCACCAGTGAAGTTCAACTGCAGGAACCTCACACAGTTGTCAAGGGCAACCCAGCAGAGAGCAGGAGCACCCAAGTCCTTCCAACCGGACTGGCCGGAGAGCGGCAAAGCTGCACGGAGCCGCTCCTGAGGAAGAGCAAAGAAACCCCCTTGATTCCGTGGAACTTCTGCTGTGCCATCAAGTTAAAATGAATGAGATCATAGAAAACCTTTCAATTAAATACCAACAGATTGATGTTAATGTTTCGATGATTATTTCTATTGCTTGTTATTGCAGTGTAAAGTGCGCTGTATATCCTTCTGCATTTAAGATACAAGCCATCTTAAAAGGCATTACAGTTGAGCACATTTTCAGGTGCTTGTGCAATGCTCAGCCGGCCCCGCTCAGTGCCAGGACTGTTCTCCAGGTCCCACACACCCTGCAGAATGAGCACCACAAACTCCTACAGCGGTACTGGAGTCAAAGTGATCACCTCCTCTGTTGATGTCTTTCTAGCCCTGATAACTGGAAAACCACAGCTAAGCCAAATGTGATGGAGCGCCCCTCCTGCAAGGGCATTCCAGATCGGATCCACAAGTTTACAAACAGGAGAAGACTCGGCTGTCGCTCACTGCAGTTACAAAACAGCTACACAGGTGCGCATTTAAAAAGATTTAAACTCCAGTTTTAACATTCCGTACGTCAGCTAAAACAGCTCCACAGATGCTCAGAGCCTCATACCTACGATCTCTAATTACATGTAAAGACACACTGACACAATAATGGTTTACTGAAAGGGTCAACATCTGTGTATTTTGCAGTCACATTCCTACTGCACAGACTGGAGCTGAAGCGGAGTAACAAAAAAATCGGCACGAAAAAATAAAAGCATTGCTGAAGGAAACACCTGCCTTTTCACATGACAAAATCAGAAAGTCACCAAGAGTGGATCTCACTGTAGGACCCTCCTCTAACTGGGGAAGAACAGGTGGAATCAGCACACTAGAAAATCACAGGCACAGCCCTTGGTGAGGGAAATTTAGCTTGATCAGAGAGTGGGGTACAGTTACAGACAGCACTGAGTGATTATGATTTACTCCTGGATCTTCACATAGGGTGAATGACAGGTGTCAAGCTGTATGCTCATGCACAGGAGTGCACTGGTTCTCTACAAGACAGCAAATAACGTCTAGAGCCACAGTGTTTTAAATACACTACCAACCTCCTCCAGTGCACCCGTCTGCTGCATTGCAAAGTCAGGCCTGCCCCTTTCCCATTTCTGGGAAATATGTTTACAACATATTGATGAGGGGTAAGTGTGACACCTATAGATTATTAAAGCAATTAAGACTTTGGTTTTCCAGCTGAATTGTCATTTTTAGAACGAGAGGCAGCAGGATCACATTGACAGGGTTCTGGTTTAAGAATGAACAGGCCTGAAGATCCCACAGTATGCAACACACCCCCGGTACAATTCCCACAATGAGTTATTACCTGTTGGCAGGTGTCACATTTATATGGCTTCTCTCCACTGTGAGTCCTCTTGTGTCTCTCCATGTGGTACTTCTGAATGAACCTCATGTTGCACTGGTCACAGCTGAACGGCTTCTCTCCTGCAGCGAGGCAACACAGCACAGAAGTTTATACAGCGTGCCTCTATGCAGCACTAAATCCTGAGCAGGCACCGAACCCGAACTCAGGTGGTGTGGTGGCTCTATGGCTAAGGATCTGCGCCTGTGACTGAAAGGTTGTCGGATCGCATCCCGCGGCCGGCAGAGGAATCCTACTCCGCTGGGCCCCCGAGCAAGGCCCTTAACCCCAACTGCTTCAGGGGTGCTGTAGAAATGGCTGACCCTGTGCTCTGACCCCAAGCTTCTCTCCCTGTCTGTGTGTCTCATGGAGAGCACATTGGGGCATGCGAAAAAAAGACAAATTCCTAATACAAGAAATTGTATATGGCTAATAAAGTGATCTGATCTGACCCTGGTAATAAGCAGAGAAGGCAGGGGGAGACAAGCAGTCAGCAAAACCACTCAAGAGTCAACACTGATATTCTGCATATTTAATGCACCAGGATACTGGGTTTGATTCTAGCACCTAAGGTGTCCGTATTCTTCCTTTTCCACTTGGGCTCCAAGCTTGCCTGGCATGGCTCTGATTTTTAATG
The DNA here is from genome assembly GCF_055471065.1 of Atractosteus spatula. Classification (NCBI taxonomy): domain Eukaryota; kingdom Metazoa; phylum Chordata; class Actinopteri; order Semionotiformes; family Lepisosteidae; genus Atractosteus; species Atractosteus spatula. Next base: position 1,007,147 of record NC_142731.1, on the reverse strand, counting down.
CACAGCATGACCTGAGCTCTGACGAAAGATGCCAAACCCAGAGCATCAGGAGAGTCAAAAGCTACTGCAAAGAGCACCAATCCTATGTGGAAATATACTTGAAAACTACATTTTAAGTCACAGTAAGAACAAGGTAGATCTTAGCAAAGACAGCAGAAACATGAAGGAATTCTACTCCTGTGTAAACTCAGATCCACCTCTTCTCAACGCCAGAGCACTTAAACCAAATTTTAAGTGGAAAAATATTCCATTCTCCTTCTCTCTTCAAATCCAATACCTTCTCATCAAGCAATTCCCATCCTTCTAAAAGCCTTCTCCAGCCAAAACTAAAGCTCAACACTCGGAACAGTGAGATACTCCCAAAAGATCAGGCTTACCACTGTGGATCTTCTCATGGCGCTGCAGAAGATACTTCTGGATGAAGCTCATGTTGCACTGGGCGCAGCGGAACGGCCGCTCTCCTGGACCACAAGGGAAAGGACAGCCAGCTGGTAAGAACTGGGAGCTTCTGACAGCACTGGCGCTGTTCCACTTTCAACCCTTTAAAACCCACTCTGCTCTTCCTGACACACAGGACTGTGCAAACTACTTCAGAAGTTAAGATAGTTTTTCCTTATTCATTTTTAAAGGAGAAAAGGTAACATTCAACATGGTCAAACAGAAAGCAAGAGCTCTTGATGCACCTGATCTGCATTTTATAAAAGCCATACAAAAACACAGATCTGCTCATGTTAAGGAACGAAAAACAATCGCAAAGGTATGAATGGCCATGATCAGAGACCAAAGAGCTGTTATAACAGTTACTAAGAAGGGCACTGATTTCTGGAGATTACATGACAGCAATATGACCGCACACTCACAAAGTGCTCACACAAAGAAACACTGACGTTCATGGCACGCCTGTGCATCTCGGCAGAAGTGCTACTTCTACTCACTGCCACCTTAAATTACTCTAATTGAAAAATTACAGCCAGAAACACCAAGGCCCCACTTGTCACATAAAGCACACAACATGAAGTCACTCACCTGTGTGGATAAGCACATGCCTCCGCAAGTGATAGGAACTCCTGAATGCTGCATTGCAATTATCACAAATGTGGGGTTTGGAGCTTGGAGACAGGCTACCTCCATCCCCATCCAACATCATGGACTGCAGCAAAACACAAGGAACAAAAACTCTCATTCCGCCTGTTCCCGTCAGCAGACATGGAAGACTTGACAGCAGTCAGACAAGGCTCCTGCTCCCCCTTTCTTACTTCATCTCTCTCAGGCAGACCTTCCTGAGCGAGCCCAGGGTCGGCCACGGCAGAACCAGAACCAGCCCAGCACACAGCTGGCTTCGGTCCCCTTTCTAACGATAACTGTACAATTGATACAGGGTTACAAATCCCACACAAAAGTTTTAATAACTGAAAGCAAACTTAAAAATCATCCTCAAGTAGAAAACAGTAATTAATTATCCTTTGATCAAGGACTTGGCTGGACCAAAACCAAAGTAGGAGCAATGCTGGGAACCCCTGATCTGCAAGCAACTGCTAAAACAATTTTGTGGAGGAAAAATGTTTATTAGAAGCCTCTGTTTACAGTTTCAAAGTTCTGCATGGACTTTTGTGACCAAATAAGAAACCTGTATACCATAAAGTATTCAGCATTTAAGAGAGCAGGCTTTCATGCATGATTCAATGATGATCCAACTGAATAACAGTCATATGCTGTTCATTCAAAGTGATTCAGAGAAACTTAGTGGTGAAAGAACCATCAACAGCTGCAAAGTTCCTCACAAAAGACTTGTACGGAGAACATAAGAGGAAACTATTTGAAAGTGCAGTGAAAACTGAGAACAGGAGACAGAGGATTGTGGGAGTATGGCACAGGCTACCATCCAGCCACGAGGTTGAAGACGATATATTGGTTTCCTTCAAGACAAGGCTGGGCAAGGTCACAGGATCAATTAACTTCTAATTACCCAAACAGCCCAAAGAAAGTTTCTGAAATTCTAACTTTCTTTGTATTGCCTCATTCTTCTTAACCAAAAGTTGAGGCTGACACACAGCAGGACAGTGGTAAAGCCAGGACTTGAACCTGGAACTACATCCCTGCAGCGGGACCCAGACTAACTGATGTGATTTTAGAGAGATGTAATGGACTGTTAAAACTGTGGATGTGTAAATAGCTTATTAAAACGTAACCTATTGCATGCTTAGCAGTTTTGTGTGCTTTTTGGTGAAGATACGCCTCCAATATTGAAACACCAAATGCTGCTCTCTTATAAATTGAGGAGGTGGTACTGAAGGACAGCTAGGGACATGACAACTGTAACACGCCCTTTCCCTGAGCCAGTGGAGCACCTAGCCTCCCTCCTTGCGTGCAGTCAGAGCTCGGGGCAGGAACAACGCGAGGGCTGCGGCCAGGGCGAGGAGCCCCGCAGTCGTGTCCATACCTTTGAGGAGTCCCCACGCTTCCTCCTCGGCTTGGCGCCCTGACCTTCACCATTTGACCGTCTGGCCTTCCGTCCCAAAGACTCCTTTGTCTCTTTCACTAGCCTACCTGACAGCTGTTGGAAGACAGAAATAAAATGGGAAAACATCATTAACGAAGGCTTAAAAGCAGTAGCTATCAATTCAGATTACAGTTGCTAATGGTGTGTCCAGCTCCTGAAGCTAAGATGTCACTACCAGTGGTGGTTCAGTTGATTTTCCTGCATTAATCCGGCTGGTATGTGAAATGCAGTCTCTGTCCTGGAGAAGTGTGGAGTTTGAAGTCACCCCTAAATCTGGACTAAATCCTATACAGAAAACTTAACTTACACAGCCTACAGCTAAACAACAAAAAAACTTTTGAGAAAATCACCTTTCTTCTGAAAACATGCATTCTCATTATTCATACGAGTGATGCACAAGAAACTAGAAGATATCACTAAAGGGACATTGTTTAATTAAATCAGAGAGCAAAATCAATCCCTTTTAGAAAAAGAAGCTGATTAGAGGTGGAATAAAGTGGTAAACATGCAGTATGTCCTCTCTCAGCTGTGGCAATTAAAGAAATATACTGGTCTCACTTGCTTATTCCAACTACTGGTTTCTTACTGATTGAATGGTGACTTCAGACACCAGGTTTTTTTTAGTTTGGAGGCCAGCTGAAATAAACTAGCCACAAGTCTGGCAGAAGTTCTAGCTTTTTATTTAAAAAACTTTGAAAATTAAGTTTGCTATTACTAATAACATACCACTTCTGCCACTATTTCCCCATTCACAGCACAAGTGATGGCCTTTCTGTAAAAGGAGATGACTGAACCTTCTAGGTCTACCACTGTTAAATAGTGAGATTTTTAACAACCACATTCACCATGCATAGACAAAAAGATCATGCATGTACTGCAAAAGACTGCAAAAAGTCCCCTAATTAGACACATTACATTCACATCATTAAGTCACAGGTAGAATATGGATTTTAAAACATTTAAACAACATAAAACACCGAAAATTAAATTGTTTAATTATAGGTATCCCTAATTAATAAAAGGTCATAAAGCAGGCAGTTGGCTCCATCCAACCTCTTCAATTTCCAAATACATTGAACCAATATCACAGATCGAACACAAATGAAGGCTATAAAAAAACTAAACTGGGAGGTGCTCCAATAGCAGGAATGAGAAGCCCTAAAAAGCGAGCTTTCAAGCCAAAACCGAGAATAACCCACAGTGAAGACCAACAAAATACATGTGCACAGCTCTAGCTTAAAGGCTTTGCGTGGGTTCCACTGCGTAGCCAAGGCAATGAGGAAGTGAGGAAGACGACAGCGCAATGTTTTTAAAGACTTCATACAACTGGCAAGAACCTCTGAAGCCAACCTGGCTACCGTCAGGCAGAACGGCAGTGCTGGCAAGCCTGAGCAAGACGGCGGCGCAGAGTGATCTCACAGCTCGCCCTGCCAAGCTTTATTCATGCTGACAGCAGCGAAGTGACATCATGTTCTTGGAAGGGAGCTTTTTTATGCGAGCCAAAGCTACTGTGAACATTCATTATTCTAATGAAGATGCAAGAGCCTCTGGAAAAAAAAAATGTAATCATCGCTGAAACCACACTAAGAAACCTCCGAATTTGACCTTGAAGGGAATAAAACAAAAGCCAGATGTAAAGCTGAACAAACTGGCAGCGTCTGGGCGGAACTCCAATTTGGTCAAAGTGAATTGGGATTCTTTGTTAAAGGGGAACTGCAGTCCCAATTTCCCAGACCGATTATTAAATCTCAGTAACAAAATTAATTAACTGATGTTATAGATCAAATGTACACATTTCAAATTTAGGAAAAAATCATGAACGTTGTAAAAGTACAGCAAGTCACCATGTTGTCGCAAACCTGCATTCGTGTTCCCACAAATTGCGACATGAGGCAGCCCTTCCTGCTCACCGGTCTCCGCAGTGACTAATGTACTGTGATGTACGAGTGAATAAGTACAGGTTGTGCAGCAGACATTTCACTGCAGAAATGTTCCAGAGTGATCTGCATTCAGAGTTAACAAGTAGTATTTGTTGGCAAAACCGTGTTAAAATTAAAAGCAATATTCCCATTGGATTAAAAGAGATGTATTCATAGGGCCACACACGTCACCAGAAGTTTTGTTGCCTCATTCTGAATCACAGAACATGGGGCTGCGTGTACCAGGAAGTTTTGTCTATTTTGTGATGTAAATTGGAGGTTTTACAAGTTGCTGTGTACATTTTATTGCAGTTTGAAACGCACTCATCAATGCCAAATCTTCCTAACCCAAAATATGAAAATATAGCGCTGCAGTTCCCCTTTAAATCTCATGTTAATGTCTGTCCTACAGCTGTACTTGCAATTGATGTTTCTAAACAGAAATGCAGCCCTGTGTTTACACATGAAGGCAGGCAGCTCTTAAGAAATCTAAACAAAAAAACACCAAGAGGCTGGACTCACATCTCTGCTCAGGCTCAGATCGTGCACCAGTAGGTTTTGGTTTCCCAGAGACGCCTCCAGCAGGTCGGTATTCTTCCCAGAGGTCCCGTACATGGGCAGCCGGTAGTCGTGGTCGCTGGTCTTCTCCTGCTTGATGCCCATGGCGTGGATGAAGTCAGCCGGCCCGTCGGGGGAGTCGCGCTCCTTCTTGAGGATCATGTCCTGAGGTATGTCCTGCATGACGGACTGGGCGGCCAGGCGGGTGAAGCTGGTCACCGGTGGGAGGTGGCTGAACATGATCATTCCGGGCGGGAAGCTGGGCTCCATGCTGCCATTCCGAAGGAACTCGTTGCCAAGCTTGTCTTGAATAATACTCATGGTGATCACTGGCAGAAAACTAGCTGGAGCCAAAAGCAAATATCCTGCAGGTGAAAAGTGTGAGGGGGGGATGGTTAAGCAAGTATCCAGCCCGCCATGATTGCATTATAATCAGCAAAGAGTTCCTTGTAACACTTCTACATGTCTTGAAAAATCAAGACTTGTGTTCTTTCTTATTACTATTACCGTGAAAGCCTGTTATGGCAACAATAATATCAGAGAATCGTGTCAAGCAACAGCTCAGGACTAATTTTGGCAAGACTGTCTTGTTGTTTTGCTTATGCAGATATAGGCATCACAAAACCTAGATCAAGGGTATGGAACGCATTTATAATGTATCCTGTTCATCCATCCATCTTCTAACCTGCTTAATACAATAAAGACAATAAATAACAGGATATCAAACAAGTATCTAAAACATCCATTCACTTGTAACCTTAGCGATCTTAACGTATCCGTTTTCTAACTGCTTCATCATGCAGTTCAGGGGTGTGGGGGAGCCAGAGCCTGCCCCAGCGTGCAACAGGCACAAGGCGAGGTACATCCTGGACGGGACACCAGCCCATCGCAGGGCAGACTGACGTGAACACGCACACACGTCAGGGCCAATTTCACTGGCCCGTTAACCGATCCGTATGTTTTGGGACTGCTGGAGGTAACCGGAGCACTCAGAAGAAACCCACCACAACGGCGGAGAACATACAAACTCCACGCAGACAGGACACCAGGAACTGGCCCCAGGCATGGGAGGCAGCAATGGTGACGCTATCCACTGCACCAATGGGCAGCAATTCAAATCCTTGATGAGCCATAGGATGATGTAGTAAATAAAGTACGGATTTTATTTTCAACACGAGTTTTACATTTTACCTATATAAATCATACCACTGATGAGGCTGTCCAACCACTCAATGTCTTTTATCCAGTCCCATTTGGCCTGGGAGTCATTTAATTGCTATTTGGCAAATCAATGCCTTTTCTTTCCATACTGCCAGGACTCACTGCCACAGACACCTGCTCCATGAGGTCAGCCTTGAATGCTGGTCTGTGTCAACTGCATCCTGATGATCCCAGAGGTGGGTTTTTTTGGAAGATTCTCAATGGTTGCACTTGGATGAGAGTGCAAACCACATCTTCCCAAACTACATTCTTCATCACATTTTGGAGTCCATTAAAACATGGCAGTGAAACAAACACTGGTTTAGTTTCTATGTTCAGCATCCTTCAATACCAACTGACTTCCACAAGCTTTGTGAAACTATTAGATAGCTACTAAATCTGCAACACTCTCAACATTTACAAGGTATGAATATATTTGAGCTATTTGGAAATGTTATTTTTATATATTCATCACATCTTAACTGACAAATCCAAATATACACCTAACTAAAATTCCTTGTATTTCAACAGCACTACACGTAAAAGAAACACCGACATGCAGTACTCATATTGGAGACGGACAACAGTCATTATAATAAGCCAATATCTCCAACACACAGCAGACCAGGTGGAGAAACGAGAAACTGTTTTCCCAATGTAATGAAAAGGGACATTCGGGAGGCCATGCTGTGCAAGAACAGAGTGGAATTTAAAACTCCTATTTACAGTGTCAGGCAATCTTTACTTAGTAGTTTGGACCTCAGTTTAATATGGCAATGCAATGGATATCCCATACATCGTCACCACACTGGGGCATTGATTTGAAAGTTCGGGTCCAAAGGGAAGAGCCTCAGGTCCACAGACACCACGTTATAGTGGCAGCCTGAATTCCATTAGAGGGCTCGTGTCCCAGCAGAGACCAGGCCCAGCCTTGCCTAGCTCCCAAGATCTGGTGAAATGGGGCTACACAGTGGCAACGCAGCTGCCCATTTACTTTGTTAAATCAACTTTTACTTAAGAGTTCATCAGGGCTCTGAATAAATTTGGAGGCAGTTGTAATACTGGATGGACCGTTTAACAGTGGTATCACCAAGCTCCCTTTTTTATGGCTCTTTGTTTTCCGAAACCGCTTTGGAAAACAGGCTTCGCTCTTGGAAATTAATATTATTCCGCTCATGCTTTTAGTGCTGGCCTAGAACACTGAGGATCTGTCAGTGTGCCAAAACACTAAGCTAGGCTTCACTGAAGCATACAGTTGTAGGAGGCAGAAATCAAAGGCTATGGCCAACACTCACAGAACCCCAAGTGTCTCTGCTCAGGAAGCCTTTGTGTTTCCCTCATTGTTAACAGCACTGTCTCCCAATTGTAATTTAAACCTCTGAACGCAGATAAGCTCAACCCTATTGTCTTCATGCGTTATTTCACAATAAGAGCATTAAAACAGTGAAAGATTCTACTTTCTGTAAGTTGGTTTCGGGGAGTCTTAACGTATTAAATATGAGCAGGTTTTAGGATTTTAGGTTTAGATTTTAATCAAACTTCTAAGGACAAAATGTTATCCTTGTATCGTCCATAACCTTTAATCTAGTCTGGATTTGCAACTTTCAGTAAGAACTTTACCAACTCCTGCACACATTTACTGTCTTTACAACACCGATAAAGCTATTCTGAAACAGCAATCGCTAGGTTAATTTTTAGCCTACTTTTCTTTGAAGTCTGCAGTACTTAAATTCCACATGTGACTATAAAATATGTATAACAGACTTTCACCAACATTAGTCAATTCCAGCCAGGTACTGCGGGTTTTCATTTCTGCATTAAACTTTACAGCTTAATTGAACTAATTATTTACATAAGAAGTCAAATCGCCTGTTTTTTTTAGTCGTGTTATAGAAGAAACCCGCAGGTCTATGGAACTGACATACCCCTGACTTGTACTGGGAATCTCGAAAAGCCAATGAGTGACGATCATTTCAAAGGTGAAGAACGGAATTTTTTTAAAACCACAATAGAAAGAGCGCATACAAAACACATGAAATTCCCTCTAGTAAACCAACGCAAGAGAGCAGGGTTTTATGTCAAAACCTAGCCCTGAAAAACAAACTACCATGACTGAGAGCAGCAGATAGGGGAGATCTTAATGACCTAACAGGGAACTGAAGAAATTAAGACCGGTCCCCTAAAAGTGTCAAATAATGGCTGAGACATGAATTTGTGTGAAAATGATATACAGACTTTATGAGGAGGTTAACACAGGATACTGTGATCACCACCTCCTGCTAGCCAACGAGCAAAAGATCAAAAGACAAATTAAGCTAAACTTCAATAGCCGACATTGCTCATTTGTTTATCAAAAAGTGCTTCAGAGGAAACAGTGAAAAGTGCTGTGGATTAGGAAATAACCATGATCACAAGTTCCAAGATGCTCAAAGACCAGCAGGATTAGTGCACCAAAACGAGACAGCAGAACACACAAAGCTTCACGACAGAGACACAGGCCCAGACATGGCAGAAAGGACTTAAATTTGGAGAGATACTGATGAGAAGACTCCATTTTCCAACGTAATACAAACAGTGTCCCTGTTGAAGTAGAGCACCGTACACAGGGCCAGATTACGGTCCTTGCAGGTCCTGGGCCCTTGTTTCGTGCTCCAGTGGATGCATTTTTAGGGGTGCATTGATTACTACGGGTAGGTGGGTAATCAAAACTATCTTGGCCTATTCTTCCTTTATATATATTCAAAAGCTTTGTTACAGTTTTTATAATACAAATAAGAAAGATATGGTCAAAAATAGGCCCCTTTTTCTTAGGGCCTAGTACTGGATAAGACTATCATCTGCATTGGCACATTTGGCCCTGAATGCACCTATGAGTAGTTACTAAGCCCTAGAGCCGTTTTCGGGCATGCACCAAAACACACAGGAGCTGTGCAAGACAATACACTCCTGTCGGAATTTTAAACCCTCTTTCATTGGTTAGGCAGTAAAAAAAGATCAGTGTAACAGAAGGACAACCTGGCCAAATCAAGCAGGCCCAAGAATCTGGTCATGCAGTAAAGGCAGCCTGCCTTTTTTAAATGCATTTTCAAAACAGGTCTATATCTAACTGTTCTCAATGACCTTCTGTATAGGGTCAAGCCCAGTTCTTGTCGAGAGTACTTTGTGATTTGAGTCTAGAAGTTCAAGCCTAAATGTGAACATTTTTAACAAATTACCTGCTAGGCCATTTTGTTGTAAAGGTTGTTTTCAAAGGAAACTGGGTTAACAAAAAAAACAACAAGATATCGCAAGAAACGCGAAAGCATTTTAAAATTGAGACGAGGAAAGCTTGAAAAAATCAGAAGGCATTCGAGCGGAATACAAGCGACATTGAGCGACACCACCAAAAAAAAAAGGTCCTACTGAATTGCTCGTTAAATTGAGAAAACACACCAAGTCACCCAGCAACGCTGACGAATAGTAAATATCAGGATTTCAAAGGTTAATAACGAGCAGGAAGTCTACCAAACTCCTGCACTTCGCCAGGACCCACGACCGTGCTCTCGCGTGGAAAGGGTGCTGATCGGGTCGGTCGATTTGCAGGCAGACTCGGGGCGCTGGGCGTGAAGACGTGCTGACAATCCGATCACCAATGCAAGCACCCAGCTAGCCCCTCACCATTACTATCAGGATATTTACTCTGCCTACCTACAAGGTGAATGAGGGACTGCCGCAGCCCATCTGTAGACAACCAACCTCATATACCGCTTAATTCAGCCGAATCATGTATTTACCCCCGGTCCCCAACCTACTCGTTTGAATATCATATTGTTTCGACCACAGCACGGTCTCGCCGCATGTGAACTGTACACATCGCCTGCTACCGAAGAAATGAGAATTAGCTCTCCGGTGCCCCCACACCACCTCCGCTCTGCATTAAAGATTCGCTTGCTTTAAGGGGTTTAAAAATCTGCCGTACGATGAAGTTTTTGTTGGGGTTTTTCTTCTCACAGAGCAGCTGTGCTGGTCTTCAGGGTTAACATTCTGCAACGAGCGACACCTTTGAACACCAACGTCCCAACTCTTCCTAAACTGGTCGATGGGTATTTTTGCAGCTCATATTTATTTAATATTTTGGGGGCTGGTTTCAATGAAGTAGTTGGGACAGCTGGCCTCGATTCCCTCCAACTCCTCCGAGATTCCACCTCATAAACCACTTTATTGTCTAGCGACCATTTGTCTTGCGTACGGTATTTAATTCAACGAGGGGAGCGGATGTGCTTTTGTATTTCTGATTTGGGACGGTGTTTCTCCGGACTTTAAATCGGATCTCGCAGCTTGGATTGCAGACAAAAATACTTCATCGAGAGAAGTATTTTGTATAGTAAACGCACTGTGTGTCGAGGACGGACGCAATGAATAGGGCAGAACCTGAAAAATCAAGATAGAGGCGAATAATCCGATTAAGAAGAAAATCGGCGAAACAAAAATGACGCCTTTGATCTGATCGAAAAGCAACGCGTGTGTTTTCGCAAAAATTCAGCTTTGATGCCTGAACAAACCGTTATGGTGCCCGTATTAAATACACCGCCTAGCTAGTATTACAAAGGGCCTACATAAATAAACCACAACACGGCGTAAAAGGCGCACATATTTCTCAATCAGATTTATATCGGGGAGAGATCTCGGGGAAGAAAAAAAAATATTATTTAAAAATGGTGATAACTCGTCTGGGACGTAAAAAAACCATCGCCGCCGTTCGCCGCGGTGTGCCAGCTGGAACAGGGGAAAGCCGAGGGATAATAACCGTAATGGTGTAGCGACGCTTAAGCAGTAACCCCATAGTAAATGGCCCCATGCAACAACCGAAACAATTGATGCTCGGCTCGGTGCATCCCTCACGGAGAGCGACTGCATTTCTCCCACCGACCCGGCCCCTTGCTCTGGGCCACAGAGCGCGGAAACTCGGTCTCCCCGGCCCCGCTTACCTGTGCATGGCCGCCGGTGGCTCTCTGCGTCGGTATTTTTCTCTCTTTTCTCACTCGTTCCTTTGAGTCTCTAAACCCCAAACACCGCTCTCCTGCAGCTGCTGCTCTCCTCCATCTTGTCTCGGCGCGGGGGATTGTGGGTCTGGCGGACGGGTCCTGCGAGGAGACAGACGCGAGGCGGGCGGCGGGGGGCAGCTCTGCCGCGGACCACAGTGAACCCTACAGCCCGGGCGAGGAGTCGCAGCGCGCAGTGCGCCACCTCACACTTAACCCCCTCGCCCTCCCGCTGGCTCTCCACGTCTAGCATTGCATTGGTCTAATGTAAGCACCACCAAATCATAGCATAACCTTGCTTTGAAGGAAAGTTTTTTTTCTAGTTTCTGATGAGTTCCTCCCAGGCCAATGTCTCATATCGATTTTTGCAAGGCTTTTGAATAACCTTTAATACTGTATGCTGCTGTGTCTAAGTATTATACAATGTCATTCTTTGTCCCAGAGTGCTGTTGATGCTCACTTTACAATACTGATACTGTATTGATACACCCATTAAAGACACGGTCTTTCTTGACGATTACATGCCTTTGGTATATATGTGTTGAACGTTTATTTTACTCTAAAGTCATCCAAAAACACCACACTAGGTTTCTTGAGGAAGTTCACGAGATTTGGGCTGTATGCTCCAGAATAATGTCACCACTCAGTGAAGTAAAAGACCAAAGGTATGCTACACCCTGTGCCTAAAGTGAACGTATGACATCAGCAGATTCAGAGATGGAATATTGCGCTTCTGATCCAAAACCGTTGTGGAAAGTCCTTCGGAACTATTGGGATACTGCTGTACGACCAAGTGGAAAAAAAGTTCTATCTGTGGGGAAAAGGATATCCATTTATCTACTCATCATCTAATCACTTCATCCAGTTCAGCATCCTGGGGGAGATGGAGCCAATCCCATCAAGCAATGGGAGCAAGGCAGGGTACACCACGGACAGGACACCAGTCCATCACAGGGCACACTCAGACACAAACACACACACACACTCACAGCAGGGCCAGTTTTCCCAGAAACCACTTCACCTACCAGTGTGTCTTTGGACTGTGGGAGGAAACCCAATCAAACACAGGAAGAACATACAAACTCCACTCCTATGGCACCCCAGGAACTGAACCCGAGGCCACAGCGCTGCAAGGCAGCAGTGCTGACTTCCCTGCCGCCATGCTGTCCCCCCAGTAGTGTTTTCCCCTGGAGCTCTTGCAGAGCATCTGCATGACTGATTGATGCTTCTTGGTAGTTCGTGGTTGAAAAAGCATTGCCTTTTTTGCATCTTTAATTTTTAAATAGGGCACTTTTGGTCTTATGTAAATGTTAACATGGGTCCAAATTTGTTCTGCTATTATGGTGTCTAAATTAACAGCAAATTAAGCCCTGAAATGGTTTCACGTTAATTAGTGCCCCCTGTGAATAGAAGTTAAACTTAGCCTGAGGAATTGATGACGTGATATTGTTTATTTAAAAAAGGAAATAAGAAACAACAGGTGGAAAAAACTAAAGCTGAAGTCTTACGAATAAGAATAAGAAAGATATATAGTGAGAGCTTATTTTCAGTGATATCCAAGTGACCTCTTCCAATTCCTCGGAGTCGATGTAATGTCCTAATTAAGTTTGTGAGAATGATAATGAAACTGTTCTCGTGATGCGTTTCAGCAGTAATGTCATAAGGGTTCAACTGACAAGAGGATTCTTCCAAGCTCTTAGGGTTTCAGTATAAGTCTATACTACGAGTCAGCTCTTATCTTACTTTTTAAAAATACTTTTTAAGCTGAGTGCAATTCCAGATGACCCTTTTCAGGAAAAGTTCATGAACACTAACATCAAAAGCCTTTTCCTCCCTGACACATCCACGCAATCTTTATAGTGTTCTATTTATTTATTCCTTTTAAAGAATAATTTTATTTTTAAATACAAAATACAAGACTTTATATAAAATGTGTTTCAGAATGATTCAAGTATCAGTCATTAATTCAAAGCCTCAGATACATCAAAACAACAGTTAGTTTGAGATGGAAGAACAGACAAATTAGCTCTCGATCAATCCCTCAGTTCTAAATGTAAATCTTTATCATTTTGAGATCTGTCCTGTCTCTGTACACAGAGAACTTAATGACACAGTCCTTGTGGCACAGTAAAAAAGTACAATGCATCAGCAAAATGCAAGAACTAAGACATAAGTTAATGAAAATACAGGAAAAATGGAAACAATGAGAATTTAATGAAAACTAACAAGCATTAATGAAAAAAAAACTTGATTCAAGGCTTTTAAAAAGTGTTTAAAAGAAATTCCCAGGGGGACACAGGTGGTTTCCCAGTGAGTATAGATTAAGACACCAGGGATGTGCCTCCAGTGTAGATTTCAATTAGAAGAGTAGGAGAAGGACCTCTGTAAGACAAACTGTCGTTTAGTTTCTTCCAGTTTATTCTGAGAGCTCCTCTGCCACGGCCTAGAAACCCAAAAAGTCCTCAGAAGCAACAATGGGGAACTCTCAGAAATATCAGTGACCTAAATCGATTAATTAATTTCTCACCAACGTTACCCACTGGTAGCAGTCAGGTGAGCTATACATCATCTCCTTCTGCTGCAGAAGCGTGTTCAAACCAGCGAGAGCTCGGGAACGCCCTGGGGGTGATGAGAGGATACACAGGCCTTCCACATAGTGTCTGTAGACACCTGCCACCCAGCTCCTGCTAGTGTCACACTACACACCTGGCTTGGCAGCCAGTTGACCCTGTTTCACAGTTACCCACCAGAGGATAAGAACACCTTGGCTGAATGAGACGAAATGTTCATAAACACGGACACATCACACTGAAGACTTCATTTGTGCGATTACCTTGCAAGTCACCCTTCATTAACTTCGTTAACTGTAGGATTTCTGATGTTGGCTCTGCTTGGGGCTTCCCTTAAAAATCTGAGAAAACGTGTCAGTAACTGCATGTGTGCATGTATTAAACCCCTTTATATATTCACATTTACTTTCTTCTGTGTCCTTAAGTCAAACATGCTTGTTTAAATTACAGTATGAACATAACTGGTTGAGCCATAAGATGCAGAGTCACTGCCTGGGGAGGGTCTGACCCAGGTACAGTATGTTGAAGACGGGAAAGATGAGGGATAATAACCGTAATGGTGTAATGGTGTAGCAACGCCAGAGCTCAGGTTTGAACTGGGAGCCTCTTGGCTGAAAATGCTCAGCTCTGTTTCTTAGCCATTGTTCTCTTCCCAGCTGACTAGCTTAAGTCATGTCAACATTCAGGTATGGGGGAATAAAGTTAACAGTTAATTGCTAAACAAACTTATATGAATATGTAAAAACGAAAGAGCTAATTGCATGTAACAGCTAACATGAATGACAGCCTTTCCTGTTAAGAAAAATCCTCATATCACCTTACATGAAAGGAGGGATAATCCAGCTGTCAGGAGATGTCTCATTGCCTTATTCAAAATAATCTCTAGTGTGCTTGTCTCCACCCTGCACTGTGTATAGAACGAGAGGCTTTAATTTTGTTAAATGCATTATGGAATGTTTTTGCTGAAGTGGGCTCTCAAGGGAATATTCCCTTTTAATGAGAGGGAACAGCATTATATTATTCTGTGAGAACACTGAGGTGCACAGAGAAGATTAAAAAGACTCTTTTTTTGCAGGATTTTACCAATACCAATATCTTACTCGAACTCTTTATTTTGAATGACTAACAGTATTATAAGAATTAAAATAGAAGAAGGCACTAAAGTAAGCAGGTGTCACAGTGGCACAGTGATCAGCATCGCTGCCTCAGAGCAGTGGGGCCTGGGGTGCTGTCTGCATGGAGTTTGCATGTTCTCCCCGGGTTCACATGGGTTTCCTTCAGGTGTGCTGGTTTTCTCCTATAGTCCAAAAACATGCAGGTAGGCTTATTGACATCTGTGAGAAACTGGCCCTTGTGTGAGTGTGTGTTCCCTCAATGGACTGGTGACCTCTGCGTATCCTGCCTTGCACCTCTTGCTTGCTGGGACAGGCTCCAGCTCTCATACAGTCCTGTACTGGATAAAGTGGATGGACTAAATTGACACTGCTGCAGAGTTACTTACTGTAGGACACTGTTTTCTGTCACTTCTGAAGTAAAAAGCACGGGTTGCTACCCAGACTGATGCAGAGAGAATTTGGAGGAATGGTGAAGAATTCAATCAGGAACCTCAGGTATAAAGGCAAAGTCTTTGATCTTGATGATTAGGTAAATACTCCTTGAATAACAGCTTTTATCTGCAGCTCAGAGTTAAGTACATGGCCTTACAAAATATTTTTTTCTTCCCAACATGTTTCATAAGAAATGGCCATCAGGCCCCCATATCTTTTAAGATCACATTAAAAGCTCAAGGTGTAAAAAAGGAAATAGACTAGAGTCAATTTTATATAAAAAGAAACAGGGTTTATAAAACAAGAAGCAAAAGAGGTTTTGATACAGTTCTTTATAAAACACGCAGCCAACACCAAGCACAAAACAGAACACACAGTAGAACAGCAATACCTGGTGCAGGACTGAATCACAGGCTTCTACAGAAGACTGCTGCATAGAGCACACAGAAAGCTGAACAGCTCTGCTATTTTGAGGAGTGAATAATTTCATATGGCAGAGATCTAATTTTGCATCTGTTGTTGAACATGCACTCAAAAACGTAGTTTTAAACTAGATGGACCCACTGCTTTCTGAGTACAGTGGAGTCAATGACCGCTGTGTTGTAATTGAGGAAGCAGATTGAATTGTAAAACAATAGAAATGTGGTCATGTCACAGACAGGAGGTGAGATAATGAGAAATTAGATAAAGGATAAGTATTTGTTTTCTGAGGCTAATAAAACACTCACTTATTATAATCAGGTCTCACATTAAAAAATCTTCTCCTGTGCAACACTGTGGATTGATTCCTATTGCTATAAATAGAAGTGCAAACTAATCTCATCTATAATTCACTTATAGACGGACTTTAATAGACACAGAAGGGACCCTTTTCCCATGAGTAATGCCAATGTAAGATTGGAGCCTTAAATATTTTATTACGTTGTTTATTATTACAGGCAGAAATGAACAGATGATTTACTTCTGTTGAGGTCTGTCCAAGAAGAAGTCATTGGAAAGCTGTGATTAATGCTTCACTGGGACAAATCCAACAGGCTTGAGCTCCTTTAGGCCTTGCCTACAGAAATAGGACCTGGGAGAGTGATGGAAATGTTTATAGACTGTGTCTTTGTCGCTGGAATGGCAGTCAGCTTCATTGCTCCAGGGTCCCGGGTTTGATTCTGTCCTCGGGTGCCAGCCTGCGTGGTGTTTCCATGTTTGCCCTGCATTCATATGACTTTTCTTCAGGCAACCTTTCCTTCCAGCACGTGAAGACCTGGAAATAGCAGTTTGATTGACTAATTCTGCCCGCCCCCCTGCCCTGTCAAGGGTGTCTCTGGTGCCTGCCTGTTGTACATGCGCACTCAATATCACCTTTTTTCTCCCTGTCGCATTTGGATTGTGCTGTACCCTTCAGATTACTGCACCACTTTACTTATTATAACAGTGTGACTTTTGTAACTGCTTAAAATACAATTAAGCTGTTGAAAGCAAGTCTTCTTGTATACAAGTTGTATATAAGTTTCAGACCCCGATTCATTGATTGGTTGCGTGTTATCCATCAATGGATTATTGGATTTTCTGGAGCTTTTTAGAATTTATCAGTGACTTTTCTCCACATAACGTGAATTCATACAGTGAAGGGTGCTGTAATTTGGATTATTGTAAGCCTCTCTTTTTTTAAAAATTGTTTCCGAGTACTCTTTCCAAAGGAGACAAAGTAAATAAACCTGCCTAACTGCTTTGTTTAGAGGGGATCATTTCCAGTATGGCTGCACATATTCTCTACCTTTAAACTCTACAATTACAGTGAGTAATAACCAGGTTTAATATCTTGGTTCAAGTATGCATGAGGGAGAATGGGTTTCTGCAAAAGCACTACAGTTTTGTTTTCAAACAATCCAGAAGAGGTATCATTAGTAGTGGAAAAAAGCAATTAAATCCCAGAAAATTACTTTTTTTGCTTCATATAATTAATGGTATAGCTAAAGCGGGCTCACAAATAAAAAGTGTGTGTGGCTATAAACATACATTTCGCTTTAACACCTGGCAAGTGGGTAAAAGCAAATCTGTCAAGATAATTACCGTAACAGTTAGGATGGCTATAAACTGCAATTATTACCATGCCTCCTGCTTCCCATCGCTAATCACTTGGACTCCCCCTGAAATAAACTATTCAAGATTAGTGACACACAAAAGATGGGTTCTTTGTATTTAATCTTAATAGAATGAAAATAGAATGAAAAACAGAACAAGGACTTTTTAGTTCAAAAGCCCCAATTGACGTTTGTCTAAAATAAAATAGAACCTGTTTTCCCAGGTGCATTCTACACTTCTGTAACAGCACTTTGATCTCTTTATATATTTAGAGTACCTCTGGTATCTAATTTTTACAACACTAGCACAGTCTTCCTGGAAACAATTGGGCATTTCTAAAGGTTCACTGTTCCACACTCTGAGACAATGATAAAAAATAGATATGAACTTTGTTAAAAAATACTCACACACACAACAATCTCAACAACTGTGCAAAAACAAACCTTATTTCTGCTGCTTGGACACCTGATTATGTCCATGCAATTGTAACCCATATTTTCTGACCATAAGTGAGTACAGGGATGCACATGAACTTGCAAAAGAAGAGCTTGGATACAGCCCCGTATAGTAATACAAGACAATGTACATCTGCTTCAGTATCTCATACCTGTGATGATCTGCCATGATCTCACGGTCCCACTTGACATCTGTAATGAACGAGATTTCAGTGTACCAAGCACCTTCACCAAGGCCATTTGCTGCATAGCATTTAGCACTAATAATTTAAACAAGCCACACAATTAGTTAAGTGGCCTCTGTCTCTGTAATAGAGGTTTGCAATTTCAATTACATCTTTATTATCCCCTGGGGGGAATTTGTTTTGAGTACCACCAGCTAAGAGTTCTGGACAGAACTATTTCAGGACGTAAAATAGTTGTTTCATGTTATTTAAGAATGCAGTCACAGAGGTGATGAACGATTTCCTAAATCTATTGGCATCATGATTTTCAGAATAAATACACCTATTTCTATAAAGTCCCTAAGTCATGTAGTCAATTTCAGGCAAAGATGTCGATTCACAGATTAGAGGAAGGTTATAAAAACATCTCAAATACTCTTCAGATGTTATTGAGCATCATGAAGTTGATCATTAAAAAGTAGAAGCCACCCAGACACTACTCAGTTCGACATGACCCTCAAAATCCAGAAGCTAGGCAAGGAGGAAACTGGTTAGAGGTGACTCTCTGAGGTCATTGGCAACTCTGGAAGAGTTACAGGGTCCCATGGGTGGGATGAGATGTCCATACGTCAATAATATCCCAGTCACCCCACAAAGGAGTGTGGAACTGGAAACAATATCACAGATCCTGAATGGAGTTTGTAACAAAGAACCTACTGTAAGTGATACTGCAAACATATGGCTGAAGATGTATTCTGCTCAGACAAGGCAAAATTGGAACTTTCTGTCTAAATGGCAAGTCTTACATCTGAAACAAACCCAACATAGTCGGCATCATGCTGTCGACACCCTCCTTGCCATCAAGCATGGTGGCAGCAGCACTATATTATAGTTCTGCTTCATCAGCAGGTACTGGGAGGTGTGTGAAGACTGATAGGAACCTAAATGAAGCAAAGTACAGGCAAATCTTAGAAGAAATGTTAGTTCAGACTTTAAATTGGGGAAAAAAGTTCACCTTTCAGTGGGACAAAGATCCAAAGCACAAGGCCAAAACTGCAAATTAATTGGCTTAAGAATAGGTCAAAATGAATGTCTTTAAGTGGCTCAGTCAAAGTTTTGACTTGAAACCAAATGAGAATCTGTGGAAAGACTTGACAGATGCTCTCCATAAGCGAAAGAAATGTGAGAAAATCTCCCAAGAAGAAAGGGCAAAAAATAAACCATCTCAGTGTGGATAGCTGGTGGAGACCCTTCAAGGGACACTAAGCTACAAACTACTTCCAGCCCTACAGTACTGCAGCGGGAAGGTTTGGCTGTGATGGACTGGCGTCCTGTCCAGTGTGTATCCTGCCTTGTGCCCGGTGCTTGCCAGGATAGGCACCGACTTCCCTGTGACCCTGTATTGGATAAATTGGTGAGAAAAGGGGTGGATGGGTTTGGAAGGGGAATGGATAAGGACTTTGAACACCCTTTCATCTCTGATGTGCTGTATTTGCTTTATTTGTGGGTGATGGTTTCCAGTGAAAATCAGAAAACTATGCTAGAAACTGATTTAATGAAGGTGTTATGAATAGGACACGAAACAGAGGCATGACAGACCACACATACCTTTATATTACATGTGTGAGGCCAGCTGCTGATGGAGGATTTGGCACTGAGGAGCTGGATCCGACTGGGCAGCACCTGTCCTGCTCAGCAGGCTGATTGTTCTGAAATGCTTCAAGGACAAATATTTGGTGGTT
Organism: Atractosteus spatula; assembly: GCF_055471065.1. Taxonomy (NCBI): domain Eukaryota; kingdom Metazoa; phylum Chordata; class Actinopteri; order Semionotiformes; family Lepisosteidae; genus Atractosteus; species Atractosteus spatula. The sequence continues at coordinate 987,395 of NC_142731.1, read as the reverse complement.
AAGCACCAAAGTGACTCACTGCCCACAGTTGCACAGCTGCCCTGGTGCCATTCTCTGACAGAGGAGGGCCTTCAGAACAAAGAGAAGGCCTTTTCGTTCACTTCGGTGTTCAGGCTAACCCAAGAGTCACACATTTACCGTGGAATAGAGTCAAGCCGGTATCCCTACACAAACCTTCCCCTTGTCTATGACATTACCCTTCTGAAAGCCTACCTAGTTACAGTCACCATAGATCTTCAGTCCACATCCTCTTCCTCCTGCTGCTCCAGGACGAGCTGTGAGGCACGACTTCACTTACTGGGGTCACCAGACAGGTTGTCACCCCTAAAACGAGGCTTGTGCTCCATGGCAGCAAGCGCCAAGCATTTTGTTATTGTACAAGTTCAGTAGGGAAAACCATGGTAACAGTGTTGTAAACATGAAGGGACTTCTGTGGTGCAGATCGAGATAATAATTTAATAATATCGTAATAATTTTACAATTCACTGTGAAGAACCATTTACCATAACAGATAAAAATGACAAATATACCATATTTCATCATTTTTAATTTACTTTGATGTAGTCTTACTGCATACAGTACTGTTGCGAGTATTCTAAAGTGTTTCATTTGGACTATTAATATTTTAGATCAAATGCAAAAGCTCTATCAACTTGTGGAAAATCAATAGAAAATAAGGATAATTATGTTTCTCTTCTTGCAGAAATTAGCTTAGCATGGCTACAGAACAGTGATTTCTGTCAGTTTCACAGAACACAGCCAAATAATTCCCCACCAGAATTCTGGTGTGCTCACCCTAAACTGTTCAAAAGAGAAGGATTATTACTGAACAGCCTGTAATCCCAGAAGTGCAGTGTTAATTAGTGGAGGAGACCTGATGAAATGCACAGGGAGTGCTGATGTCCTGGGGGTCCATTAGACCTCCCCTGTTTTGGTAGATGTAGAAACTGTGATACTGTCTTCACAGAGAGCTGACCCAGTGTGGCATGTGCTTAACAATAAGTATCTGGTACCTAGAAATAAGCAATAACTAAATATAGATATGTAAGCATGTTGCAGTATGCTGATAGTATTGCAGTCAATATTATTGAGGCTACACATACAACATTATCTATCCACTTTCTAACCACTTTATCCAATTCAGGGTTGCAGGGTAGCTGGAGTGTATCCCGGCTAATGACAGGCATAAGGCAGGATACACCCTGGACGGGACACCGATCTATTACAGGGCACACACAGACATTCACTCGCACTAGGGGCTGTGGGAGGAAACCAGAGCACCCAGAGGAAACATGGAAACATGGAAAGAACATTCAAACTCCACACAGACGGCATCCTAGGTCCCAAATTAAACCCAGAGGATTCGCACATGCTGACCATTGTGCTGCCCTCATCCTACAGTTCTCTCTCAATATAATTTGGTCTGGAGTGAAATACACTAATACATTCTATATGCAGAATATAGGCGAGTGTGATACAGTTTCACTCCTTTCCTCTCCATGAGTAACAATGTTCACAGCTGTCAATAATCACCAAAAAGACAGCCTATTTAATATCTTGTACATATTCGTGAACTAATAAAAAGTGTTGTTTCACTTATGCGGCATGCAATGGGACGAATGTTCCTTTTGGGACTCTCCAACAAATTTACCTGTTACTGAGTAGGGTGCATTGTGCCCCCTGTGTGGCCTTAAGTAAAATATGTGTCCCCTATAATCCAAATAAGCCAATGTGGCCTCTTTATACAACTAAGAATGTGCTAAAATGTTTAATGACACAACGACTATGCCGGCGATATTTTACTTTAGTAGATGAAACGAAAGCCTCGTCAAATAAAATGAATAATCCAACAATAAACTAAAAGTGGATTTAGTAGTGGAGTCTATTTGCACAGATTTAGATTGCAACAATAGGTCAGTAGGGGGCAGCAAATCTCCCCTAACAGCCAAGGAGTCGCAATGAAGCGCATTGCTCCAAACGTCGGTGTGCTTCAGGTTGTTACTGTCCGCTTTCGTTAGGTTTTTTGTCCAGGCGTCTTTTTCGTACGACCGGCCACCTATTTTCGCCTATGAAAAGAGACAGGTTCAGCAGAGTGTTCCGGAGGCCAAGAAACCTACTTTACTATGTGTCGTATAAAAACTTCATAGTGTTCAAAGACAAAAGCCGGTGTGTGCGACATCTTCCCTTTCGCTCCGCGCAAAACTTGGGTCTAAGAAAAAGTCTCCCATAAAACGAAAATCGTCTTCCTCTCGTGAATTATAACTTTACAAATTTCCCATCAAATTGCCCAGCGCGGAAACAAGCGGAAAGCAAACACAGTTGCAGATGTTATTTAAATACATAACGTTCATTTAAACGTTAAGAATCACATATTGTGTAGCGCACGAAAAACGCGAAATTAATTTCCCAGATGGGAAACGTTCTCTTCCACGTCGCTATATAGCAAAGCCTAATTTATGGCGGTTGTTAGCCCAGCCGCGGTACGCGGGGGAGTATATTCTTTCATTTAGAAGGGGCCGTTTTCCTTTCTCTCGTTTCCAATAGATCGGCAGGCGCAGTTTGCCCAAGAGAGAAAAAGCCTCTCTCTCTCTTTATTGGCTTCTCTCCGCGCTGATTGGATGGGAAGCCAAGGCGAGCGAGCGCCCCCACCCCCCAAGCCTGCCCCGTTCCCCGTGCTCAGCGCCACTCGCATGTGAAGGACAGCGGTTCCCCAGCAGTGTCTCCGGACCGGGGCTTCAGGCTGCGCCCGCCGCCAGACATGCCGCTTCACGGGCAGAGCGAGAGCGCACCCAGAGCGCAGAGGTGACGGGAGAGAGGCAGGACAACCGCGCACATTCTCCGAGGAGCATCGATGTTCCCACCTTTTGGCGAGTCCTGAAGCGCCAGTGTCTGGATATGAAAGTTGATGGAAGAGGTATAAGGCTGTGAGGCATTCCGTGTTACTGTGCGGGACACTACTGACATGCTCTGGACGGTCCCTTACTGTGCGAGGAGTCGCCGTTCGCCCACTGAAAGGGAAACGACGCTCATGGATAACGTTTAACAACTGAAGCGCTTGTTTTGTTGTTGTTGTTTTTTTCTGCTGGGCTTGAAGAGCAGATGGTGTGAGTTTTAGGGCTGTGGGTTTTAATTGCTGTTTTCTATTCCCGTAGAAGGCATGTCAGCGCTAAGGAGGAAATTCGGAGAAGACTACCAAGTTGTGAACACCTCCAGAGACACGACGTACACCGCGCCGGCCAAGAAGAAGCGCCAGAGGTTTGTGGAGAAGAACGGGCGGTGCAATGTCCAGCACGGGAACCTCGGGGGGGAGACCAGCAGATACCTCTCGGACCTCTTCACCACCCTGGTTGACCTCAAATGGAGGTGGAACCTCCTCATTTTCATCCTCACCTACACCATAGCCTGGCTGGTCATGGCCTCCATGTGGTGGATCATCGCCTACATCCGAGGGGATCTCAACCAGGGCCACGACGCCACTTACACGCCCTGCGTGGCCAATGTTTACAACTTCCCCTCGGCTTTCCTGTTCTTCATCGAGACCGAGGCCACCATAGGCTACGGCTACCGCTACATCACGGAGAAGTGCCCCGAGGGCATCATCCTCTTTCTGTTCCAGTCCCTACTGGGCTCCATCGTGGACGCCTTTCTCATCGGCTGCATGTTCATCAAGATGTCTCAGCCCAAGAAACGCGCCGAGACTCTCATGTTCAGTCAGGACGCTGTGATTTCGCAGCGCGACGGCAAACTGTGCCTCATGTTCCGGGTGGGCAACCTGAGGAACAGCCATATGGTGTCCGCTCAGATCCGATGCAAACTTATAAAGGTAAGAGGATGTGAACTTTCCGTGCTCGGCCAGCGCGACACGCGCCTTTCTTGCTTAACTGTGAAATCAAACAGAATAATTAGTGCAGTTAACAACAGCAGCAACTGCACTAACGCCATCGTTCTTCTTCTTCTACAATAATAATAATAATAATAATAATAATAATAAACCCCCAAAAGGACTTTAATGGATATTTAACGTTTCAATCGCATTACCTTTTTAAAACAATGATTTTAAATATAACGTAACATAAATTCCTCCTTTATTCCAAACCCTTACCTGTGTCATTCTATTGTCTCCTTTCATTGTGTTTTTTTCTGTAAAGCGCTTTGGGAAGCCACCTTTCAAGGCGCCATATAAAGTTTATTATTTTGTAGTGTTAAATACATAATGATTTTAATTGCATTGAAACGCAATGAAGGGCGCGCACTACATCTCCGAATACATAATTCATTAGTCTTGAACACAGCAGTAGCGCATTAATTATAAATTATTCTATAAATAAATGGTTACAGTTATCACCTGTGCGGTAAAATGAAGACGGCATCATTACACCAACAGCAACAAGTGGTTATAGGTTTATTTGCAAAGCCTCCAAGCGCTTCCATGCAAAATATCCCAAGTTACCAATCTTCAATAGTTGTTTTACACTATTGTGCAAACCTACATCTGTTAAAGAAATTACATTTATTGAATATCAGACTTCTTTTCCTCTTAGAAACAAAGTCTAACTCAACGTCTTAATCAAAAAGCGAGGAGCCGAAGCTGCCACTCCGAGGTCTGAGGGCTGTGTTGCTTTTTACAGCGTTTACCGCGTCAACGCATTAATCACAGTGAAGGCACAGCTAAACATCGCTATGTAAGCATTTGTCCCGTGCCATGTTAAGTTCACCAGTTTGCCTAGAGAAAGACAAATGAACGTAATTTTAATGACGGTGATTTGTCAATTACCGTGAAGGGAAATCGTTCCTCGGGAAGACTCATTTGACCAGCGCTATCCAGTATAACCCAGCGCATCTGTAACTGGAGTTGTATTGACAGCATAATGGATTTGTCGTAATGTATGATTAGTACTTCACACCGTCCCGATGAGGTGGGGGAATATATCTTTGTGTTTATCGTTTCTGCTTTCTCCAACGATATGAGAGCACGGTGGATAGATTAAGAAAACGATATAGATTTCTATGAATCAGTTAACTTCCATCCCTGGAAATTAGATGTCAGCATCGATAGGATCGATATGTTTTTCGCAATTGGTCCGTGCGGTTTTCTCTGGAACTATACCATTTTGTGGTCTTAGAGTTTTTCACAGAAAAAAAAAATCAGAAATATTTCGTTAACAGTGTCTAATAAGGCTACTAAGAATACTACCATCATTTGTAAGTATAATAAGAAATACAAACTAATGACCTTTCTTAAATGTAATTTTCATGTCATTATGTGGTTTTCGCCACAAAAATCTCCTAAAACATACAGCTCTCTGTTTTTATACAGGTACTGTTTCACCTGGAGAAGGCTGACATAAACGGAATATTAACAAAAAATAAAGTTTAGTGACATAGTCGGCTAGGCCATAGCAGGGCGCTGTGATATCTGATTTATATCTGTGTATAACCTTAGACGGAAATCGGTTATACGCGCAGCTCGATTCAGCTGAGATCGGCGAGAAAACGCGGCCGCCTTCAGCTCTGCAGGCGCGGTGTTCCAGGAACTGCAAGCGCGGAGCAGCGAGTAAGCTCCAGTCTCCTGCAGCCTCAGTGAGTCCGGTACATTCCGCAACACCTCTACGTGTCGGGCCTGCTTAGCAAGCTGAGGATTTCAGAAGGGGGTGGCACAGTGGTTAGCATTGCTGAGTCCCCAAGTTCAGTTCTGGGGTACTGTCTATGTGGAGTTTGCATGTTCTCCCCTAGATCGTATGGGTTTCTTCTTTGTGGTCTGGTTTCCACACACAGTCCAAACACATACTGGTAGGTTAATTGGCTTCTGGGAAAATTGTGACACGTATGAAAGGTCAAAGAATATTGATCTGAGGATCTCATCCAGCTGTGCCCTGAAAAGGGCCAGATTACTGGCTTCAACAACATGGCGTGGTAGCTTGTTTCATACTCCTACAACTCTCTGTGAAAAGACATGACTCCTTTTTAAAAACATTTGACATTGTATAGACCCATGAGGCTCACCCTCCAAGCTCAATTCAATTTCAGATTCCTTAAGAAACGTGTATCTTGTTAGGATCCTAGCAACACAGAGATATGGTCAGATATCTGCTTATTGCTTTTCATCTAATAAAAAGAAGAAGGCCTCTGTCCCTGGCAGAAGGCACATTCCTTCATCTTATTTCATTACAAGAGGCGTCTGTCCCATTTATCACTCCCTAGACTCTCATCATTGAGCTGTGATTTAATTTGGGTGAGACCAAGCACAGAAGGGCTAAGGGAGAACCAATAAAACATGTGAGATAAGCCAACTATTTATTATAGACATTGCAAAAATATGCTTGACTACAAATAATATTTTTTTAAATAGCAGAACATTAATATTCCTTTTGGTTCCCTTTCTATTGACAAGGCGTAGCTTAACTTAAATTATTATTTTTTTCTTATTTTATTGTTTCAAACGGGGCATGAAAAATGCTTTAATTTAGGGCTCTGGGGACAATGTAGTGTAAACAGCTGTCGACACATTAATACTTCTGAGATTGAAGACATAGCAGTGTAATAGGGTATAAATGAAGCAAGGAAAAGAGACACACAGCCCATTACCAGTCTGGACTAATGAAAAACAGTAACAGAACATTGTGCTTCATTTCCAAAGTCAACCCATAGAATAAAGATGAGGAAAGGGAAAGTAAAAGACATTTCTCACCAACACTAAGGCCTTAAATAACTCCTGGACATTGAGAAACACTAAAAAAAACACATGCAGCAAGAATTGGTAGGTTTATCAACATAAGGGTTACTAGGTTTCAGAACAGAACCTACCAGGAGGCTGTGAGTTGAGCTCAGTACCTTGACTTTGAAATCTGTGCGTGGCATATTGTTATTTTATCTGGTCTGACTGTTAATTATCTAATTACTGGTGTGTTCAGGATAGTATGTGTAGATGTGTTTGGCTGATGCTGTTTATTACTGGCTCTGTTTGTTTTGTATGTCACTAAACCAAACTCCATGCACCCAGGTGTCATGGCAGTAAAGTATTGAACTTGAAAGTCCACCGTGATCACAAGGAGCTTATCTGTGCTATGGGAGCTTTTGGCTTACTGAAACATTTATATCCTGTGCATTTAAAATGAGATGAAAATGAAATTATCCGTTAAGTAAGCAACCTTCCCTTTCCCACAGTTCCTACACCACCAGTGTTCAGTTTTCCTGGACAGGCGTCTTGATGATAAATGCTTTCTGTATAATTAACAAGACCTGGTATAATGTAAGAAGGGTTACAAATGAAAGGAGGCTAAATGGCCCGTCTGCCCTGTTTGGTGGTTAGTGGGTCATTGATCCAAGAATCCCTTTTTCTTGAAAATAGTCAGAGTATCGGCTTCAGCAACATAGCTGGGTAGTTTGTTCCACGCTTCCACCACCCTCTGTGTAAAGAAGTAATGTCTGTGCTTGGTTTTAAATGTGCTTCCATGTAGTTTCAACTTGTGTCCTCTGGTTCCTGTTTCACTATTCATTCTTCGTTCATGTGAATGTCTTCCATCTTGTTTCAATCCTTCTACACTGTGAGGAGCGGACTGAAACATGGCCAACTGCATCTTCTTCACAGAACAAGAGCATCAGTGGACCTGAGAGATCACTGTCTCCAGGTGCAAATGGAAGTTTTTGCCACTGACATGCTGTAATACTGTAGAAGGATGCCTTCTGAGTTCTTTACACATAGCACTGTGCTTCAGATAAAGCTGGCATTTCAACTCCCTTTCTTCTCAAAATCCTTTCTTTTTTCATAAAGATGATAGTATGTATATACAGACAGAGTTTCAGATCTTGTTTCCCTTTCTTCCTTTTGATATTGATAAGTTCTTTTGATTAGATTTGTAAAAAACATATACTTCGTAAAATCTTTTTTATATATTTATTTGGGTAACATCTTAAATGTTAAATAATATAATAATAATTACATACTACAGTTCAGTTGCTAAAGCGTTTATAAAACTTGTTTTTTTTTTAGAAAAAAACAGATTGCATGTGTAATACACAAAGCAGGAGTGAAAAGAAAAGAAAAAATATATAGTGACAAAAGAGAATTCCTCTCTTCTGGCTTGGAAAGAAAGAATCTGGGCCGTTGTTCCATAAAAATACTTTTCCTCCCCATCAGGATGCACAGAGTGTTTGAAGCCAGCAATAAAATTGCAATGCAAGTTTGTCCCACAGGCTCTCAGGCATTGTAGTTCTAGTTCCCCGAGTCTCTCTCTGAATGTTCCCTTTTATAGTATGCCTTGCAGAGTGCAGAAGGGCAGAAGACTTGGAGTGTGCACTATCGCCTGTACCTTCTGACAGCAAGTCAGGTCAGAGCACTGCTGAGCAATGGGGCTCGGGCATTTGGATCTGAACAAGATTGGTGCCTGACAAGATTGTTCAGATCACGTCTGCTATGCAGAAATATCGCAAGAGATAATCACAGAACGGTAACATTTCTAGATCTGTAAAGCCTTCAAAATCCGAAAGGCATATGACATGAAGCACAAAGAAAATTGAATAATTAATAAACAAGGAAACTACAGTACGACACAGGTAACCATGTGGGTTATTTATTTTGCTGGGAGGCAACTATAAGTCCTTTGAGAAACAATTTTTCTTTGGTTGAGTAGTTGGTCCGGAAAGCCTGCGATAGGTGCAACAGGGATCAGCTGAAGCTAGGAGAGAAGACGTGAAGTAAAACCCTAAGACAACAGGCCTGATCAAACTGTGACAAAGACTGATTTGTTCAGAAAGATCAAGCTCTGTAGCTACCACTGCATGAAGAAGAGTTTGTTTGGACAAACAATGTTCAATGAAAGTACAAAAAAGCAGCAATATTACCTTTTCTTTAATTTATTGTTTTAAAGCACCCAAGGTTTCCATGGCACTGAAGCATTTTAAATAATGTACCCAAGAGATGACAAGATTGTTTTCCTTATGCTAATAATAGAGTAATATAATTCTAAATGAGTACTGCCATAAGCATGTGCCTTTTGTTGCTGGTGGCGAGATTGTGCTGCACTGTGAAGCCAGATATAATCAGCTTTCGGAGGTCAGCATGGCTTGGTCTGTCCAGGACTGTAATTGAATAGGTGATGTATATACCAGACATGCTTGTGCGACTGTTGTTTTGTGCCCAGCAAGTGGCACTGTTCCCCCTGGACTAGAAGTTGCATAACTATAAACGGCAGATATCAAATTAGGAACAATTGTTTGGAATAGCTTGAATTGTTCAGCTGCTGAGCATTGTTTTATTCACACATGGTAGGAACCCGTCCAGATGGGCAATTTAGCATAACAAATCAAACTATACTGACAGAGAACATGCAAACTCCCTACAGACAGCTGGAATTGAACACAGAACTCCAGAGCTGTGTGACTGTAGGGTGTTTCACCAGGTTTATACCTTACTAGTCTTTCCAAGGCATTGGACTATTTCACAAAAATATCAATTTCAGTTGACAAAGTCTTACCATCGACAGGCTTATTTGAAAAAGTAAATCTCTCCATGGCCTGTCAAAGCAGGTGACTCACCTCTCACTGCGAGGGTGGTGATTTCTGATGGGATGGTGCGGCAGGGGTGAGGAAACAGCAGCTGGTTCCCACCCAGTCTGTTCCAGAGGTGGTTCAGGTTCTGGAGGAGAAAGATTTAAGATGCTCCTAGTCCTAGTCACCGTTCTGGAACAGTCTGTCCCTACTTCCTGTGGAATTCCCTGTCCACAGTCCTGCATGAAGGCTATTTGACTTAGCAGGAGTCCATCTGGAAACGAAAGAGATGAGCATCCATCCATTTTCTAACCGGCTCTTCCAATTCAGGGTCGCAGGGGAGCCAGAGCCTATCCCAGCAAGCACTGTGCGCAAGGCAGGATACAAATCAGATGGGACAACAGTCTATTGCAATATTGTCGACACAAACAAACAGACTCACACACCAGGGCCGGTTTTCCCAGAAACCAATGAACCAACCTGTATGTTTCTGGATTGTGCAAGGAAACTGGAGCACCGGGAGGAAACCGACACGAACATGGGGTGAACATACAAACCCCACGCAGGCAGCACCCCAGGTCCAGTGCTGAGCCCAGGGCTGCAGGACTGGAGAGCTGGTCCTGGTGTGAGTGTTTGTGCGTGTTTGTATCTGCAAGTCCTGTACAGGATATATCCTGCCTTGCGCCCTTTGCTTGCTGGGATCATCTCTGTCTTCCACGTGACCCTGAGTTAGAAAGCAGATGGATGTATGAATCATCTTCATCTAAGTAATTTGGTCAATTACTAAATGATGTTGGTTAATGTCACAGGAGTCTTCAATGCTATTTGTCATAAATAGAAACCATCTTCAACATGCAGTGTGTAACAGCTGGAAACAAAGCCTCTGTAACGTTCACTTCTTTTGACACCAGGTATCACTTGCTAGTTTTGTACAATCTCTCCCACTTAATCATGTACAAGGTAACACACAATGGATATTGCCGATTGAGTGGGTGTTTGTATTTACTCTGGTAAATTTACTACTGGTAGAAAATTACCAGTAAGGAAACAATATGGCCTGTTTATCAAGAGTGATAATGCTTTTGTCTGCAGGCCACCTATACCTTATCATTCCTTAAATGAAATACTGTTATTCACTGATGTATTAAAGGTAACAGATATTGTTTTCTTTATCTTATTTAATTGTGTTCTACCTTGATTTGAATCTCATTCATCCTAGAAAACGGTAGTAAAGATGTTCTGCTGAATTAAGCAGTTTGGTCTGAAGCTGTAAGTGCTATTCTCTGCATTCAAACTTGGATACTGACATGCTGCATTATTTAGGAAATGCTTGGAATGAAACAATCCAAATTAATTTCATTTTGCACTTAGCGTTATTCCACACAGGCTGCAGTGTTCTATCACTGCAGGCAGGGTCTTTGTTCTGCAGCAGCAGCAATCTGCACAGCGAGCAGCAGTGTTTAACAATGAACACAATGAGCCACTGAGGGTGAATTTGCCCGTGGTTTAGAAAGGGAAATACTTTGGCATTATTAAAGGCTTATGCTAATGGAGGTTTCAGGTGTTAATAATGAATCTCCATTAGGCTTTCCTTTGGGAGTGCGTGTTGTCATGCTGATTGGATTAGCAATGTTTCAGTGAGCAAGGTTTGTTTAATTTGATCAAGGACTCCCCAAGACACTTTAATGTGCTGAACAAATTTATGGTTGATAGGGATATCCCAGTTTCCTGTCTCTGTGAAATCAGACCTCCTACAGCGGTTTTTACATTTTCTTCTTAATAAAAATCCCTGGGTTACCAGATTGACATTTAATTAATATTTAATTTTGCAGAAATTTCTCTTTGTAGAAACTTCAATGATAAAATCCCCAAATTCATGTCAGTGTAAACATGGTAAAACCAAACTTTGTATAAAACTGTTGTCAAAACTGTTTTTCTGTAATGTGTGATGGTGTGTTTCAATGATGTGAAATCAGGGAAACAGGGTTTTCAAGCAGAACTACACCAGATACATTTTATTTACAGTTATTTCCCCAACCAATGTATTTCAATTCAAAGATTAAAAGCTTTGAAAGCTTTTAAATGCAACCATTTAGATAGACTATAATAGCTATAGATATTTCTATAAAATATCTAAATATAGTGGTACTGTGATGGGTTAACGTGGCAGCATTCTCAAATCAGTCAGCAATTATGAAGAACTAACAAAGACAGAATTGTCTGTTTCCCTCAGAAGGCAGCAGAGGTAAAAGTGCCATTACTGGTTTTGTACTGGCAGTTTGGGCAGAAACGGAGGTGGTAGTTATATCATCCCAGTCCAGCCTCAGTTTCTTCTTAAATCTTTGCCATGAAGTCTCATATACTGAACCTGAAAAAGCATGACAGCCAGACACCAGCATCTTATCCCTATTGCACTGCAAGCCCAGGTACTGTATCACCGCGGCAACAGTTATGACCCTAAAATAGTTGTATCCCTAATAAACAGCCATCAAAGGGAACTGGCTGGGGAGTTAACTAATCATATGTGTAATGTTGTTAACAGGCCAAATTACTGCAGTTGTAAATATTTGTCCCATTTTCTTACATGACCAAACTGCGTACCTGAATACAGCCGTTAATGCTCTATGAGTAGTTCACTTGAATGCAATGGAGAGATGAATTATGTATAAAGTATTTGTCGTGACTTGCCTAGCTGGGGGAATAGCAGCCCAGAAGCACTAGGGTGGGAGATTTGTATACAAAGATGACTGGAATGGTATCTAACCTTCCTCCCGAGTTTCTGTTATAAACTCCATATGGAGTATATATGCTGGGGGATATTCAGTGCAAATGAAAGTGAATTAAAGGTAAGGGACTTCATTCTGAAAAACAGAAAACTAAAGCTGTTGGATTGGCCTTCCAGGGTTTCATATTAAATTGGCTAGCTTTGCACGTTGCTTTTTTGTGTTGGATCAGAAAAACACAAAAACACTTTTTTTATCCTTTAATGTGTTTTAAAACGCATGAGCACATATCAACAGAACCATCTGGCACCCTTCTGTTCGAAAAAGAAAAAATGTGGGCTATGCACAAGATGTTTAACGTGTCGGCTTTTGTGACACTTCTCTACTTTCTCACAGAAATGAGACCAAGAGGTGCAGTTTTCCATTTTTGTCTGAATCCTGAGCTACAGGACAATAGGGCAGAAAATCCATTCATCCATTCTCTAAAAACCTCTTACAATTCGGGGCCACAGGAGAGTCAGATCCTATTCCTGCAAGCAGCGGGTGCAAGGAAGGGGACACCCTGGACAGGACACCAGTCCATCACAGGGCACACACACTCACCAGAGCCCATTTCCCAGAAGCCAATTAACCTCCCAGTATGTCTTTGGACTGTGAGAGGAAACCAGAGCACCTGAAAGAATCTGAAACCCACAAAAAGACTAAGTACTGCAAGGCAGCAGTGCTTACTACTGAGCCACTGTGCCTCCTGGGGTAGAAATATCAGGAGCACTGGAATTCATTTTGCTGTGTTGAAGGTTGTGTTTGTAGTCGCAGCTCCAGAGTTCTGAGGTGCTGAGGTGGTGACTCTCAGAGAAAAGCAGCTCCCGAAGAAGAATGTTCTTTGTTTCAGGATTGTTTTCTACTTCGCATCCATCAAGTCTATCAAAGGACTGTCTTTCTTTGTTTTGAAAACACAACACAAAAAAATGCAATTTTCCAACAGCTGCTGTTCTCCCCTTAGGGACCGATCTATCACATTTCTATCTGTGTGTGCAGCTACTGTATATATGTATGTAATGAGGACCTAGAGGGTGCCAGTATAAATCCTACATGTGGATCTGTCAGTATATCTGACCTCTGTGGGTACAACAGTGTAAAAATACAAATGAAAAATCGAAATAGGTTTTAGAACAAAGGAATTCCAGTAATGAGATATCCTTAAACCAACAGAAGACAAAATGGAGTCTTATTTGAATACTTGTTTGAGAGACAAGGGCGCTGAAGATTCTGCACAAGGACAACAGCTGGGACCTTATCACAGTAGAAATATAGCTCCGTGGCTGGTTGCAGGTTCCATAGCAGCAGCTGGGGTGCAGTAAATTCTGACACGCTGAGACAACACCCATCCTCTGGGTTCAATTTGTGTATCGGTTCTTAATCAACTTCCACAGAATGTCCAAAGTCCACTGTTAGGTGTATGTCCATTCACAGGTAAACTGTAAGTGTTGTTGTAGATATATATGTTTGAAGAAGACCTATTAGACAAATCAAGATTTTGTGTGTTCGCTGACCATAACTGGCTGTTGAAATTTAAGATGACTTTCAGCACAGTGGTGTCAACATCCTGTTTCAGGAATTTTGTTGGAGGAGAATCTCTGATCTAAGTTCTTTGCCCTTTAAATTCGGCTGGCTTTCTAGGATGAATGTAACAAGGTAATTTCCAGGTATCTATAGGTACTGAAAGTCTTTCTCAAGTGTTCCTTTGTCATTATTGTTAAGAGGTCATCAGTACTCTTTCTAAAAGAAAAAGACAACATTTGATAACAGGTTACTGCAGCTCATGCCTTTTTCTAGGAAGGTTTAGCTTACTGGGTGGCACAGTGGTTAGAACTGCTGTCTCACAACACTGGGCCTCTGGGTTCAATTCCTATGGTGTTATCTGCATGTTCTCCTCGTGTTCTTGTGGGTTTGCTCCAGGAGCTCTGATTTCCTCCCACAGTCCAAAGACATACTGGTAGGTTAATTGGATTCTGGGAAAATGGCCCTGCTGTGAGTTGTGCTTGATTATGTCTGATGTGTCCTGCAATGGACTGTCATCCAGGGTGCAGGGTGCCATGTCTTGTGCTCGTTGCTTACTGGGATAGGCTCTGACTCTCCAGCAGCGCTGTATTCAAAAATGGAAGATGGATGGATGAGTTTGGCTTACTGCCTTTGTGTTATGGGGAACAGATGAAAAGGGTAGACAGACACTCATGGACAATTTTACAGGCAGTAAATTGCCTAGCAATCTGCCTGATATGGAACAATATCATATCTTAGTCTGAAACACAGATTATATCCAGTTAATGTTTTTCAGCTTCACAGGCTCCTTGAAGCCTTTTGTTGCTCCAAAACACCAGGGAATGTAGCTCGATGCCACCAGCTTCTCTCTTGCACTTTGAAGAATTCTTTGAAGACGTGAGGCCCTCTTGTGTTCACTGCTTCACCGCCCCTCCATTGGAAGTCTCAGGCTCTTGTCCCACTGTACTGACAATAACGACGTAGCACTTCTGGTGTGCAGCAGGTTACAGTCATCCAACGCTGCTTTCATACAAGTGGCTGCTAATCAGTGTGTGCAGTTGCTGACATGTCCTGAAATCAGTGCATCTGAAACCTGGTTATGCACTGCTTTATTAAGTGTAATCAGTATTGTTTGATAAACTATACATGTGTCTCTTAATGTATTAAACTCTCATTTTTTTCCTGGTAGCTAAAATGTCTTAGTGAATGAATGCAGACAATACAGGGTGCTAGTACTCCTCTCTAACTGCATGTACAGTGCACCCTGAGGCTGCAGACAGCTGTTGTTCAGGTGCCATTGAACATGTGCAACTCTTAACTCTGTGGGTGTTTGTATTATCGTAGTATCTGATCTGGTCTCAACAAAGCTCCTTACCTGCAGTGCAGAACTCCTGCCAGCTTCCCTATGAAGTCATAATGTAGGTGCAGAAATCCAGACCCCCACAGCTCATAAGTGCCAGTGTTTTTAGTTACACTTCAGGATAAAGGTACTGTACATTATTAATACATTACAATATTAATAATGAGAGTTTATTAACACCATTGAATTGTGTAGTGTTTACACTTTGAAATGCTTAAGCTTATGTATAAATCATATGACCAAAATTGTGTTACTGTATTATGTAAATATTACTTCAGCAACATGTGATATTTTCAATATACTGTAGATGTGCACTTGCATTTGAAACACTGCTGATTTTGCAGTGTAGTTTAACTTCTCAATGCATGTAATTACAGAACCTATACACTAGGCCCTTCAAAGCAGCTATTCCATGTTTATAAACAAGACAGTTCTTATCTGAGCAGCACATTTGGAATTGAAAGTAAACACTTGGCCCTTGCATAGGTGTTTTCTTGGGCGTTTGCTTCGTATTTCCTGCGGATCCATTCATTCGCTAATGCTGTGACTGTAATTTGGATATCAGCTAAGTTTCTTTCCAGGAAAGACAAACAAGAATATGGTTATAAATACTAACTGGACACCTAAGAAACACATTTATCCAAAGCAATAATCTCAGACACTATAATGTTTGAAATTCTGTGGAAAGAACGGAGCAAAGTAGTTTTTAAAAACACAGGTAGTGTGACGTGAATTAGGGCCACAGCTGGGGTTCATACTGAGAGCCTCTTGTTAAAAATCTTCCTACCTTAATTACCTTACATATTGGACTGATTATACTCTATTATAGCTTAGAATTGTTGAGTGCAGGTTATTTGATATGCAGTAAACTTTTAACTGAACTACTGCAGCTAGAATTAATTCACAGCACGCACTGCAATGTTATGTCCTCAAGAAAATAATTTGGTCATGACAAGTCAAACATTTCCCAAATCAGCACACTGCGAAGGGCTATATGACTAACACTCATACAGAGGGCCTTCGTGGTTCTATTTCCTTAATAATTCACGCTTCAATGGGTCTGGCACATCTGGGATTTTCCTTAAAAAATGCTAAGGAAAAGCTCTCCCATTTGAAGTCTGAGTGCCATAAATAAAAATGAATCAATTATCCCAACAAAGCAGAGTCTTTCATGGGGATAGAAAGTCTGGAATGAATGGCACTTGTAAATCAGGTCTTAACGATTTTGAGTCAGGTCAGCTGTACCTGCCCTGGCTTTTAAATGAGTGTATAGAGCTGTCTGAGGACTGATGTTGGTCTGGAGACGCCAACAGTGATCCTGTTCAATGCTGTTAGTACTGTCTGGTTAACCAGTATGATTATACAGCTGTTTCACTTCATAATCATGGCAGTGTTGTAAGAAACCTGTTCATAGAAGAACTTTTTAAAGGGTAGTACCTCTTTAAACTGCTCTCACTATCCATGATGCTGGCAGATTAGATTAGTTACCCCGAGGTGAAAGAGTCACTTTAGCATGAGCACTGTTTTTTTTCTACAGTCTTTTAGCACATGAAGTGCATCAAGGTAGTATTCCAGATCCTTGAGGGATGACTTAATACATGCAAGGGACAGGGTTCACATTAAATAGAGGTTGGGACCCACACCTACCACTTGTTTCCAGTAGCGAGAAACAGAAGGCTGCCCTGAAGCACCAAGTTTGTCATTTAATTTGTTTTTCAATAATGGAATTTGAAGATGCCCTTTGTGGGTGAGTGGATCGAAGTTTTTATTAAATCCAACAAAGTAAATAACAAAGAAGATCTGTGTGCTCAACTGCTGCTGTTTCTTCACTTTCATGCCTGAAGTTGCTGGCTGTTTTACAATGTTGTAAAAGATTGCTTAATAGTGAATAAGTAGTCAGTTTAACCCACGGGGAAATTTCTGTGATTTCTGTGTGAAAATCAGTTTCCTTTTTATCACAAAAGAGCACAAGCAAAACACAGCATTAGGCTTCAAGTGTTAAATATACTGTACAGGATTTTATGTTGTGTTGCTAGTGTTCTAGCCACTGAATGGGGAAACATTTGCCCTTGTGTTAATACGCCTTTCCCATGCACTAAGATCAGGAGGTTGACCAGCCTGGTATTGTGGGCCTCCATCTGCTTGTACTCCACAGAGGAAGCAAATACACTCTGAGCCACAGCCTAATAAATGAGCACCTTGTAAACAGAAACAAGGTCACTCACCTCATCATAGCTTCACAATAAATGGTGCCAGGAACCTGGAGACACTGAGTGCAGCTAATGGTGTACTAATAGAGGATTTCCTGGGTATCGTGCTCTTCTAAAAAGCATGGCAAGAAACTGCCTGATTTTGTGACCTGCCCACAATGTCATCCCAGGTAAGGGGCTTTGAGCAGTTGAAATCCGTGCAAAACGATGAAACTTGTCAATTAATAAATTACCAATTAATTCTACACCCTTTCTACACCGTGTAGTATGCCTGAATCCTGGCAGTGGTTTTATCTGGGGTGTAGAATGACGAAGAGATACAAGAAAGGTTCCTGAAAATGTTGTCCAGCGATATCTATGGTCAATACAGCAGGCTTCTGTCATATTTCCTTGTTCTTTAACCACTGAAGGGGAAGGTCTTAATCCAAAAATCCAAACAGCAAACATGTATTTCTAAGTATTTTACTACATGACTGTCACAACTATTTCCAAGTCAACCACAGAACTGCTTCATGACCAGTGATGAAACAAAGACCCAGTGACTGTGTAGGAGTGCATGGAGAACTGAACATGTGGATCACTTCTTTACACAAAGGGCTCATCTGACTTGAGCTAAATGGCCTGCAACATTTCTATATCATTATCTTATATCCTTATATTGCCGAAATTTAAACATAAGATCTAGCTATAGATTATGACAGCTATTAGACATTCCATGTGGGGTGCTGGAGTGCAGTCTAGCTTGAGTGCATCACATAAAGACTAGTCCGTCACCCACTGAGAACTTCGATTTTGATGGAACTGCATGCAGCTCCTTCCTGCGGAGACCTGAGGCCTGTGCTCTGACTCATCGCTGTGCTTGTCTTCTTGCAGTCCAGGCAGACACCAGAAGGCGAGTTCCTCCCCCTGGACCAGTGCGAGCTGGATGTGGGCTTCGGGACAGGAGCGGACCAGTTGTTCCTCGTCTCGCCTCTCACGATCTGCCACGAGATCAACCCCAAGAGCCCCTTCTTCGATCTCTCTCAGAGGTCTCTGATGAACGAGCAGTTTGAGATCGTCGTTATCCTGGAAGGCATTGTGGAAACAACAGGTTAGAGGCTACTTTCTCTCTTTTTTCCTTTCTTCATCATCCCCTTCTGTTCTATGCTTTTTGGAAACTACAGAGTCAAATGTACTGCATTAAATAATTTATGATACACCAGTAGGGTTGAGCACAGTGGAAGTCTGACAGATCCATAGCTAATAAAGCCTAAACCAGCTGTAAACTGTGGAGAAAAAGTGCTTTGTTGAAAATGTAAAATTAACACACAGGTTTGGCAGGCTAATCCTTCTTTAAGAGAAGGTCAGGAATAGCAGCTCTCAGGAGGAAACCAGGATGAAACTGGCTCCCACTATCCCTCATGGTGCTGTACTGTTGCACGGAAACTTCAAAGCCAAGGCAGACTGGCAGGCAGGAGAGCATGTGAGCTGCAGCACCTGGTTTGGTTTAGCTACAGCACAAATCCTGCCTCTAAGGGCCAGAATCCAGCAGGTTTTCCAGGAATCAGCAGCCGAAGACCTTTGAAAAGTGCAAAAGCTGCCTATTAGCTCAGTGAGGTCGTTGAGGGCAAAGGTGGAACGAAACCCTGCAGATCTCTGTGGTTCTCCAGGACTGGAGCTATGTAACCACAGAGCATAGATTGAAGATTTCCACTATTTCTTCCCTCATCTAGCACTTGCAATATAAATTTCCAGGCATTTCTTACGGGCTTGAGGTGTTTTCCACATTTTTGGGACGTCTTGCTGTATTTGTAGCTTTAGACGCCTTTAATGACTTTTAGAAAATTCCTGTGATAAAAATCAAGCAACACAGCCCACACTTGTCCTACCTCTCGTGCTGGGGCAGGAGTCCTAGCAGAGTTGGAGAAAAAATATGGTGGTGCCAAATTAAAAAAAAAATTAACATAGATTCTTAAATGTCATTATTCTTTAAAATAAAGCCTACAGTCAAGGCCAAAACCTTGATTTTCTTTTCTCTTCATTGCCTGAAGCCAGACTACAATGAACCTCTTCTGGAAACTGTCTTGTTTTGAAGGGAGAGTCAGTGCCACTTCAGATCTTTTAAATTCAAGCCACAAGAGTAGGGATTTCTCGCTATGCTTTATCAACCTCAGCTGTACCTCTTGCACTGATACTTTATGTGTCATATAATAACTGATATTCAGCCAGCTGATGACAAATTTACAAGACCCTGAAAGCTGACAGGGAAAACGCACTGACTTACACAAAGACATGCACAGAATGAACTGTTCTGTTTGCACCGGACCTGCTAGTCAGAATTCTTTAGCTAAACCCTTTAACCTTGTTAGGCTAATAAAGAGGCACTGGGAAAGAGCGCAAGCAGTCTTACAAGACTGTGAAGAGCGATGGAAAAGCGATATGTTTTATGGAGTCAAAGGGATTGCATGGCTGTTATGTAATTGGTGCTTCACAATCTTTTTTCCACTGTAACGGCGATGTGCTCCAGCGATTCCAGGAAAGACAGCTGGAGCAGGATATTGTGTCACACCGTGGTGATAACATGTTCCGCACAAATAATCGAGAAGAACAAAAGAGCTCTGCTGATCCTCTGCTGCGTGCATGCCACTTGTGCACAGCCACTGCTCACATCACTGGTCACTCTCCAGCTGCTCTCTGCTGCGCAGAATCAGCAACTAACATTACAGAAAAGAGGTCAAAATGGCCTTTTTGCTCTTTTGTTTCATACCTGCTAAAATAACATCGGCAAGGTAAGATTTGAAGATTTCCACTATTTCTTCCCTCATCTAGCACTTGCAATATAAATTTCCAGGCATTTCTTACGGGCTTGAGGTGTTTTCCACATTTTCGGGACGTCTTGCTGTATTTGTAGCTTTAGGCACCTTTAATGACTTTTAGAAAATTCCTGTGATAAAAATTATGACTTGTCACATTGTTCGCACATGATCTGCGGTAGATCTGCAAACTTTTTTGCAGAGGCAAAAGAATGACACTGAAAGACATGCAATATGATACATCACATCAAACACTAGTAAGGACTTTCATTTTTGATGTTTTGACATCATTACATTCAGCTCGTAACCTACATTATGATAGTCATTTTAAAATCATCTACAATATGAAAAAAAAACACTCTATTCTTTATTCCCTAGTTAGTATCAATATACTTATTTGTAATTGATTATTGCAGTCCCCTATGATAGATTAAATGGAGCAGCTGTTTCCCTGCACCTCTGATGTGGATACAATTTCCACTTCTGTAGACCTGTTTGGGAGATAACATCTGTACTGCTGATTCTTAAGTGCTTTATTGATTCTGAAGCACTGTAATCTGGAAGAAAAGGTCAAGGAATTAATTTCCAAAGAAAAGGAAATCATTATTGTGCCACATGTCAGATCAGAAAATCATGCTGTTGGGGTGGGCTGTGACGCTTGTACTGCCATTTCCCACTACACTCAGTGTTCCATCAGAACTGATGAGCTGCTCTTTTTAATTAAAAACGAGTCATGCTTAATATATGTGCTTTTTAATCTCATTAGCTAGGCGATTTGCAAAGCTTCATGCTCCAGAGTTAAGTTTGCAGTTTGTTTAAAGAAAAGAGACATGAAATTCGGGACTTATTACCTTTCATGGAAGTACAGAAGATGTTTTGGTGTTTTTCTGGACTTGACAAACCTGGAGCATACTGCATTACAGATCTGGCACCTGACTTATCTAATAGTCTCAAAGGATCTGAACACATTAAAACTCACAATGGGTGTCAAAGTAAGTGCAGAAGCTTTATTTCAGAGATTTTCTCAGTTTTACAAACAAAATACTTCTTTGCAGCCTCCCCAGCTACCACTGTGGAAGCCCCCTATATCCCCAAACATTACTAATTACCCTCCATGTGAGAATGAGGACTTAACCACCATCACTCATCATATTAAATTAATTCATTATACCTCCATGTGTCTAGTTGCAAATAATACAGGGTTCATGGCCTACAGCGGTAAGCCAGCCGTCTCCCCACAGACTGGTTTGCCAATCCAATATAATCCTGGCTGATTCTACCATCTAGGCAGGCTTTCCTCTGGGGCAACAGAAGTTATCCTGACCGATTTGAATCCCATCCAAACCCCCAGTGGAGGACTCCTGCTTGGAGACTCCCGGCTGCCGCTGGCTGATGAACAGGTGCTCTGAAGAAGGGCCTTCTTCAAGTGGGTGCGCCACTTTCTGTTGAGCTGTTATTCATTCCCTGGTGGAGGCCCATTGCTTCAGTGACCTGGGATCAATCCACCTCTCCTGTGAATACAGCACAATTAGAACGCATCTGGATTTGAAGGAGTGCAGAGAAGAGAGATAGGGGACAAGGACTGATAATGAAGAACAAAACAACAGGACATCCATTCATACTCAGCAGAAGAATAGCTTTCTTCTCTTCCAGCTACACAGCCCTCCAGTCCATTGGGCTCCACACTCTATAAAAAGGAACTTTGTTTAACCAACACATCACAAAAGCCATCCATTTTCATGGTAATAGCATCCCTCATTATCACTTTAAAAGGACAATTGCAGCTGCTTGTCCTCCTTGCAGTTTTATTCAGGTATCCTCGTCTGTCAGTCTCTGTATTTGATAGCTCCATTTTCACGTGCAACAGAAAAAGTGGAGTGAATCTTTTACCACTTTTTGGGCTTTTTAAATAGGCTGTACTGTGTCTTACCATAGTTACAGAAAACAAACACAGTTTGGTAATTATTGAATTGATGTGCTCCACCTGGAGAAATGTTTTCTTTTACTTTTACTTGTGAAGCATTTTTTATCTCTTTTCACAAATTACTAAGGCTTTGTCTCATTCAGTCTTTACCTCTGCTTGTGACGTAGCCTCTTTTGGATTGAAAAGAATAGCCTTCAATTAAAGATCACACACAACGGCAGCAAATTGCCAAGCACAAAAAGGAGCAGACAATAATAATAATTCATTATGTTCATACAGTAGATTTTTGTTTGATGTTTTATTTGTATTTATTTAAAACCCAGCACGACAAGGGAGGAAACACAGAATTTATTATAGAACACAACAGAGCACATGCACTTCTTCCAGAAATGCACAATATACATCACAGTATTTCAGTCAAAGAACAATACAGAAAAAAGAGGAGAGAAACAGCAAGGAAGACATAACATCACATCAGCTTAGTTTTTCAATATCAGTGTCTCGGGCTGCAAATGTATTGATAGAGGCTGAGTACAGCCAAACCATTTAGCTGTCTATAAGCAAAATATCATGTATATGTCTAAATCAAACACAAGAAACAGCAATAGTCTGTCCAGCTTATAAGAGTAGTCCTCTTCAGTGTATTCAACGCTGTTCTTAAATCACACTTGTAGACTAATGTTAATGTTGACTGAGATACAGGTAGTAGACACAAAATGCAAAAAACAGTGACTTAATTGGGCCATCAGGCAGCATGGTACAGAATCTACCAGCATCTGGATTCCTGCAAGAGGAATGCAGCAACATACTTCCATGAGAAAGCCACTCAGGACTGGCTGATAGAGATGCAAAAAGCTATCGCAGATGTTATTCCAGAATATCCCATGAATGCTCGACTAGGTTCAGATGTGGTGACTGACGGTACTGACAGATAGATGACATGACTGTGCTGCTCATTAAATCACTGGGTGACCACATGTGCTCAGTCATCCTGGAAGACACGCTCCTGAGTAAGAGTTCTTACCACCCACTGATCCTTATTTTCTGGCATCTTTCAAGAAACAGTTTGAGGAGATTCTTGGATGAATAAGATACTATAACATAACCACAAAACGAGCCAGGGAGCTGGATAACCTCCTCTCCTTTGTGACCTTTCTCACTTTGATCTTTTGATCTCAATGCTGACACAAAATGGGTTGTGAAACAGGAAATATGCAGATCTCCATTTTTGTAACTTGTTTGTGGGCACAAACAAAAATCAGGTAGATCTTCAATAATTTTTTGTAGGATCTGTAACAAGACAGCCTCATGTTTTCCACAGATCACAAATTAATAACTAATAACAGATGAAAGACAGCCATCCTTAATACAACAGCTTCTATAATATTCTATAATATTCAGAACCAATCTCAAACAGCCGATTTTGGCCTCAGGGTATCTAGCACTATATAATAGCTGTGTAATGTTGCTGCTGTGACAGAATGCAGTTACAGCAGCACTAGCTGGGGTGTTGGAACGTGGTAATAGCTGTAACACTATATAGGATAGAAGAAATATCACAAACCACAGAAACAATTAAGTCTTTTTATAATATGAGTGCACACCCAGCCCATGCTTTGAGTAAACTTAAATATCTGCAGAAAGTGTGTTGCTGTTCTGTGGTCTTTTGAATAATTACAGCCAGAAGCTAGATTCTCCTAGCTTCCAGGGCAGAGTGAAATGAGCCTACAATGTGTCTATTAAAGGTATTGGGTGGACCAGTTCACGTCTCTTAATAATAATTAATTACTTACACTTATATAGTGCTTTTCTGGACACTCCACTCAAAGCGCTTTACAGGTAAGGGGGATCCCCTCCACCTCCACCAATCTGCAGCCCCACCTGGATGATGTGCCAGTACGCTCACCACACATCAGCTATTAGTGGGGAGGAGAACAGAGTAATGAAGCCAGCTCAGAGATGGGGATTATAAGTAGGGCATGATTGGTAAGGGCCAATGGGAAATTGAACACGGATCTTTTATATAGGGTCTCAAGCACCAGGGAGCCAGAGAGTGGAATTCATCAGGAGCTCAGAAATAAAAGAGGGAGAGATTCCCCTCATGATCTTGCATGTGGGTTAGTTTGTTTGCCCTGGTGCACAGTCTTCATTCGACAAGCAGCTGTCAGCCCTTCCTTCCATTCAGTGTCTGTGGCTGAAGGAATAATAACAGCAATGAAAATCTCAGTCCTCACGATGTAATTTGAGGCTGCTACATTCAGCGGTGATGGTTCTTTTGTGTTTCCTGTCTTTTATGGTCCCTTGTTAAAGAGATGTTAAAGTTAAAAAAATCAGAGTATTGCAAAGTTCAATTGAAACATATTGAATTTCTACTCCCCAGGTCATCGCAGCAGCTCGCAGTGTTATAATTTTTACTTTTCCTGCACTGAGAACAGGAAGCAACACCCACATGGTTCAGCTGGAGATCTCCACTCAGAGCACACACTCACACAAGGGTCCTCCTCATTCAAACGAGGCGTGCTTCTGTTTGATGATGTCATCAGACTGGGGTTCTCCATAGGCGCACTGAGCAAATGGATTTCAGGTTCTGGCAGAGTTCTGCATACAATAGCTTCCCCTGTCAGGCTGATTGGGCACCAGCTGTAGCTCTGTTGGCTGTAACAGCAGTGTCAGGTCCCTGCTGGATGCCCGTTTGTAGTGGGAATAAGATCAATATCCAACCTTTGAAAAAAATGCAAATTGCAAAGGATAAAGCTGGATTTTGTCTGGAAGCATGGATGAAGGATGAAGTGGATGTGTGGAATTTTTATTCAGTTCATAAGTTATTTTAAAAATCCAAAAGTATTTTGCATGGATTTAATAAAGCATAATGCTTTTATGTATGTCTTCAATTCAGACATATTGGGAGTTAATGTTTTTATCAGGTATTTCTTATTAATGGTCAATAAGAGCTGTATGCACAGCTAGCTATAAATGGACTATTTTTATGGCCAGAATTATCTTTTGTATTTCAATGTGACCCACTTTCATGCCAGCACTCTCTCTGCTGTCAACATTTTTTCCCGTAGTAATCTGAACATAAACACTAGAAATGAAAAATAGACTTTCAGAATATTTTGTTGTTCTTGTTGTTGGCCCACTTCAATTTGAAAATAAAATTCACTGATTTCCAATAGTATTTGGTGAAAATCAAAGACATTTCTTTAGCTTTTCCAACAGCTGTGCTTTCAGAGTCAACCCTGTTAACTGGTGCAAAGCGCCTCTGGAGTTATGCTCTGTGTAATGAGTCAGCGGTCAGGGGGAGAGTCAGCCCAGGCAAGGGTGGAGATTAGCGGGGAGCTGGAGAGAGGGATCAGGCAGGCGAGGTGATGGGTAGTCCCCAAGCCAACAAGCCAGAGAGGTTCTCAGAACTCAGGCATCAGGAAATGGAGCCAGGGGTCAATACTGGAAGAGCTAGACCAGGCATGAGCACAGTGAGGCGCACAGAGACTCTCCAGACAGAGCGCTGGATGGGGGCTTCAGTCGTGGGTTAGATACCACAGAGGCTATCTAGGTAATCGCAGATCAATTAGAGGCAGGGGGTACTGACAATCACCCAAGCCATCCACACGGGTGTTACAGGATATAGTCATGATGTAAAACTGACTGTCATCACGGTGCAGTAGATGGCCCACAGCTGTTAGCTGACCTGATGTCAGAGCAGACTCTACCAATCCTGTGTTGTTGGCTTCTCTCCAGGAATGACATGCCAGGCCAGGACTTCATACACTGAGGACGAAGTGTTGTGGGGCCACCGCTTCCTGCCGGTCATGTCTCTGGAGGAAGGCTTTTTCCGAGTGGATTACTCCCAGTTCCATGCCACGTTCGAGGTGCCCACCCCTCCCTATAGCGTCAAGGAGTATGAGGAGAAGATGTCTCTCCCCTCTCCGGTGCCCACCCCCCCGCTGGGCGACATCAGGGGCCGCAGGGAGCGGGTCTTCTCAGTGGACTGCATCGACACCATCGAGGAGCGGGCCGGCAGACTGCCCAGCAAGCTGCAGAGGATGAGCTCGGGCAGGGACGAGCTGCAGAGGAAAGTGCTGCGCATGAGCTCCCACAACTCAGAGAAGGCCTGCAGCACGGGCGACCTTCCGCTCAAGCTGCAGCGCATCAGCTCCGTGCCCAACCACGGGGAGGGCGAGGAGAGGCTCCAGCTCAAGGCCCTGAAGGTCAGCGCCGAGCCCATGACGCAGTCCACCGGCGACCTGCAGCAGAAGATCCCCATCGCCCCCAGCCCGGGGCCCCGGCCCGAGAACAACCTGCCCCCCAAGCTCCGCAAGATGAACTCGGACCGCCTGACTTAGTGACCCCCCCAGCCCCGCAAAAATATGAACACGGACGCAGGGAAGTGAAAGTGGGGACTGAGAAGATTGAGCCACTCTGTACCAGCCCTCTGACGCCACATCCTTCTTTCATTCTTGTGTGCATGTTGGAGACGCAAGATTTTTAGTCGGGAGGAAACCCTGTAGCCAAATTATACCGACTTCACTTCAAAAAAGTCGGAATAAACTGCATAATTACATAATTGTGACTTGTCTCCATTTGCTGTGATCTAAGCTGCTGTAGTATGAACTTTGACTCTATGGATGAAATGATCCCGCCAACTCGGAGATGCACAAACAGTTTGCTGGTACTGCTATTTGGTTCATTTCCAGTTTGCTTTATGATTTCCGCTCATGAGTCAGTGTACTCGAGCTCAGGAGGTGTAATGGATGTCTGAAAAGAAAGCCCCAAAGGTAAATGCACAGTGGTTGTGGATTAAAATAATAAAGTAATAACCAGGGAAAGTGCACTTGAGAAGAGAAACTTTTTAACTTCTCTTCACAGTATGTAATTTGGCAGTTTATGCAGTAATTATGTGTTAGGAGAAAGCTTTTAAGTGACAGGCTGTAGAGGCGCTTGATTTTAAATCACTTATTCTGTGACCTGTTGCCATGACTGACGTTAGCTCTATGGCAGCCGGCATTGCATGTTAACAAATAACTCTGATTTCATTTCACTTCATGGCCTTTTAAACAAACGTCCTGGAAAAGGTTGAACCCTAATCTCCCCCATTTCCGCTGTCCTGTGGAAAAACAAATGTCCTGATGAAAAGCTCCCCTCCAGAACACCACTCACCCATCCCTCTACTCACTACTTCCTCCACCCAGCCATCACCCTTGCAGCTGCTCCCTGGCTCATTCCTCACCAAGGAAGGGGATATTCCATCTGCCATGGCCCTTCGAAGGGCCAAGGTTGTCTTGTAAGCATGTGAAGGATTTCTGATTTCAGCTTCAAAGGAAGAACAGACACTGGTACCTGACCAGTGTTGGTACATCAATTTTGACCATGGGGTGTCACATTCATGCAATGGTTTACTAAGACAGCAGCAATAAATAAATTGAAGGTGCTGTGAAGTCTCATTAACTCTTTCTACACTTTATCTCTGTTATAAATGTGCAGCTCCACTTTGCCTGGAGCAGCCATGAGTCAAGAAATATCAAACATCTCAAAACATCTGAACTGAGGTCTGTTTGGAGGCAGTCCTGAATGTATCCACAGGAACTGAAACAGCATAAGAGTGGAAAGCATTTTTCTTATATGTGATGGGTAAGCATGAAAAACATGTTCAGCATTGTATTTGCACCTGTGGCCCTCCAGTTTCATTAGGATTACTATCAAGTCCAAGAACACTACGTTTATTTTGTAAAAGCTTTAAGACAGGACAAGGTCAAGCTTTTGCCTTCATTACAAAATCACTAAAAATGAACAACTTAAAACATGGCTTGCTATGTATAATATCATCAAACTAATTTATTTGCCTGATGCTGTTTTCAATAAATATTTGTATAGAATGACATATCATATTTTGTTGCCTGTTGTTCATTAATTTATACATTAAAGCTGCTCTCGCTCAAGATAACTGTTGTGAGTTTAAGCACACATTTCCAAAGTCTCTCAGGACCAGGAACTTTCATTCAATATTATGACCATTTGCACGTATACTCTGTGCTTCAGGGATGAGCTTCATGGTGTGCTTTACAATACTCAGAGCTGTGCTCTTTTTTAATCAAGAAGCCCACTCCTGCTTTTATGAAAGGTGTCTCTTTGTCTAGGATCATTCTTGACCAAGTATGAGGATGGCACCTCTTACAGCCCAATGGCCCTGGCTACCTTACTGCAGTACTGGTCTGGAAAGTCTCTTCCAGTAGGAATAACGTCACCTACTTGTCCACCAGCCCCCCCGACAGCAGCTGCCTGGTTTTCCTCAGAGGTCTCCTATCCCAGTACTGACCAGCCCAGCCTTGCTCAGAGGTCTCCTGTCCCTGTACTGACCAGCACAGCCTTGCTCAGAGGTCTCCTATCCCAGTACTGACCAGCCCAGCCTTGCTCAGAGGTCTCCTATCCCAGTCATGAAAAGGTCAGCAGGGGTAACCATTTACAGGGAGGAGTGAGGTTGAGAAATAAACAAGGAACCCCCAGAGCCAATCGTTCTAGCCAAGTCTATCCATAGAGCGATTTTTAATTACAGTCCATTGTTTACAAAAGGAAATGGAATACTCAGCTATCTCCTCTTTCATCATTTATTAACACACAACTCAATACAACAGCATAACCTGGGTATCAGCCGTCACCAATCATTAATGCACAGGAGAATGCAGCAGATTTTCAGAACCTACAAAGAAAGTTTAAAATCAACTGCCAACCCTTCAGGTTCATTTAATCTGTAACGAAGTCTTTCTGTTACAGCTTTCTTCTCTTTTGCTCTAAATGAGTAAACAGCAGTGGTGCATTCATCCTGACTCCTGATTCCCCAGATACATTTCTTCATCCTGGCAGAAAATTTCAGTAAAATTCTGTGTTTTTTTAATCTTGTTTTTCACAAAATCCTCTATCAAGTGTATTAAAATACACAATATTGTGCTGAAACAAATTAAAAAATTCTAAAAAATAAAATGCAAATTTTGTTCATAGGTTTATAAATGTATCTTATGTTTTATGCAATTTTAAATTTATCCTTGTCTTTTTTTTCTTTGAAGAGAAAACTGACACACATCTTAATTATAGAACCAGAGTAAAATTCAATCAACCCCAAGGCAGACAAATGTGGAAATAGAATTGAATTAGTCACAGAAACTTTAACAAAAAACACTTCAGACTGTTCTGGTAACTACTTTCATGCACATTTATGCAGTGTTAATCTTCCTACTGAAAGGTGCATTTTGAGAGATTAACACTTTCCACACAAAAGAAAGTTTGTAAAAGCGGTTCCTTTAACAAACAGCAGAGGTTGCCATGGTGACACAGGTTACAGGTGGATGAGGTGACGTACATGATGGTAGAATGTGAATCTTCCCCAACTCTCGCCCCCACATTCCATGAGTAATGAGTAAGGTCTGAGAGAGCGTTTGCATATTTGCAGAAGGCAAATTATTTCTTTCATGCTGAAAGAAAAAGAAAAGACACACAACGTTTCAGCTGTGGAGTCTTCTTCAGGTATGTCACCTGTTTATTTTCCTTCCAGCTTGGAATAAACCTTTACCTGTTCCTTTGCAGCCTGAGCACCCTGACGCAGCTTCCTAGTTGAACTTCTTCAAATTATTTCTTCATTAGTTAGAATGTTTTAAATATTGGATTTTGTGATTGAATGGCTTAATAGAATATGATACCTTCTGAAAAGAAGGAACCTGATCTGGTGTAGTGTATGATAATGATGCATAATATAAAGTCTGGTGCCGCAGTGGTAGCATTATGGCCTGCAATGCTGGGGTCCTGGGTTCAACTCCAGACATGGGGTGCTGTCTGTGTGGAGTTTGCATGTTGCCATTGTGTTTGCATTGGCTTCCTCCAGGTGCTCTAGTTCCCTCCCACAATCCAAAGACATATTGGCCCTGCTGTGTGTGTGCCCTACGGACTGGCATCCCATCCAGGCAGTATCATTCCCTTGTGTCCCTGTGTTCGATAAATCAGTTAGAAAATGGAAGGATGGAATATAAAGTATAAAGTATGAACCCCCGTGTTTTCCACATTGCAGTGTTGTCCACCAAACTCTTGATTCAAACCCAGGATACTAGAACTGCCATTCCAATGTGCCATACTTCATGCAATTTAAATATATTTAAAAGACATCTACCAAGGATCCTTTAACTAGAATACAGAAAAGTCAAGGAGGCAGGAGAAAAAGAACAGTGATGAAATTCAGTTTTTAAATAAGGGGTTTCAACAATTCCTTAAGGGCTACTTATGGATTTCATACTAATTTAAAGTTTTGGTTTCCTAATTAAGGCAGAGTCTGAAAATATTGGAGATACTCCTCAAGTTTCTCTGCATTTTGATCATTTAAATTCTGCATGTAGTTCACGGGACAGTCTTTGTTAAACATTCCCTGGGCACAACAGAGGGATGTCTATTTCATTCAACTATACTAGCAATTAAGAGTGAGTGAGAGAGAAACTTCCGTTTCAGGGCCTTTCTATAAACAGCTGTCAAGAAGTGCTTCAGTTATAAGATAGACACATCCAGCCTGATTACAGAGGTCACCACTTCTTTTGTATTGGACATATTTCAATAGATGGCTTTGCTAAAGCATATTTGAATGAACATTTCTCAAGAGTACAGCAACAATATTGTAACGCTTACGGCCGTCAGGTACTGTGTAAGAGCCGGCGTACCAGAGCAGGTGACGTCACCGCCCTTCCCTATGATAGCAGGACTACAGCTACTGGGCTGGAAAGAGATCTCTCTTTAGCTCACGGGGCTGGGTCGCTGCAGAGAGACGCGGAAGTCCCGGGTTCGAGCCCCGGACGGTGTGGGGCCGACCTGATGCGGCAAGGGCGCCCGCCTGAGCCCCCGTTGCGTTACATTGGTGTCAGAAGTGGGGTGGGATAGCCCTTCGCCGGGGACGGCGATTTAAGCGGGGGAGAGTGTAACGCTTACGGCCGTCAGGTACTGTGTAAGAGCCGGCGTACCAGAGCAGGTGACGTCACCGCCCTTCCCTATGATAGCAGGACTACAGCTACTGGGCTGGAAAGAGATCTCTCTTTAGCTCACGGGGCTGGGTCGCTGCAGAGAGACGCGGAAGTCCCGGGTTCGAGCCCCGGACGGTGTGGGGCCGACCTGATGCGGCAAGGGCGCCCGCCTGAGCCCCCGTTGCGTTACAATATCTTTGATTCAGGATTAGAACCTACAACCTTCTGAATCAGAAAGAAGAACCCAAGTACAAGAACTACTCTACACTGCCACCTTCAGGGCTTGAGGAGATCAGTCTTTTCAGGACAATTTCTCTCTTCTAGGTGGGCTCATAAAGTATCAGAGAGGTACAGCTGGAGATCAAAAACTCATTAGCAGAAGCTCAATGGGGGGCACTGAAGGACTTTCCAGCCTGCCTCATTGTGCTTCAGGCCTTGACATGCTGTTATAAAACCACAGGCACTTTGACTTGACTTCCATTCTAAGAAGAGAGAATTGCTGAAGCCTTCTTCTTCCACTGCTTGGGCAACGACACCTTGTTGAATTAACATTGTTGATGTGACTAGAACATATAACAGAACAAGACGTGTTGATGATGTACAATAACTGCACAGGATATTACATATGGAAATCAGGGGAAAAAAACACCTTTTTGTAGATAAATACACCATCTGCTTTTGCAGCCTTTGTAAAGTGTGACAAAGGAACATCATAAAATATAGAACAGAACTGAGAATTGATCCCAGAATTCTCTATTGGCATAGCCAAAGTAGTATTAGCCGGGAATAAATTGAAAAATGTCTTAAAAACTGTGTTAAAAACATTCCTAGCAAATGCTTATGGGCATGCATTCACTCCAAACACACTCAGGTTGTGCTGTCCTGCAGTGCTGAAAGGAGGGTTGGATGTTTGCTTTCTCCAGCTGATTTGTGTGACCAATTCAGACAGAATTAATGAGCGAACAATTGGAGCAGAAACACCTTCTTTTCCTTTCACAGATTAAACAACATGGTAGCAGAGCCACATGTGGTTCTGCTTAGAAACATACAGGCCAGGAGGGTCTTGGGTTCAAATCCCAAATGAGAAACTGTTGTTATATCTTGAGTAAGTTACTTCTTTCATTTTCATCCAGTAGAGGTTCCAGGAAGTTAGTGTAACTGAGAATTTCTTTTTTAACCCACCTGATAAAATAAAAGATTATGAAACATTTCCATCAATCTATATTATAACCACATCATCCAACACAGGGTCTTGGAGGAGCCAGAGTCTATCCTTGAAAGCAAACAGGCTGAAGGCAGGATACAACCCGGACAGGACACCAGTTCATCACAGGGCACACACAGACACAAACACACACATAGGGCTAAAAAGAAAAAAACTTAAACAGTGGAAAAAAGAAGATAAACTATGATTTTGAAGAAAATCCTTTTGAACTTAAATTAATAGTTAACCCTGAGATAAATTATCTGTTCAATCTGAGCAGATTGTAATTGCACCAGCCTTTGCAAACCTCATGCTAGCACGCTCCACAGGACCAGCCTGTCAAAACAGATGCACACTAACGCAATGGAATTGTCCAATTTAATAACCCTGCCTATGTGCCCATAGCATAATTATCATTCTTATGCATTAGTGCCTACATGAGGCTTCCCTTCCAGGTCCTGTCGTGTTTGTGTCAGCTCCGCTGTGTGCTTGATGTTCTCATGCGTGACCTCATGCATTTTATATCATTTTAAAATGACAGGGTCCTGTGCTTCTCGAAACAACAAAGACATTACTTCTTGTTAGGCCTGGCTGACAGGAAATGATGCAGATGACAGATTCCTAAACCATGTGATAACAGGACAGGGGTGGTCAGTTGTAGTGTGTGGGTGTTTATTCTACCACAGCTTTTAACAACCTAAATCAGCTCATCATTGACTTGACAGAACCCATTTAAAGTCTTCCAGCTCTTCCTGTGTTAATATTCTAAAGAGATCAGCACACCTGCTCACACACAGACTCTTCAAGATGGACCTGGACTCTGGTCCAATAGGACATGAAGGTCTTCTGACCCCAGTGCTTTCAGCTTCAGGTCCACCTGGGATCATAGCGATTTAATCGAACCATTACCTCAGCTCAGGAGCTCCTAATTAGACCCTTTTTAGCCTCAAGGCTCTGGATACTTCAAGTTATCCATAAAATGAATGAGATACTTGAAATAGAGAGACTTCAAGGAGATGAAAACAAAATTCTAATCAGACAATTACTAGCATAATTAAGGGTTTTAATTTAGTAATTCAGGTCTCAGCTGGAATAATACCAGACATTAACAGTTCAAAGGACCAGGACTGAAATTTCCAAGTGTTACTTGTACCATTAAATAAAAAGGTTTTAATGGTGGTGGTGGAGGGGAGTCCCCATTACCTGTAAAGCGCTTTGAGTGGAGTGTCCAGAAAAGCGCTATATAAGTGTAAGCAATTATAAAAATAATAATTATTATTAATGCTTAAATTTCCATAGTAAATTTGACACTGTAATCATTTTCATTTTATTAACCATTAATCAAATTTACCTGGGCCTTGTTTAGTAAAACGTGACGGTTATTAAAAGCTTAATAGGACTAAAAATATAAACCTAACCTGCAGAGATTACCCAGACTGTTGCTTTTCATTTGGTTTGGCACAAGCAGGACCTGTACTGACTACTGTGAGATATTAATGATTAATCGTTTCGGAATAAATACGAAACTTGCCCGAATAGTTCGATGTGGGAGATGTAGAGATCAACACTGACAGCCATACGTCTCTCAGACCAGCAGACCCTTCGATATCTATTAACCGGATAAAGCGAAATTCATCCAGGTAAGGCTTCTTATCTATTAAACGTAAAATACTCACAAATCACAGGAGAACCTATATGTGGTTACCTATGGCTAGCTCAGAGACAACTACTTGCAGTTTGAGCTTTTAAAGGCACGATTGCTGGCGAAACTTTTAAAGAACATAATACAGCTATCTAATTAAGGCATACGTCTCGTGTGTGTGTGTGTGTGTGTGTTGGGGGGGGCACTATTATAATAGTCATAAGTACTTAATGAAAACTTCAAAGCGCGGTGGCTTCTCAAGGTTTCCCCTCAAATTATAAATATCAGATTTTCCAGTTCTGAATAATACGTTGCCTTGACTACCGGCAGGTAATTTGGGAGCCCGCGTGCAAATTACACCCCTCCCCATTCCTTTCCTGCAGATAAGGCGGGGAGTGATATTAGTGTTGCTCTTCTCTCAACTACGCCACTCTGTCGGAATTAGTTATTTTACTGGTATGCATATAAAATGTGTGGAGTGACTTGGGATATTTTTGTTAATATCCGTTTTGATAATCGCTGTAATTTCGTGTTCCATAATTCATTTGTTCTTGAGCACAGTATGTTGTCCATGGTCGTATTGCTTGTTAATAAAGCATTAAAATAGTTCACCCTGCACAGATTTCAAAACCAGTATCGCAAACATATGTTTTAAGAAAAGATATATAAGGGAAGCCAAATGAGACTTAGCTTAGGGGGTAATGGCATTTCGAAGAGCACTAATAAACTGTCTAATAAAATGTACAGTAAACCGCAACATGTTTCGACAAAACACTACAGGGTTGTAAAATTATTTAAACCTAAATAATTTAAACCTAATTATTTAAACATAAAAACTACTATTAAAAGGCTTTCGTAAAACACGCACTTATAAGAACAAACTGTAGTGAAACGCACTGTCGGAGGTAACGTTTCCGAAAGAGAGCGCTGTGTCTCGCACCTACACCCCGCCACAGCACCCAATGCGCCGGCTCTGTACAAAACACTGTATCCTCCACCCCTGGTTAAATCACCTCATCCTGGCGCCACCCCCGCAAGAAGAGGCATTCACATTTCTAAACGTACACTGAAAAGATGTGCCTGTAACACGTGCTCTTTGGCTCGTGTGGGGAGACCTGTTTTCCTCCCCTCTCAAGTCGTGCACACAGCCCGTGTCTGGCTCTGTGCTACGCATCATTTCCTCCAGCGTGTGATAGGAACTGACTAGTAATTTAGAAGTGACAATGATGACTGATCCCCCCTCGTCTGCGGCGGTCTGGCGCTGATCAGAGCAGTAATGATACTCAGGCGGCTCCTTCCCCTGCATTGTTAACTGTGCTTGAAAGGTGCGCACACTCGACAGCAGACTGCCTGCCTAGGAGACACCTGGACATCTTCATAACATTATCGAATTGCCATTGATAATTGATAGCGATTGATCACTGCATTTTTGATCTACAACTTCCAGTTTATTGTTGGCATAAATGTGTTTTTTTATTAATCACGTCGTATTCCGTGCTATTTTTAAACTACAAAAACAAGTAGCCTACCTCTTTCCTGAATGTCACTGTCAGTAAGTAATGGTAACAAAAATAGCGCCCGTCTGTCTGTCAGCAGCATTGTTACCAACTGTCAACCCTCGGCAATTCACCTGATCCTGATGTCTGTCAGATACTAAAACTCCCACCCTGATGGGGTGACACATGCATGTTTCAATCTGCAATGCCAACACCCAAGCAGCCACCTGCGTATTGTGGAACCAATCAGTGAAATTGATCCACAAGAGCAGGCCCCACCGCCTAGAGACTGAAGTTAATTTTTAATCCACACAACTACACCGAGGGCTAGGGCTAACTGCAGCACTGTAAAACAAGACACTTTTTCAAGGGGTCTCCATTCTTTGTCCTGGAGGGCAGGTCACTCTTACAAATTTAAAATAACCCATTGCTGGCCAATTCAAAGGCATTTTTAAAGTCTTCAGGTGTTGGGGCTTCTAGATCAATATTTGTCTATATTGTACAACACGTGTTTGTTTTATATGAGCGTGTGGTATTTTACTCTGGAAACTCACCTCAGGGTAGGGGACATCGGTTTTTATCTGTTCTGGAGATACGTTCCCTTTTGCAATTGCATTTTGCTGGAGAATCAATAAATTGATGGATTTTGGTGCTTCTCTAAACTGAACCATGAGATTAATTCCTATGATTCATTTGCTTTATGCAGATGTATCTAGTTATGAAACACGCTTATGAAAAGCTTGGGTTGTCTTGTGTTTTCTGATAGTCTAGTGTTACTGTTGGCACCCCTCCCGTAGAGGGCGCTCCATTTACTCCAGTCAATAGTTCCATATAGACTGGTGTCCTGTCCAGGGTGTACCCTGCCATGTGCCTGCTGCTTGCTGGGATGTGCTCCCAATCCCCTCTGAACCTGAACTGGGTTAAATGGGTTTAGAAAATGGCTGGATGGAAACTTTTTTGTTCAGTATTTTCCAGTCTATCCCAACCGCAGCAATAGTACTGTTAAAAGACTGCTCAGATTCAGGTAGCATCAAAATCATTCAAAGCAATGAGAAATGCAGAAAAATAGGTCACAGTCCATACAATTCTCAATTTGTAGACTGCTCATAAAAAATTATAATATATTATAAAAGTAAGAATATTTTTTCTTGGGCAAGTTTGCATTATTAAATAAGAATAATGAGTTTGAGAAAGGAGGACCAGGATTATTTCTTTGATTCTTGGGGGAATTTGTTTTTCTGTATTGAGCTTGAAGTAAGTACTTGCATATTATACAGTTAGACATATGCTTTATCCCATCTGCTGGGCAATTTGACCACCCTTCCAACTGAACAGAATTAAAAAGAAATAGCATTTCTAATCCCTGTGCATGCGAGTTAGTTATGGTCCCTCTAAGAATATCTACAGTATATGCCTGATGTGATTATGCTGTTGCCTGTATTAACACTGGCGTGTTTTAAATGGAAACAGCAGTGAAGAACAGATTGCAAGAATGGGCTTTATAGCACAGTGTCAGTGTGTGGCACTCAAAGGGGGATTGTTATTGGAGGTTTGTTTCGCACACAAGGAGTACACTATTTGATTGGAAGGAGAGTTTAACCTGGAGACACATGGCTCTGTGCCACACCTTCAAGCTCACTTTATTATCTCGGCTCAGAGGAGTATTGTTTTCCTTGTTTCAGTCATGTTTCAGAGCATTCACTTTAAACTCAACAGCACTGAGGCAGTAAACTGTGTTGTCATGGTATCGAGATGTGGGGTTTCCTCTCACTATTCAGACATCCAGATGTGCTTCGCTTCTCCTTCGTTTCAGGAATTCTGATGCTTCATTTTTAAGTTCCATTGTTTCCTTGAAGTGCAACATCACATTCAGCAGTTGAGCTGGAAGTTCTTGGAAGCAGATCCCTTTATTTGACCCCCGGAGCATTTTGTTCATCTACTCCCATTTTGCTGTCGCATGGAAGGACTTTTTCATTAAAAATGCATAATTTATGGAATTTTTTATGTATTTTGTATATTAAAATGTGATATGCATTTCTCACTTAAGTTCAAGTCTTTCATTCGAGCAAAATGTATTATTGCAGACACCCTGCTTTTAAAACTCGGATCAACAAATGTAGAAAAGGTAACAGTGCTGGCTGCAGCACCTATTCCCCTCTCCTGTCTGAGAGGTTAATCACTTAATGTGGAGATTTAACTTCAAAGAGCAAATGACAGCTGAGACTCCTTAACTTTTAAATTGGGAAGATCAAGCTAATGCAAAGCCTTACACAGTAGCCATTAGTTACGTCTTCATTGCTGTATTCAAATCTAGCGAATGCAGGGAGTACATGCAAATATTTCAGGTGACACTTAAATGCAATGTACAGAGATAACCCACAGACAGACAAGTGAAGACTGCAACACCCAGAGCTGCACCTGGTGGAAACTACAGTATGTAATGGTGCCTTTAATATTGATGACAAAGGCATGTCTTTATGCAAAGAGTTGTAGGAGTATGGAGCAAGCTTATGATGGAGCACCTGCTGGAGGCAACTGTTGTGGAGCTTTAGCAATGACTGACATAAGATCTTGCATAAATCCAACATGTTTTTCTGCAAAACTTCAGCTTCCAGTCTCGTACTTTAAAGGGTCAAGAAAAACTGAAGTTATTGATGAGAAATCCTATTCAAACAAGGTGATATTGGGTATGTAAATGTGCCTTTGGCAGTGTGTGGGGACTGAGGTTCAAAGGAGCTGCCTGATTGGTCAGTGGAGAAGGAGAACTTCAACTGGGGACAGCTTTTCACAGGTCAGGCAGCAGGAATTAGAGGTGATGGATCTTGACGGTCTTTTCAGCTGAATAAACTGCTTTTAAGTACTATTTGAGTTACTCGAAGGAACAAACAAGCTTTGAGTCATTTTTAACACTGCCAGTAGGGTTTAGCAAGTTCATAAACCTGTTAAACGTCTGAGTGGTAACCCTCACTAACCAGTGGTAAATGCTATTAACCTCGGGGCCTTCTAATGAGTTGGAAGGCAATGCTTTAAGTACAGCTCAACCTATCGATTTGTATCTAGAGGGGGGGAAAAAAAATCAATGATAGTTTTGAGTATGGGTTACAACAAAGCACTGCTAATGTTGATACTTTAGCCCAAAATAAGACAGGAAATCTCAAGGGGTTCAAAGACTGGATTTGAAGTACAGTGTCAGAGGCACAATTTCTCCTCTTAGAGAAATTTTCTTCTCCCATATATCTGTTATAGACTCAAATTTTTTATTTTCTTCCAGACTAAGCCAACAGAATCTTCATGCTGGAGTAATCAAATCACACTTATACCCAAAAGCTTGAGCCAGAACTACACTTCATGTGACATTGATTTCAAAACTCTATTATGCTACTACTGGAGATAAATGTTACATCTGAATAACCTCATATGGCTCCCCTGGTCCATCACTTGTGCTATAGGCATGAAAACAGCACCGATTTGGTATAACAAAGGAAAGACATCTTAGGGAATGCATGTCTCCTAAGACACCTTTCAGCACGGATGCAAGACTTTCATATTTCTTCGGGTTATGTTTTTAAATGGCACTTGTATGTTCTATGTATGGGTTGCCATGGTGGCTTAGCAGTTAGAGCTACAGTAGGAGAGCGCTGCAATTGTGGGCTCAATTCTAGAAGAGGACAGCTTCTGTATGGAGCTGCACGTTCTTCAGTGTACATGTGGGTCTTCTGGAGCTCTGATTCCTTCCCACTTTGCATTCACATGCTGGTTAGTGTAATTGGAGTATCTTGGCTGTCCCTGTGTGTGCCCTACAGCCGATGCACTGAGGGCTTTAATGTAGCTAATGCTGAATTCCCCTGTTGCTTGAAAATACCCACAGCTCTAATGAGACAATGTTTCACTTCAGCAATTATACATATTCTTCCCTTACTTCTCCAGAGAAACAAACATCACTAGTGTACCAGGTGCACTACATCCACACGGACTACATCAAAGAAAATGTAAGCAACAGTACAGATGTTAGTTTTGTTTCAACCTTGGAAGTCAGTGCAATTTATTTTTTTTTGTGTTTTGAAAGTTGGTATACCTTCTCTTTGTCAGCCAAAACCCCAGCCTCCCCCCAAACACGTTAAACAAATTGACAACAGCTTTTGCCCATATGTATATATATTACTGTCATCACCAGCCCAAGAAAATCTCAAGTGACCGCAGCATTGTAGTAGCCAATTATAAAAATAAAACACCGTAAACACTACCTGCAGGTTCTGAAGGCCTTTTAAAACTAATTAAAAGATTCTGGAAAACTGTGGGAAAGCATTCAGCAGAGAGGGTGCATAGAAATGTCTCACTCTTTTACCGTTATAACAGAGTGTGGAGTATCTGAAAGTTTTTTTTTGCATTTTTAGTAGGCAAAATACTTGTATTTATATCCTGCAGACCTAGTTATAGATCAGGGCATTTACCCAGGCACTGTGGGTGGAGTGTCAGGCCTCTGCATGTGAAAGTTCAGCCGCCCCTGCTAGATATTAATTGATTCTTTGAAAACATCTCTGTCAATGTCGAAGCAATCGATGCTGCTGCTGAGGAGCTCTAGAGATGAGGCTGTTCTGTCGTGGGCTATGTGACAAAGTGAGTGACATGAGATCCAACATGAGTTGGCATTTATAAAGCACTGTAACACAAATGTTCCAGCAGGTTCAAGTGTTTGAACCTCTGCGGCGATTTTAACGTTTTTCTGTTTTGAAGGCTAAGTGCAAGCAGAGAAGTTTTCATCCATGCACACCAAGAATAAATTCCTACTCCCTTGAAGAAGGCTCCACGGCCAAAATGTGTTCTTTCTCTTTTTTTTTCAGCATGGAATAAACCTATTATTTGTTCCTTTGCAGCCTACGCATGCTGACACAGCTACCCACCTGAACTACTACTGACTTGATGAGATGCCTGATCAATAGAATACTAATTGAATAATTACTGGATGGGGATGAAGGTGGTATAATTGCTTCCCGATATTCCTTAATTTCCTTTGAAAGCATCACATTGCATTAAGAACAAAGACGCATGCAGTACTAAACAAGAGTACGACACAAGATTTGAATCATCCTAGAAAAAACTAAACGTCTCAGGGTGATATTTTTGCTTAAGCTTTGGGAAAATACGTGACGAAAGATACTTTCATATTTATTATGCAAAACCATGAAACATTTACCATTCAATAGTG
Source organism: Atractosteus spatula (assembly GCF_055471065.1). Classification (NCBI taxonomy): domain Eukaryota; kingdom Metazoa; phylum Chordata; class Actinopteri; order Semionotiformes; family Lepisosteidae; genus Atractosteus; species Atractosteus spatula. The sequence continues at coordinate 946,823 of NC_142731.1, read as the reverse complement.
ACTACTTGGTTTTGAGTGTCTTGATGTACATATTTTCACATAATGGGAGATAACAAGCTAAAATGTTGGGCCACAAAAATACTGGTTCTATACTAATAGAATATGTGAGCTTCCTAAAGTTAAAGACTTAAACTCTGAATTTGCTTATGGCTCGTATCTCTTCCCTTTCCAAAAATCATAAATCTGAAACTGATGGAGAACAGGTTATAAACTTCTGAATCTGTTTCTGTTGGCATTAAATTAATAGAATTGCAATTGCACTACTGTGCCTCCGAGTCGATGGGCACTCCAGTGCAAGTCAGCGGCATTGTGCAGGCACCCCTCTTGCGTTTAGTGCGAGCACTTCATCTGTGCCTCTCCCGGTCGCCATGGTTTCATACACATTAGACCCCATCGTGGGTCCTTTTAAGTTGAAGAGCTGAGGCTTTCATTATGTCCTGTGTGTGTGTTTTCCATACACCTTTGTGAAGATGTTTTTATATATATATATCTCCACATTTGTCTGGCCTCAGGAGAATGGGGCAATGAAATTCTTTGCCAATGTTTTTTCTGCAAGGGCTCTGTGCTAGCAGTTTCAGTCAACCCAAAACAGCTTTACAGAGGTTTCCTCTGTGAATTCACACCCGTTAGCAACTCCAGCCACTCACTGGCCTTGGGTGCTTTACAAACTTGAAGGCAAATCAGATCCAGCAAATCCATAATGACCCTAATTATCAGTTTGTTACAGTACTCGGCGTACCCATATTCAAATAGACAAGGTAGGCCCAGAGCACCACTGTCCCACAGAGTGATATGAGTCAACATGGTTTCCCTCGATGTGAGAGATGTCATCGTGGGACATGTCTCATGATCAACAGGGATTCTCTTTTCAATGTCCTGATCTGTGTTACAAGCTCAGGACATGCTGCCTATGACAGAAGCCCCTTTCAACTGTATTTCTAGTGCTTTACAGAAAGATCTGAACTGCTGTGGTTATTGTCTGGTCAAGAAAACAAAAAGATTGTAAGAAATCTTTAATAACATTTAATTGTTAGTGTTGGTAATCATATGCCTTACAGCTACACAATGCAGTTCTGTAATACCAATTTTACTAGGAAAAAAAACGAGCTGCAAGGAAAAAAAAATAGAATAAACAAAGTATATTTTGGTGTGAGTGTGTACATGTCGGTGTCTGTGTCTATCAGCCCTGTGATGGACTGGCGTCCTGCTCAGGCTGTACCCTACCTTGTGCTAGCCGCTTGGCGGGATAGGTTTCAGCTCGTCTCTGACTCTGTATGGGATAAAGTGGTTGGAAAACGGATGAATGGATGTAAAACACAAATCAGATTCTGATTAGGTTCTGTGAAACAGCGAAAGCACACATCACATACATATGTATTTTTTCTATCTTGTTATTTTCCATGAGAACCAGAAAAGAAAAGCAAACAAATTTTAGTGGGCGTTTCATGTGCATGAAGAAGAGCTTATAGACAAAACAGAGTCTTTATTAAACACCTGTCACTGAACCAGTGAGGCTACAGTTAAACATAACTGTGTCTGAGCAATGAAAGCACCCTGATTATTTACTGAAATGGGCTGGGGTGACGGAGGCGAGCCGTTGCTGGCGAGTGCTGGCTTTCATCAGTAATTGTCTGGGAAGTATGTTTTGTCATCTAAGGACCGCTGGCCAGGATCAATACCTCTCAGAATAAATTCTAATTAATGGAATTGCACATTCCTAGCAGTTCATGAGCTTTGTATGTAAAATGTTCAACCTGGCTTCAATTTTATTAATGAGCCTTTCCTGATGTAAAAAATAATCAATTTAAGAGAGCAGGCTAATGTCCAAACACACAAAAACAAGAATAATGTTTTACTGCGTTACATTTTATTTATTTTTTGCTGCTTCGCATCTATTATTGGTTTCATAAACTATATCTCCCTGAACAGTACTGCACAAACATTTAATTATGGTCTTCTGTAAAATAACATGAATACAGCATGTGGGTGGCATTGAAATAAAATATTGCATTTCCCATGTAGACTTCCTGCTGCAGATAGGGGATGATGCACAATGATACCACAGACTCAGAAAACAGGAGAGTAAGAAGTGCATTAGCTCACTGTTCATGTTGGTGATAAAAGAATGTTTTAGGAGCTGTGCTGCAAAAAATATAATCGGTCAATTTCATTTCCTGTCTCTCTTTGGCTATTTCTGGAGAAAACAGCTGGATGTGTAAAGACAATGGGACAGCTGGGGTTCCAGTCCCTCCGAGGACAGCTGCCCTGCTGCTGATTAGGGCACTGTGCTGCTCTGTAACAGGTGGGAGGGTGAACCCACAGTATCTGCTGTAGGCCGGTGGTGCTATATTTAAAAACTTCCCTCTTCTAATCACTTCATCCACCTGAGGGACGCAGGGAACAAGAGCCAATCCCAGCAAGCAGTGGGACACACTCGCACACTCACACCAGAGCCAGTTAACCTACCAGTATGTTTTTGGACTGTGGAAATGGGAGTACCCAGAAGAAACCATTAGAACACAGGGGGAGCATGCAAGCTCCATGCAGACTGCACCCAGGGCCCCAGTGCTGCGAGGCAGAAATACTAAGCACTTGGCCATTCCAATTTAAAAAAAAACTTTTATATAAAAACACAAAAGCTAGTATTGTGACAATTAAAAAAGGAATGAAATCTCTGTAAACGCCTGTAAGCCAGGGGAGTGACTGAATGTGCCCATAAAGCACATATGAAGAATTAAGGTGTCGATCCCAGAAAGGGCTAGGACTCAATTAAAAGGAGAAAAAAATTTGTTACTTTTGTCAGCTTAATAGGGTTCTCTTTGCAGGAAATTCAGAATGAGAAATATAGCCTTTGCCTTTTCTGAATACCAAATTAGTCAGCACTGCTGAATGGGTAATATATCCTGGGAAATGAATGACCTGTCTTTGCTCTGTAATTGCTGCTTCAGAATACACTGTTATATGAAAACCCACACTAGCTGGCTTTTGAAATCAGCTGTGTGTGCAATTTGGAGAATGGACGAGGGCATGTTTATAAGACCTGCAAGACAGCTGAACTTGTTCATTCACTCGAACTAAAGACAGATGTGAGCATTAGAAGCTATAATTACTGAAATGTCCAAAGCAAATAAGCAGTGGTACTCTGTAGACAAGAAAGGTTGAACAGGGTGAAGAAACTAGCTTATTTGATTCCTAGTATTTACTTTTCCAAGGAAATCTGCATCTGCAGCATGCTTGAGGAATGCATTCCATACACCCACAACTCTCCTTGTAAAGAGGATCTTTTTCTGTTTCAGTCAGGAATGTATTTCCTACCACATAGTTTCCACTTAGGAACTGGGTTCTCCTTTCATTGTCAGTCATCTCCTGGTTCGACCATGTCTAATTGAATTTTAACTGAAGTTCTCCTATTAAGATTATCATTTTTGTTTTTGTCTTTTGTTTGTTGGTTTCTAAGGTCAACAAAGAATTTAGAAGATAGAAGCAAGATCTGGCAGAGCTGCACCCCAATTCTCGAAACCTAGAGAGCATTCTCAGTGTCAGCCCTTTTCAATTCATGCAGTACATCATGAAATCCATCAAAGGTGTTGAACATGTTTAACCTCCACAACAAGATGCATAATTAAAGGTTGACAAAACATGAATATATAATGAATAACACCTTACACAACTAAATATAGGATTCTTCATATGGCACAAACATCACTGAAGGAAAATAAAAAAAAGTTTGTTTGACGTGAGCTCAGTTACATAACTGGACTAATTTAGATATTTATATCTATATAATTTCAAGACTTCAAACCTCCTCTGAGGTGTTTTCCAGTAACGAAAGAAATGTTTTGAGTCATCAAGTGTTAAGGACCTTAGAATCATATATATACCTCACAACCTTTTCAAGTCAATTGTTTAATTGATAGTTCAGAGACCACAAGACACTAGGAACTGAACCACAACTGACTGCCTCTTGTACATTTCCAGCAGTGGCTCCTGGGGTTACAAGTTTCATTAGAACATTTACAAAAGAGAATCCATTTGGTAGCTAATTGATTCAAGGATCTCATCCAGCTGTTTCTTAAAAGAAGCCAGGGTGTCTCCTCCTACAACATGGCTGAGTAGACAAGCCAGCTGTTCTTGATTTGAAATGTAGTTCTGCAGTTACATATAATCTGGGACTCATACCACTATAGGGTGGTAGGGGGCAGTGCGGTGTGGTGGCTCTATGGCTGGAAGGTTGCCAGTTCTTATCACTGACCGCCGGCAGAGGAATCCTACTCTGTTGGGCCCCTGAGCAAGACCCTTAACCCCAACTGCTCCAGGGGTGCTGTATAATTGGCTGACCCTATGCTTAACAAACTAAACTTTCAGTGCAACAAAAACAATCTCCTGGTGAGATTGTTTGTGGCTGGATGGAAAGAAATGAGGTGAAGGAGGTTTTTAAGTGTTTCACAGTTTCCAGCTGTGAATGGGCTTCAGATCACTGTGCAAATTCCTTTCCAGCACACACCCCTACCACCAGCTTTGTGAAATGCTTTTGAAATCACTTCATGCTGAAGAATAATGGTTGAAGCCTAGCTGAACAAACAATAGTATCTGAGCTGGGTGTGAAAAGTAAATGCAAGAAAATCAAGTTGAAATTGAAATGGTTGGGTATTCTACAGCACAGATGTTGTAGAACCTTTACTGTCTGGTTGCTTCAGTCGATCCCTTATATAACATTCAGACTCCGTTTTAGAATGGAGAAAAGGAACTCAAGGATATTGTATGTCCAGCAGAGATTAATTTGAGAAATACTTGTCAGGTACTGATCTTAAAATAGGCTGCAACTCGTTTCATATTTTTTTGTTTGTCAATAGAAGAAATATCAGATAGCATAATATTGTCTGAAAAGGTTGCTTAGCTAAGGCTGTTTTTTACATAGGGGAAAAACAAAAGAATCCTAGTTCTGTGTTCCAGCTAATGTGTTTGCATTGAAGCTTTCCTGTTAATTTTAATTTAAATATTTATGCTTTTATATATCTCTAATATGCCTGTTTATATACAATATATAATAGTGAATGTGTTACAATTCACATACAATTATTGACCAGAACAAAATCTTTAGGATTATTATCTTAAGATTGCATATTAATTAGGCAGCATTTAATATTCTACCTGAAAAATTTGAGGTGATGCTCTTTGACAATTTGCTGTCCTGAACCTTTCACAAATTTGTTGTGAACCTCAATAAATTTCCCATCTCTCTGTGACTGTTTGCATATTATCTAGAGGATTTCACTTCATGTGAGCCCAAGCTTTATACACAGTGTCTTCTTTCATAAAGCGATATCCTGCATGTTCATCAGTTTGATGCTGACAGGTATCGGGGAAAGTAATGATGTAAAAGACCAATGCAGAGTCAGCTCAGACCACTCCTTCAGCTCACAGAAGAGATGGATAGTGTAATTTAATGCAGGGATCGTGGGCTCTGCTAATGCCCGTTTTAATACCTCCCTCCTTTCCAAGAGCTCCATATCAATGACAATAGATATGTAACTTGATGTTTTGTTCTTTTGTCTCTTCCTGCAAAACTCATTTCCCAACAGTCTTGCTGCAGCAAGCCTGCAGTGCACTGTGGCCTATTGCCCTGCTTTGATATGTAAAATGTTCTCCACAGACCTGCCCCTCTGAACAGTGTGTACACAAAATGGCTTTAATCTCGGCCACACAGTATTTGTTTAAATAGGTTCCAAACACTCCAGCCTCCACAAAGGGAGAATTTTGTTTTGCTTTTGTTTGAACATCTGTTTCCTAAATGCACAACTATTGTTCAGTTTGAATTTTTAAAAGATTAAATGAAACTTGCACTGTATTGTTGCGTAAGCTTTAATGAAAAAAAAAGATTTAAAAAATGTTTATTAAAAAATGAGATGTTAACAGTGCACGGGTAAGATTTTGTGTTGTTAAATTAAACAATTGTTTACAGGAAAACAAAGATTTTTTTGGTGTCATATGGGTTGGTTAGTGTGCAGGAAAGAGCCATAGGAATTCTTACTTGCCTTCAGGCAGTATGTTATTGATTGCTGTGCAGAAGCAGTTTCTCTCGCATCAGGTATGGAATATTAAATAAAGAAATGAAACTGTTTTAATACAGCAGATTCCAACACACACAAATATTTTGTATTGGTCATATGGTAGATATTAAAATGTCTTTCTTCATTACTTATTCATTATTTCTATCCTTTCCCCTTGCGTTTTTTCACTCTCTGTATGGCTTTCCTGAAGAAATGAATCCGAATTTATGATGTCACTAAATGTGTTGTAAGTAAATTAACTATTCTTTTCTTTCTAGTTCTTGTCTATTATAATGCAACTCTTTAGTAAGAGGGTAATACTTGTAGTCTGGACTATACAGTACATTTATTATGTATTCTGCTGCATAAGTGAGAATAAATTCTCTTTTGGGAAATATCCAGTGGAACAGCAGCGTGTCTACTGGAGGACTGACTGAAGAGTACAATAGCAATAACACACCTGGAGTTTGAACCCGAGACCTTTCTTAAGTTAACCTGGAAGAACTTCACAACAAGAATATGAAAATAATTAAAAATCCACTTTAAACTTAATGTAATTAGAATGACCCAAAGAGAAAAAGTGCTTAATAGGAAGAAAGGTCTCCAATAGTTTAGGGTCGTACAGCCTTGTCCTTTTGCAACAAGGAGGCGAATCACTTGAGGAGTGCAGTCTTGACATGGTGATCCCGAGCAGTCCACTGCACATGGGAAAAGCTAGCCAGGTCATGGAGCCTGGGACGAGACAGGCTGGCAATACAAAGAACCAAGACCGAAGAAGGCTGAACAAATCGGGACCAGGTCTTTTAAATTTTGCATAGTTGAAAGACTTGGGTACAGTGAAGTGTCTCCTTTAATAATATCCTTTTCTTTTGGCAGCAGAAGACTGAAACAAAAAGTTTGCGTTCTGCAATGTCCTAGTTAGCTCTGAAATGTTCATCTTGGCTACAGTTGTCATGGATATTGACTGACAGCATAATAAATATGCTAAGATGCAGCTTTGAATCTCCTGTTCCTGAAGAACAGGAGCCTAGCAGGGGGTCCTATAGATAACTACAGGAAACAATGCGCATTGTGTGGCTTTGACATGACGGCAGAAATTATCTCGCAGCCTGGAAGACGCTTAATCGATACCAACACTTTGAAGCTAGCAGCTAATGGCCTATCTGCTGCATTTTTCAGCTTCTATTATTCTGTACCTTAGACACACTACTTGTCAGTCCTACTCCCTTCCCCAAAGTAAAGAGCATTTATAATGCAAATAATTCTTTTAATTAAAAATAATAAGTTAAGGGGGGCAGGGTGGGGCAGTGATTAACATTGAAGTCTGTTTGTTCTCCACTGTTCTGCATGGGTTTCCCACATGTTTCCTGAGGGAGGCTGCAGGAGTATCTACTTGCTGCACTGCTTGTAATGATTAATTTCATCCTAAATGCACAGTGATCAGGTCCTGGAACCTCACTTCATAGCTGCAGGACTATGCACACCCTCCTGCTGCCTGTGCAGCAATTTGGCCACTTGCCATCTTGTTCCCATCCAGCATCTATGGGCTGAGCTGGGACAAGGTGCAGCATGAAGGGATCGGAGCCCACTGAACAGGCACATGCTTGTCTAGGGAAGAAATTGAAAGTAATCCCACAAGTCAACACCTGTGTCGGGTGTGAAGCTTGGGTTGCAGACGTGGAGTGGACACACACATTAACTGGCCTGTGACTTTCACAGTGGCCCCCTCTTGAATAACTCTGTTGATGATAAATGTTAATCAGCACAAAGAATTTACCTCTGTCACATCTGTTCAATAAAATACTGGAGCCTCTCCCTGTTGCATTAAAGATTTTCTCATTTTGCTGATCATTGCTGTCAATTTGTTACAGGTGTATAATTTGATGATCAATATACAGTGCCTTGCAAAGTACTCAAAGTTCAGACCTTTGCACAGTTCTCATATTCTCTTTAAGGCTCACAGTCATGACAATTTGAAGTAGCAATTAATGTTTGTTATACACAACCTGCTTCACACATTCAAAGCAAGCAACAAAAAGAAAGAAGCAAATAGAAAATGGTAAAATGCATAATTGCACAAGTATTCAAACTCTTTTCTTGTGTCAAACCTAAATTAATTTAGGTGCATAACATTTCCTTAATGAACCATACACTTAGTTGTATCTCTCTGTGTGCATTTCAAGCAAATATTCAACGGTGAAAAGTCTTTACAGCATTTACAACAGGGATATAATTAAATAAAAGAGCAGATCAGGTGAAGAATATAAAAACATTTAAAATATCCCTTTGAGCATGGTGAGGTCAATCATTAGGAGGTGGAAGGTACCCAGGAACTGCTTATACCAGGTGACTTTGAGAGATACATGGAGTTCAGTGGCTGAGATGGGACATTTTCATGAACATTTCAATTTCCCAATCATTCCACAAAGGGGCTTGTACAGAACCAAAAAAAGACCACATGGGGTTTGCAACACAGACCTACTGTAAGTGATACTGCAAACATGTGGCAAAAGGTTTTGTGGTCAGACAAGACCAAAATGGAATCTTTTGGTCTAAATGCAAGGTGCAACATCTGATATGAACCCAGCACACCGCATCACTCAGTCAACACCATCCCTACTGTCACGCATGGTGCTGGCAGCACTATGTTATAGTCCTGCCTCTCATCAGCTGGTACTAGGACACTTGTCAAGAACACAGTTCCTTATGAGAGCTTCAGCACGTCTGCTGAGAAGAATGAGCACAAACTGAACCAAGGTGGTTAGCAAAGTCAGCAGAGATTTACCCCCAAAAAATGTAAAGCATTACATCCTGCCTAAAGTGCTTCATGAGTAGTTCACAGGTTTGGATACTTTTGCCATCAGCATATTTATTTTTTTCTCTTTAATTGTTACTGACATTTACTGTTACTTATCTTACCATAAAGTGTTTTCAGTTTGAGTATTAAAGTTTTGATGAAAATATTAAGTTACAAAAAATCTGTATACATCATTTTACCAAATTGTTCACCAATTATGACCATAGGAAGGGTCTGGATACTTCTGCAAGGTACTGTATATGTTAATATTTTTACAACACTGCAAAACCTGAAATTGAAGTGTCATAATCTGTGAAATTCAGTCAGTTTAAAATGTTCTGACTGTGAAATCTGTAAAAGTAACCGTGAATGAGGTAAGACCCTAATCATGGAGTTCAAGCTGTAGTAGGAATGTGCACCCTTATGGGCTGACACACTCAGAATTACTCTCAACTTTTGTATAAATCTATCTCCACATGAGGCAGCAGCATGTGAAAGAGCTAAAAAAAGTCATCCTCAAGTTTGATTAACTGTGGGACCGCATAGTCCCTGAGGAAGCTTGAGACAGGACAGTTTCTATTTGCCCTGAATATGACAGTAATAAATATGTAACATTACAACCACACCTTTGCTGTGATGAATATTGGCCTTGTATTTGCATGCACAGCAGACACTCCTGACCACTTTTTTACTAGTTCTGCATTGAAAAGTCCTAAGAACATAGAAAAAACAATTGTATGTACATTTTGTAACTGTTTAATTTATTTTTGCACTTGTTGTACTAGGGGCTAAATTTAAAGCCCTGTCGTTTTCCATGGATTAAAAGTCACTTTATCCTGGAAGAAAGGAGTCTTGCTGTTATATAGGTTTAAGCACCCTACTGTGCTGATCAGATATCTCGACGTGTTTCTTCCGAAGTGTCATAAGATGGAATCTATCAGACGCTGATGTCATACGCTTCAGTAAGTTACCTTATGCGGCTCCTGTCAGCCCAGCTGGGTCAATCAAGATCAGGATAACTTAACATGGACTGTAGTTTATCTTCTCAGGTGAGTTTTGCACTTTCATTCAGATTAATTTATACAGTGGGGAACAGACGCATGAATGAGTTACACTTTAAGGAGCAAGCATGCTTATAGCAACGCGGTCTAAGTAAAGAAAGCTCTGACTCCAAGAAGTTGTAGTTGTCATCAGACATAAAAGCTGATAGACTGCACTATCACACTAGCCAACTCTAGGTTGTAAGAGCCACTTGAGACTTTAATTCTCATGAGCAAGGGAAGGAAAACGGGGCAGCACAAACCTCTTGTTTTTACAAATGGTACTTCTACTACCAGAAGGGCTGTAACTGGGCACGCCTGTCAGCCCTGTAATAGTTGACTGCAGTGCATCTAGTCAGCACATTTTTACTTCACTTTCATCATGTTTTAGGAACTAATCTTGCCAAAGTTTAAAGACACAGCTGAACATACTCATACTCAGCAGCATCCTGAAAGTGTTTCACCCATCTAATACAGGAAGGCCAAGTGATTAATGAACAGTTTTAGTAGCCATGCACGCTCAGGTTTCTCTGGAAACCCTAAGTTCTTCCATGTAGAGACACACTGAGAAAAAAAAATTATACTGCATGAACTGTTCCTGTAAGATGATTTTACATGAATGTAATTTAAAGCAAAAACTGCCCTGACAATTAGTTTTGTCTTAAAAACTAAAATGGGTTCAAGTGCCCAGTGCTGACTCTCCTTGGGCAACGTCTTTCATCCTCATGGCACCAGCTGGCCCAACTGTAAAAACAGGTACTAGCGTTGCTGGGAGACAAATATACAGCTGACTTGCATGCCATCTGTGAAGAATGCTATTATATCTGGGGTTAGCTCAAGGCCTGGGAGATAGACAAGCTTGTGATGTACTTAAACCGTGTCTTACTGCAAAGGTTTAAATGATGCTCCTGCAGCTTTTCTGCTTGCTGTTCACTCCTTTATGAGTTTTAGACGTCTTAAATCCAGTGCATTTACTGTACTCTTAATACTTCAGGTCTTCCCTTGCCTGCTGTCTTGTCTGATGTCACTCCCAGCTTCTTTTGTATAGCAGCATCAGGTTATGATCAGAACTGCCACTCATTGTCCTCGCTTTGCATCTGTGGAAACATTTCAGAGGTATGGACGCTTCTGGTGAGAAAAACTAATCGCAATATAGCCATCCAAACTCTTGGCACAATGGAATCTATATAAAGCAGAGCTAATCAAGGATGATTGCCTGGATTATGTGTATGTGACAGGGCTTTCTTTGTCTTCATTTAGAAGGGAGTAAAAATAGATTGTGCTTAGCACCCACTTCAAATGTACCATAGCAACACCTTTTTCAAGCCCCCTTCATTTGGCTGATTTGGACAACGCAAACGAGTTTCCTGTGAGGGACTGAGCCAAGGACACACTGTCCAAGACTGCCAGCTGCTGTTGCGGTCAGACATTTGCTCTCTTGTTAGTGTAGAGCTTTCAGACTTCAGGTGTGCTAGTGAACTGAATGGAAGTGGTGAAATTGAGTTAATACATGTTTGCTTAACTCTCTGACGGTTTCATATTCTGGCCTCGATATATTCTAATTGGGCAATGAGGGATTTATTTTAGCATCCACCGGCTGGAAGTCTGGGAAGAATTTGAGTGTCGCCAAGTAAACAGGATCTCTGCAGTCGGCAAAACGTGTGGCAGCTTGTTCTGCCACTTGCTTTGGAGAGAGATCCATGTCAATGCGTATTGCGTGAACACTGACATCACAAAACAGAATCAAGAGATCCCCTTGTTACTTCTGAAGCTTGGAGGCTGAAGCCAACCATTGTGTGTGTGCATGGTAGAGATGCAAGAAGGCACAGTGGAGGTAAAATGAGTTTTAATTTGTCATTTCCAGAGAAGAAACAGGAACTCACAAAAGTGCATTTTCCTGTAGTGCTCTGCACGCTTATGTTTCCAAGCAGGTTTTATACTGTATATAATCATCACTCTCATGGAAGTGATGTCTTTAGAGAATAGGACCTTTGAACTATGAATCAGGAATTTTAGTTACCATGATACCACCATTTCTAGTGTGTAAATAAATTCAACATGAAAATACAGATGTTTCCTACCATTCCAACAAAAGTCGACTCCAAAATGAACAAGAAATCAAAGGGGTTAAAGTCATAGTCATGTACAGCTGCATATATTTTTGTAATATTTTTGAAATATTGTGTTTTCCGTGTTGAGGGCAGTACAGTACAGGGATTAAAGTCGGAGTCGGAGAGAAGAACAATTCCAATTCCAGTCTCTGCTGAGACTGTGAAGGAGAGCCATGAGAGAACATGAAGTCAGATAAAGCCATCAGTCACTTCACCGGTGCAGCTGGTGTGGCCAGGCACTGGGCTCTTCATCATTTACTGGCTTTAAAACTTCAACTGCATAATGTGCCTTGTCAATAGTTCTGTTTCATTTTGGCAGCTGACAACATTAATCCATCAAATCACAGTCAACCATCTCTGAATGTCCTCTCTTTATGCCTTCAAAATAGATGTTTATCATGACAATCAGTCATGAGATACTAAGAGCATTCCAGACATTAGCCATTCAACTCCTAAAACTGTCCAAAATGCTGAACTGGGAGATCTACCCCTTAAAGATACAGGGGCTCCCACACACAAGACAGAAGGCTGATTCCAAGAACACATCTTCTCCCAGAACATGTTCCAACATGTCTTTCCAAACGAGGCACTGTGACTTTAGCTCTTAATGGTATCTATGGGATCTTGACTTATTTACTGGTAAGCCAATGTGTGACCTCTGTCAGGAGATAGTGTTGATTCACCTGTTGATTCACCACTATGCCACTGTTCCACCCTACTGTTAAAAAGTAAATTGCAATAATGTGACTCACAATGAACCATTTTTAAGGTGGTGGTTGGGTCCTGAATAATACAAGCTTTCATTATTTTTGCAGACATTATTCTGTGAATTCATTAGCACAAAGCTTTGTTACTCACTCGTGTTCACTAATTGAAATGTGTGACATCTGCCCTTTATGAAAATCACGTGCATGAACCGCCATTTGCTTCCATTTAGCTGTGCTAGAAATAAATGTTGCTCTTACATTAATTAAACCCTGTTTCAGAACCTACAAGGTAATTGCACATCATTTTTCTTATTAAAAATTAAAATGATTGCCTTTGTTGTTTTGCAAAATATTTATTAGTAATAATTGGATTGTCAAGACATGATTACAAACGAAGAAAAAAATGTTGGTTTTTTTTGCAAGGACACTGTTGGGCCCATTGATTTAATTGAGTTTCCATTTTACATGATGAAGATGAGGAATTAAACACACACCACACCCAGCCTGCCACCCAGAGAATTCTATTCTATTCTGACACCTCTTCCTAAGTGAATTGAATTGAAATTGCAAAGCTCAGGCACTCAGCAAAGTAATTCTATCTCCAAAATAACTGGTGCTTTCCAGAGGGGCTTCTCTTTCATTATTCAGACTTTTCCTATTAAGCCTGAATGATGAGAGTGACACAAGAACAGTCTGATTACATCATCACACTATTCTTAGGCCTCATAAGTAGCCTCCAATAAATAAAGCTGTAATTTTTTACATGTAACAGTATGGGCACAAGATTCAGTAAGAGACACCAGGAAATACTCTTTGTCAGTTGGTGAACATGCTCTCCATCAGGTTGGGTGTAAAATGGCAGGCAATGTGCTGTGTTATGACACTGCTTCTCTTCATTTTCACTCACCAATGATGCTGCACCTTGACTTTGGTCCTCTCAAATCACACTGTAACACTCTGTTCTAGTAATACGCCGTTCTGTGCTTCCTATGACAACATTCCTAATTAAGATAGTAAAACTCCATGTTTACAAGGCCCAATACCATTTGTTTATTTATTTCAAGGAAACAGTATTAAGTTCCAGCATACCAATGGCTTGTGTTGCAGATCTCTCTGGGCTGTGACATCTAGTTTCTGGTCATACTGGGCTGTAAGCATGAGCCTTTTTTTAGATAAATATGTATCCCTGCAGATAAATCTATCTCTCACTCTCACTTGTCAGTCCTCAACCACCAACTGGACACACCTCATTGGCCCATTTCCTAGTTTCCTGAAAGACATGTGGTCCTTTTCAACTCAAAATCAAGGAAAGTGCACGATGATGAAACTCAATAGGAGGCTCTGATTTCTCAAGGAAGTGAGAAGTGAGAAGTCTCCTGTTCCATCCATCTATTTCTGAAGAGCTTGATCTAATTCAGGGTTATGGGGGAGCCAGACCCTATCCCACAGGCAATGGGCACGAGAAACACACACACCAGGGCCACTTTACAGAAGCCCATCAACCTACCAGCATGTCCTTGATCTATAGGAGCACCCGGAGGAAAGCCACGAGGATCAGGGGAGAACATACCGACTCCAGACAGATAGCACCCCAGGAATTGGACCCAGAGGTCCAGCACAATGAGGTTCAGCAACACTGTGCCTCCTATATCCTGTTACAGGTCTCAGAACCCAAAAAAAAGAAGGACTGTATGCCCACTTGTGACTTTGGAGATCAGGTCTACAGAGATTCTGGCACTTCTAGGCTGCCTGTATAATCCAAGCAGTGTGTCTGTCACAGCATTACATACATGACATAGATTAATCCCCTGGCAGCTCTCCACTTACTGTACTCGGAGCCTAATGATAGTCTCGTTCTGCTCTGCTGGGACTGGGAGCCCCTCAGTGATGCTCTCACATTGCTCACATCAGCTGTTGATTAGTGCCGCAGCCACAACACAGCGAGAGAGGAACGGACCGCATCCCCCAAGCTTAGCTTGTGTGCAACTATTACATCCATCTGTCTGCGCTCTCCTCTGTTGTCCTGTCACGTGCTGTTTGCAGAAATCTCTGGCTGTTAGAAAGCTACAAGAGCCAGGCCTATCACAGAAGTCACTTCTGCTGGTAGATAATGCCTCTGGCAAAGGAAGAAATATGTAGCTTGTTTTTGCTGAGAAACATTAGTGCATTATTTCAGCCTATGGTCTAGCTGAAGCCTCAAAATGTAAGTACTATCAAAAACATGCTGGTTTTTTTTTACTTAATAGTGATGTGTTGTGGGAAACATGGTAGTCGACAATGACGGACAGTATCTACTTGAAGGGCAGGGCAGAGAGCACTACACACTACAGAATTCTTGGAAGGAAGTGAATCTGGGGGCTGATGAAACATACAATGATTCTCTACCAAATGTACTGGAACGTAAATCTGCTGAAACTGCATTTAAGGTTGAGGGCTCAATTGATTGAAGATTGACGGCTTCACACGGGACAAAATTCAGCAGAGTACCGCCCAGGGAGATGAAGTAGGTACTGCCTTTTGGCTTTTAGTCGATGAGGAAATTGTGGATGAGGCAAAGGGGGAGAGCAGGGGAACTATCACAGAGGCCTGGACTGGCTGGAGCAGCAGCGTAATGCACAGAGCTTGGATCGATTCATGCTTAAAAACCTGCAAGGGTTAATGGTGACCAATTGTGTAATTGTCAAGCACCAAGAAGCCAAAGCTTCAGAATTAGTGGATGGGTCAGTAGCACAACAAGGGAAGTTCTCCGTCTGCCTCTGCTGAACTCATTAGTTGACTGGACTAATTCATTTATGGGATGTTTTTCAAAGCATTTACAGCATGTAGTTCACATTGAGTCATGTATATCCATTAATAGGATATAATTTCATTGCACACAGACATTTTAATACTGTTTGTAGAATGCGTCTTACTTAATAGTAGGTGTAGGCCATTGAGTAGTTAGTTGTATGTACAAATTGGGCTATTGTGATGGAGGAGGTACAGAAGCTGAATCCAATAGCTAATGCTTGCTTTTCGACCTGCCTTGTAAAGTGCATGCAGCTGCTCTTTTCAAACGAAAAGAGCATTAAGGCGGTAGATATGAAACAATCATGAATACTATTCTATCCAGGGTGTTTCACCTTGCAACCTAGGTACAGGAGATAGGCTCTGTGTTTCTGTGACCTTAACCAGATATAAGCTGCTTGTTGATAATGGATGGGAAATACTAAAGGAAGAAATGAACAACTGCTGAAGGAGGCCCCTATGATAAGTTAAAATTGATTCATTCTTGACGTCATATGGCACTGGACTGATTCTTGACTGGCAGTTAAGAGCATCAGTAATGATTGAAGACAAGGGCTCTATGAGACAGCATAAAATGCATGAAATAACACTGTTAAGAAGGTCAGATGTCATTCCTATATTGGATACTTTAATCTACATCCACTACTGCTCACGCTTAGTTAATTAGTATGTATTGTGTGTGTGGGGGGCAGGGCTAACAATGGATAAACACAATCATTTACTAGGGTAGCTACTGACTGTGAATATAAATGGAAAGATGTTTAGTACAGCTCAGTGAGATCATGGAGCCGTGGGGGTCTGGGGGTTACCTTGGAGTATGTTGTGCCTTCTGGGCAGTGATGGGGAAGGGGACTGTAGAGCAGGAGAGTTCTCACATGTTCAAAGGCATCATTTGGCAGTGGTCTGCAGAGAATCCCTTCAGGTGAATATCGGCATCTGAATGATCTGTTCGCGTTGAGTGTCCTGGGAATACCTCAGGGATTGAACTGCATGCGTAGCCGATATCCACACGGCGCTTTGATGTTGATTTCTGGATGTGGGCTTCAACTGAATTTCTCGGCAGCTTGGCATAAAACACTGACAGCCATTCAGACCATGTCTCCTTCACTATACGCTGGGAAAGTAGAAACCAGCCAGAGATGCTTCCTTCATTATGTAATTGCAATGCAGTCCATACAAACTAGAACTAAAGTGATCACATGGAGACTGTGGCTGCATTTATTAATACTTAAAATGCAGGACCTGACTATAACCATGGCTTCTCTAGCTTGGAGAACAGCACTGTGGTTGGGTATAGTGTGGGTATAGCTAGATTGCTCTGTAATGGCACCTTCTGAGTTTTGTTGATAGAAGTGAAGCTTTTCCATCTACTACAACCTGTTTCTATCTAAAATGTAAGCTCACTTTTTTAACTATAAGGAGTTACATCCTAATGCATATACAGTTAGATCTTTGTAGGATCAATTGAATGAAACTGCTCTCTTACTGAAAGCAGGCACCTCTGGCATTTTGAGGAGCTGGTGCATTAGTCAGAGTGCCAATCAATCAGCTTTGATCAGGAAGGCAGTGCCTAGGCAGTGACAAGACTTGACACATGTCTCTTTCTGTTAGGATCAGCAAGGCTCAAGGGGACCCGGCTTCTCTCAACAGAGGGAGGGGACTCTGCAGTGATGCATCTTCAAATCTACAAAGAAATCAGCAAAAAATCAGTTAAAAAAATCAGCTGTGTGTAAATTAACACACAGCCCAGAACTACAGGGCACTTGCTGAACCCACCATCTGGACCATGACTGGAGTTAAGAAACTGTCCACTTTGCATGACAAGACAAAATAAGGCTGAGGAAGCCAAGTTGTACATTGCTGACAATTCACAACATCTAAAATGTCCCTTAAAATTAAATTTAAGAGCGAACGATTAGATGGAGTCTAACAAATCATGCAGGATTTTCAGAATTATTACACTTTTCACCGTGTTTAACAGTAAACTCCTTCAGAAAGGAGTTTTCCCCTGTGAAATTAGTCTCAAAGGAATCTCAGAAGATTTCATAGTTGAAAATATTCATAGGCGTTTATTTTTTTTCCTTAGAATTCCTAGCAGACTGACAATGGGAGGGGGACAGGCACCAAGCACCCCTGCCATAGTTCTGAGATGGGTTCACATCCCACAGACCAAAGAGAACAAGCATGCTGGGGCTCCAGGTACAACTGCAACACTCCCTTCATACTGGAGCTGGCAGTACTGGGGCTTTAATATGTTGGTCTAAAAAACGATCAGAAGTGACTGGTCCTGTGGTGGAGTACTTTCAAAGCTCAAGGTCTTATGGCAAAGAAGTGGGTCACTCGTATTAGTAATCTAAAGCAATTTTTCTTTTGTGTGGATGTCATGAATGAATATATGCTGTAAACCCATGTGAGAAGTAAAAAAATACCAGGTGTACAACTGCAAGCTGACTTGTAATATCTAGCTGAGCCAAGAGTAAGGCGAAGTTGTGATCTTAAGCCCAGGACACGATTGTTGCCTCCTTTCTTCAAGCAGAATGGCTTGAGTGACTGGTTGAGTTAGAATGATCAGAAGGGGCACCTATGCTGGGTATTCCCTCAGACATGAACACAGACCACAGACCACACACTGCTTTCTGGCATTTGGTATTGCCCACTCAAAGTGATGTTCTTTATATCAAGAGTATTCATAAGAGGCTCCTAAATACTGTACATGCTTGATGAAACCTAATGGGATTCCTCCTAAATGCTGTAAAACTGACTATTAAAATCCAGCAGTGCCTTTATTGCAGTATTAATAACCCCCTTGGTGAATGCCTTTCAGCTCCACAGACTTTAAGAGCAGCAAGCTGTTCTAATTTGTGCAGAGCTGTACAGTACATCTGTGGTGCTCAGAAGGCACAGAACTACTGGTGAATCAGGCTGATACTAGGGCAGGTTTCAAGGCTGCTAGGAAGTAAAGATTTCAAATTTCCACTTGAAGAACTAAAGACTAAACATTTTGAAATATTGTTTTAACTGGAAATGGTTAAACCTGTTAAGAAATGACGAAAGCGTGTTGCTCAACTGAGGCGGCGGGGGTTAATAACCGCAACCCTGTGACTGGGCAGGAAAAGTCGCATCTCCCCTCTACCTGGTGTCCAGTCTGCCGTGGGTGCTGTGTGACCTGCAGGGGAAACCCCTCAGAAAAATGCACGTTTGAGGGTTATGGCACAAACCGCTTTTCCAAGCTGGTAACTGAGACTTGTGGAGAGCAAGTATGTGGAAAAATTAACAATGGAGCAAAAACCCTTTGAAAAGAGCCAACATCCCACACTGCAGTAAGAATATGATGAGCAAAACCTCTGCAGGACAACATTGCTTCTAATTTCAGTTCCATTGAAGAACAACTACAAAAGCACAGCAGGACTGCAAGATTAACACCCTTGAATTTTGGAAGGACGGCAGATTTTTCTATGGTAATACAGAATGCATTTACTTAAGAACTTTAAAATACAACTAGCTTAATCAGAAACGGGACACACTCAGTTTCTCAGATTCTCATACTCTTAAGACAGCACCCCGAAGTTCAAATAAAAACACAGGCTTGAAATGCGGTATCTAATGTACCTTGAAAATTTGGCTGTCGTTGATTTTTTTTTTCAGCGAGCTTTGCAAAAAGAAAAACTTCAATTGTGGAATGAGATGCCGTTAGGATAATTCCAACCCTCCCTCTGAGTGTTTTCAAAACTCTTGTTTAAAAACCAGTGTGCTCTGGTGTCCTTGAAGAACCCTGTGAACCAGTGGAGGAGCAGGCTGAAAAAAAATGTGTTCTCACTTAGAAATCAATTGCATCTTGAAAGGCCGAACCTGGAGCCTGGCGAACTTCCAGATGCAGTGGAACAAAAGCGGATGATTGCTGAAAGCGTCTGACCGTGCTTTTGACACTCCCAGGGACTGTTCTTCAATTTCTGAAGGGGCCAAGGTCAGTCTAACAGCAAATAATGTAGTACCTGCAACACTTGTAAACAGATTGAATAATCTGCAGATGGTGCAGGAACTTGATTTACAACATTGCAGCATTTAATAAGCACCACAACCTCTCTAGCTCAGTTCTGCACCTCTGTGTATTTGTGTATTTTCTTCCCTGGGTACATGCAGGCTTCTAAGTGACTGAGACTGCGAATACTGCTCAAGAGTTTGAAGGCCTCCATCAGCTCTCCTCTCAGATGTCTTTTAGTGAGACTGAACAGATCAGGGTCCTTGAATCGGTCCTCATAACTCATCTCCTTACGCCCCGGGAGAAGACAAATGCATGAAAAAAGGATTCTGGAGCATGCAGGGGGGTAGAGATGCTAGGATTGAGTAGGATGACAAATAGCAGTTTTAAGAGCATTCTCTTGTATGCAGCTTCTGTCATTTGTCATTTAATCTCCAGCAGCAAACGGATCAGAGGATTTTGTACAAACATTTTCACGCTGAAAGAAGCCATGGTGCTGGATTCTATCATGTGGAAACAATATCAGTATTCCAAACTCCCACAATCATTTGGGCAAAAGTGCCCCTTGTTCTCAGTTTTAAACGTGCTTCCATATAGTCTTCTCTTGTAACGTTGGACTCACCCATCCTCACATCCCCTGGGTTGATTGTCACAGCCTTGGAAAAAGCAGCTTGAATCATGTCTTGTAATCTTCTCTGCTTGGGATTAAAATTCATTAGCAGTTGAGGAACGGTATTCTAAATATATCATTTTGTACATTATATGTCCATTACTTGTTTGTTCATAAACCTCTATCAAATGAAGCCTATTCCACCAGCCTATTCCAAATCCATGACATCCTCCGGTACTTTATTCTCCTTTCATCCATCCATTTTCTAGTCTTCAGACTGTTAGAGGAAACCGGAGCACCCCGAGGAAACCCATGCAAACACAAGGAGAACATGCAGACTCCACACACATAGCACCATAGCGCCCCAGGTCTGGAACGGGACATAGAAACGGTGTTGTTTGAGCTCTGTGTGTTTAAGGAAAATACACTGACACTTTTATTCTGAGGTTGACAGGAAGAATGCTGGAGGATTCAGTAATGAATGAACCATCTAATATGTTGAGACCCTCTAGATAAGCATATTTATTAAGGACACATGCTACATTTGTTTTAGCAATTTTCCAGTCAATAGGTATAATAGTCAATAGTGGCAATATTTATTATACCTAAAAGATTTTATCCTTAATGACTTTTGGAAAAGTCTTAATGCCATTTCTTAACTTTTGTTACTGTACTTCCACTCTTAAAGATCTTTATATTGAAGCCAAGGTGTTCGTGTTTCCTCACGCCTCCATACATGGATGTGTTTGAAAAGCCTCTGTGAGTTTCCCTGTAATGAAAAGACTATCACACAGGCTCTGTGGACAGTGTCAGCTGAGAGGCCTCTGCATGAAATCCATTATTTCCCGGTTTGACAGGGAGGTGACATTTACAGCCACGTTCAGGGAATATCAAATAGCAGTTCCAGCTGTCTAGAGACACCAGTTCTTCACAGTATCCTGGAAGTTTTTTTTCTTCATCTTGATTTTAATGGTAAATGTGATAAACAGGTTCACACTGATTGTTGAAAGCTTAGGAAAAGTAGGCATGTCCACATTACAAATTAAAATTTTTCGTAATTCCATTTTTACAGTTACGCTACGAACTTGTGCACAGCAGGTGAATTTGAGGTCATTTTGAAAAAAAAAAAGATTTATCGCCCTCATCTATAAAACGCAGGTTTTGTACTTTAAAAAATCAAATGATGCAGCAGATGCATGTTTTCTGAAGTCGATGAAATCTGTGCTTTAGATAGGTCACCCGTCTTTACAAAGTTTCAATTTCTGACATTTCACAGCTGTTAATCAGGGCTTAAATTTATGGAGGCACATGTATCTGCCCACGCATTTTAGAAATTGATCTCTGCATTACTTAAAGCATTGGTCCCCTAAAACTCTCTTCCCTAGTGTAGTCTAACTGGGCGAATTACTGAACCATTGCACCAGCTGATCTCAGAATGCAGTGTGATTTGTTGACTTTCCCCAAGCCCACAGCATAGATAATTAGACTCCTCCATGCGGCATGTCTTCAAGACAGACAGTACTGCTGTGTTTGTGCCTTCCCCTTTTTGTGCTTGGTGTTGTTTGAGCTCTGTGTGTACAGAAGAGAAATGCATTTTGACTCTGAGGCTGACGGGAGGAATGCTGAAGGGCACATTATCTTGTCTGGGTGCTCCTTGACACCAGAAATTCTGAAATAGCGGCTTCAACGGCTTCATCTGTTGCTGGCGAGGAGGAAGTTTAACTTTCAGTAAATGTTGCCGTCTCCATCGGAGTCTGTCAGCTAAAGCAAATTACCAGTCTTGAATAATTAAGCTGTTCTAGAGTGACATCCTCATTGAGTGGCTTCTTGCTGTTCAAGGCAACTCGTCTGGGAAGGAAGGACCATTTAAACGAACAGCATGCATCTTTGACACTGTGAGTTCAAGCACGGACAGAACACGCAGAGACTTTCTGAAGTAATTTACATTTGTACAATGTGTTCACTGAGCTGGAAATGAGCTCTTTCAAAGATCTGAATTAAACCTAATACATTCCTTTCATTTTTTATGCACTTCAAGTGTGACAGATTGTTCGGAGGAATACTTGTATTGATATGTATATATCAAGTACGTTCAAAGTTCAGTAAATGCATATAATTCATGCACTTTTTTCTAATACTTTCCATAACCTTGCCTGGAATAGAAGTCAGACTTGCTGGTCTAGATTGCTTGCAGAATTGGCACTGTTCTTTTACATGGGCACGACACCAGCAGTGCTCCAGTCTGACTGCTACGGCTGTCTAGTCTACGTTCTTTGCTTTTCCCTAAACCTTTGGCTTTTCCATTATCTATCTCTTCACAGGAACTCCGAATGTCCAGTGTTCACAAATGACTCTTCACTTAAATCACACACACACAAACTGTAAGATATGGGTATGAGCAGCAGTCTAGTCTGGCAGAGGTGCATCAGACTAGACATCTCATGTATCACTGGTGTTTTTCATCTGCCTCAACTACAGAAAAGATCCATGAATGATTTGAATGGCAAAGGCGTTTCTTGAAAAGGACTTATCTTAGCAGCTATAACTCAATGCATTACGTCTTGGGCAAGGCTGCCTTTTGGATGATGGGGGTCAGCAGGGCTCCTTCAGGAACTGCTGACCCGTGAAAAGAGAGCAGAAGCAGCTGAAGGCCATGCATTACTGGGTCTGTGTTTGACACAAGCAGGGCTGAAGATGCGTTGTGCAGTTAAAGGGAGAGAAAATGGGCTCTTTAATCGAAGGGGAAGCCTGAGGCTTTCCTGAATATGCATTTTCACTTGTTCCTGCAGCAATCAGGGAAGAAGTAGATAGATTGGATTCTGTGCTGCCAGCTTTCAAACTCATTATACTGTATGAATGGAGTGGCTGTGACACTCCAGCATCAGGCCCTCCTCTCTGAAGACACCAACACTGGGAGGAAAGAGAAAACACAACAGAAGGAACACAAAACAATTTGAGAAGCTGGAGTACTACCTGAAAAGAATTAAGCTTTCTCAGGGTACTTTTTACTGAAATGAGCAAGACTGTTTATACTAGTGCTAATCTGAGTTCCTTACGTTTTTTTTTCGTTATACCCATTTATTCTGGATTAAGAATGTCAAGACGTTTAAACAGCTCTGCTCATTTGCTGTGCCCTGGAAAGAGGACTCAGTGGGAGCTGGAGTTTAGTTCATGTCCCCTGTGCCCCAGAGCTGCACGTCAACAAATTCACCTTGAAGACCAGATATGGGTCTCTGGCAGGTATCAAGGAAAGTCCACATTACTAATCTGACTGTCAAAAGCAACTTGCATTTATACCCATTTATAGAGCTGGACATTTTTTACTGGAGAAGTTTCCGCAAGGTGCCTTGGTCAAAGGTGCAACAGAAGTACTCTGCAGAGGCTTCAGGATCAAATCCCTTCATTTCCACACCCATTCCTGCGCATTGCTGCATCGCCTGCCTGATGATATTATAAGTATGATGGCATTGATCTAATAGGAGTGTCCTGCTCCTGTAATGTCCCGAACAGGAGCTTGTAATCTGGAAGTAGCTCGTTTACTCTAGCTGAGGCTGTTTATGCTACAGTTGATAGACTCGAGATCCGGCCACTCACTCCTTGTTTTGTAGAGGATGTGCAAACATTATCTGGTACAGATCTGGTTGCATTATGGGAAATGCAATAACCAAAATTCTTATTTTAAAAGGAAATCATCCATATATCAGGGTACTTTATCTTCAAACAACCATTTATGATTAACTGAGGCTAGTGTTAGTCTTTTAAACCTCCATTTGAACAGAAAAATATGTTTTTTGTTGGTTTATTGTTGAATAAAACTGAGCAGTGGCTCTTTGAGATTATTCCCCGCTGTTTGTTTGAACAGTGGTGCATCACAATGGCTGGTAAATGTTGGCATTAGCATTTTGGCATTTCAGGTAACGCTGTGTGCCTTCTGTTTGTGCAGGACCTGAGAAGACTTTTTTTGTTCCAAGGTAGGGATGTTCGATTATTTTTTTTTGCCATATTTGCTTTATCTTCTTCCTGACACAACCCTCTCATTTGGCCCTGGCTCACCCTCACAGCATCAGCTGAACAAGATGTTTTGAGAATTTGTTAGTTTTAAACCAAATCAAACCAGTTAGTACAATAACTACTCTGCTCTAAAAACAGATACCTAGAGAAGTGTCAGGAACAGTTCTTTCCGGGCCCTATGCAGACGACGCGATCCGGTTGGTGAAGACACAGTAGGAATAAAAACATGCAGGAGTAGGGAGGGAGACAGGGGGCGTGTCCAAGAAGTGCAGGTGTCCAGGGGAAGTGAGTCCGGGGCGCACAATCCAAGCAAAAATCCAAAAGGGAAATCCAATACAGGAGGCAGAGTCCAAGACCAGGGGATCCATCCAAAGTAATTAAAAACCAGAACCGGGTCGGGACCAGCGGGGCAGGGAATCAGGAACAGGAAACTAAAACAAAAAACAGAGCCAGACGCGGCAGGACCCCGGGCTC
The DNA here is from genome assembly GCF_055471065.1 of Atractosteus spatula. Classification (NCBI taxonomy): domain Eukaryota; kingdom Metazoa; phylum Chordata; class Actinopteri; order Semionotiformes; family Lepisosteidae; genus Atractosteus; species Atractosteus spatula. Next base: position 922,257 of record NC_142731.1, on the reverse strand, counting down.
TCACGAAACGGGATTCAATGAGAAGCGTCGGGGTGACGCCTGCATCTGGCTTTTAAGGTGGGGCGAGAGCTAAAACAGGTGCAGGTAATGGGGCAGAACAAGGAAGGGCTGGAGCGCCCTTAAGAGGGGGAGTAGCGATCGTGACAAAAAGGCTGTTCTGTACAAGGCACAGTGAGCACACTTGTAGATCAGACTAATCTTACAGGGAGTTTATTAACTTCTGGTTTGTGCGTCACTGATGTTAGCCGGGCAGGATACTCCTCATCAGGGTGGTCCTTCTGGAGGGCTCCAGGAGCCGAGGGACCTAGCTGCCCAGGCGGGGCCCGAAGATGAGACCCGTAGGTCAGCTCTCAGCATCCTGCAGCCTCTGGACAGCACAGCTCAGGACAGAGCCCCCAGGGGCGGCCCAGGCAAAGCACAGAGCTGCGAAACAGGACCTGGATGGGCTCCACCAGGAAGTGCCTCCAGAGGCAGGAGGTAGAAAGGAGAGCGAACGGTGGGAGAGAAGCTGAATAGCGGTCTGGCAGAGGCCGTCCGAGATGAGCTCCAGGAGAGGGCCGGCCAGCGGCGCCTGGGCTCCGCAAAACCATGGTACTGATGTGGAAAATACAGTATTCCAGAGCACATTGAGCCATCTATACACAGGATTATTATGACTCAGTTATTGTGTACATAGTGATTCCAGTGGGTCGGCACAGTGTTGCAGTGGTGAGTATTGCTGCCCTTCAGTTCTGGGACCCTGGGTTCAGTCCAGACCTGGGGTGCTGTCTGTGTGGGGTTTGCATGTTCTCCCTGTGTTCATGTGGGTTTCCACTGAGGGCTCCAGCTTCCTCCCACAGTCCAAAGACACACTTGTTTGGAAATTGGAATTGGAAAATCAGAACCCTGAGTTGGAAGAAGTGGTTAGAATCGGGCACAGTGGATAGTGGTTCTTGTATGCCTTCTTCTGGGGACACATCCGCTGGGGGAGAGATGCATTTTAGCACAGATCAAAGCATCTAGAGTTGGTACAGTACATGTATATTCAGCAGATAAGAAGTATTAAGGTATTTCATAATAGCCAATTAAAATCTTTTAACAAACTATTAAAATATTGTGGAAATTATCCAAGCTTTTGAGTGCCGAATTGAAGAAATTGCAATATGACAGGCCAAAAATATATTGGCTTTCTGACCTAAACAAAAATTAGGTTGACATTGAAAATATTACTTTAGTTTTCTGTAACATAACAATGAACGTAATGAGGATCACCGATGCCTCCAGGACGCTAAAATGCGATTTTCCTCATTCAGATACATATTCTGCCATTCTTTGAATTCATTGCTCAGTGAACCCTAGAAGACCCAGTACAAACCAAACAAGTCTGAAGTCATGCAAAAACGAAATGTGTGTTGACATACAGAACATATGGGAATAATATCCCAGGGAAAACGAAAGATCCCCTTGGGCGCGTTCAGCACGGATTAGTTTCCTTCTCCTGTTTTCTGCTAAATGTTTCCAGTCCATAACCATTAACATAGTGTTTTTTTTCTAATTAGATGCATATATTAGATTTGGAGGGGAAAAACAATGTCCCTTAATGTTTCTATCGCTTACATTTGTAATATAAAATTACTTCTGTGACGTCCGCTGGTTAATTGGAAATGCCTAACAGCCCGTGTATCTGAGATGAAAAGGCCGTTGTCTTTTATCTGCCCAGAGGTAAGTGTGTTTGTGTTTGATATTGTACATTATTCTCTCATCTGAAGTGCGCAAACAAACAGGAAGGCAGGCCTTTTCAAGCGCCAGGATCTGCTGCGCACCCTTACCCTGGCCGGTAGGAGGCGCTCTTGTCACTTTCGAGATTTCCGCTGAGCTCTGTGTCGGCGCACTGCTGATACTTTCACGTTACACATTCTTAAGAAAACAAGAGGAAGGTCGCTTCGCATTGAAGGTTTGTGTCGTCATTTCGGTTTAAATGCGATGCATGGAAAAAGCTTGTTGATTCTGCTTGAGATGCATTTGTAGGACAGTCTTTAAAAAAACAAAAGACGTCCCAACTTCCTAACTCCATAAAATATGCACGTAATCGCTGTATCAGCGTTAGAGCTCTGAGCTGCAGCAGGAGACGGCTCCAACGGAGGGAGTGCAGGGTGGGGGGGGACATTCCTCAGTTTGTATGCATTTTCCCAGTCTTCCTGCAAGAGCAATTATAGTTCACAGAATTTCTTCACAGACCCAACTGAGACGTGAGCACGCACGAATCACAGCTATCCAGACGTACTGTACTCCGACTTACAAGGTCGGAGAACGAACTGGGATATTAACCAGATAGGTCAACTTGCAAAACCAATAACTTCGGAACTCTTAAAAATATGTATAAAATAACAATTAAGACAAGTGTATCTGCTATACTCCGAAGGGTACATTGATAGAATGTGGGGAAAAATACACAAGCTTTTTTTTCACTGAAGCTATTGATGAGCTATTATTAAAAGCATGGGGTTATGTGCAATATTTTTACAGCATTTACAGTTTTATGCTTACTGAGTCCATCAAACATTTGGAGGCAATGAGGTTACACAACAGATCTTGTTAATCCACGCATAAACTGATTTTCCTTTGATTGTCATTTGATAGAATTCCGAGAGTGAAATGATCTTAATTACAGACGCACAGCCAATTCTGAGCCATTCTAGTTCAAGAATTTAAGTCTCTAGTATTTTAAAATAATGAATATTGCATGATGAATTAATAGATTTAATTTCCATGCCATTCAGCTACGGATGCTACACATTTTCTTACATTAAGAGGTTGGTACTCAGTATTTCATGCTATTAAATGAATGTTCTTGTCCAGGGGTCTCTGAATTAGGTCACCCTAAATCACCTCTTATTTAAAGATTAGGAACACTTGTTTAAGCATTTAATGTTTCAATGAAAAGAGCACTAGTCCTTGAGGAATGAAAGATATTCTGATTTGTTCCAAATGATCTCTAAATCGCTTACTTGAACACCTCTCTAGTTTAGTTGATCATAAATAATTCTTCCAGGCTTTTTGAAATTGTTTCAAAGACTGCCTATGAAACCTGCTGGACTGTATCTGTTCAGTACCAGGGGTGGAGACCCCTGCTTTAGACTATAGCCTTCTATGTTTTGTACCATTTAAAATTCGCCATACCCATCCTCTCAAAGACTTGTCCTGCTGGACTGTTGTCATGGTAGGATGAGCCAACAGGAAAGGCAGCAGGTGAGGTTTCTTGAGACCTGCAATCATGTTGCCATCAATCACATCAATCAAACTAGACACTTTGAATGATTCGTTCATCCTGGAGGTGTTGCAAATCGTGGGCTCTCTGATTGTGGCTTGTAATTGATGGACTTTTTGGCTGTAATGTTTTGCCAGGTTAGTAATTGCCAGCAGTGAACCAGACAGTGCTCTGATTAAGTTAGAGCCTCTATCATACCAATAGCAGAAAGGTATTGTGTTCTTGATAAGCAAGGAATGTTTGAAAAATATAAAAGTAGCTCTGCTGATTTTTGCCAGGTTTAGCTTTTAACAGTTACCTCAGTACCTGTGTCCAATCCACTTTCACTTGGGAGGTGATTAAATTCTTATGTGAGTTGCTCATGATTATCATAGTCATTTCTGAATAATCAATTAACGAGGAGATAACCAATATCCAAAATTAACTTTTTTTAAAATATGCATCCATTATATGTCTGTGATGCTCTGCGTGTACTGTATCACTGTCATTTAATTGTCCTGTCCTGAAACATTTACAGAACGACAGTTTGATAGACAAACTGTCTCATTTTTCATTTTCTGTGGGATTCTTTTCTTTTCTGTTCTCCTCTCTAGCTTTCCTCTGACATGAGAAGAGCAATTAACAATTATCACTTCTAGGGCATTTCAGTGGAATGTTGGCTTTTTAGTCGTCACACAGCAATGACCAGAATCACAAAGTAATAACTGAAAATTTGTATTTTCCTACTTTCCTACCTTATTCACGTTTATTTCTATGTGCACTTTCATATTCCACATTTTAATTTTCCAGGTTGTGATTTCCTTAAACCTGGCAGTAATCTCTGTTCAGAGATTGGGGTTTTTGATCCAGGGCTGATTTTTAACTTTTCTGGATTTTCACTGATAAAACCAAAAGCTCAGGAATGACCAAACAGCATGCAGCAGAGCACTGAGCATAACTAATCTCATTGTGCCTAACCCTAACCTCCCCTCACCCCCAAACAAGTCTAAGATAATCATGAACTGCATGTAAATGTGAAATTGAATGATACGGTAACTGGACTGTTTAACCAAAAATCCTTACAAGCAAGCAGGAAATCCTGAAAACGATTTTATGAATTCACTGTTGAGTATTAAACAGTGCAATGTGAGACTAAGTGAACCAGCAATATTGAACTTTGTGTAGTTTCTAAGTCTTGTTCCTCCTTTTGAGACACTGTGTAACACGATATTTTAACTTCTAGCACCAGAAAGCGGTATCCTTGTGCTTTGGCTGTACTTATTGTTAAATCCATCTGTATAAATGGGAATATCCTGCTTGCCAGCGTGCGGACAAACGGGCTGCTGGGTTCTGCCTGGCGGTTCACCACTGCACCCCCCGTGCCAGTGCGCTCTTCTCTGCCCCCAGCGGGCAAGAGCCGCGGTCCAAGGATCGCAAGAGTTAGTGAGCCCTGTCAGCTACCGCAGCAGGCGTGCAGGCACAGCAGGGCACACCCTGCCGCTCGGCGCGTCAAAGACAGCCTGCCTGAGTCAGGGCTGCCCTCCCCCTGGTTAGTCACAGCAGGCTGTTAGACAGAACAGAGCGCAACCTGTGATGTGTGGAATAAGGGGACTTCAGACTTCCTTAAAAAAGGCAGCAGCATTCGTAACTCAAGAAGTATAAATTAGTATACCTATTGCACATGCTAATGTGTTATTATTCATGCACCTTGTTCAAAAAATGCTGTCTGATTGTCTGACAATTAAAATGAGCTGGTTAGTGACATGAGTAGACAGCCCAAGTCAGGCAGTATTTCAGAGCCAAACAGTCCAGGGGTTTGAGCCATGAAAAAGTACATTACGTCTTTCCACTTGAAAATTACATACAATGTAGATACACGTCCTACAGGAATATTAATATATATAAGACAATATCTGTGACAGTTGAAAGTACTAGCATATGGACCATTGTATATTATGTAATTCTAGCTAGTCTTGATGAATTGTAGAATATTGCATTATTCCTGTAAGAAACTGTTCTAGTATTGAATTCCTTTGGTCTTTGGTCTATTTTTTAATTTCCATAGGAAACCAATCCAAAATATTTCCAGCATGACTTCCATAGTTTTTGTAAGCTAAAACTCTAAATCCTTTACTCCTCGGAATATTAAATAGCAGTCTTCAGTCTCTGTTTTTACTTATGTGTTGAAAAGATTTATAAGGCTGTTTTACTCAGTTGCTTTTTTGCTAAAGGTCAAGCAAGGATTTCAGAAAGTGATCTGGAAACAAAACAAAACCTCAGATAGATGTGGTGTGAATGGGATTTCTCACGGCTTGTCCAGGACTTGAGAGACAACCTGTTGTTAAGAGTAAAAAAATTCTCAGTTCTTGCTCCACACACTTTGCTTTTGTACGGCAGTTCCGAGAATCCCTCCCTGCAGGGCTACTCAGGAGCTCGAGGTCTCTGTGGAGAAGAAAGGCCTAAATTACAGCTTTGTTTCTGCCCATTATCGGAGCACTGGCAGACACAGATTAGCTGTGCAGCTTTTCCAGTAAGACTCTGCTAATACTGTTCCTCCTCTGAACAGATACAGCTTGGCTCTGTCTGAGCAAGAAACTCATCTCTGTGCAGGGGTCAGGAAACACTCTTACAACAAAGACACTGTTTGTCTTATTTCCTATATGTGTTTCTGTACTAGAAAAAAAATAAATGGAGCTCTTACTGAAAGTTCAGGATACCCCTAACTCCTGCCAATCACCCACTGCCGGGGATAGGATATATAGGGCATTGGTGTCTATTTCCCAGTATTCTTTGCTCGAATGCCCCTCTACTGCTCGCACAGGGCTTGTTCTACTGTAGGTGCCTGCTGACTCTTCCAGAGAGGCAGAGCATCGCCCCCTAAGCTTCCACACATACTTAAGTACATCTTCATCTCCCTTAACACAAAGCTGTGTTGGGCTGTTTTCTGTATGCCTGGAAATCTTTGCTATTAACATTACGTTTTGGATACTGGCCCTGCAGTCTGAGGCATCTAAGGCATCTAAGAAACCCTCCAGTGTGCAGGTTGCAGTGGCAATCCTTAGCCTAGTGGGGGTGCTGAACTCCTTTCCCCAGCATTGGACAGAGCCAACAAGGCAGAAGAGGTCAGTAACACTGTGCAAAAGACTAAAGATTAGCATTTTTAATTAACTGCGGCCTCTTAAGGTTTAGAACAGGCTTTCAGCACACGCCTTCACATTCATGGTTGGAAATGTTGGGAGTAATAGCAGACTTGGCATCTGTCAGTGAACACTCTTCGGGGCAGATGGCAGCTTTACCATCAGTAACAGCAGATATTGGTACGAGGGGAGGTTCCCTGTCTTTGTTGACAGGGAGCCACGTGGCCAAGGTCTGCTTGGCTTGGTGCAAGATGTTAGAAATGTGCATTAAAGGTGTTTTTTTCCTACAAAAAGGGCTCAGAACCACTGAGTCAGCTTTTCCTAAACCTGAACAGAGAACCAGTAATGATGTAGTAAGTCTTACATGGCGAGGAAGAACTCAAGAGGTGTGAAATTGGTTCAGTTCTCTCATCTGATCCCCATGTTACTCCAGGATTATTTCCCTTAATACAGCAAACCCCAGTGTCACGGCCACAGGCAGAGGTTGATCAAATTTGGCTTCTTCTGCCTCTTTCACCCTCATTCACGTAAGAGCATCTGTTCCTCAGGGTCCTCAGGGTCTTGAGTCGTGTTCAGTTGAAGTAATTAGATAAGTACTCAATGAAAAAAGGTTAGTTTATCTGTACTATATAAGGCTTACAATATAAAATAAACTCAGAAATGCCCTATTCAGCTTCATCTAATGGACTTTCTTAAACAGCAGAAGAAGGACTTTCAATACACACTTTTCAACGCCACCCTTTTTCCCATAAGCCAGTTAACGTCCAAGTATCTGTCTTTGGACTGCGGGAGGAGACTAGGGCACCAGAGGAAACCCTTGTGAACACGGGGAGAACATACAGACTCCACCCAGACAGCAGCCCAGAGCTTCATGGCAGCAATGCTCACCACTGCACCACCATTGCCGCTACAAGTAAACATTATATTCTAAATCTAACATGACATTACAGACATCCACCCATGCATATCGATTTCACACCACTCTTCCAGGAATCCACACTGTACCAGCACCCCTCCCCACAGGCACACTAATCCATATACATCACCCCTCACTTATGCACATAACCCACCGATTACACTTACCCATAAACCACTGCTCCCTCATTTTGAACTCCTGGACTGAATATGGGATAACAGAATCCCTTGTTTTCTTAAGTGTACATTGAGGGACTCTTAAATGTCTGTTTGAAGGCATGAGCTGATATTCATCCTATGGAACAATGAGGGATCAGAGGCGGTACTAACAGATAATCTCAGTAAAGTTGTTTGAAAACTCTCCACAAATAGCTGCCCCACAGCCTGCTAACACCTCCATCTTAGCTTTGTGTTGCACAGAAAGACTGTTATACCAGAAGGCTATTCCACACTGCATGACAGTCTGTACCACAGAACTGAACAACATGGACAGCATCTGAGTACTGACACTAAAAACCTGTAGGCTGCAAGTAAGTAAATTCCTTGTCATACTTTATTACAGAGAGTGAACATGTGCCTTCCAAGGTAGATTAGCATCAATTTGTTTTCTGAGATATTTATAGGATATAATTTGCTTAATGGACTCATGAATTATGAGTGGGGAAGGATATTCATCATGTTCAAGACCCAAAGACAATTTCTTCTGGTTTTCTAGTACATTGTATTTATATTCAAGGCATGCTGAATACATCAACAAAACTGTTTACAATATTCAGATGTAGGTAAGGTCATCATTCATCAGAGAAAGTAAGGTGGAATAATAAGCACAGTAAAATACTCAGTGGTCTGTGTGACAGAGAGTACAATTTACTGAGATCGGATACAGATAGATATCTCCCACAGTCTGATGGAAAAATCTTTCTGGTGGTTTCCTAATATACCATACTAAGCTTGTACTGTGTAGGATGCCTCAAACATGGGGTTATTCTGAGTTTCAAGGCAGTTTCATTACAATGAGCTATCAGTTATCGATAGATACTGTACTTAATGGAAGTGCAAGTACAGATGGTCGTGGCCATATTTTTTATTCCAGTTACACAGTAGAGATGTCATCTGCCATTGCCTTAATGTGCTCTTTGAGTTTTCGTCGTTTAGGAACATGCTCGTTTGCTGAGCACGTGAGGTCATCTGAAGGTCTCACGTCCATGGAAATGCAGGACAGATTTCCATCTTTCAAACATCAGATTTCATCTAGCACTCTTCGAGAAGCTTCCACAGATTTAATTCCTGCTTTCCCCAAAACTATAGAGCGATTTGCATGGTTATCACGCATAGCAAATTCTTCACGGTTAAAAAAAACGATGAAGTTATATTTCAAGCCATATAATATGCTGAATAGAGCAGACACCCTGCTGGTGAGAAAACGATTCCTCCTTCAACACATCCTTGGAATTGTTCCCTTAGATTTACAGTGTCATTCATGTTATACAATATGAGGAACATTTTACCATATTTTGCCAGAAAATCTCTCCAAACCTCATTCTAATGATGAGAGGTGAGATATTAACACTGCTTCTTATTCTCTGGTGTTCGTAAAAAAAAAGTCTTATTATTTCTTTCTGTGAAGTTAAAGGTTAAAACATGACTGTTTAAAACATGTCCTGTTCATTTTCATTTGAAACAAGAAACACTGCTTAGCCTCCTATTGTTGGAGTCCTCCTTTGTCAGAAATCACAGCCTATAGAAGTGGAGAGATATGATAGAAATTATAGAAATACTGTACAAACAATGACTCAAAATTTCTACATTGACTGCAGTGTTTTAAAAACAGTTTCATTTGTTGCTCTTGGAGATTCAAGGGAAAGTGTTTTCTACCCCAGTGGTCTACCAAAATATCCTCTATTATTGAAAGGGACATCTTGAGTTGTATGCTGCATTCTGTTGTTTTCTTCAATGAACACTGAATGGCTCAACAGACACAGTATTTTGAGGGAACTGTGTGTGGCGGTGGGATATTTTAAGCAGACGCTTGTCAGAATAGCAGCGCAAGTGTCCACTTCTGTCTTCCTGTCAGGGTGTTCAGGGCTGGTGTCGGCTGAGAGAGGCTCCTCAAGTGGCCACTTTGTTTCGGGCACTAAGAGCAAACAGCAGCAGGCGGGGTGTGGAGCTGCACAACACAGATAAAGGCAGGAGTGCGCAGAGGAGTGAGGGGCCTCCTGGAAAGAGCCTTTCACTCTTGTAAAAGCAGAATCTGCATCCTTAAATTCCACATGGAAGTGTTATGGGACTGAGGTGTAACCATCCTCACACTCAGACTGGTGCTCCAGTTTGTGCTCAGCAGCTCCTCCCAGCAGTATAGACGTCTGGCTCTCTGCATTTATCTGCAGCAGGCCCTCCTTACTACACAGGCTGAGCTACCAGATCCTGTCCAGTGAGTCCATGTTCAGGATTTGCCTGCAGTTGTTTGATTCACATGACTAAAGAGGCAGGGTGCGAAATTGTAACATCCCTGTCTGTACTCTGTGTGGTGTACATTGTGCACGAATATACAGGACAGGTTTTTTTTTTATTGTTGGAGAACAGCAGAAGCTGATGAAGAGGTTGATCATACATCCCCAGATATACTGCTTTTGGCAGCATAAAATATCTCCACTTCTATAGTCCAGGGTGTGATTTCTAGTTTCCCAGCTCACATCCTTTGTTTGCCAGGATAGGCTCCAGACCACCAGTACTCTGAACTGGATAAGAAGTTCTTGAAAATGATGTGATAACGTGTGATTGAGAGATAGAGGTTTCTAAAAATGTGAGTACTAACCAAAGCTTTATTTCCTTTTATAATTCAACTTGCGCTGAATTGTTGCCCACGTTAATGACCCTTGTAGTGTAATTATCCCCTAATGTAGATCTGTCAGAACTCAAAGGGATGAAGAGATACTACTGCAAGGGCAGGAGAATCGCAGAGCAGGAGTCAACTTTCAGGATAACAGTTTATGTTCTAAGGGAAGGACTCAAGGGGTGTCAACTTTATCAGGACTGAAGACTATTATATGAAAACATCTGCACCCTTCTTCTAAAGGATTCTTCTAACGGAAGAGATACAGCAGAGCTCAAAAATAGATTTTAACAAGTTCATCTGCCAGATAACAAAATGTCCTCTAAGGAGCCCTGAAAATGCCACTTGGAAAGGTCGAGAATGAGATGATTTTTCTAGTCTTGTTGCTCACGCTCCTAACATGTTTTATGTGCTTTGTGGTTTCTATTATCCTGTACAGTACGTTCTAATTTAACACCAATTTTCTTCTGCTTTTCTACACTTTGTTCTCATGTTACTAAAGTGCCACAGAATAACATGATGTTTCATCCAGAATATTACCTCAACAGCCCTTATGACAGTATGTATTATAATAGACTATGCTTCACTCTTTATCATAGTTTAACTGCAGTTTCACACTCCTGTAATACAATGGACTGTCATGTACAATAGCAACCATTTCTTGGAAACATTTATTATGGTGTATCCGTTTTCCCACGTTATGTGTAGTGTAGCTCATTACAGGCCTGTTAATGCCATAGTAAAACACAGGAGGGCTATGGTAGAAACATGGTAAAATTCCAAAAACTTTAGGGAAGTTTACCAAGGTAAACTTGTGTACAGTGATTATCTTGTCTATTTCTCTAGAGATCAATTACTGTCACACCAATCCTTACTTAATGCACATGGGCCTCTTGTGGTCCTATTGGCAACAGAGTGCCTAAGGGAAACAGCCCGGTCACTGACAGGTAATGTCTCAAGTGTTTTTAAGGACCGGAGCCTGGGGAGTAAATGAATTAATGGGCTCAGAGGGATATTACAGACAAGCCTGACCTTTCTATGAACAAGGGCTACAAATACCAGCCTGTATAGTTTGAGAGCTACACTGAGTGAGCTGGAAAATGGTTTTATTACCGAAGCTGCAATACTCTCTGATGCCAAGTAATAGTTCCATCCTTTTCAGAGAGATGTTTCTCTTTAATGCATTGGTCAAATTGCGTGACACAGGTATTGCTTTCAGGATTCTCCTGCCATGCCTGCCATGCCTGCCATGCCTCAGTGAAAGACATTTTATGTAATTTTTTATCCCTGGTAAATCACAAACATACTGCTACAGGTGTGTGACAAAAAATGTTGTTAAGATTATAACAGCAATAAACCTTATTTTATATAGAACCTTTAAAAGTAGCTTCTCAAAGCTCTTTACAGTAAAAAAATTAGGAAGATTAAAAAGAGTTTAGAATGCTTTAGAAGATGCAAGGGGCAGATGAAGACACCAATTAAATAAAAAGCCTTTCTGAAGAAGAAGGTTTTGAGTCTGGATTTCAAAGCACTCGGGGTGGGTGACTCTCTGAGACCCTTGGGGATAAATTCAAGAGCTTTGGGGTGCAGCAGGAGGAGACCCTGTCACCCTTAGAATGAGCTTGGGGGACAAACAGCACCAAACACGCAGCGTTTTTCTTAAGCTCATTTCTCCTGCAAATGTTGTGGCCTGGGCTGGTTAACTGTAAATCAACCTGCCATGTTATTATCCATGAGGAAAGAACCCAGGGCGGTATTGACGTTCTTGTTTTTAGCTACAGTGTCAGATTTCATTGTGGGTTTTTTTTCTTTAAATTGTTTTTCAAGTGCGGTCCATCAGTCACCACCCGATTCGCCCCCTAAGGAAGAGAGAAATAGAATCTCACCGTAATAACTGCTGTTCCTCAGTAATTGCCTGGCCCTTAGGACAGGGACCTCATTGGCCTTCACACTATTACATTTGCTAGGACATATATAATATGCTACACTGTGTGGCCTCCTTCTTTAATAAATGTTAGATGTCTTGGTGTTCTTTATTAAATTATGAATCAATAAAAGAGAGAGAAACTAATGGGATTCAAAAACGCATATCTCTTTGGAAATAAAAGGAGGTTTTCAAAGGTGCTTTTGCAAAATCCTTAATAGAAAATCTCCACGGTAAATTAAGATTGCACTGTTGCACTGTGAAGCTTGTTTCTGGCATGTGTGCTTCTATATAGGCCACCAAAGCAAAATTCTTTGTTTTCTGAAGGGTGGAGGAATTATCTGTCATCCCTGGTGCCTGATTTCATAAGGATTTCAATTTTAGGAGATCTTAATGTTGACATCTACACTGCCTTTTCAATACCAGTCTCAAACCCACTTTTATATTTTACAGTTGTACAGCACCTTGAGATGACTCACTGTGAACAAAGCCGTATAGAATGCAAAAATTATTCATGTTTGTTTTAGTGTAACAATGAATGAAGAAAAATACTTTGAAAAATTAGTTTAAGGCACAAACTCCATAAAATACAAGATTGACAGAAAATGATTTGATAATAAATGTTGTATACTTCACATCTTCCAAATCAATATCTAGGCCTCTAGACAGCCAGCACGCTGCCTAAAATAAAATTACTCCTGTCAGAGTTAATCAAATCTCAAGCATGATTATTATCCGCTCCAGAGAATTAAATATGTTTGCCTTGTGCCAAAGGTCCAATACTGGGAAATGGTCCTGACCCCAGATTCATGAATAACAATACTCTCGAGTCTCTCAAGCCATGTCTGGATCGGAAAATTACATAACTCTTCCCCTGCTGCACTCCATTTTATTAAATGCATAAATTAAGTGAAATATTGAAATACAAATACACAGCACTTAACATGGTAAATGAAAACAAGGATGAGTACAATATGATTTTTTTACATTTGCTATAAACCAAACACCTGACATTGGCTCTCCGGTTGAGTGAGCTTTTAGATTTTAAAAAACAAAGTTGTTGTTGTTATATTTCTATGAGAGTGTCAGTAAAAAAGCTAATTCTAAAGAAAGTTGCCTAAAAGAGAGTTTGCTAACATTAACCATCGCCATTAGACAAATCTCAAGACATTATAGTTGTTGATTATGCAGCTGGTTATACAGTAGCTTTGATTTTTTTTTGGTTTAAGAACATCCTGAAATGATTAATTTACCCAGTCCTAAAACAATTGTTTCACATCTAAAAGTAATTTAGGCGTGCACGGTTCTTTATTGTTCTGCCAGAGCAGTTAATTGAAATTCAAGCGCTTTGAAAAAAGTTGCAAATCTGTGAGAAACTTAATCCTTTTACAGTTGGAAGAAGTTATATAGAAAATGGTGAAGACCTGATTTGCACCTACTTTAAATGAACTTATTTTCCAGCCAAATCTTCATTTGAATCACTTAATTGAAACTGAACTAGAAAGCAATCAAGTATTTGACATGTACTGTAGCTCATTGAATGGTTATAAACTTTTAAAAATGATTATCCTGAATTGGGCATGAGTAAAGACAAACTTAATTGCAATACGATGATGTCGATTATAGTAGAAAGGAAAAGTTTAAAGCTAACTAAGATAGATACAAACATGTTTATTGTGTTATAGAGAGTGTTCAAAACACAAGGTATAAAGGGGAATGAGTCAGGGGAGTTTGTTTTGGGTGCGGATTGTTATTTTTGAATTGTATTTTATAATATTGGGTAGCTCACAACGCTGGGACCCAGTTCCTGGGGTGCTGACTGTGTGGAGTTTGCATGTTTCCCCCCATGGTCACGTGGGTTTCCTCCAGGTGCTCAGGTTTCCTCCCACAGTCCAAATACATACTGGTAGGTTAATTGGCTTCTAGAAACAGTGGTCCTGGTGTGAGTGTATACTTGTTTGTACCTGTGTCCTTTGGTGGGCTGCCTTTTCTTGAGTGCATTATCCTTGTATTTGTGAGATGTAGGGAAATGAATGACGACTTGAGTTAAGTGGCTCAGGAGTGAGCGCCAGTTAATTTTGGACAATCTGAGACTCTTCTCTACAGAGAGCTGGGATTGCCACCTCCGGAGATCCCCAGCATCTCCACCAGTGGTAGGACTGGAATCACGAGTCTTGAGGCTTCTCAGCTGCCTGCAGGCTTGTAGTGACATGAGCACCAGCTGTCCCGCGAGCTGTGCTGAAGCCTACAGTGTTGAGACACAGAGCTTCTTCTCAGGGCTGGCTGGAGGAGTGGCTCTGTCCTTCCCTTCCTCCTCTCCCTGGACAGAGGAGCACAGCTCATTGCTGTGGGCTGCACACGAAAATGAAAAAATACCAGAACATTTGTCAATAAAATGCTGTAAAATGTTCCATCTTTTTTGTTCCATATTTCTTCTTGGCTCCACTGCAATAAAAAAGAACATTTGCTATGAAATACAGCTCAGTTCACACCTAGATGAGGAGGAATGGTGCTGAAATAAGCAGGATATCAAAACCTTGGAGCTTTTTTGTTTAGGTTCCAAGGGATTCATTTACTATTTGATTTGAACAGTTGGAAGTAGAGTAATTGCCTGAGTGTGGCGGTTTAGACAGGTAATATAATATATATAGGTAATATAATATATTGCAAATGTAAATGCAAATAACATGCAGGATTACAATTGAATAAGGTCTGAAGAGTGAGCATATAGAAGAGCTTAGCAGAGGCTGTTTGTGATCTGCGCTTCTATTGTCCGCAGTGTTGGATGCTCAGCAGGTTTAAGAGGTGGGCTTTGAGGAGGCACTGGATGATGATGCAGGGTGATGTTTTTGAGTAGCTGGTCCTGCTGCAGAAGTACAAGCTGGGGGAATGGGAGAGTCAGGGCAGGACTGAGCAGCAGTGGAGAGTGAGGATAGTGTGGCATGCCTTGTTTAATTAACAGCAACCACTGCTGGTGAATCACACGGGCAGTACGATTTAGACCAGCACAGAATTTAACATCTATCAGGACAGGGAATAAATAATGAGATGGTTAATTTGTTGCAACTGTTGAACTGTTACTGACAGGCTTAGTGCTCTTGTAATATCCAGTTTTTCAATAAAATTGGCCTTGTCACTCATCAGGCACCCAAATTAATTAAAACCTCATTGCAGTAAAAGCAAAATAAAAAGGCAACATTCTTCCTTGAATGATCAATGGATCTGTCAGACATTTGTTACTCTACTGCGGTGCTGACATAATTTCATTAGGATTGCAGCTGATGAGACAAAACCATCAATAAAACACATCAAATAAAACTATTCAGAAGCTCCTTTATGTTTGATAAATTAAAAATCTTGAAAACAGACTGTCCATCATCTGGAAGAGTTACTTCTAACATGGTCACCTTAAGGCAAAGCAATCTGAGGAGTGTTATAATGTGTACTATAGAAACTAATTTCTATTGATTCACAATGCACTGTAAATATCAGGCTTTCCTAGGACAGAAAATTGTATCACTCTAATCAAAGATATTACTTTTGAAGTCATATGTCCAGATAAAGATATATATCAGCTGCAAATAATGTAAAAGCAATAAATGAAATTCAAATAGTGGAGACTGGGCAGAGACCTTGAGTTAACCAGATCATCCTCAGTACAGTCAATACACTCAAAGGCTTATAAAGAAGGCTAACTGCATTATGGGGTCTGTGGCACATCTCCTCCACTGGGAGCTGTATTAATCCCCAAGGTGTAAGGGAAATAGATCTAGCAAATTGTTTATCCCCTTTGTAGTTTCAATTTTTGAATAATGTAAAATCCTTTTTCTAGTTTCTAGTATGCTCCTAGAATATTGGTGACGGTGTTACGGTATGCAGAAAGCCTGCGCTCCCTATGTTGGTCTGTATTCTCATAGAGTTTGGACCTAGAATTTAATTGGACCTTAATGAAAGAATTAATTAAAGATGAAGACAACCTAATTAAACATAACACAAAGACATAACATATATTTGGATTGAACTGAATTGACAATCTTCTCCAGGATTTGCACATACAGTTCTGATTTCATGGTTCCATCATTGATGTCAAGCTGAGCAGCAAAGCAGCCCCTGACTATGACGCTCCCAGCACCTTGCTTGAAGGCCAGGATGAGGTTCTTCTGCTTGAAGGCAGCATTTGGTTTTTAGTACACAAAATGTTTCTCGCTGTGGCCAGAAGATTTAACTTTTTTAAATCATCTGTCCAGAGAACATCTTTTGTAGTCTTTTGGATCGTCCAGGTATTCTGTGGTGAACTTGAGACAGGCAGCAGTGTTTTCTTCCTTGATGATTTTCTTTGTCTAGAGGAGATCCTGGCTGGATGACCAGTCCTCAGGAGAGTCTTTGTTGTCTGGACTGTCCGACAGTGAATATATGCAATCCCAAATGTTTAGTAATCATTTCATAATTCTCTGCAGTCTAATGAGCATCAACCACTCTTTCTGAGGTCCTCTGAAGTCTCTTGATTAAAGCATGATGTTTCCACTAACTTGTGTGGTGGAGATGGGATAAAGGAGTGATGGTGAGGAGACGTGTGAAAAAGAGGGATTTGCATATGATATACAGTCTATAGCTTCAAGTAATGATATCGGGAATGATTATTATTTAGAATTGCTGCAGAAGTTCAATTAAGAACCTCCTTTTTTCCCTTGGGGATAGTAATAAACTTTCATTTGAATAGAAATTGAATTGATATTTTGTGTATTTTGTCTCCTCACTTCGTCTGCATTTGTTTTTGTTTCTTTTGTTTAGGTACTTGGAGAGACACTGGCTGTTTGGATCAGGGTTCCCAGAAATCTTTTCCTTGATTTGCTCTGGTTCTTCCTTCCTCTTCTTGTCCTAAACAAAATCAGTTTATGAAAAATGTTCACTGCTTGTGCCTAGGAATACAGTTTGACCTATTTTCATGGTGTGTGCTGGTGTATTAGGTGGAGGTAGTTTGGGCTTTTTTCTTTGGCTTCGGGCAGTGTATACAGACACTGTAGCAAGATGTTCTCTTTAGGCCTCGAACATACAGTACTGAACATGAAGAAGGTGACAGGATTCTAGAAAAAACTATCCTACCATGTTGTTGGCACAGGTGCTCTGGGGCCCTTCAAGAATTAACTAGAGGAGACGTTATGATCGGAAGACTAAGAGCCAAAAAAATAAAGAGATGGGCCACATGGTCTTTGTTTAAATAGGTGAGTCTCAGGGAAACCGGCACACACAGTTGTAAGGCGAAAAAAAATTATTTTATTTACAATGTAAGGAGAAATAAACCCTAAATATGCTGGCTAAGAAGCCAGTTAATCTACTGTCGTGTCTTTGGACCGCTGGAGGAAACCAGTGAGAAGAAGGGAGAACACAGAGTCCACACAGATAGCGCCCCAAGTCCAGAATTAAACCCAGGACCCCAGTGCTGTGACGCTGCAATGCTGACCTCCAAGCTTACATCCTTGATTGAAATCTGCCCACTTTGCAAAACCCGGATGGTTCTCAGGCCTTGGAGGGTGATGAGAAGGGACAGCCCCAGCAGCCGCCCGCGCCGGTTTCAGGGCTGTGACAGCCATTCGGCTGGAGTTGTCAGCTTTGTTTTTCCACTGATTCTCGCATTCCTGGTTTCTGACACAATTAACATTTCGCTCTCCCTCCAGCCACTGGTGTGTGGAGGCAGAGACATCAGCCATGAAAGGAAGATCCAATTATTGCATTGAGCTGTCACACAGCGTGGAGGTGGGTCTCTGCAGACAGGGCGGCCTGGACATCATTACTGAGGAGCAACGGTGTGCTCTTGTTCATGTAACTAGGCAATGTGTCACAGTATTCACTGGTATCAGCAAGGGAGACCACAGGCAGCAAAAGTCAAACATAAAATGTACTGCACCATGCCGAAGAAAATGCATGTCAGCAATCTGGCATGATGTAACGGTACAGAGCAAATTTATCATGGGGGGGGTTCCCAAACAAATGCTGAGAATCCATGGATTCTGGGAGAGTCGACTGGCCCATATCCCATGAGAGCTGTGCTCCATGGCACTGGGCCTTGTGCCATGTGTTGGGCAGTGTTGTTTTTAGTGCAGAGGAATTTAGACTGCCTGGCCTCTCTTATCCATCTAGTCTACCCTAACCCTAACGCTAACCCCTTCCCCTGGACCGCAATTTATAAAAGCCAAGATCCTGATTAGTTGGCCATTAAAGATCCCATGCTGGTGCATGTGAATAAGTGCATTAACCCTGATATCCTAACTTACTCATGCTCTGGTCGAGTTTTCCTTATTTGCATCTGAATGCCCTCGATTTGGCAGCTGACAGTGTTTCACATACAATACTGAAACTGCTTTATACATTGTGAAACTTTTTTTATCGTTTGCTGAAGTGAAAGTGAGAATCGTGCCATCCACCTCAAGGGAGCATCTGCTCAGAAGCCGAGATGGAAAGGCATTACATTGTTTTCACATACAACAAGATGAATAGTAGCCATAAATCAATGAGATCCTACAGTCCATTCTGACATGAAGCGAGCAGATAAACAAAATCACTTCCATGTGTGAAATACAGTCCCATAGGGGTATCTGGAAATTCATTTTGTTTCAGGTTGCAAAGCCTTTCAGGTTATTAAAGGCACCAGGGAATTTCTTGCCATTGAAGACTGGTAATATCAATGAGCGCAGGCTCTCATAGAGAAGACTGGCAAAGCTGATAAGCTGAATAAAAATTCTTGGCATCTTTACTAGCTGTGTCATTTGGGGAGGCTGGCATTGATATGAGCCCTTAACAAGTCTTTGAGTCTGATGAGCTCCAGTCTGCTCCAGCCACTTCAGGCTAGTGAATAGGGTGGCACAAAGTCAGTCAGTGAGGAGAGGATGTGGTCATAGCTGAAGATGTCACCTCAGTAGCCTGGATGTGCTTCTATTAAATACACTCTGATTGTTTTGGAGGACAAGAGTCTGGAAGCACCACAGCAGAAAATTAAAGAGATCGGTCAGGAGGGTTATTTCTGATAACTAATCCCCATATATTTTTTTTACTGTATTTGTATTTTTTCCAGAACAGCTCTGAATCGCAGCACCATGCAGGCTGCATACAATTGTTGAGTAGGGAAAGTTTTGTTGATTTAAGTCCTCGTCTCCTCCCTGTTCCTAAGGCAGTCTCTCCAGATGGCCGAGAAGACCTCAGGCTACTTATTCCTCACCTTTTCCCGATTCTCCCAGTGGTTCTCCCCCTTCTCTCTCAGTGATGACTGGAACATCTCCTCTGTGCTCCAGGGCTATAAATGTACAACTTGCATTCATTCTCCCCTGCTCACTTAATTCTTCTAGACTGTTGCCCCTGATCTCCTACCCTATATTCCCTCTCTCTTTCTCTACCGTGGGGCAAATCTCTTTGTAAACATGCCTGCATAAGCCCCTCCTTGAAAAATCTGCCCTTGACCACTGCTCCCCCTCTTCCCTCATCACTGTGCAGTGGTACCTTCTCTTGTCCTTCATCAGTATCTTTTCTTTATTTCTCTTTTGATATTAACGGCTGTTACCGTCAAGCCAGAGGTTACAGAAAATGAACCAGGGCGGCACAATGCCCACGATTTCTCAGCAGTGGTTACCCAGCAACGGGGAGAAATAAGTGGGCTTGATGTGGGGAATTTCAAAACATCGGATACAGTTTGTGAACTTCGGACTCAAAGATGCGTCAAAATGCTAAAAAAAGGGAATTCCATAAGATTCGGAGACTGCTCTCACAACTCAGCATGTATTTTAATCACCACTGAGTTAGCAGATGGTTGTTGCTAATATGCAGCTCTATTTTAGTTCCTCTGTCAACTGCCTTCATGACCCTTCTGGGGCATTTCAATGGTGGTAGAGCTAAGAGTAGCGAGAACCCAGACTCTAGATTCTGAGATTTAACTTAGTTTTTATACAAGAAAAGTATCTAAAAAGTCCAAGAATGATCACTGTAGGTTACTGTTATTCACTATGGTTAGATGTATCTTGCTCTGCAAGACCAGACTATAGTATTGTAGTACCGTACTGTTATGAATCAGAAATACAGTGAACAATGATGTTTTCATACAATACACTCATGATTCAAAACCACAGTGGAACAGGATGAGGTAGGGAGACTTGGTCTATGTAAACAGACTTTTTGATTGCAGAATTGGAATTCCCAAGATATTATTGTGGAGGCTGATTCTCAGGGATTTTCATGAAATGATTTGATTATCAGCCCATGCTGTGGATTAAGTAGGATCCTAATGTTAGTTTGTTAGTTTTGCTGTAAACGTTGTTGTATAGATCCTAGTGAAGATTTACTGTGCAGAAAGACGGGGATCTACAATAAAATTTCCATCAAGCTGATGAAACCCAGCAAGACGAGCTGAATTACCTTCTCTCAGTGGTTACCTTTCTTATGTTCTTATGTGCACTGTGCACTGCAGTGCTTTATTTCTGGGTTGTTTCTCTAGATAAGCTCTTCTTTAAAGAAAACGTTTGACATAATTTGGATTAAAATCAGGTGAGAGCTGTTTGCAGAGAAGCTAGTTTGATTAAATTTGCTCTTTTTTTCCTGAAGCTGATGATGTACTGGTTACAAGAGGCAATGTGGTTTTTGCTTTGTTTTAAAAGACTGAGCTGGCTTGTGAAAACAAATAAAAGGAGCAGAACAGCTTGATGCCCCATAATACTCTGCATCTGATGCAGTGAACTGCAGGAGTGGGGGTTGTTACAAAGCTTGCTTTGCGCTGTTGAGTGAGGAGTAATTTCATCCTTAGCAAAACGATGCCCTGTCTCTACTAGTAGGTAATGACAAGAGCTTGATTTTAATTTCATCAGCTTTTCAGACCTCAATCCATTCTACTGGAATCTTACTACAATAATTCTTTCTCCCCAGCTCATGATGCCTCGCTTTGATCGTACCAATTAGCAATGCAAGGAGCTCCATCTTTACAGCACTAATTCTTGTTGTAATTCATGCCAGTAGCCTTCTCAGTTTTGCTCAGGGGACACAGGCTGCAATGTTGGCATCTAAATATGCTTAAATACATGTTTGCAAAATAAGACACACATGAAGGCAAAAATATTCATAGTTACTGTATTACTGCTGTCTGTCCACAACAACAGGATGAATATCTTAATTATTGGGAAATAAAGTAGAGGATTTGGCAATAAAAGGAGCCCTTTCTATGTGAAAACAGATGTTTTTTCTGGCTGTTAGCAATAAAGTAAATTTTTTGTGTTTCCATTTGTTAAAAAAAGTGTTCTTCATGTGAAGGCTTTCTGTACAGATCAATAACTAGCTTTCTATCTGTTGGAGAAAGCTTTTTTTTTCTGGCTTTTACTAAACCAGTGGCTTTTACGTGCTTCCCTGGAATGATTAAACAAATATAACACCACAAACTTAGTATGAAGGTCACATATTGTGATTTAGAACATTATCAAAGTTATTTTAAACAAAAGGAGGTTTGACAAGTTTTTACAGAACTTTACACCTGTAGTAGCCATTTTTAATGGAGATATGTCTTTCATTAACATCTTGTCTAAGAATGTCAACTGTCTTTATTCTGAACCTGTAGAGTTCCACAATCTGAAAATGAGCGGCATTCATTCAGACAAGACCTACATGTGGCTCAAAGTAAAACAAAAACAATGATGAATATCTGGTAGCTTGTAGCTGGTCTTGTACATTATGCAGGGTCTGATGCAGATGCTCATCTTGAAGTGTATTATATACAGTATACTGTATTATGAGAGAAAATACAGTGTTTGAGAGAATATACACTAGAACAGGATCACTCTTTTGAAGGACTTTGTATGAGGGCATTGGGCACTCATACATTAACCTTGGTATGCAGCCCCTTGTCAAAGAGACCCAGTAATTGATTTACACAGGGTTGTGGGTGTCTAGAGCATAAACAGCGGAATGAGATCCTAAAATCATTATCTTCTAACAAACACATAAGTCGGGATGAACAGCCTCCTCTGAATTGCAGTCTTTCTTCATTTGAGTTCTAATTGACTTAAATGGTTACAGATGTAAACATCTTGTTTGATGTTATTGAATTTGATTGTATTTGCTACTGGCACTTTTTATTTAACTGGATGTTTGATCAGTTTATTAAATGTATAAATCCAAACACAGTGGTGTAGTTGTTAACATTACTGCCACAAAAGTGCTGGAGCTGAAATCTGTCTCTTGCTTTGTGTTCCTTGGAATCCTTTGGCTTGAAAAAATATACATAAATGCAATTATTGCAGGAAGCTCCACTAGCCAGAAGAGAGTCGGTGATGCAGTGAGGCAAACCAAAGAATATTTTATCTGCTCCTTATGGAGTTGTTTCATTAATTATCCTTTTCTCTCCAAAAATCATATAACGCAGTATCTTTGGGGAGCTCAGATATCAACATGCTACTGTACTCTGCAGTACTAAGTTTTTCTCTTTCCCAGATATGTATAATCCCTGGAAAGATTCAGACATTTACAATTGTAAGGTCAGTAGCAAATGGCACTTGGTTTGTCTCGTATACAGAGAGGTGATAAAGGTGCAATAACCTCCAGTTCAGAGCAGCAGCATGGTGCCGCAGTGTTCAGCATTGCTGGCTCACAGCGCTGGGGCCCTGGGTTTAATTCCTGGGGTGCTGTCTGTGTTTTCATGGGTTTCCTCCAGGCACTCCAGTTTCCTTCCAGAGCCCAAAGACCTACTGATAGGTTAATTGGCTTCTGTAGAAATTGGCCCTGGGTGTGTGTGTGTGTGTGTGTGTGTGTGTGTGTGTGTGTGTGTGTGTGTGTGTGTCTGTGTGTGTCCTGTGATGGACTGACGTCCCATCCGGGGTCTGCCCTGCCTTGTGCATGTTGCTTGCCAGCTGTGCCAGGACCCTGTGTTTGATGAAGGGGTTAGAAAACGGACAGATGGATCTGTATCTAGTTTAGAACAAAACGTTTCCTGGGCACAACAACAGGCATGCCAGAAACGGGGATTTGGAAAAACACAACTATAATGTAATTCAGAGGGGATTCATAACAGCTTAGTACACTTGTGCTATGTCATAATCAAGCAGCACTCATTTCAGGTTAACCTGATCCTGCTTTCTTTTTGAAGAAATCTAACTTCAGCATCTCAGGGATGGTTATGTGAAATATGTAGTAGATGTGAGGAGAATATGCAATGGATGTATCTTAACACATAGGTAGATATATGTAAAGTAAACTCGCTGGTGATAAGAGAAAGAGAAGGCTCTCAGGGCCAGCTGGTGGAAAAGAACATGCCAGCCCGCTTTGTACACACTGTCTGATGATGACCTGCTTTTTGCTCATCACTTCTTCACTATAGAGAGAAAGGATTTATGCCACACTGACTTTATTTAGATGTCAGAATGGCTTTGCTCCACCACCTCTGTAAAACCGATCTGTCCTTTCTTGTTTCTAAAGACTCAGTGATACCTGGCCCAGAGACTGTAACCACAACACACACGACTTGCTGGTTCGATAATGAACAGTAATGGTTCAGTAATGCACAGACCAGCCATGAAAGCAAGATAGCATTTACCAGAGAGCAAATTAAAATGATCCTCTTGCTTGTCTGGTGGGGGGGGGGGGGGGGGATCTCATTTAATGGACTTGTTCATAAAAAAAGTTTTTGGTTTTGAAGGAACGAGATAAGCTGTTGTGGAGCTGTTTGGGCGGTGCTGGTTGTTAGCGGGGGAATTAAGCACAGGGGTATCTAAATTAAGTGAGCTCTAATGCTGCAGTTACATTAAATGGGCCTCTCAACCAGCCTTCTGAAGCACACTAAAGGCTGAGTCACCACAAAACAAAGTTGAACAACATGAGAGTCGCGGTATGTGGCAAATCAATTACTTTAGGAACATTAATAATGATGATGTTCAAAATTGTCATTTCAAAAGATCACAGTGAATAGCAATGGAGTCTGACTAATTTAAAACAGAAAAACAATATTCAAAATACAGTATAATCATGACTATATATATCAAATAAGAGTTTGTTACATTGAAGATAAGCTGTTTCCCTTATTAACATGAAACTAATTTACAAAACGCAAAGTAAACAAAGGTTTCAGATTCCAACCAGGTTTGTTCAGTGCTTGAACAGATCTTGCTCTTCCACTGCTGTACAATTATTTCTACACTGAAAACCACAACAGAATGGTGTTTAGTAATAGTAGTAATAGTAGTGCCTCTTTAGTCACTGTTATCCACCCCTGCTGCAGGAGGGCAGCCCTCTCCCAGTTTTCATTCCTCCCTGGGCTCTTAATGACTTGATTGGAATCACTTGTTCACTTAATCAGTGTCTATTACAACTTTCCAGGTCTTTATTTATTTAACGTTTATAAAACATGTGGGGTTAATTCCCTCCAGGACCAGGAATGAGTATTGCTGAGTTTAACGTCAAGAGATAACTGACATTTGAATGTTGTGGTAACATACAAGCTCCACACAGACAGCACCCAGTGCCCAGCGCTGCAAGTGCTCCACCATGTTGCTGTGATGGTATTACGGATATAAGTCAATTGTTACATTTAGAAATTGTGTTCTGCAGCAGAATAAGGATTGAAACAGCTCTCACCTAAAAATATATACTGATTGGCACTGTTAAAGTTCATAATCCTGTGAGGTTTTTTTTTCAATTCTTAACAGTTTAAGGAAAATAATTAAATTGATTCAGTTAAAGCTTGATTGTCATGTAAGCTTGCTTAGATCTTTAGTTGTTGATATAAAGAGGCCTTGAAAACTATTTTGCTATCTTGGAGCACTTGAAGACTTGACTAGTCTTCTTGAAGGCAGCATCAGGATTGACTGTCACTTAATTTAAGAAAGATGATCAATCTTTTCCAAAGGATATGGACTGCTGCTTTAAATAGGGAAATAGTGAAAGTGGAGAAAATTAGTATTGTTCTGTTTGTAACTACCCTGCCAAGGCAGAAACATTCTATTCCACAGAATCAGCCAGTTCTCAACCGGCAGTTCATTTCCTATTCAGTGCACGACCCGTGGGAAGAATAAAAATACAGCCGGATTCATTCTTATTCCGTTCACTACTGTCAGAATTCCATCATTTTTTCCTCTCTATACATCCTTACGACTAGTATGTACTGATCTATTAAGATCATTCCAGACGGAATTGCTTTTTCAAACCGGCTCCAAACAGAGACAGCCCTGTTACTGAACACTGCCATTGAATTAGTACGAAACAAGCAGAAATGAGAGTGAGAACAATCTATTAATTTCTACAAGTGCCTGTGACTACTTTAGTGACAAGTTTGTTTTCACTGTCTGTTTTAATTGAGCAGTGCCCCTTTATTGCAAACGCATCGTCAGGTCTGTCAGTGGTTTCATCGTTCATTCTGCATATTATTCATCTCTTGTATAAATAACAAGTGCATGTAATCAATAAAAAAATCAAAAGTGTTTATGTAATTTGTTGTTGTTTAGTTAGAATCTGTCCTAATTAAGGAATGAAAGTCCTTGCTATCTTTGTGATACCATGCCTAAATTCAGATTATTAGACTTGGAGTTTTATAGATTCCAAACAGTATGACCCCTCTATAGCATGATTTCGTCAGCTATCAGAAGCCAAGCAAGGGTGGCCTTAGTCCACACTGGGATAGGAGAATTCTAAGGAAAACCAGGTTGCTGCACTAAGTGGACCAGTAAGTGCTGTTCTTCCCTCGGGACCCGAATTTCTCGATCAGTGCCGCAGTGGGAGGACCAGAAGCAATGTGCTCTGAAAGGAGGTCCTGACTCCCTAGTTAAACATTCCATGTAAGTGCCTGTAAAAGGGCTTTGCTGCCTCCCAGCGCTGGGGACCTGGGTTCAATTCCAGACCTGGGGGGCTGTCTGTGTGGAGTTTGTATGTTCTCCCCATGTTTGCAAGGGTTTCCTCCGGGTGCTCCAGTTTCCTCACACAGTACTGGTAGGTTAATTGGTCCTTTCCAGGGTGTACCCTGCCCTGTGCCTGCTGCTTACCGGGATGGACTCCAGCTTCCCTGCAGCTCTGAATCGGAAGAAGAGGTCAGAAAATGGATGGATGTGACGCTTGTTAAAGTAGATGTGTTAACCCAGCTATCCTTGCAGCATTTCACTCTAGGCTTTTACAATTGTACCTCCACTAAACTCCTCCTTAATTCAGATGTTTAAATACTGTAATTACTGAATTGAGCCCACCTTATTTACTATACAGTAGGGCGGCTCTGCACTTCAGTTGCAGATGAAGCTATATGTGAGGCACTTTGGGATCCAGTTATTATTATTGCAACTCCTAACTCAATTTAAAAGTTTAAAGGCACTTTATTTTATTATAATTTAGCTTTTGCTTTTTGTGTTTAAATTGGATAAATATTTTTTGCTACCTATCGCCAGGACTAAGAGCTCCATTTTCTTTTTCATCTATTGAAATCGTGAGTGCATGCTTTTAGGCATTTGAGGCTGAATTGCCACATTAAATATCAATCCACACTCAGGATCAGTGCATAGCAGTTTGTTTTTTCCCCTGCGACCTTTGGGGGAAAAATGCACACAAGTGGTTTGATGATTCAATCTGTTAGCCCTGGTGACTCACTGTTTTTGTCTCTCTTTCTTGAAATAATAGAAATCGAAAGGGAGGCGGAGGAAGGCCTAGATTTTAAAAGACCTTTGGCAAGCGGGCTAATTAATGGATGATACAGTGGCCTTGTTTGCAAAAAGGTTTCCTATTGCAATACTGTCCTGTCTGTGCTTTACTGCACCTGGCTCCAGCCTTGAACGAGAGTGGTGTTCAATAACATCCCTTGCTCTGTTCCACTGTTCTTCGGACTGTATTCATTAAGGCAATCTGTGCCAATTTCAACATGCAGCAATTTCCTTCCGCTGTCATGCACTGCTCAGCTCTAGTGTGTTTAGAGTTACTGCTCTAACATCTTCTCTGTCTGGAACTCCTCTCTTGTTAATTCCAGTTGTGAAAATAAACCTGCAGTTAATTTCAAGGTTCATGAACTGCACTGATGAAGCAGAGATGCATCATCCAAACTATTTTAGCTCCATGTGACAGTTGATACAAATGTATTCAAAAAGCAAAAGAATAATTAAATATCAATCCCCACATGCCCACACTCAAGGTCTCTGGTCAGTCCTCTACAATAGCAACTTTCCTGGGGCCTCAAGCTGATATTTTTTAACATTCAACCATACTGACTCGATTTCTCTCTTTCTACGAAAAGTGTAAAAACCAAGGACCAACAGAAAAATAGATTGCATAGTATAGTATTACAGGTTTTAACACGTGGTGCATCAAGTGATATCCTAAAACCACATACATCTTGAATATGAATTAGTATAAGGAGGACTGAAAAATCTGTCTCTGTTTTGCCAGATTTAAGACATCAGGTTTTCTTAGGCTTTGTCAAATGTTGTGCAAATAAAATTGAAACTGCTGTAATTAAAAATTCTATGCATGGCAGTTTGTTGACATTAAAGTTGTTCATCTTCACAATAGAGATGCAGTCAAGGATATTAAAAATATTACCCAAAAACAGAATATTCAGATGAAAATTATGTTAGCAACCCCAGGTGCAATATGGGCTATGTGTCCTCACTTTTCTTAAAGTTCCAGTACCTTGAATAACGTAAACACTATTGGTTGAGTCAGTAAAATCTTAATCATCCCTCTGCTAGAAATTTTTAATGTTGCTACATAGTTGCTGTGACAGAGAACATCTGTGTCACCTTGAGTCATAACATGAGATGTATTCGGTACAGCAATAGGCAGCCTTAGAGGACATTCTAATGGCCTCAGTTGCTTTAATGTAATGGTTGTTTAGAACCTATTTTTTACTTTTGACTTTGTTCTCCATCTCTCACCCAGCCAAGAAATCACATTCCATATTTCTCCACTGTGAGAGGGTATGAATGACCTGTTCTTCAGACTGTATTACTGTACATGAAGGCTTGTTCCTTTTCTCCGTATAAGAAAATAATGCACTGATGTTATAAAATATCACGGATGCCTATCAAAACGCTCAGGGTTATACAGCCAGTATAGATGCTTATTTTATTTTGTAACATTAGAAATGAGATTATTCCCTTTTGTTAAAAAGTGCAGGAAAGCTTGGCAGGAAAAGAGCTTTATGGTTTTGGTTCTCAAAAAGGTTATTTTTTGGTTTATTACTTTTTCCTTTCTGCTAAGTGCTATTTTGAATGCATGTGAAGAGGAAATTCTGATATTTGGTTTGTGTAGGTTTCTCCCAGAGGATAGATAATGTGTGAAAGCAGGTCTAATGTTCCTGTCTGTTGTTAATGTGGCTGTTTGGACAGGAGGTGGGTATTTAAAAGAAATGCTCTGGCAAGATTGATGTGCAGAAGTGCTGAGAATGATCGTTGATTTAATCAAAACTTGGATCACTCAAAAACAACTGCATGTCAACCTTATGTAAAACTGTTTCCTCTGGGCTGAACATTTGAACACAGAACATAGTGGTAATTGTGTTGAAACCTCACTTAAGGTTGTACCATATTGAGCATTTTAAATCTGTAGCAGCTGTCCCTGTCAATGAAATAAAATGCATTTTTGTTGCATGTTACAAAAGGGTTACGATCAGAGATTTCAAGAAAACTAGGTTATTAGTAATTTTATTTAATTTTTTTACAAGTCATGTCCCTTTTTAACACAGAAGTATTTCTAGAACAAGTCTAATTATTTTGTTTTTCTCAGCTGTCTTAGTCCTGTGAATGAGGTCATTATTAGTTGGAGGTAAGAAAGAAATGCAGAGGCAAACTGAATGTCAGGATACGACCCCAGGTGTCTAGGGGTAAAGGGGTGTAACACTTAGGATGGGTTTGGATGCAGGTGGGTTTCTGGTGAGAGACTTAAGAAGCATGACAACAACAGTTTGGTGCAAAAGTGATTTGAAAAAAGTGAATAAGTGACTGGTACGTAT
The DNA here is from genome assembly GCF_055471065.1 of Atractosteus spatula. Classification (NCBI taxonomy): domain Eukaryota; kingdom Metazoa; phylum Chordata; class Actinopteri; order Semionotiformes; family Lepisosteidae; genus Atractosteus; species Atractosteus spatula. The sequence continues at coordinate 893,283 of NC_142731.1, read as the reverse complement.
ACAGAACACAATAACAAACAGGGAAAAGGAACTTGAGCGGTGCCAAAGGAAAGAAAATAGCAAACCCAAACGGATCTGGCTAATATAGTGAGGTCTATCCTAACTAACCCAAACAAACAAAAACAAAAGGGTCTTCGGTCTTCATGCGCCCTAATGTCCCTACACTGAACTGACCAGAACCGAAACACACGAGTGGCACACGCCCCTGACCTAGCGTGTCTAGACAGAAAAACCTACGAGCACACAATGTGACCCTACGACCTGGTGTACGACAAGTTCACAGTTAACAATAACACCACACGAGTGAACCAATTGCACGATTATGGGAAAAGGGGTAATACCGAAGAAAATACACAAGCAAGGTAAAAGGAAAATAACAAGTGCGGGCAAGGTAATAACAAAACACAGGTAATCAAAACCAACAAACAAACGAAGCCGAAGCTAACAACCAACAGACACGAGCTGAAAAGCTGACCGAAGACAGAACTTCTTCGGTATTTAAACTGTAGATCTAGTTGCTGATTGGTCGGGAGTTGATTGATGATGGTGTCACAACTGCAATGATGGGGTAGTGATGGACCAATGGGGGGAGGAGGAGGTACCTGAATACAGGAAGTGGAAGAAACAAAAGCATGGACACACACAGGGGCTTAACATAGGACCTACAGTATAGTTAAAAGCATAGAATTGAAATACTGAATATTATGTTACAATTGTACAGTGCATTGGAAAGAGTTCATTTTAGAATATTTCTTTTTCAGTTTGGGTCACCACATTACAAAATAAATATTGCCCCTCTGGAATTAGTCCAGAGAAGAGCTACCAGACATATTCGGAGCTTTAAAAAAGCAGACTTGTTCAAGATTATCATTGAGGCACAAAACTATCCTAATAGCAACCAAACAAGCTAGAAGTCATGGTCTCTTCTTGTTTGTAACCTTTTTTAAAGACTTAAACAGAGTCTAAACTGTGTCCTTTTATATTTCCAATTAAAAAGAATAGTATGCTTTTAGAGAACAATTCTTCGGTGTTTCCAAAATTGAATATCTTGATTTACTGTGAAGCCCATCTGTCTTCCAGTTCTACAGACATAATAGCTTTTTTTTCTTTTATTCCCAGTCTACCATCAGAAGTGCTGCTGTTTTTGGCACTTCACTACACACCAGGAGCAGAACGATTACAGCACTTCCCTCTGTGGATCAGTGACCTGTCATGAGGTCAATTCAAAGCGAAGCTCTCTGCCGACTCACTTCACTGTAATTCCGAAGTGGGAATTGGCAACAGACTGGGCTGAGTTCAGTTAACATGCTGCCTGTCTGATTGAGGCTACAAGAGTCAAGCTGAGGCCGCTGAGCAGTATTACTTAAACAGATCTTCACTCTCTCCTGTCATCCCAGGACCATGCAAAATATTAACATGTAAGCCAGTGACTTACAATAAAATAAATGAAAGATGGGTGAGTTTTTTGGGGAAAACTGGAATAGCTATAGTTCTGGTTCTCTCACAAACAGCTTCATGGTTCTCTCAATCCTACTGAAAATCAGCTAATGACAAACAAGCAGTGTCTGGGCTGTAGGGCACAACCTGGGCTTCCCAAAGGATCGGCCTCTTGCCAGCTTGTCTGCTCATCTGAGCATCTGTCACCCATGAGCACCAAGCCGGCCTTAATTCTCTGAGGGACGTGGAAGGCTCTTGCAGGGAGGTCTATGTGAGTGTACTGTACTGTACTGTAGTGACCAGTACTGTTCTACCTTGTTGGGAGCCTCTTATAATGAAACATTACTTATTTATAATGGAAAATTACCATTACATTCCCCTCAGGGGCTCATTTTCATCTTAATTAAAAATCAGCCTAATAACACCTAACCTCAGCTGTGCACACATTCTGAAAAGGAGTTTCCTGGAGGTGATTAGAAGAGCAAAACAGAAGCTGCCGACAGGAGGAAGCCAGAGGACCCCTGCTTGTAGTTAACTTGTAATTCATTGATCTGCGGATTGTATTCGATTCCCCGCTGGAACAGCTGGACAGCTTGTTCCTGAACACTCCATCCCTTGAGCACAGTACTTCCCGTTATCAATCCTAGATGAACTCCCTCTTAATGTCCTCTTGCAGTCTTAAATCCTTGATTCATTGCCAGTCACAGAGTCATTCATTAGGGCCATTTTGTTAATACCTTGCAGGGTGCTGTGCCTGTGAGGTGTCCAGCTGCAGGCCTGCACTTCATGGCCCCTGTTTCTCTCTTTGTGCCTCACGGCGCTGGAGCCCTGGGTTCAATTCCAGGCCTGTGGAGTTTGTATGTTCTCCCTGTGTTTACGTGGGTTTCCTCCAGATACTCCAGTTTCCTCCCACAGGCCAATGAGATGCTGGTAGGTTATTTAGCTTCTGGAAAAAATTGGTTTGAATGTGTTTGTGTCTATCTGCCCTGCAATGGACTGATGTCCCCTACAGGGTGTGTCCTGCCTAATTATTAGTCTGTTCAGACATCATTATCATTATTTAAATGAACAGTTGGTTTTAGAAAATAGGGTCAATTAAAAAACAAAATCATGAATTAAGAAACAGGGAAGTCTGTTTCAGGAACTTGGGATCAAATATGCTTGTTACTTGATTTTCATAAAAAAAATCTGTTCAGGTTAAATCGCAGCCAAGCCTTTCACATGAAGCCCAGTCTACAAGATTGGATTATAGGAGTGGCTTTGCTTTCTGGCAAAATTTGTTTTACACGGCTGAAACAAGAGGTGGTCTGAACCCCTTCAGTAAACCTTGATAATTTTGCTCCTTACAGAATCTCTCTTGCCTTTTGCATTCCTGCCAGGAGGAATAATAATAATCTGCCCACCAAGCGACAAACAGATTGCTAATTTCCTCCTATTAAGAATGACGCTCCTCGCTATTACACCCACACAGAGCCATGCATACTGTTTCCAAACAGAGAATCTGCAGAAGTGAAGGTGTAAATTACCTATGGTCAACATGTTATTTAAGAGCTTAATAATATCTTGTGCAACCTTAGAGACTGCGCTGACAAACAAGTCTTATTATTTGTCCATGATTAAGCCCTGTTCTAGACAAGCCCAAAATAACTGCACAAATAACACAAGCCAGCAACCTTCTACAGCCATTTCATATTGCATGGCATGTACCAAGCCAGTTATACAGTAGCCAAGCTTGTGCTCAATGCCTTAAAGGTTTTTCATGGAATAATGAGAATCGTCCTTTTTCCAAGACAGCAACAACAATAGCCTTTATAGATCTCAAAAGGAGGTCATTAGGCCAACCTAGGAGTTATCTAATTGACCCATGTATCTTATTCAGCTGTTTGTTGAAAGAAGCCATAGTATCAGCTTCCACAGCACGGCTTGATTGCTTGTTCCACACTCCCACGCCCTTTGCATAAAGAATTGCCTCCTGTTCTTGTGTTTTAAATGCAGTTTTGTTTAGTTTCCACTTGTGTTCTCTGGCTCATGCTTCACTGTTCCACAGGATTCTTTGTCAGTGCCTTTGAGGATTTTGAATTCCTTGTAATCTTTTCTATTCAAGATTAAAAAGGTTCAGTTCCTTCCGCCTGTCAGTGCAGGACATTCCCTTAAGGCCTGGAAAGCATCTGTCGGCTCTTTTATAAGTGGTCTCTAACTCAGTGTTTACCATTTTGTAGTTATAGTTTGTTTTTATTATCTGGATGCAAAACCCTGAACTTCTCTACATTAAAAATCATCTGCTCTTTGAAATTTATTGAAATCTTCTTGAATTTCATGTGCTGCTTTGGCACAGCGCCCCCTGTGGCATCCCAGGCGCTTGCAAGCATGTAGGGCCAACAGTGAGGGGCACACCTCTCCTCTAATGGGTGAGGGTCTCTGAGGTGGGCGGGTCAGAGGAGCCTGCCTGCACTTCCTCTTTCTCTCCCGTGTGCGGAGGCTGTACACTGAGACAACCACACGACTAGTGATTCCAAGTCAGGTGTTTCTAAAACAATCAGAAAAGAGTTTCTTCCCTCTTTTAACTCATGACTCGTATTGTTCCAGGCCAAAATATTTTGCAAACTTTGCTATTCCTGTATTAGTGACAATTCCTCAGAAATAAATGTAATCCTTCTTATATGATGGAAATTATTGAGTCTGTGGAGAAATCCTCAATGCAAGCTAGTTTCTGCTCTGTTGCACTAACAGACCCAGTGGTGTTAAGATATTTAAATTGCTTAAATTGTTCTACTGGCCTACATTAGGGATAAAGAAACACAACATGAGAAGGCATTATTTCAGTGGTGCAGTTTGCATTCTTCTCACCCATAAGATCATTGAATTTTCATTCCATGGGCATTATTGGATTATTCCTGGTTGCTGTAATTAATTCAAGCTCCAGACGTGAAAAGTGAGTCACCAGTCTTACAAATGACACTGAACAATACGGTGGAGAAGCAAGGTCTGTTGCTGCTTTGAGGAGCACATTTGTAGATATTTCTTCAGTTGATTTTTTGCAGTTGACATCATGTTTCCCTGGTCAGTTTTAATGTTTTACTTCGTAATTCGGTCTTGGTGGATCACAGCCGATTTAACGTGTCACGAAAGTGACCTATATATGAGGTTTAAAATGCTGGCTTACCAGTGTAAGGAGCAACCATGTTAGATGTCTTGTTTATGACTAAAATAACGTTTTAACTATTCTTTTTTATATAATTCAAGTAGGTAGCTGCGTCAGCATGCGTAGGCTGCAAAGGAACAAGTAAAAGGTATATTCCATGCTAAAAAGAGTAGAAAGGAAACACAACGTTTCGGCTGTGGGTCCTACTTCTGCTGCGACCCACTATGTCTTCCTCTAAATCTTTTTCCAGATCTCTTCATCGTCCCTTCTCCTCCTCCCTGGGCCCCCGGCTCCTCACAGTGATCTGTTCCAAAACCAGGCTTTCTAATCACCTCCTATTCCTTTACAGATGTCATCGTTATAATATCACTCCTAAAGGATTTCACGTGAAACTGAACACTCTTTCCTTTACTCTGACACCACCCAGGGTAACACTCAGAGGCTTCCCTCACTCCTGAAGAAGGCTCCACAGCTGAAACGTTGTGTTTCCTTTCTTCTCTTTTTGGCATGGAATAATTTTTTGTATAATACTAAGATAAGATTTTAGCAGAGTCCTGGTCTCATTCCCTGTGGAGGCTGCATGATGTTCACAGTCAAGTGTCATGGCCATGCAACTGTAAAAGAAGACGAGGCCTGCTTTTCCGATTCCAGGATAAAATGCTGTTAAATTTCCAGATGTTTTAATAGTTATTTTTTTCATATTTTATTGAATAATAATTATAATAACTCAAAGAACTTTACAGGTCATAGGGAATCTCCTCCACATCCACCAGTGTGCAGCCCCACCTGGATGGTGCGCCAGTCCTCTCACACACACCAGCTCTCTGTGGGGAGGAGAGCAGAGCGATGAAGCCAGTTCAGAGACGGGGGTTATTAGGAGACCATGACTGGTAAAGACCAGGGTGAAATCTAGCCAGGACACCGGCATAACAACCCTGCTCTTTTCGCCCTGGGATTTTTAATGACCCCAGAGAGACCTCAGTTTCATGTCTCATCCATAAGACAGCACCTTTTTACAGTATAGTGTCCCCATCACTATATTGGGGCATTAGGACCCACACAATCCGCAGGGTGAGCGCCCCCTGCTGGTCCCACTAACACCTCTTCCAGCAGCAGCCTTTTTCTGTTTTTTCCAGGAGTCTCCCATCCAGGTACTGGCCATCCTCACACCTGCTGCGCTTCAGTGGGCTGTCAGTTGTGAGCTGCAGAGTGATATAGCTGCTGGCACAAATATTTTAAATAACATTTATTGACAAATCTTTATTATTTAGACTGCTGAGTATCTGTGATACCCCAAAACTTAGATCTTCTTATTGCAGATCAATATGGATCACCCCTACAATCCTCATGTTCAGTTCTTTGATAGTCTACACCATATATGCATCTCAGTTAAATGGAGGCCAGTTTCCTCATCTTGCTGCGGAGTGCCTGAGCGTTGCTCCTTGCGTTGACTCCGATCTCTGCTTCCAAACCATGGGAGTCCACTCATGGCTCTGTAATGACAGTACTGGTAAGGAAGGCTGCAGTTTGAAGTGCCTTGTGCAATTCTCCAGTTGTTTAGGTTCACTATTATTTGACCAACAGTAAGACTGAAATGCAAGGAAATCAATTGCAATTTACTTATCTGTGCAGCTAGTGCTTCAGGAATGCAATGCCACAGGCCAGCATTGATTAGCTTGGTGAAAGGTATGCTGTCTCCACGGTGGTTTAAAACAGAGCCACTAACAGCCTTTTTTTGCATTTAACTTCCACTTGTTAACCTACATTTAACCAAAATAGTAATCTCTCTCCACAGGTCTTATTTAACAAAAATCCCTAAGGTCTATGGTAGAGGTACATGCAACAGACTGCTTGTTTGTTGGATGAATGTTGCCCGTTGGAATACTTTTTCAGCACTTAAAGAAACAGAATCTTTGTCTGGGTGGGCAGAACACTGGGAAAGTCAAAGAGAAAGAATAGGACATACAGATTGCTTGAATTTTCATTGACAGTAGTTTAACAGAACTAAAGATTTAGTCAAAACTCCAAGAGCATTTCCAAAAATTAAAATGGACAAACGCTACCCCTTAGCAATCTTGGTTGATACTGTATGCATATCGGACGGTGATCTGAAATCTAACAGTAAAGTTATGAAGCCTTAATTTATTGCAGCATGCATATTTTTTTCAACTAGTTGAAAATCTGAACAAGTGAGGAGTGCTACTGTGAAACTAGCAGAGCTGCATCTGCAGCTGTCCATCCTTTCTAACTGCTTCATCCACTCCAGCGTCGCAGGGGAGTCAGAGCCTCTCGCCACCAGCATGTATCCTACAGGATATGTGCTATGAATCTGCGCATACACCATAAATATGTTAATCCTGCATATGCCAAGGTTACCTTGATAGAGTAATATTTTTAATTGTATCGCCTGGTTACACCAGTCAAATTGTTTCTTGCCTGAAACTCACTTAATGAGGCTCATCTGTCACTGTAGCCCAGTTGGCTCATTGTGCAAGTCTTGTATTTTCTCTACGAACACACTGTTCTCTTGATCAATAGGGAGGCTACAGAAAAAAATACTGCTCAAACTGAGCAGCACCACACCAAATCTGACAGCAACAGTGATTAGCATAGGAAGCTGCAATGTCCTAGTGTTTATTTCAAAATACTCCTTCATAGATCGCAGGATACATCTGTGTAACAGGTTTGGTTGTGAGCATCCTACCGCTTTAAAGGAATGATTGTTTTTTTTTTAACAAAGCACTGCAGGAAAAAAGGATTGTCATAATTTACAGTGTCTGCTCTCTGTCATTTTAAATTACATGATTTTTGAAATCCCTAGGGTGAAAGGATGACACTTATTCCTCATGGAGAAGAAGGGTTTAGATCAAAATAGATTAATGCCTAAATAATGATGTCTCAGTGCTGTCATGCTCCTGATTATTCTGACAAAGGACAATGTGGATTGCTGTTTGTATTCATCCAGCTCTCTGAGCACAGCCAGAAAGTCACCTGGATTTGGTTAAGAAGCATGTGAGGAATTTAGGAGGTTAGAATATTTTTTCTGGGAGGAGATACCAGATCCATAAAGACTAAAGACTAGAAGAGCATTTACTTCCTTTATTCCTAAAAATATTTAATTGTTGAACAATGAAAAAAGATTACAAATAGGAATCTTATTATTATTATTGTTTTTAGACTCTATACAGGATAACTCTCTGTTTTGTCATTTGTAATTGGTGCTGGAAGAGTTCTGATTGAGCGATGCTGTTGAATGTTGTTTTGTAAAAAACAGGAGCGCTTACTATCAGTTAAAACCCTTAAGCAAAACAATTTGTGAATTAACTGTTTGTTGCTAAATTTATGGTAACAATTACAATCCTCCCCCTTCAGGTGAGACAAAAAGGTCTTCACAGGGACACACCGGTAAGAAATAGACTAGTCCAGTTTTCCCCATAATGGTCACCAGGTGCATGTGCAGGTCCCTGCTCGTTTAGTGTTCTAGTACTTTTGAGATTATTTGTAGATAGTCAGTACACCCAGAGGAATTAGCTGATACAATATTGTCAAGTGATTTATACATGTGCTCTGAAATTGTAGATGTCTTATTGTAGGGAAGAAGCCCTGTAGGTATCTTCTACAGATATTGTGGTTTTCAAAGCTGGCCACACCAGACCAATGCACCACTTAGGGAGATTGCAATGGTAGCTGATCTCAGTCCCAAAGCCCAGCATACCAGCTGCCTGGGACATCTGAACTACTGAGCAATGATCGTGAAAACGAAAGTACAGCTTTATTAAAAGGTGCTCAGGCTTCCAAGGTTACTGTACCTGTCTCCTAGCTGAAAATGGTGCTTTTCTTATTTGTGTCCTTCAGTGTCAATGTTTCTCCAGGGTTTGAGCAGAATCCAAGGGCAGGCATTGTAGGAAAGTGAAAACTAAAATAGAGGGCAAGAGACATTTCTTCACATCAGGAGGTGTAAACACATTTCTGGACGAAGTTGTAGATTCCACTTTATGTGGATCTTAAGTGAAAGTTTTTTTTAAACCTGAAAGTAGAACAATGAATTGCTAAACCCTGGTTAGAGTGAGTGGGAGTGAATGTTACAGTTTCCTAAATCCACACAAGTTCAGTGTGCTAATAACAGGCTGGAGGTCACAAGGACCTATCTTGATAAGGTTATGATAGATTAATATAGATCCGAACAACTGCAGGTACGAATAATCCAAAAACATGGCGTTTGCCCTGTTGATTAAGGCATGAATGAAACAAAACTGATTTGCCAGTTTGCCAATCAATTCAAGTCGATTAAAGTTTTCCTTTGGCCTAAGTCAGGAAAAGTCTGCGTTGGTTCCAACATCTACATGAAGCTAATAACCCGGATTGCCTGAGTTGTCTGGGTGCCGGAGAGCTGAGAGAAGTTGTAAAAATTGGTCCCATTAAGGCAAGTGCTGAGTTTCAAACCAGCAGACACAGCACCCTGCAGGACCAGGATTCCCACCCTGGTCTAACCCATCTCATCCCATTCCTCCGAAGTATAAGCCTTGGCCATTGCGACGGGAATGTGACAGATTGGATGGACCACGATCTCCATCACCAGTCTCCTCGAGGATGAACAGGCTCCCCCTGTGCTGCTCCAGGAGGACATCCCGCTCTGTGAAGAGGTGGCTCTGCAGCTGGACAGAGGTGCGAAGCTGTTTTGTTCCCGAGCTCTTTAGACAGACATGTCTGTGCACAAGGCTTACGGAGAAGGAACAGCTGCAGTCAGATTGTCTGCACTGCTCACTTTTATCTCCCTCATGTTGTCTCATGATGCTCTTCTTGAGATTTGTAGGTGCTCTCTTTTATTTATTTTTTTAAAAACGCTTTGAAAATCTAAATCCTTTCATCTCTGCAGCTCCTGTGATGAAACATGCTGGGGGGAATCAGTGTTTTGAATTACTTAAAAAGTTAGTCAGGGAATTTCAGCAGAACTTCTGCTTAATGTTCTTCAATAGGGAGGACATTTTTCCTCATTATTGATATCACACCTATAGATCCCAAAAACCCAAAACACAGTCACCTGGACTGCACTCCTACACTTCCCCCTTTGCTATACAGTCACTATACAAGACTGTGTTTGCCCAGACCTGCATTCATCCGTTATTTAACTCACTAGATGAATTCAATATTTTGTAAGACCATTAAACATACAGTATGGACACACTCTTCATTGCCTGAGATATCTGTGGTGTTGCATTATATACAGAGTATTACATTTTTATAATTAAGGGTTATAAATTAAGTTACCTTGAACAAAGTCTTCAGCCAAACTGTCCAGATCTGGGCCAATTTGAAAAGTCTCAAATATACTGTAGGAGTTTCTGGTTGAATGCTCTCATTCCCATGTCGAGCACTTCAGATGACTGCACTGCAGTCTCTATCGACACAACCTGACTCACTGGACCTGCCAGGATTGTGTGGTTTACTGTATGATTATGATCATGTCAGTCAGGTCTCATTCCCTGTACATGCTCGGCACAGAGCATTGGGAGAACCCACTCAGCACAATTTTAGGGGTGAGGCATGGAGGAAAAACCCCAGTGGTTTAGCAGAGTCAGTCAGACATAATGTGTGTGTTTCGGGGAAGTAAGAGGTACTTCCCCGAAGTGTATGCTAAGATCCCAAGGGAACATGCAAACTCCAAAAAATCATAAATAGAAGCTCTTAAGAACAGCGGGTCAAACACCATTACTGCAGTGAATTACAATGTGACAGCATGCAAACATACAGTATATATTGGAATTTTTCTGATTGTGAACAGAGTAAACAAGAAATCAAGGAACTGTTCCAGCCTAAAAGATGTGTAAGAGAAGAGAGTGAATGGTTGGGTGTTTTGGTGCAACCAGCAGGTGAAACAGGCAGTAGCTGCAGGAATTCTGGGTTCTGCCGTACCCAGACAGAAAGCTAGAGCAGGTGTCGAGCAGCGCAGTTGTGCATCAGATTTGATTTGTTGCTTCTCCACATGGGGACTGTGGCAGCATGTCAGCGACATTCACAGGCCTCCAGGCGTCTCGGAGTAGATGAGACCACACCACAGAGGGCTTATTGCTGCAGGCAGAATCCTGACATTCACAAATCAGACTGCATTCCCAGCGTCTGACAGCCCCCGCTGAGGTCTTTATTAACACACTGGCTCAGATTATTCCTCCTGGGGCAGCAGACACACGTTCAGATCGGTTCTCGTTAGGTCCAGTAGAATTCTGGAAAATACGGATGCTTATTCGTGTTTTTTTCCAAATGATACGCTTTTCCCTTGAGCTTTATCTTTTAAAATTCTGTGTGCTTTTCAGAAATGCTTTTATGTGCAAAGGATTTATGTAACTTAGACCTTAAACTAGAAAGCTTGCTAACGGCAGAGTAATTAGCTCTCAGTGAGGTTGTGATTTGCAAAGAAGATTTTTATGCTAAAAGCATGTAGCCCTGTGGACAGACAAGATTATTACATAAAGTCCAGTTCACAGTGCATAAAAAGTAATAACTCAGTTGCTTCAAAACATTAAAATGAAAATTTTAACACATCTGAAGATCAGAATAAGTTTGATTTATTTAAAATATTATTACTAATAAATTAGTGCTGAAATAGAGTAGCATGGTGGCTCAGTGGTTAGCATCATTGCCTTTCAGTGCTTGGACCTGGGTTCAGTTCTGGGCCTGGGGTGCCATCTGTGAGGTGTTTGTACTGTATGTTCCCCCCAGACCAAAGACATGCTGGTACTTTAATGGCATTCTGGGAAAATGGCCCCTGGTGTGACTGTGTGCAAGTCTGTGTCCACCCTGCAGTATATTAGACCACTGCTTGCTGGTGACTACGAGCACCAAAAACTCAATAAGTCAATATGTACTTATCAAGAGAGAGTAACATTTATATTCCATAGTAATTTCAGAGTAACATTTATAACATGTAGTTCCAGTAGGGAGCTGTATCAGCACGCGTGGGCTGCAAAGGAACAGGAACACGTAGCTAAGCTCCACAGCCGAAACGTTGTGTCTCTTTTCTTTTCCTTTCAGCTGGAACAAACCTTTACCTGTTTCTTTATCACATGTATTTATGGCATTTAACTTGCTTAATGGACTCGGTAAAACCTTTAAAGTTTCCTACTGTAGGTTTTACATCAAATACTAGAGAACAGAGTCTGGCTTCTGAAGCCCTTTGCAGACAACCAAGGAAAGGGAAAAAAATTCAAAGCGATAAATAAATCTATGGACACAGCAAGCTGGAACTTGCTTAGTGAGAATCAAAACTTTGATCTTCATTAACAGCTTTCATTGTCTTTTTCATTCTTCCAGAAAGGGGGACACAAAATTATTAGCACCTGGCAGAAAATGCAGTTTTTAGCAACTGTTTGTGATAAGTTTGGGCTCATCTAATAGTGTTCATCAGTGGGACTTTGAGAATATTTTATTCCAGAAATAGCTCTATCTCTGACAATGGCATTGTTGGCTAATACTTTTCCTACAGTAGCTCTAACATTAATAATCTCAAATGAACAAATACGAGACAGCATTAATACTGACCTCTATTTATTTAAATTATTAATTGAATTATTAATGATAATTATTTATAAATGGGTTCCAGATGGTTGGCTATGCTGTGCAAGCAAGTGAATGAGAATTATTGTTCGCCTCCAATCAGAATCATTGCTTTGCTCCAACACTCACAGTTGGCTGCAGGCAACTTGCAGTCTGAATCCTTCTCAGGTGTGAGTTCGGATGTCACAATTCCTCTGGGGATATTCTTCAAAAATTACCCCCAGCTGCCCGCCAGCCGAACCCCTCGGAGTTTCAGACTTGGTTGGCTGCAGAAATTCACAGGGAGATTGTGAAAGCTTACTCCAACCAAAAGCTACTTTTCCTTTTTTCTACAAACAACTGGCCAACCTGTACAGGTGGAAATCCAGTAGGAGACAAAGGTAGGGAAAATAGGAACACTCTTTTGTTTGCAGAAAAATGTTCACATATACATGTTTTATTTTGTGACTGTTTTTTTTTCTGTCAACTGCGTTCTTTATTACTTATCTTTTAGGTTTTTGTTAAGGCATTTTGGAATTCTCTCTCTGGTATTTAAACTGTTTCTATTCTACAGCACTTTGTGATAGTGCTACGTTTAGTATTCCTTGAAAGGTGCTATATAACTTTTTGATTGATAGATTTCAGACTGTTTCTGAGGCCAATCAATGTTTCCATTATTTCAATAAGTGGATGTTTGCTGTTTTGCTAATCTGGACTACTAGTGTTCTTTAAAAAAGAGACCAAACCTGGTATATGCTTCCAATAAGACACATGTACTGTACAGCTGAAGTAACAATACAGCATGTTTTCATTTATTCTTCTTGTCCCTGCTTAAAATACAAAGAGGCTCATTCATTTTCTCAAAATACATCCATCCATTTTCTAGCCACTTTACCCAATACTGTGTGGTAGGGGAGCCGGAGCCTATCCCAGCAAACAACAGGCACAAGGCAGGGTACACCCTGGATGGGATGCCAGTTCCTCACATGGCACACATGGACTAACTCCTGGCACAATTTTCCCACAAGCCCATGAACTTACCAGGATGTCTATGGACTGTGGGGGGAAACCCATCCAAACAGAGCAAGAACATACAAACTCCACACAGACAGCAGCCCGGGTCCTATATTGAGCCCAGGGCCTCAGCCCTGTACCACAGTAATGCTAACCACTGTACCACCGTGCAACCCTTCTTTCAAAATGTCCTTTTAAATTTGAAGTATTAAGCATGCGCCTCACTCAATTCATCTTGATCCAGTAAGTGCAGTAGCTGTTACAATGCAGTAACAGTTTTTCAAGCCTTAAGTTTAGAGCTCCCACACCACACAGAAACACGCACGCACACACACACATGCACGTACACACACACACTCCATCTTGCTTTAGGGTCTGTGCACCTGTGCCATAGCAGCTCTGTTGGCTGAGCATCTTGCATGATTGCTTTTGGGGACGTCAATGCTCTGAGGCTCAGTCAGCTAAGGGGGAAAGAAAGGGAACAATCTGTCACTCCTGGCGTTGATGCATTAAGGTGCGAGCCGTGGGAACGGGGGACATGTGAGGACACAGTTTCAGCTATTTTAGCGAAGCCACCCTGGCCAGCAGCCGCTTGAGTGGCAGGAAGAGACATGCTCCCTTCAGACAGTGCAATTATTTAAAGAGGGAGTCAGGCTCTGCTGTCCAGACCTCTTATTCGGCCCCAGTATGGGAAGGTACAGGAATTTGTATTTCTTAGACAGAAAATGACCAAATCAACTAATTAGTGATCACCTGCACCACTAGTATCTAATAATGAAAGAATCATTCAGCATCTTCTCAACTAAGAGAATCTGCTCCATAGTGGCTGCCCAAAAGCTCATTGATTATCAACACCAGCATCGGTCTCTGTCCCTAAGCAATGAATATTTTATCAGAGGATGGCTCTTTTAACTTCTGTTCTGTTCACTGTTGAGCTTCCAAGTTAACCCCATACCTCCATCCATCCATTTTCTAACTGCTTTACACAATTCAGGGATTCGAAGTCCATCCCAGCAAACAATGGGCTCAAAGCAGGGTACACGCTGGACAGGACGCCCCCTGGACACACAGACACAAACACGCACACACCAGGGCCAGTTTTCCCAGAAGCCAGCATGCCTTAGGACTGTGGGAGGTAACCAGAGCACCCAGAGAAAACCCACACAAACTGGGGGATACAATCTCCATGAGCCTATAGCACCCGAGGGATTGAATGCAGGGCCTCAGTACTGCAAGGCAGCCATGCTGAGCACCATGCCACCCTCTGACCCCACTATATTCTAATACCGAATGCCACTCGAGCAAACACTGGTAATGGAGATACCATCTTCATCATCATCATAATCTGCCTCGTCCTCTTTCAGTGAGCATTCCTTACTTCTTCAAGGAAGATTCAGTGCAAGTGCCCATCTTTTCCCTCAGCCCGCCAACGAATGTGATTGAAAAACAGTGAGGGCTCCTTTCCTACTGTCAGTGGTGTGAAATCATAGCCAACGACGAGGAATCACAGCAAACTGGAATGACAGCTCACTGGAGTGTGGATTTTCATCCGCGAGGCACCTGCTGTTTGGAATTCAGGCTGATTCATCCACACACTGACTGTTACTCTGCTTGCCACAAGAAAAAAAATGGGAATTATGTAACATAAAAGCCAGTAGACTGTGGCTTTATTTCACCGTAGAGTTTCCCTTTGGCAAACACAACTAATCAGGAAGTGAATGCATAGCCTGGACTCACAGAATTCCTCTTCTTCTACAGAAGGTCTAATACCTAATATTTTTTACACGGTGGAAGAAAACAAATCCCATATTTCTTCTTTTTCTCTTTGTAGCAGGGAGAACATGAGAGAAACAACAGAGTGCAAAAGTGCAGCGGACAAATGATCACATGGGTCATTATTACTCAATAATGAAAGCAAAATTTAGGATTGGCCTCAAACGCATTCATCAGCCATGTGTTCAGTGCTAACTGTACCCTGTGAAACAAAGCTGGGTAGCTCTGGCACAGGCAGTGTGAAATACCCGGGAGATTCTTCTGTTTGCTTTGTGAGACAGAACACTCATGCAGTTGTTACACAAGCTGTCGCTCTGTGGAAGCAAGTACAAGTATCTTTGTAGCTTAAACAGATTTATAGCACTTACCCCTCACAGTTCAGGTCAATTCCTCCCAAAAACAAGATCACACAAGGATGTTCTGTCATTGCAGTCTGAGAAAGCTACCTATGGATAAGCTTCTTTTTCTTACTATAAGGATCGCAGAGTTAGATTTGTTTTCAATACTGTAAAATGCTAATCACCATGTGCCTGATTCTATGGGGTGATTAAGCAACAGTAGTGTATATAGCAGAGGTGCAATGTTTATTTTAAACATTGAAAGAATTATTTTTCAGGATAATTATAAAATATCTCATAGAGGTGCAGTGAATATGGAGTCACACTGTCACACCTGTTAGACGTCATGATGCCACATTCTGTCTTGTAGCTCCTAGTTCAAGTGACTCAAGTGAAATAGATTCTAGTGGTGCGGCCTGACTCATCTCGTTGTTTGCATCCCATACCAAGCTCAACAGTCAAAGCAGCAGCTCACAGAAGTGCAGTACAGCTGCTTTTTAAAGCCCTTGCAGGTTGGACCCTTGAGCCTTTCTCCTATTCCATCTATCCATTTTCTAGCCACTTTATCCAATACAGGACTAGGGGGAGCTATGGATAAGCTTCTTTTTCTTACTATAAGGATCGCAGAGTTAGATTTGTTTTCAATACTATAAAATGCTAATCACCATGTGCCTGTTTCCTGGAGCGATGTTCCTCTCTTGTGGCTGTTGCTTTGAATTATGGAGGAAAGAGGTCTCGTTCTGCCGTGTTTACTGTCTTCATGCCCACATCCTCGAATTAATTTACCGATCTGTTGCAGCAGAGGAGAGAACACACCCAGCCAGACAGAATTAATCTCTTGTGCCTTTGATGGCATCATGTTTTTATTTCAAAAAATAATAAAACGGCTAATCCATTTCACACCCCTCTCAGGAACAGAAGTGTGGTATGGATAATGGTCACATTACGAGACTGTTTGCATCACAGACATGCTGTAATTGTGATACATGGCTAACAAACACCCAAATTCATTAAGCCTCAGGCCAGTACAGGAACAATTGAGCATGCCTCTTTAGAAAAGAAATGAACTCTATACACCAAGGGTTGTGGGGGTCTGGAACAATCTACTCAGTCGTGTTGTCAAAACTGATACACTGGCTTCTTTCAAGAAACAGCTACATAGGATCCACAGGTGAATTAGCTACTAAAAGCCACATGAGCTGCAGTACATTTGCCCAGTGGCCTCCTCTTGTTTCCAACCTTTACATTCTCAAAGCCAAACAGCTTGAGAAATGTGAAGTTTGAAATACAAAATTACACTTTAGGAATATTTTTGTCATTCATTTTCTATGGGGTGATTAAGCAACAGTAGTGTATATAGCAGAGGTGCAATGTTTATTTTAAACATTGAAAGAATTATTTTTCAGGGTAATTATAAAATATCTCATAGAGGTGCAGTGAATATGGAGTCACACTGTCACACCTGTTAGACGTCATGATGCCACATTCTGTCTTGTAGCTCCTAGTTCAAGTGACTCAAGTGAAATAGATTCTAGTGGTGCGGCCTGACTCATCTCGTTGTTTGCATCCCATACCAAGCTCAACAGTCAAAGCAGCAGCTCACAGAAGTGCAGTACAGCTGCTTTTTAAAGCCCTTGCAGGTTGGACCCTTGAGCCTTTCTCCTATTCCATCTATCCATTTTCTAGCCACTTTATCCAATACAGGACTTGGGGGAGCTAGTTGCTGTGCCAGCAAGCAACAGGCTCAAGGCAGGGTACACCCCGGGCAGGATACCAGTCCATCACAGGGCACACAGACACAGACACGTACACACTCACACCAGGGCCAGTTTTCCCAGAAGGTAATTAACCTACTATTATGTCTTTGGACTGTAGGAGAAAGCCCACACAAACAGGGGCAGAACACACAAATTTCACACAGACAGCCCCTCAGGTGCAGAACTGAGCCCAGGGCCCCAGCGCCTCTCTCCATTCCTCCATGAGAAGTTTTGTCCAGATGTTGGGCGCAGGGCTCTGGCCCTTCACCAGTTTTCCTCGGTGTCTTGCTCCTGTTATGCGGCCTGACCCAAGGCTGGCTGAGCTGCACCTAAAAAAGTCCAGAATCAATGCCATGAAGCTGGGGATTCAAGAACCCTAGTTTATGTTTTGTTTTTGCCCTCCGTGGAAAATAGCACACAATCACATTTCAGCATCAATGACTGGCTTTTTCAATCAGAAACTCTGAGATTTCAGTCTCAGATGTGTTGTCCTTCACTCCAGTCACAGAACCTGTAAGAATCCAGTATGCACAGGCTCAGGCGATGCTGCATTAAGATACAGCAGTGCGTCATAGTTTAGTTCCTGTCTCTCCTCCCTTCCATCACTTCATGACCCTTTTTCGGCTACACATAATTGCATTTTCTGAAGTCTTCTATTTCTGTTCACTCATGTATTCTTAACTTTGCAGATCTCTGACTCTGCTCCTCTTTCTCAGAGAGGAAGCCTTTTATATAGATGATTTTTTAATGATCTTAGTGGGTTGTAATTGTGAGCCTGCTAATTAGAGAGACAGAGCCAATGAGTAATTCAAGTAAATGCATGTTTTAGGCCACAGAATTTAATATGAGTAATTGACTTTTGGCCTATGTCCTATAATAGTTTTCTGAACCAAAATAAAAGCAGATTAAAATAACTGAAGAGCATTCATGTAGAATAAATTATAAATGGTTATCACAAAGGAGAGGTTATAGTAAATATCTCTGAATGAAAACCTATTTGATTTCTTTTTTCATTTCATTTCTAAATGAATTTCTTTCAAATAATAAGATTATTGTTCTTGCAGTTCTATAGCCAAACATGGCTTTTTCATGCATTTTCTATAAATGTTAAGTTGTCAATTTTTGCTGTCTTCATTCACTGAAAAATTCCAGGAGGTTATATGCACCTTTGGACAGGAGGGTCAGCAGAGGTGCTTGAGGGGTGAACAGTGCTCGAGGCAGGAGCACAGCCTTACAGGTGCTGTGCAATACTCAGGTCCAGCATGGCATTGCCAATTCACCTGTAAGCTTACCACGTAGGGTAAGGGCACCATGGTGACGTGACAGTCAGCACTGCAGCATCATAGCTCCAGGGCCATGAATTCTAATCTGGGCTTTGGTGCCTGTCTGTGTGGAGTCTGCAGGTTCTTTCTGAATTTACATGAGCTTTCTCCTAGTCCTCTGGTTCCTGCTGAAGATGTACATTTTAGTTTTTTCTGGTTGCTACAGGGTAGAAGTTTCGACTAAGTGACTTCCCATAAATGCAGTGGCTTCATGGCTATCTGTGACCCGTTCGGATAGGACTGTTGGAATTCTAGTCAGGTCTGGTCATTAGATAGCGAGGTGAAGACAAGGTCCAGGCTTGAGCTCATGATGACCGAACCACAGGTTGCAACCAGCAATGCAGGAGAACATGCCAGATGTTTGAGACCCTTGTACCATTTTTCTGTGAGAAGCAGTTACATAAAAAAGTATTCTCCCAAAGGAATGTCATCTGCCTGAGGTAGATTTGATTTATAACTGCAGATGTATCTTGCCCCTGCCCTCCCCCAACACACATACTGCTTTTCTCAGTGTCATCTGCTGTCTTCCTAACTGTTTTACCTCAGAGTGAATCATAAAGAAAATTAACTTGGCTGCCAGAGTTCCCTTATCTCACAGTGAGAGCACCATTTGATTTGCTTCAAACTCTGGGCGCTTTTGTAGCGCTTTTTTATTCATTTATCGAAAACTGTTATTACGATCCTATATTTACTTCAGACACGGGCACCGAAAAGAACAATGTGACAGAGCTTAGGGCCAAAAGCACATTTGCCCGTTAAGATCTTTTATTTTAATAGAGGAGGGCTTCAGTAACCATAAAACTTATTATCTTTGTATTTCTACTTCAGCGCTGCGGAAGAGCTGGACTTTTGATTTTAAAAACGTATAGCTTTGGGCAAAATGAGACAGATGTAGGCCAAGCTTTTCCCCTTTTCAAGCTTACCTTGTGATGTTGCCATTGTGTGGTCTAACACACGCCTCTCCTCCTGTTGCTGCTCCAGCAGTATGGCACTGTGTGTGTGTGTGTGTGTGTGTGAGAGAGAGAGAGAGATATTTCCTGACCTCAGGGATGTGGTGAGGTGCAAACTGAAGAGAGATGCCCCTGAGACACCCGGAACCCCCTGATATCTCACAAGTGATGTCCCAGATATCCAGGTACGGTGATAATGCTGTGATCTTGTACATTTTAAGTACAAGATCGACAGAAGAGACGATCAACTCTCCAGTCCTCCAGGGCTGCTGGGGTCCCTTGATTTTCACTCCACTTCAATTCTTAATTAAGCTCGTTATTTGGGTGCAAATTCAATTCACCTGTGTTTTAATCAGTAGGTACTTGAAATCTGTTAAACCTGCAGGACATCAGGCCCTCAGCTGGACGAGACTGAAATGTGTGTTTTGTTTTTGATTTGAATTTGAATAGAGGTGGTCTTCCCCCTTTGGTACCTGTGCTGTTCCTGACTGTTATTCACATTCTTCTGTCTGCTGCCTGATTTCTGTCATTGTAACATTGTATCCCGTGTCATTGTAACAATATGGACCGTGGTAACACACAGCAGAATGCAGTTTTATAATTCAGACAAACAGGCTTTGTGGTCAGTATTGCAGCAATATTTTAATGATTAAACTGGGTTTCGTTCATTGGTTATCCCCCGCAGTCCAGAAGGACTATCTTCCATGCAGCTGAAGGAAACAGACAATACCTGTGCAGGATCCACAGCCTGTCTGGCAGGTCCCCTGCAGAGTGTGTGTATGAGCATGTGGAAACACAGAAAAAAAGCAGGTAAAGGCCGAGTCAAGGCATTGCAGTTAAATCTGGCCCCTTGTGTAAGTCAGCAGTGTAGCGTGGTGAGAAACATGAAACAGCCAGTAATTCTATGAGAACTCGTCGTGCAGGAGAACAGTGGAGAAAATTGTATTTTGCCTTTCAGAATTCTGTGAGGCAGGTCTGTGTGTCAAGACTGATCAGGGTACAGAGCTTCTAGGCCTAACACAAAAAGAATTCAGACTGGGATTTCCTAAGTGCTTATTAATTTCTGCTGTATAATCACCTATCAAAACAGGCTCTGTTATAGATCTGCTGTCTTCAGTACCAAGGGGCTTGGAGAGGATTGCACACAAAAATATTGGCGATGTCTTTAGCGGAAGATGAGCAAAACAGCATGAAAGCCGACTAACTTTATACCTGTCTGTGAGCTGCCAGGAGAAATAAGTAATGAACTGGTGGGTTAATTGGCTTTTAGGAAGCTGTCCCTGGTGTGTGTGTGTGTGTGTGTGTGTGTGTGTGTGTGTGTGTGTGTGTGTGTGTGTGTGTGTCTGTCCTGTGATGGCCAGGCATCCCATCCAGGGTGTGTCCCACCTTGCACCTGTCTCCTCTGCAACCATAAATTACATGAAGTGGTTAAAAATGGATGGATAGGTAATTTATTATCATTTTTATTTATTATTAATATAGAATCATCAATTCATGTAACATGTGTCCCCTCCCTATTTTGTAGCATCAGTCCTGTAGATAACTGGCCAAATGCTACAGCTTGTGTAAGGACATTTCCCCATCATCTGGATCACCTGGTCTACGATCAAGCGCCTTGACAGGTTGAGACCTGGTCATCAGCTTTCATTTTTAATTATTACTGATATCTTCCTCACATATTATTAATTATTTTGGCAGTGCTATACAGGAAAAGTAATTTTTCCTTTTGCACTTTTACTGAATGCCGGGCGGAGGTTGACACAGTCCTGTTTTCCAGCTAGTGACCTCAGTATAGTGGAGGCTGGCAAACTGTGCACAACATCCAGCAGAGAGAGAATCATGCATCAATATGAAACATCTACCTGACTCAGTTACTTATGCATGGCTTACTCAGAAATTGAGCCCGATAGCACCTTCAAACTCAATCTGCTTCATCGTGCCAGGTCTGCTTCTACGAGTTTCTGCTCATGCCAGATGCACTTTGTATGAAAAAGCAGTTTGCCCTTTGTTGCAAGACTTTGAAAAATCAGTACTGCTCTGCCAAATTCATTGAACATAAAAACACTCACACAGACCTTTTCTTCTGAGCAATCAAGACGGCTTCCACTGCTGCTCTGGAGTGATTAGCGCATCTAATGGCCTGGTGGTCCATCATTATCAACTCTGATTATTTTCCAAAGATCTGTGTCTGAACCTGCCATTTACAGCGATTTCTCTTGCTTAGGCTTGTGCACTAGTGCCACTGTGATCCCACTTCTGCAATCGACTGATCAGAACCTGTTCCTTATTCTGAATTAATGCCATCAGACCAGCATCAGACTAATCATCATACTGTACACTTGTGCTCAGTGTAACCTGATGTTAGTCTTGTCAGTTTCACTTAGCATGAAATCTTGGGGGCATTCTTTTCAGGTAGATCAGCAGCTCATTCTGCCAGACATTTAGCATTAACTTGTTTGCTTTGTGCTGAATATTAGGGTTTTTATACACCTGTTCTGGCCAGAACTATGGGCATGAATTGGGCTGAGCAGGGACAGAGCAGACATAAAGCACAGGGGGCTACAGCACCTGTGGACGGAGTCAGTAGGCAGAATGCCAGGTGCCAGGTGCTGTTTTTTTGTCTTTTCTTCCTCTCTCCTATGTTGCCTCTTTGCCCCTGTGTTTCAGACTGGGTCTCCACCAGCTCCACACACCTGTGTGGTAATTGACCAGCATCAAGTCAAACATCCTGTCACTCAAGTCTGTGAGGGTTGCATCTGTGCTGTTTGCAGGATGTATACATTTTTAAAAGGATGTATATATTTTTATGTATAAAATCTGTTTCTAGGGCCTCCTGAGTCATTCAACCAGTGAAGGAGCTCACCTGCATGCGGGCTGAGCTCTATGACCGCGGGTTCAAGCCTGAGGCATGTCATTAGCCACCTGCCCAAGTGGTGGTGCAGTTAAAGGAGGAATTGCTCAAATCTTATTAACGCACATCAACGCGTGCTGCTGACGCTGTTTCAGCGTCTTGCGTCTGCCTTGGTCTGAAAACGGACCTGCATTTTGCCTCAATTGTTGAGTCACAGGGTTGATACAGGTTATGTTAGGTTGCACAGAAACCTCAAAGTGGACCAATATTTAAAATAGCTCAATGTCATTTAGTGAGATTTGACCAAAAAATGCTTAGTAAAATGGTTACCAATTTTAAAACTTCAAAAAACCAGTGTGTATAAAGGTGCTTTTATGATGATATTGCATATTGCCTCTTATTGCATATAGAAAAGCCTGGCATTTTTTTCATTTTGTGATAGTGTATTCACCCTCTGTTTAATATTTTCTAGTACTTCAGGAAGTTTCCTAGCATTACTGCCTGTGGCTAATAAGCAGTTTTGAGTCCTGTGTGTGTTCTCTGTGAGGTCTGGGCCTTGAAGTGACTTGTAAAAGATGCAGTACACCAACATGCACACACAGCTAAAAAAGCTTCAATACTCAAAATAGAGGAGATGTGATCAAACTTGTATTTTTTATCAGGCCTTGTCTTAACAAATCCTAAGAGTTTTATTTTTGTTAAGAGACATAATTATGTGTGTGGAATTATAATTATGTCTTTTACGACTTTACTGTGGACTTCCAATTAATTCCCGTCTCTGGAGGGAAGCTTAACAGACCACATGTGGAGAGCTGCCCTGGACACCTTCGTCTTGCAAATTGGAATGGCATTGATTTTACCATCACAGCTAATCGAAGCCACAGAAACAACGGGGGGTTTTCTAATGTGTCAGCACACCACTGTAAAGTAAATCACAAGTAGAAATATGAAGTTTTTTACAGGGCTTCTTTAGCTCTTAGCTAACTGAGTGTAGCACAGACTCCCACTGGGTGAGATATCAGTCCATCATTTTATGTTAATCTCCCACTGACGCTCAGTGAAGTGGAGGAAGTCCGAATAGCGTGCCCTGCTTTACCACACAAAAGCAGGCTCCACATCAGGGGGCTTCACCTTCTGATCCTGGAGAGTCCAAACCTTATCTACCGCACAGCTAAAGGGTATAAATTGTTTTTGTTAGTCCTTTAAGAAAACATTGCAGATTTAAATCTGTGGTCAACAAATCTTTACGTGTTCATAAATCAGCATGAGTGGTCTTCATCCCAGGTCCTAAAAACAGAGGCCGGTAGGTTTTACGGGGAACAATAGCTTCTCAATGGTGAAAGACAATCTCAATTAACAATAAAGCCTTTGCTCAGGGTCACTGTCTAGATTGTTGATGCCTGTGGGTTTCAGGGCAAGTTTCCAGCGTGAGGCTCTGTTCTTCACAATGAACAGTGAGACGCGAAACAGGGAGCACAAAGGGAGAACTACGTGGAAGTGCATTGAAAACCCAGAACAGGAGGCTCTTCTTTCCAAAGAGGGCTGTGGGAGTGTGGAACGAGCTTCCCTCCATGTTGTGAAAGCCAGTATCCTGGCGTCTTTCAGCAAACAGCTGGGTGTGATCCTTGGCTAGGAATTGCCACAGGGGGTAATTGGGCTGAATGACCTTCTCTGCTTTGTAACCTTTATGCAAAGAGTCCAGAGCTCTAACTGCTGGGCACACAAAGGACACAGATTGTTTGTGTTGGTCCCATATTTACTTAAGACTTTCACAGCTCAAAATGCACAGTATGATCTACATGTCTTAATGTGCTCCCATATCCTGACTTTGCCTACTACTTATTTATCTGAATTAATGGTCTTAGAAAGTCCAAGTTTTATAAGAGATGTGAGAAAGACTTTAAAATGATGATCATTTGTAATCAATTAAGGAATTAAGATCTCACATTGGAGAAAACCAGAGGGACACAGTGAAAACCCATTGATCAAAGTGGTTGTCGTCATAAAGGTTGCTTTGTTTTTTTTCCTTAACTTTTAATTTTTCGGCTTACACTTTGTGTAATTTTCTTGAAAAGTCTGTAGAAAACGGCGTTTTTACAGGAATCAGTTGAGCAGTCACACACTGGTATTAAAAGAAGTATAGACGAGCACAGCTGTTTGGACTACAGAAAATGCAAAAGCTTATTGGATGTGGATACAGTACAGCACGCTCATGCGTTTTTGTAAGACGTGCTTGGATAAGGTGCTTCCTCCCAGCGTTGTCATGTTTATTCAGGGCGTTTTCTCCACAATGGGTCACACCATTCACAGGGGCCAGTGGACGAGGTGAAACGCGTAATGGAGTGCAGGAAGTCTAGTATTAATCTCAGCACAGGAAACAGGTACAGGAGATGGGCTAAGGTTTTGAATGTAATTTGTGCTGCACGCTAACGACAAAGTAGTAGGGAAGGTGGTGTTAAGATTTTTAGTGCATAAAAAATTTAGTGAGTAAAGAAAGTATTGATTTTTTTATGGATTTCAGGGTCAGTCTGGCAAAAGATAAGCAACAGAGGAGCACTTTTATGATCTGTTCAGAGAGTGTGAGCCAGAAACTGGAAGCACAGCAGTACATGCTGCAGCTTAGGTTAATAGTTTATTTAAGCATTTTCTTAGAACAGCACCTTCACTGTACATTCACCTGACAAAATCATATGAAATTGGGTTACGATTCATCAGAGTCTGAGTCTCATGTTGAATACTGTATTTCCAAGCACCAAGGAAACAAGCATTTTGATTTTTTGGATGGTGGTCATGTTCACAAATTATAGTGGGTGCTCTTTTCCTTATAATAACTTGGGATTTTGAGTCAGAAAACAGATGGATTGAAAACATTTACCTACATTATTCAGTGGTTGCTCCGCACACCGACATTTTGGGACACAATCACACTGAAACAGACACTGAAAATAGTAAAACTTTCTGGTTTTCTGTAGTAATTGTGTGTCTATGCTACAAAATACCAGCATTTTGCCTGACCACATGTGTGAGGTCCTATAGTAGCATGATGTTAAAATGCCAGATGAAGATGGGTTTGTGTCCCCTCTATTTTGTGCCAGGTGTCATAGTCATTATACCTCTACTGAGGCTACTTGTGTCTATTGTGATGCAGCAATGTATAAAAGACCTGTATATGCTTGCAAAACATGAATATTTCTGCAGAACAGATTGTGTGTTTTCTTCATCAGTGAATTTCAGTTAATAATGCAGATGCATTACCAATGTTGCTGGCACATATTTGCGTTGTACATCAAAGGTAGACTGACATTTCACATGCACAGTGAAGCTGCAGTGATTCCAGACATTAGTATTGTGATCACAGCCCTGCACTGAGTCACTGCCTTGAAAACGCATTGATGTTATGATTTTGCAGAAAATTAATGACTTTGTCACATTTTATTACAACTCTGAAACAAGAAAACTGAGAACAAGTTGTCTGTTTACACAGATATGACATAGTGTCTCTTCTTCAACTGTTATTGCTGATACCTAATCCATGTGCAGGCTTGGATGCTGATGCAATTTGCTGTGATTTAGATGTAAAATAAAATATGATGATGTTTTATCTCCAAATAATACCTGATTAAAGTACCCTAATTCTAATTCATTTACAATTAATTAAAATTGTTCCCATCTGGGTGGCATGTTGGTGCTGTAGTTAGTCCTGCAAGTGTCTGGTTTCCTCCAACAGTCCAAAGACATATGGGCAGGTTAACTGGCTTGTGGGGAATCTGGCCCTGGTGTGAAGTCTGTGTCTGTGTGTGTCCTGTGATGAGCTGGTGTCCTCTCCAAGGCGTATCCCGCCTACAGCCTTTTTTTCTTGCCAGGATAGGCTCAGGCTCCCCCTCAACCCTGAATTGGAAGAAGCAATTAGAAAATGGATGAATTTTTCACATTTCTATTTTCTCTTAATAGATTTGCATGTTTTAAAAATGTATGATTAATCTTCATAATTAGAAAATAGGGGGAACAATTTACTCTGGAGAATTCTTTTTAAATACACCTGCAAGAACAGACAAAGGTGATGGCAACATGAGCTGGAAAAGCTGACAACACTGTGTCACAGCAGTTCAACACAGAGCACTGGGAAACATGTTCAAAGTGCATCCTAGCCCATCTGTTCCAGGCTGGCCATATCAGCCATCTTCGCAGATTGTATACAGATTAGAGTATTCCTATAGGCTCAAGGCTCGTTTCAGAATTGAATAATTTTAAAGGGGTAATACTACTGCTGGCTTATTATGAACACTGTATATTATATATAGAAATGGGCAGCATGAAGGCACAGTGGTTTCCATTGCTAACTCACTGCGCCCTGGTTCAATACTCGGGGTGCTGTCTGTGTGGAGTTGTATGTTCTCTCCAGGTTCATGTGGAATTCCTCCCACAGTCCAAAGACATACTGGTCCGTTAATTGGTTCCTGGGTGTGTGTGTTTGTTTCTGTGTGTGTGTGCCCTGAAATGGCTTAGTGTCCCGTCCAGGGTGTACCTTGCCTTGTACCTGTTGCTTGCTGGGATAGGCTTGGGAATAAAGAGGTTAGAAACTGGATGGATGGATATATTAGGGTATTCTGTTTGTGGTGTTGCTGTCTTTGTCTTTCGTTCCAGAAGATCTCTTACTTTCCTAATTGACCCCTTGATTTAAATTGTTCTTTGGCTTAATTGGACTTTTTAAACAGTTTTTCAACTCTGACACTGTTGGAGGTTTGGAATCACCAGTACAAATCCATAACGTAATTGAAATGTGCAACTTTTTCAGTAGCTGAAAGCACTTTAGACACCCTAATTAATCCTAAGATTGTAATTAG
The DNA here is from genome assembly GCF_055471065.1 of Atractosteus spatula. Lineage (NCBI taxonomy): Eukaryota > Metazoa > Chordata > Actinopteri > Semionotiformes > Lepisosteidae > Atractosteus > Atractosteus spatula. The sequence goes on along the minus strand of NC_142731.1, from coordinate 866,325 downwards.
TTCATTGAACTAAATTTTCACTTAAATGAACCAGTTTAGTCATTTTCCCAAGGCTTAAACAGGCAGGGTGAAGGTCTCTGAATCTTTATCATAGTGGCGTGACTTCAGTGCATTTCAAAAACGTGTCACTCCAGTTGGATTGTATCCCTCCAGGGCATTGGTCTACAGGGAAAAAGTGATCCAGGCACAAAAGGCAGCTGAAGACATGGCAGTTTTTATTGAAATTATTATTTTAATAATTGCCTATGATAGTGATATAAAGAAGATGAAAAGGGTTTTCCAGTAGTTCTGAGGTAAAATTATTTTCCAATTTTAGGCAGCAAAACAGGAACGCTTCCTAATCAGAGCTACTGGATTCTGGAGCTGCCAAAAAACATTATAATTATGAGTACAGATTTTAATTGTTGAGATAGGAAACATCTGTCCATTCACTTTGCCTCAGCTCCTGAATTCTCGATGTGAAGCACAGGGACATGACAGGATCAGAGGGGGGAGGAGGTCGAGCTGAGATCACCTGGATCCGCGCTTATTCTGCACTGCAGTCGCTGCCCCATCTCTCTGTCTGTTAGATTAGTCCTGCTCTGAAGCTGTGAGCTGCTTTTCTTAGATCTTGTGTTAAGAGCCACTCGGATGATAGACAGGGAGATGAATTATTCCATCGCGGTTTGAATCTTTTTTCATCATCCCCGAGGCAGCATGTTGGGAAGAGAGGAGAATAAGATAATGATGTAGAGCTAAACCGCAGACATGGTCCGGGGAATCAGCTTTGGATTTATTTACAGAAGTGTGTAAGGAACACCTCGCCTCATCTGACCTGTTACAGCGCACCACAGTGATGTAAAAGGCAGCCAGCCCAGCTTAAGCTCATTCAGCCTGACTACTTCTGGAGATCCCCAATCCAGTTAGGTGTACACATTGCCCGGCTCCTTGTTTTAGATCTGGGGATGGTTCTGACCAGGTTGGTTGCTGGAAATCTCTCTTGCTGCTCAAACTGATGACTCTTGATCGATGTTTGAACATTTGACGTGGTGTGACGCTAAGTCGATTAGGTGCACTGAGCCGATACTTTGGATAGCAAATATAATTTTTGAAGAACACACCCAGAGAATTCCACAGCATGCATTCAGTCTTGGTCTTGGAGGGCCTGTGAAAGACCAGGTCTAAAAAATACGAAAGATGATTTCTTAGGAAATTCTGAGTTCTTCAATCCCGGCTCCTGCCTTTGCTAATAATACATGATCAAATTCAAGGGGCACATCTCATCCTCTTGGTAGCTCAAACAGTAAAGTCCTCTGTTAAGAATGAGGGCTACTGCCCAGAGTTCATTGACACAGTTCAGTATTACTTCATTAGCAGACAGTGCCTGTTCTGCAGCTGGAGATTGAGCACCTTATACACCTGGTGGTGCAGATACAGTAGGTGGCTGGAGACACTCAGGAATCACAGGTTTGCTGTGATGCAAGATGACATCTGCCTCTCGTCTATTGACATCACTGTGGCAGCCTGGGCTGAAGAAGAAAGTGCACAAACGTTCCTGCACTCCCATGTGCTGTTATAAAGCTGCAGCAATGAAATACAGTATCTCACCTCCTGGTATGGAACTTATCTTTGGGAGATTTGCCACAGATTGTTTTCCTTTTGCCTGGACAATTTTCATTGGTTTTACGGAGATTTCCCAGGGCATCAACATGAGGTACAGTGGTCTTTGGAAATACTATGTTTTACTATGGTAAAAGTTAGTAACTTGTACTGGTGGCCACTACAGTAAATCGTAGCAAAGACCATGTAATGTCTTGGAAAACCACAGCAAAATTATAGGAACTCCATGCACACAGGTACAAAACTCCTACAGTAAATGTAACAGTGTGCTATTACAACATCTTCCACAAACACAGGGAGAACATACAAACTCTGTGAATGCTTAACACTGTGCTACCTTGTTTTCAGTTTTTCAGAAGTAGTTCCAAATATCCAGTACTTTAAATCAGGGATGAGCAACTCTATCACTCAAAGCCCACATTCCTGCAGATTTCAAAGATTTTTCCCATTAGCTAATGATTAAGACCAGGAAGAGGCAGGTCCGTCTCTCTCCTGAACTTGTAAAGTGTAGCTCTCTTATGGATGTTTGCTGTTCTTGACAGTGAACATCTCAAAATCACCTGAAACACAAATTCTTCATTTTACATGAGTCTCTTGTAAAATGATGTTTATTTTGATGGTTAAATGCTTAATGCTTCAGTTCCATTTATCCAGTCATTTTCTAGCCCTTCCTAGCCAGCAACAGGCACAAAGCAGGACACACCCAGGATGGGACACACACACACGCACACCTGGGCCAATTTTTCCAAAAGCCAATTAACCTTCCAGCATATCTTTGGACTGTCTGAGCTTATTAGCTCACTGTGCATGTTACCATTTTCAAAAACAAGATGCCAAGCTGCATTCCACAGGGATCCCTCCCCTTCTTATCTCTGTCCTTTCAGACAGTAGCCACGGAAGGGCAGATTAGATTAAACCAGCTGGATTTGCCATTGATGGTCAAGAGAGTTGCGGTGCTGGAGCTCTTTAAGGAGTTTTTGGTGCTGCTCCAAAACAAGATTGCATTCCTGTGCTGTCTGCCTTCCGCTCTGATGGAAGAAGAAGCCTTTATTCCAGCCTCTCAAAACCCTGTCTGCTCTGTTACTGTCACTGACGAGCTGTAGTTGTGTCAGTTTAGGCCTTGTGCCCAACTGTAATTAAAATATTCCAGGAACTGTGACTGAGTTCTGAAAACGGGAATGGGGAGTTAACGTGAGCATGTGAGCATGGGGTTGTCTGAATGCAATTACTTTTTGCAGGTCTAGTGCAGCCCTTGTGTTTCAATACTTGGGATCTTCAGGTGCTTTCTTTGTTTATCCTACCTCACGTTCCTAATTCTTAACCCAGTTCCCAGTTAGGCACAACTGTAGCACGATTTTATGCAAAACAGGCACTGCAGGTCATGTGCTTTTGTATAACACGGCAAGCTACCAACACAACTTTCAGAGCCTGGAGCTGTGAAACAGGAGAGAAAATGGCGCTTGAAGCGCACAGTTCACATGAAGCCACAAGGGGGCAATATTGTGCAACAACCAAGAATACATTGACTGACCCCTAGCCAGCACCACATGGTGGGGTTTTGGCCAGATGCTAGTCATGGTCAGCAAATGGTTTTCGGTGGATCTAAACAGCAGTGTCCTGTAATGGTTAGGAGCTCCGAACTCTCCTGCGTTTCCTGGGCAAGGTACTGTTCCCAGATTTCAGCTGCTATAAAAATAATAGTGAGGGTTAACAGGTGATTCCAGACCTGTTTCTAATGAGATCTTAATAACTAGAGTCCGTGTTTAGGAAACCCACCCCTGGGAGGCACTGTCTTTAGGACTGGAAAGGATGAACTGGGGTTTAAGTGTCTCCTTTGAATTTGTAATGTGCCGTCACTGGCACACAAGTATGACTGAGCTCAGGCTTCTAAAATAAGAGCCTTTCCAAGAATTCTGAGAAATAATGAGAACACAGGAGCTGCACTTAATGTTGTAGAGAGATCTTTCAGATGACACTGAGGTTATAACTCTTACACTGAAATAAAACACACTCAGAAGACCAGCAAGCAGCAAAAAGTTAACATAAAGATATATTCTCTAATTTAAAAAAATAAATAATGCATGGGTCAGGGCTAATTATGCCAGAAACATCCAATCTCATGTGAAGTCTGTTAATTCCTTACACAAGCTTAAGGGAACTGCACTGCGGTCTACTTCAGTTAGTCAGAAATTAAATAGAAATTAGTCCTAATTTCACAGGAGCACTAAGGGGGCAGAAGGAAGAGACTTTCTAAGAAAAAAAGTTCTTATACTTTTTGTAGATAACATAGTAAGGATTACTGAAAGTATGGGTATTTAATAAATAACAAAGACATGTTCTTTGTTAAAATCAAAATAAACATTTGATCTAAATTTGAATTTCAGTGGACAATCCAAAGGGCACAAAAAATCACAATAGAAAAAATTTAACCTTTGACCAGGAAACCCATCCATCCATTTTCTAACAGCCTCATCCAGTAACGGGTTTCAGGGGAGCCAGAGCCTATTCCAGCAAACAACAGTCTTCCCAGAAGCCAATTAACCTACTGGTATGTCTGGACTGTGGGAGGAAACCCACATGAACACAGGGAGAAAGTACACAGATTCCACACAGACAGCAGCCCAGGTCCAGAAGTGAACCCAGAGCCCCAGCACCGCTCCACCATGACACCCCAGCTGGAAGATGACAGCAGTCTGAACACCTCAGGGTGGATGTGGTGGGAAGGTGTTCAGAGTCGCCAGAGAGCTTTATTTGTCACCACTTACAGCAAGACCTCACAAGAGTCAATACAAGGGCAGGTACAGGGCAGAGGGGCATCACACACTGCTGTGTATTTTACACTGTTGGGCCTATTTTCGTGTGCCCTGCAATGGCGTCCTGCCCAGGGTGTATCCTGCCTTGCAAGTGTTGCTTGCCTTTCTTTGCTCCCTCACGGCCAATTGAATGAACAGAGTACCATCCACTCATTTTCTGTGTCATTCCCCCTTCATGCAGACACACATGTAGGGTCCTACAGCAGTCTCCTGTTGACGTCTTAGCGATTTTGTTTTAAGACAGCTGATCTGTAATTTGTAGTACAGAATATGGCCTTTTAGCTTTAAGAATTTATAGAGAGAAACAACTGATGACAAAGACCACATGACAAATGAGTCAATTAGATACAGGTGATGGATAAGCTGCTCCAGCACGTCATATTGGATGCTCATGTAGTAGTTTGCCTGCAGGGGCTGGGAGTACGTTTTTGAAGATTCTGATCAATTTGAATTCAAGATGAAGTGACAATCTTGGTTTCCTCTCATTCAAACTAAATGGTGTTCATAACAGTGAGTCAATGTTGTTGTGTTGTTGTAATAGAAGAAAGCACGACGGAGGCATTGAGTATGCACTTTAGACACATGCTTTTAGTTACAATATGTCTAAGACTTTTGCTCAGAAACTGACAATTGCAGGCATTACGTTTTAGAACCCTAGTCAATTCTACAGTATATCTTAAATTAATAGAGACTTTTCTGATAGTTCAGTAAACTTTCAGAAAGTTAAGTTCAGCCATTAACAAATACCTACAAGCTGTGTGTTGTACTTAATAAATTACCTACTGTATGTCATACAGTAACTAAACTATTATGGTACATACAGGTATAGTGGGCCAATGTGTAGGTCTGCAGTTGTATACTGTACTGTATGTTTTTTGTAAAGTCTGACGCTTATTGGTCTTTAAATTTTGCACTGGAGCAAATAGCTTTGTAAGGTTTTAACTGAAACAATTACTTGAATCACCACAACATGCTGTTGTACAGGAAAAGAGGCAGGTGTGTGCCAGAGAAGACAGTAACCACTGCCCCTCTATGAGTATCAGTCATCCCTCAAACTGTAAAACCAGGGCAGCACATTAATGGAGAGGCAAGCTGAATCTCGAGTGGCCTTCAGCGGATTTCACTGTGCTGTGGATTTGCAGAGTCGACTCAGATAATGCAGTTGTCACTGATCTTTTGTTTGTTAGCTCTGGGTCTGTGATCAATATACAGCAGAATGTGTCTTTGAAGAGTTATTCGGTTTAGGGAGGCAAGGGGTAAGAGGAATGTGAAAAATGGTAAGTAATAAGCAGGCAACACACTTGAATGAGTGCTCTGGGCCTCATTACCCAAGAAAAGAGAGAAAGATGAAGAGAGACAGAGTAAGAAATGGAGAGAGACAGAGGGATGGTCTTAGAGTGAGAGTCTGCAAATAAAAGAAAATAATACAAAGCCTACTGTGGTAAAGTCCACCAAAATCTTTTTTTCTCTTCATTGAGATCAGTAGGACATTTTCTGTACGAAAGTCAGAGCGTGGCTTTCTCAAAACATGTCACAACAACAAGCATGAAACAGAGCACACACAAACCCCTCCATACAGCTCAGTTCAGTTCAAGCTTTATTATCCTCTGGAGGGAGGTTGTTTTACAGAACAGCCCAATACAAACATTACCAACAGACAAGATGGTCCATTACTGTTAAGGAGATAAGATTGTTTGGGAGAGATATTGCAGCAAAGATAAAAGATTTCCTGAGTCTATTTCTTTTACACCTGGGGGCCCAGAGGTGTCTCCCAGATGGGAGTAGTATAAATTCACAACGGATGGGGTGAGACACACCCGGAGGTGTGTCATAATGTTCTGTACCACTTTTTGTTTATAAAAGGATATTTAAGTTGATTTGATTTGTACCTGGGATAGCAAACACCAGGCAAATTTAAACTCTGGTCCCTGACTCCCCCTCTGTTTATCTCCTGGAAAACAGGTTCATCCTTTTGAACAGAACTCTGCAATTAAAATATTAATGTGATGAGACTGGGGTCGGTGCTCTTTATGTTACACAAGCAGATTTTCTAGACATCTCTAAATCATCAGACCTAAGGACAAGAGCCAACTTAAGTCTCAGCTTCAGCCTTTTCCCCTTTTCTTCAAACTTGTTAATGCTGTTAATGACTGTGAGACACAGCACATCTCCAGGACTGTAGCTCTCAAGGGCAGAGACTGGAAACGCCTGGCTCAGACATTTCTTTTCTGTTTTTACTCATATAAAATAAGTGAAGAGTTTGTGATACAGACATGTTCACTGGTACCTGTTAAAAGGGAACTGCAACACTATTTTTACAGTTTGGGGTTATAAAGAATCAGCAATGATGAGTGCTTTTCAAAACACAATAATAGTACAATGTTCATGGTAACGTGTACAACCTCTGATTTACAACACAAAAGAGATGCCGTTTCGATGTGGATGTGTGCGCAGCGCCATATTGCTGTCATTGTCTGCAATTCAGAACAAGGCAACAAAACCTCCAGTGACGCAAAACTAGCCCAATTACATTGTAAACATGCAGGCTGAAATGAAAGTATATATCATATTACGAACTGTCAGGCTTCATAATTACGTAAATGTCAGTATCCTACATCCCATATCCCAAATTGACAATATTTGAAAACCAATCTACTGTATTTCTGTCACATACAAGGTGACATGTTTTAAAATACTTTATTTAGATAGCCAAATTGCCATGATCTAGATTGCCACGTTGGAATATATCTAGGGTGAAATGTCTGCTGCACAACCTGTACTTATCTGCTAGGGCTCTGGGAAAATCAGCCCTGGTTTAATTGTGTGTGTTTGTGTCTTTGTGTACCTGGTGGTGGACTGGAGTCTCCTCCAGGGTGTGTCCTGCTTTGTTCCTGTTGCTTGCCAGGATAGGCTCTGACTCCCCTGCAATCCTGTCCTGGATAAAGCAGTTTAGGAAATGGATGGATGGGTGGAACTGAAAACAGTAAAATCAAAGGTTCAGTCCATCTAGAGTCACGAAACCTCAGATGGAATGAAAACCAGAACTTATGATGTAACTCTGGGGCAAGGGTTGAAAAACACATTCTTGGTGAGTTTGCTGCCAAAAGTGGTTTTAGAGACCAATGCAAAACACGGAGAGGATACTCTATGGGCAGTTGTAAACATATAAAGCTTATTAGCTTTATATCAAATTATTTAAAATCCTGCTAAAATATTCTTGTTCCCTTTTGCAGGCTGATACACTCTGCTTGGAGTGGTTACAAGCATGTGTAATTAAGATGGCTTGCTTTCATTAAGACCATCTGGACATGTAGCCACTGGTAAAACTCAATTAAATAGCCTCCTCCACTACAGCTAAGGCTGCCAGCTCTGAGCATGTCCTTTCTCTCTGCTCTTCCTGCCTGTCTCCTTCTTTCCCTCGATTTAAATTCTACACCTTTTGCGCTCAATCTAGTCTCGTCAGTCTCTTTCCACTGCCAGCTCCTGTTCAGTCAGCGCATGCACATGGGCACAATTTTATTTGGCTTCATCAAATAAGAACTGCATGTGCCAGTTCCAGACTCTGGAAACACATTACTTGGAACTTAAAAGCAGAAGTATAAAATATACTTGGTGCACGAAAAGTCAGAAGCTCCCAGGAGCTGTAAACAACATGGCACAGTTTTTAACTCACAGAACACAGTGAAATGAGAGACGTTCATAGTTAATTATTTTCTTCTTTGTTTTTTCCGTATATCTGACAGGTTTAAATCCTGCTGCCAAAAACACAGCTCCCACAACACAGCATCCTGCAGCACGGCTCAGTGTCTCTGCAGAAGTGGAGGTGCCCCAAAGACAAGACCTAGCAGATCAGAAAGTCTGCAGCTCTTCTCCTGCCTGAAAGTTACGCAGAAACATGCAGCACTTCTGATTGGCACAGACCCTAACAGCTGCAGCAAGAGCTTTCTCCCACAAGACAAATGTGCGCTGACCTTCTGTGTCAAACAAGCAGGGTGCAGCATTCCAATGCATTGAAGCCTCAACAGCAGACCTCCACCCCCCACAGCCTGATGCGCTGTGCAGCAGCAGAGAGGGCGATGGATGTATAATGTAGACACACAAAGCACATCACATGATGCCTCTCACCAGTCGACTTCCACCTGCTCCTCGAAGGCCACAGTCCGGCAGCTCTTGCAGAACCTCATTCAGTCACTGCTTGTGTCAGACCGGGAGTAAGAATGAAACTGGTTCCATAAAATGATAAGGAAAAAAAAAGTCCTTCATTTGTGTGCTCTGTGTTGGTTCTTTCTTCAGTGTCTTTATCGTTCCTGCCTCAGATTTATCTAAGAGCTCAGGAAACATTGGAGGGCGAGGGGAGGGAGGGTGTTGCTGTATTTGAAGATAGATCAGCTTTTCAAGCTCTAAATAATTTACCTCACTCTCAATTCCAAACGTAAATTATGTTAAAAGGGCTGGAGCAGTAGCCTGCTTATGTCACGGGCGAGAGCCGGCGAGTGATGGATCATTCCTCCTTTCCTGTATCGTGGGGATTTTTCTCGCTTCGAGTCGCTACTCCTCGGTTTGTAAAATGTAGATTAATGCGCCCAGCAGGTCCCCAACAGGCCAGCGTGGACTCCTCGGTTTCTGCTAATGAATGTTTAAAGACAAAATCACTCCTAGTGCGTGCTGGATCGATACCCCGCATGCCGGAAGAAACATGCAGGGTGGAGACAGCAGACGGGTCTGGAACACAACAGTAACAGCAAGAGCCGATTTCCAGGTCCTCGGCTGTGGCCAGTAATTTGGAACTTGTCATCTACCTCAGGGTATAGCAGACTGCTATCCAGATACTGTATATACCATTCCTCTCCCCACCCTGAATAAGTCAAGAATTTTTAAATATTTGCTCCCCATTTCTTGTCTGCAATGAAAAGACAAAATACAGAAACAGATTGCAAGCATTAATTAATCAAAACTGGCGCAGAATTGCGGAACAGAAAGAGAGGATTTCACCAACCTTTCTTACTGTTTGCATGGAAAGGGACATGAAATCGCACCTTTGAATTGCAATATGAGCTGTTTTGCATTTCGGTATAAATAATTCAGTTCAGGAGAGCTGGGAAAATGTACAAAATCCTCATTTTGAGCAGGTGTTATGGTTTGGGTGCCTACCGGGTCCAGACTAAGCAGACTCCTTGAGACAGGACAATTTTTTTAAAGTTGCTATGAACCTCAAATAATTAAAATGTGCACTGAACACCAGTGTTTTCCTTAATTAACTATGGTGCTTAGCACAGCAGTAAAATATATAAGGCAAATATATGATGCTATATATTGCAAAACTGAAAACAAACACCATTTTACTTGTTTTGTTTGCTCTCGCCGATTCATCGTTATCTAGCGTAAAGCTACTCTCTGTCCTGTCTCAGAGGGTCCCGTTCTGCAGGATCCGGCAGGCCTCTCTGGTAGTGGTCCACACACCTGCGCTGGGACAAAGTGCCGCAGGGACACTGTTGTGGGAAGTCTTGTGCAGGTTCGGGCTTTGTTGAGTGCCATGTGGGTGTGACCTGCAGAACAGACACGCTGCTACAGTTTTCTGCTGACAGTCTGAGGTGTTTCTGCTTCTGGTTTGTGTCCTCTTGTTTGAAGCTGATCCCTCTTTCTCTCAACAGCCTTGTTAAGGAGAAAGACAATTACCGCTGTTTTGTACCAAATCAGTTCTTTGTACTTTAACAGACCTTAAGGCTGTTTGGTGACCAACACAGAGATGTATAGCTAAGTTAACACATCCCAAAAATTATTTTATACATCTCACAGCAAACATTGATTAAGTACAAAGGAACAGGTAACGGGTTTATTCCATGCTGAAAAGAAAAGAAAGGAAACACAACGTTTCGGCCGTGGAGCCTTCTTCAGGTGTCAAGTACACTATAACCTTGAGTATGGTCTGATATATGTGTCCCACTTCAGATGCCCAAAGCACACTTTAGCAACTGAAACTTACAGTATCTCGTCCTACAGGACAGCGCTCCCTATTGGCATGAAGCTTGTTAGAATTTCTGGTGCAGTGGCAACAGTTCCACCTACTGGTCCATAAACACTGAAACACTGTTCCCACAGCAACCTCATTTTCCCAACACAGCATTTACAGACCCAATGTTGCTCAACATTGAGATAAGATCAGCTTTTAAGGTGTTACAGCTGCTGGGTTTCTATCAGCAGGGTCTGATTTATTAAGGCAGTGACCAATAATATATCCTTGTATTTACAGTTATGTGAATTTTCTTTCAGGGCAGTAAGGAGTCATGCATGTATCTGAATTGCATCTCTCCCTCTAAAGATTGTTTTTTAGCAAGAACAGAAAACAGCAGAGATGATGGATCATCTGTAATACTCACTTACATTAGTGTGCCTCTGCATTTGAAATGCGGTTTGTTATGTTTTCTTTTCACAAAACAAGGCTCTGGTTGTCAGACCTGAATGAAAGCCACTACCTGCCCTCACCAACCAGAAAACTAGGAACCTTAATAGAGGACCTGTTTGTTTAACGGGGAGCTCCAGATATCCTGGCTAGTGACTGTAATTTCAGAGGCTGGATAATTTTACACTGATTTCTGTTAATTTGTTTCATATTGTCTTTTGTCTATAATCTATATAAAAATAGCAGAAACAGTATTTTCGTTTTTAAGTATCTAAGGTGCACGGCTGCCATTTCGCAGAGTCTATAAAACTACACCTATTTATGCCAAATTAATTTTGCTCATCTGTAACAATTTCTTCCCCAACACCTTACTCACTAAAAAGCCCTTGAAGCAACAGGTTCCAAGTTACCAGTCCTGAATGATAACACCAAGGAGCTAGGCCCATTTCGTGGAAGCTGCAGAGGCTTGTGAGAGTCATCAGGAACTATACCTCAAAGCCCTGTGTAGTCTGCCATCACCAGGGAAGAAGAGGTTTACAGAAAAGTTAATAATAATTAAGCATTAATTAATGCGCTGTAACAAATGCTTTTCCAGTTTCCTTAGGGCAGGGCTAGTCTGCTGTCAGACTCTACTGATGAGCCCTTAATTGGAGCTCATGCCTCTGTCATCCCTCTATAATTAGACTGCTTGACTTTCACAGTTGCTCCCTAAAGAGGACCCACTTGTCTCAGCACAAGGAGCTGTGTAATACCCTGAGGCCCCAGTGCAGTCCAAGCATCTCCACAGGAAATCTTTTCAGTTAATGAAGTTATTTGCTGCTGTTGTCATGTTCGTGACAAGCGCGATTAGGATGGGGCAGGGCTTTGATTTGACATTGGAGGCTTTTTCTGCGTACATGTTTTACCTTCAGCCATATTTCACTTGGTCCAGTGGACGCCGGGGCACCTGGGGAGGCCTCAGCAGAGCTATTCCTGTCCCCATTGCATAGCTAACAGTTCCCAGGCGGCGGCGTTTCCCCTGTGGCTGAGTTTGTGAAGTCATTGGGTGGATTTTGGAAGCTTTACTTTCCAGTGAGTGAAATCCCTGATGGTAATGTGACGAGCTGGCTTTGCATTGCTTTCACTTTTCTAGGTTGCTAACTGTTCACATGATTGTAATGCGATTGACTGTGCTGTATCTCTATGATTTCACTGTGTTTTTCTACACTGTCTACTGCTCATACTATGAAGCAATACAAAGCACATGTCTATGGGTTTAACCTCAGTTTAACATTATGGAATGATGTTTCCATAATGTGTCTGAAATGTGTCTCCTCATAAGCACAGTCACCTAGAGCTTAACATAGCATAACTTAGCATTTCCAGCTGCAGTTTAGGGATGGAGCTAACACTTCACCTGCACAACAGGAGCCCTCTAACAAAAGGTCAGAGCGTTCCTCTGTTAGCATCTTATGGCCATTTTTCTAAAGCATTTTTGATGTTCATTATGAAGCATCGGCTTTTGGTCTTATAAATGTGCTGACATCAATAAAGTCTACAGGTAGGACTAGGAGTCAGGTCTATTTATTCGGAAGGCAAGCGCCAATAGTTTAAAGGATGACTTTGTTTTTTACATGTCACTGCTTCCGAACAAAGCAGCTGTCCCCCCGTACACAACTGCACAAGAGCGCTCTCAGAAAAAAGTCTTCTGCTAGAGCTGAAGCCGTCAGGTGAATAATAAATCAAAGGCACGGATTGTGAACCAGAGAGGGCTGACTCAACACAAAAAAACGGTTCTTTCTCTGAGCTTGTATCCCGCCGCCTGTTCCAGACACAGCCTTTAGTTTTATCAGACACTAAACAATCAAACACAAAGGCCTGGAGGCCAGTCTCACTTCAGCATTCGGAGCTGAATAAGACACGTCAGCAATAAAAGAGCTCAATGCAAGCCCAAAGGAGCTCAGTGGGACTGAGTACAATAAATATTAACATATCGATTCTGTAATAACAGAAGGGCTGTATAGGAGGATGTAACTCGTGGGCCCTGGGTTTGATTCTGGGCTGGGGAGTCTTCTGTGTGGAGTCTGCATGTTTACTTCTCTATGCCTAGTGGGTTTCCTCAGAGTGCTCTTGTTCCTTCTTACAACCCAAAATGTGCTGGCCATGTGGCCCTTACCAGGAATATCCTGGGCTAAATCTCTCGTTAATTCTCCACCTTTGTGATGACAGTTTTTTGCAAAAAGTTAACCATGCAGTTCTGTCATCTCCCCTTCTTCACCTTCTCACGCCAGAGCAGTAGCACCCCAAGACAAACATTATTATCGCTCAACACGTTTCCTGGCTTTTACACCTTTTTCTTCTTTCCTGAGTGCGCCGGAGTCATCAAATAGAGCGCTGCCACCGCAAATAAATATGCAGTATCAGTCTCGGCACAGAAGGAGAATTTCAATTTGTACACACACGGGCCAGGCCTGCAAGTGTGTGAAGTGGGAGAGTACCTGCCTCTCTGTCACATCAAAGATTCATCTGAACGAACCTTCTGGCCAGAATGTTAAATTCAGAGAGAGGGGGAAGCTCAGTGGCAGGCATAGATGAGATGTAAGAAGTGATGCTTCCTACGGGAAAAAAAAGCCCTTCTGAGCAAACAGCAAAATGCGTAATGTTGCGTTTGAGGGGGAGGGGTGTTGCATCTGAGATGGTATATCTTTACAAAATTCAAGTAAGGTATTTTTGTACAGTGTTTTGCCATGAAATCCCTAGTACAGCACGGTGCTGCCTGGGGGTGCTGGAGCTCTGGGTGAGCATGTTCTCCCCGTGTTCAGTGGGTTTCCTCCTGGTGCTCTGGTTTCCTTCCATAGTGTCCCTGCTGTGAGTGTGTGTGAGTCTGTTTGTGTCCTGTGGGTCGCTGGCGTCCCTTTCAGGGTGTATCCTGCTTTGCACCCATTGCTTGATGGGATATTCTCCAGCTCCCCTGCTTTCCTGAGTTGGATGAGGCAGTTAGAAGATGGCTGGATACATGGATCCCTAATACCTGACTGCTGCTGATGTTATTAACAAAACACAGACTGTTCACATGCGGAAAAAACATGTAAATCTTTAAAAGCCTGCTTATTAAAATCTTAGAATCTGTTATCTGTGACCCTTGTACTCACCCTGTAGAGTACATCAAAAGTATAATGTATCATTCTACTGAGAATTATTCTGTAATAGTTTGTATTTCTGATGGGAACAGTAAGAAAGTTTTTAGACTTTTATGTCAATCATCTGCCAGTGCAGAAGAAGCCAGAGACATGGAAATAATTTTCCGTCTGAATGCATTAATTAGAAAGGAAACTATTTTTTTCTTCCAGTTCTTCTGTCAATTGTAAAGACTTCTCTTGTTTTAATTAACCATTAGACTAAGAATATGAAGCCCTTTTGCATTGCTGTCGGTGTCATTTTAGCTCAAGCAACATAATAAGAGAGCCCAGAGTAGGAGAGATTAACGTGCTGCCAGGGTATGAGGTCCTGCAGACCAAGAAGGAGCCGACAACTGTAATAACGCATCTTAAAAACCCAGGGCAGCTCACGGCGTCATCAGCTCACAGTGGCGGGACGAGCCGAGTGAAAATAAATAGATAGATATCAAATAAGATCCTCTTCAACAAGAAAGAAGAGAGTTCAAATGAGAACGTCAGCAACACTTTAAAATGGACTAGAAACCACTGCAGACGACAGGGAAAGAAGGATCCATCCTCACAGCTCCTTTCCTCTTCGATCAGCAGGCATGAGCAGTCCTCTTCAGTGGACTTGTGGGGGTGCTCTGTGTGGACTTGCCTTCAGGATGGACAGCAGGAAATGTGTCCAAAACAGGCACATCAGTTACAGGAAGGCTGCATTGCCCTCAGTTTCATCAGTGCTCTTAAACCCTCGGTCACCTGAAATAATCTTGATTCAACTGGACATATACTGTATATTTTCTTAGAAAGGGTTGTGGGAGGAAGGAACAAGTTGCCCAGCAAGGAAGTCTGAGTCATGAAACAGGTGGATGAGATACTAGGACCCTTTAGCCACTAGATAATAGCAAACAAACATGAATGTAAAGGGCTGTCTGTCATTTGTCGTGCTTTTACGGTCTCTGCTGTATATTCACAATCTTTCATAACTTGCACTCTAAACTAAAAACTAGTGCTGTTTTGCCCAATTCATTAAATTAGAGTAATTATGTACGAGAGGGGAGGGTTGGAGTCTAATAAAAGCTAAAGAAGCCTATGGTCTCCTTACCCCGAGTGAGACAGTCCTCAATATTTTCTACATGAAGATACATTTAGATTCAGCCTAACACAAGCTAGAGAGTACAGAAGGGAAAGCAGTTCACCTGCCATGAGACGTGACTGGATTTCTGCACAGGTTAGAAAGGTTTAAGTAGGCCCAGTAATTTGGGTATTTTAGTCATTCATTAGCATAATTTCTTTTGCTTTAGATAAAGTAGTAGCAAATCCAGTTAAAGAAATGTGCTAGAAATGTAATTTAAGGGCTCTTATGCAAAGTAATGTTAAGGCATTTCATTTCTGACAGTTTGGTACTGATAGTGGTAGCTACACCTGCAAAGTCCAAGTCTTGGTGAATTTCCTTTAGGGCCGTGGGCAGTACAGTACAAGAAACCTCCAGAGTTCACATAAACCAGCCGTAACAGTGGTTGACCTTCACATGCAGATAATCTCTCTGTGACCAAACACTAACCACAAAATGGAGCAGACACAAACACAGGTACCTGTACTTGGTCCTTGTTCACTGTGCAGGGACTGATGCAGACTTCACGAAGAAGGGGAAGATTTGTCACACAGGCACATCGGTAGATTATAGAGATACTTTGGTATGTCTATGCTCCAGTACCTACAGTTTGAAGGTAGATTAAACATTAAATACAAAAACAATTATTTTTTTGTAGTGTTTACACTCAAAATGCTCCTCTTTAAGCAAAAATGTTTTTATTTTTCTAAGGGGTGTTCATTTTGATATGACAGGGGGGCATCTCTGTTTAACTTGCAACATCCAGTCATAAATGTCATAAAAAATCAAGATTTCTTCTTATATATAGTTGTAATAGGTTATTACTTGCTTCCTTTATGGGGGGAGCGGTCTCTGTTTCAGGACCACAAATGTGACCGCCTAGCTCTGACCGTGTTGCACACTGCAGATTCTAGCTCAGAACATAAAAGACAGTTTCTCTGCATATCGTAGCATCAGCTGCAGTACCGCTGGCCCAAGAACAATAATGAAATAAAACACAATAAAAGAGTGCAATGAGCCCATAGCACTGAAGTACAGAGATATTGCTTTGTTAGAGATCGCCCACATTCCCCCACCCCCTCAAGGTAAAAATGAGAAACACTGGTACAATCGAGAAGCAGAGCGACAGGGAGGTTTACTGTAATGAGCGCAGGGAGTCAGTGCTGGAAGGAACTGGAGAGTGCTCTGCAGCCGAGTGTGTCAGCCCACACTTACAGCAAGCGCCCATCTCTGCCGTGACTGGGGGCTGATTGAGTGCAGGAGCACTGATGTTTTTACCCAGATATACATTAGATCTGCTCAGTCGATGAGTGGTGTTACTGCTCAGCAAGCTGCTGTCTAGGCGGGTGACCCCCAGACTGGGCCCAGTCCTCCAGCTTTTAGAAGCCACAGTAAATTAGTCATGTGAGTGCAGAATTAGTTACTCTCCTGGCTCTGAGTTGGAGAGCCCTGCTCCAAATGAGCTGTATCTGCCCTTGATTTTCTAATTCCAGAGTCACCCGTCTTTCTTACCTGCCACATTTTGGGCAGGTTCATAAGTTCCCAATTCCCAGGTTCCTTTTCCCATTTTCTGGTTAAAGCAAAACCTAACACTGGGGGTTAGTGGGGGGATCCCAGGTGGCCTCACCAGGAAAGGTGTCCGTCTGAGTGCAGTTTGAAATCGTGGGTCCAGGTGTCTCTGATCGGAGCGGGACGTCACTGGGCCACTGTGACTGGTGTTCCCCAGGCAGCAGCGTACAAGTGGGAGAGCACTGGTGGAGGGGGGCTGGGCATTTGCGTGCCAGAGTCCTGCTCTGGAAACCTGCAGGCTGATAGTGGCATCAGTGAGAGATGTGCCAGTCGGTGCCAACTCTCCAGCCAGGCACGGAGGGGATCTCAGTGTGCCAAGAGACGCTGACAGGTGGGCATATCACTGGAGCACAACTGCATGTCCTCAATCTCCCCCACTGGTGAGAAGCTCTGTGACAAAATTGGCTTTCATTTTACAAACAAAATTAAAAAACGAAAACTGTAAAACCTTGTGATCCTGTTTCGGATACACAAAATGAGTTTTCATATGTGTATTATTGCAATTATATGATGGAACTTTGTGGTTTCACTGAAAACTCAATTTTCCAATGATCACAAGGCAGAAGTACAGGGACTGTGGGTTGCTGATTTGTTCTCTTTTGGAAATTTAATATTATTTTTGTCCTTACATAATTCTACGTAACGAGCACAGGACAATTTGCTGAAAGACCCGCTTTGTTTTTCAGAAAAGCAATGAAAAATCAAATTTTCCAAGCACTCTCTTCATTAAAATGCTGTGCAATCATCTTTTTTTTGCTAGCAAATGCCAGAAATCAGGTGCTAATGGAAGACTGAAAATATGAGCTAAGATTGAAAATCAGCAACCTGTTTTTCCCAGTTGTTGGACATAATGTTTTTCTTTAGTTGCAGGCATGAATGTTGAAATGCAGTCCAGTGCTTTTTGATGGCTGCATGTATTTCTGTGAAGTCCTCCCAGCAGCAGGCGCTAACAGAGATGTGCGATCTGCAGACAGAAAGGCTTCTGCAGCTTCAGCAGTCACACATCCCACACAGGAAGTGCAGTCGTGCCTTGCGCCAGCAGAGAGAGGGTTAAAGCACACAGCACACAGGCACATCTTAATTGTTTCTAATGGGAACCAAACCTGCCGATAGGGATCGTATGGTGCAGCAGGCAGGCGACAGACTGGGGGGAACCAGCACAGCACAGATTTCCTCCCTGGTGTTAAAGAGTCTGTAGTAAGGGGCCCTGTTGCTTCACTTTGGTACCATAGTTTCCCAAAGCCTGATCCTCATGACTCCTGGTTTTTTTTAATTGCTAAGTTGCCTAAGTATGAGAACAATTGAAAAATGGTGGAATACGCAAGTAATTGGACCAATTAAGGGCTTAGTGAAGTCATTAAGGATTCAGCTGGAGCAAAAGGCCAGAAAGCACTGGAGTCAGTTGGGTAGGAGCTAGAAAGTGTTTGGTGGACCTATAGGTGGCGCTCCTCCCTCTGGACAAGAGTATTGGTCTCCTCCACAGTCCAAAGACACACTGGTGGGTTGATTGGCTTCTGGGAAAATTGTTCCTGGTGTGTTTCTGCCCTGCAATGAACACCCCAGCGCATGCCCTGCCCTGCTGGCGCAGGCTGTGGCTCCACCATGACCCTGAACTGGAAGAAGTGGTTAGAAAATGGATGGGTGGATGGATGGTACTGTATACCCTTTACATTTTCTGTGTGTGCCATCAAAACTGGCTACAAGACAAAATGGTTCAGAAATAGTCAGAGCACGATTCAGCTGACTGATTCCCTGATTTCACAGTGACTTACTCAAACAGAAGTGCACCGGAGAAAAAGGCGGCTTTTTAATCTTTGAATTTGGTGACCTGAGCGTGTGACCAGGCCTTTGTCTTTTTGATCGGCGTGTTATTTCTTCACAGATGCTATCCTCCACTCGTTTTCCACTACTCGTCAGCTGCTGAACAAATGCTCTTTGACTTTGCAGGATTGTAGGGGATCATAAGCCCATTCTTAATAATAAAATCTGTCCAGCCGGTTGTTAGATCTCTCTTGCTTCAGAGTTATTAAAATGAGACATTTTGCTGGCCCAAACCAGCACAGTTTACTTTCTCTTTCTCTTTCTCTTTCCCCGAACACTGGTTTGTAGTGGGGGAGTTTTGGTGGCATCTTTGATCTTACTTCGGAGAAAGCTCCTAGGAGAAAATAAAAATTAGAGAAGTCTGAAATGGAATGGCAGGTGCTTTAATGTGTTGGACAGAAACATTTCCTCTGAAAGAGATCAAAGATGACAGGAGAAGAGAAGAGCTCCTGCCTTTATTTTCCTCGCAGATGATTAAAAGGCTCCAATCAACAACATGAAAGGCTTGTGCAGACAGGTATGACTGAGTCGCAGAGATCAGTCATAGTTCCCCCAAATCCCTCGTCCGTTAATTGCACTTGAAGTTTGTATTTTTATTATTTATATTTTTCCCTATGTGCTCAAGTTATGAAAGAACCCATAAAAATGTACTTAGTTGGCTAGAACAGCTTATGGGGGAAGAAATTAATAAATATTTCAACATACAGTGATTTTTTTTCGGTAGGGTCTCCTGCGACACATCTTGAAGCAACTGGGCTGGAATTAAAAAGGTATATTAAAATATGGGCAGATCCATAGAGTCTGGGTATATCAATGTAATTTACAGCTAGAACAACAGTATGTGTTTAGACTCTCGCAAATGTTGAGACTCTACTACACTCATGTCAAAGATGCAATGAGCTGATTTAGCGCATTATCACATATCAGAAACTAGCCAGCTTAACGCAAGTCAGTGCTGTGGTTCTACATGCTCAGGTACGAGTGTTTCCTGAAATTCCCAGTAGATGGCAGCAGCAGGGAAATTCCCAAGCGCATAGTGAGCAGATGGGATATGAAAATTCACTGTCTTCTAACAAGATAACACTTGTCATCGCACAGCTGTAATATCTGGAGCTCTGAACAACCCAAATCCATCACATCTGTCTGATTTTTTAGTTTGTTTCAAACAAGGGGATCGGCATTTCCATACTTGTCTTAATTGGTTTTAAACTAAATCTTGAAAAGTTTCATTCACACAAACTTTCTCTGGCTTTCTAAAAAGAGCAAATCACTAAAGAATATTTCAGTAGAAAAGATTCAACTGTTACAGTATATACTGGGAACGGCTCCCGGTTTTATTGCCCTTTTTGTAACAGCAGGGAGAGCTAATGGAGGAGGCAGAGAGACAGTGCAGATATCCGCCAGACACACATTTCTATTGTAGCAGACTCCTTTAAGTAATTCCTTTAAGTGATTACTGTTGTTTGTTGATCAAATATATTTTAATTCACTTAAAGCCAATGCATCAGTGCTTTAAGTATCATGTAAGGGACGGTTACTTACACAATGTCTTTATACTACAGTACATCATGCGACAGTACAGATTTGGTTATATGTGAATTTGGCTATTCGCTCTCTGCACCAAACCCTCACAAATACCAAGACCCTACCACTTGCACAAGCAGCCAATCAGAAGACAGGTCACAAAGGAGAGGAGGAAGGCTTGCAGCCCATCTGGCCCATTTTGTAGTTAGTAACTGAACTGGTGATCCCAGGATCTCATCCAGTCAGTTTTTTTAAGTAACCAGGCTATGCACATTTAAGAACAAAAACTGTTAAAAAAAATACATTTTTCACACCGTAACATTCATGTAGGTCATTAAGCATGTTACAGTCGTCTTTATCTGGTATCATCTTGCTACAAGAAATACTCTGATTTCAGAAACAAATGCAATTCACACTAAAAGCTTTGTGTAAGATGGATGAGGAATACTCGGCATAATAAGAAAGAGTAATAAAGCACTTAAAATGTTAAGCATTTGTTAATGTATTCAGCTCACGTGTAATTCGCAACAAGTAATTTGTAAAGTGCTCTGGAAACAATATACACCCTGGATTTCCTTCTCTCTCGTTCCAAAGCTCCCCTGTAACGACAGAGACAAGGAAAAAAAAGAAATTGCAGTGAGATCTTCACAGCACTCGAACTGGAAAACAGAAATCTGCCTGATGAGCTTCAATTAGGCTTAATCAAGGTCCAGAAGGTTTCTCACTGAAATGGTGTCAGTTCAGGCCTAGACTGAAAACTCAGGGCTGCTGAATGAACTTTTGCCCATTGCCGTTCCATAACCCCTGTCTCTGCCGCTGCTGTGTGGGATGTTATTAAGCTGTGACTGCAGTGAGGAAGCGGGCTCTCGAGCTGATAAGGGAGACAAAAAGTAACCTCCCCCCCCTACTTATTTCGCATGATGCACGGGGAGGTGTCATTACAGATGCTGTGTGGGTAAACTGGTTTCCCAGTCAGAGGCGTCAACAGCTCTATTCCAGACTGTATTGGCTGCCTCAGCTACATATGGCTCCCAAAGTGCTTTAAAAACTAAAAGCATTCGAGGGCGAAAGGTCGCTTTCGAGCTCCGCAATCCTGTTGCTGAGATCCCACGTTTTTAGAACAGCAAATTCATCACGCTTGTTGTGTTCTCCCACTACAAAACGCTAAAAGAAAAAGCAAAATAAGACACTTGTACGCTTTTATACTCTCTGATAAGTGGAAAGCGATTTGGGGGTGTGTGGCTAATTAGAAACGACAGGGAGAAGCTAGAGCTAACTAATTAGTCCCACTCACTGCGCCTTTTTTTCAGAATTTGGCACACAGAGCTTTTTAATCAAAACTTTTCTCTCAGCATGAGTTTCAAATCAATCCATCACTCAATCCATCCATCCTCACACATTTGCGTTGTGCCCTGGCTAAATGTCAGAGCAAATGAGAATAAGCCTCTGTCAAAGATTTTTTAAAAACTTAATCCCTTCTTTTGCTTCAGTTCTGACTGAATTGTCTTTGCTGTTTGCTTTTTGAAAGACTAGAAAGAATAGGATCTGAACTAAATCAAAACTTTAACCTACTGTTTCTGCAAATGAGAGCCCAGCATTGGATCATAGAGAAACGCCAGAAGATGCTGGTAGACAGACAGCTGTTATCAGGTTTGGGGTTTTTGCTCCAGATGGGTTGGCATTTTGATTTTAAATGACCCCGTTTTCAACACATTGTTCTTTCATTTGGTTTCCAAATTAAGATGATTTTTAAAAATATAATTCTTTCAGTTTTAAAGTATATTTCCTATTAGGTATGTATAATTTCTAGATACATTATACCCCTTCTGTTACTCCTTCACCATGCTGAGATCGTGAGACATTGCTTATAAGAATGATTAACAAGGAGGGGGTCATTCAACCCGACTGAACTCATCTGGTAGCTGGTCTGGCTGTTTCTTGAAAATTCCCAGGGAATCTGCTTCAGCAAAATGGCTAAGCAGTTTGTCCTAAACCACCACCACTCTTTGTGTACTGAAATTCCTCCTGTTCTTGGCTTTAAAAGTACTTGCCATGGGCAATGCTGGACCTGCTGCCCCTGCAGATTCTCAGATGCTCTTCCAGTCTGCAGCACCCCGAGACCTGGAAGAACTTGTCAAATGAGTCCCATGAAGTCAGTGATGAGATGTTTTAGGCTGTTCAGAGCTGAAGTCTTGCAGGATTGAAGTCTTGCAGACAAAGATGAGGCCTCCAAGACTAGAATTGTTCATCCCTGCATTGCACCAAAAGGCCTGGGGCTATGCAAGGCCATCTGCTGAGCTGGGTCACTGTAACAGTCCCATGTTTTATGACAACTTTTACATCTGCATAAAGTAAATGCTGGATTCACTTTGTCAGTGCCCCCCTCTTCCTATCCATCAGTCATGACTGAACACATTTAGTTCCTTAAAAGCAAACTGAGCATGAAATAATCCCATATAAAAAATGCAGATCTGTCAGCATGTTTTTCTGCTTTCAATACTTTATCATTAATAGTGCCGTTGTTTATAGAAGTTATACGTTCTAGTACAATGTTGTTGTTTTTTGTTTTATACTGAGAGCAATTTCTTGTCATGTGATGTACCCCCACTCCTTTAAAGAAAACCCTCTAAGAGCCCCCCAAAGTACGATCCTTGCAGTGTATGAGCCCTGCAGGCTGTGCTTCAGAGCTGAAAGAACACCTGTATCGTTGTGACACACAAGGCCACCTCACTTTGTGCGTGTGTCTAATGGGAATCAAATAGCTGTCATGTATCTCTTACCCTTTCTGCAGTGTACAAAAGCCTGAGTGATGTATTGCACTGTGGTACTGTATATCTGCAGTTACTGACTGCCGCATGCTGGTGAAATTAGATCGAACCCTCAATCTCTCTGCTTCTCTCCTTCCTCTCTTTCCTGTTGTTACCACTGTGCTGCAGTAACTACTGGCTACTAATGTGCAGTTTGTGCTGCGCTAACCAGGGGGCTGAGAAAATTCAGCAGAAGCCTTTTCTGAGCCAGCTTTTTTCCAGGGCAAGAGCACAGCTTGAAGGAGCCTGACTGCACCATTTCTATTTGTTGTTACTGAAGTCTGAGGAATCATGTTACTCGTGTGGGGTCAGATGTTATTGAATATCACCTCCCTGATGTATGCTGTATGTACTGTAGGTACAATATGTGCTTTGCATTGGTCTTTACTCTTTTCAGTCAATATTTTTCCTTCTTTATGCAGAAACACCATTCCATGAAGATCTTCTAAAGACATTTCAGACCTTTATTATAAGCTCATGGTTAGTCCTGAGAGATCTGCATTTTGTAGCGTAAAAAGCAGTTAAAATGCTTTATGGATGAGCTGTGAGAATCAGGGGATATGAATGACAAGTAGTACCCAACAATGTGTCAGTTAGCTCTGATGGGTCAATGTGATGGACTAGCTACTCCAACACTTTACATTGGCTGCTCATGTATAGTATAGTTTATAGTTTGTCATTGGGTTTTTGAAGATTCTGATCAATGTGAAATACAGATGCCAATGTCAAGCGTGGTTTCTTCACACCCACACTAAGCTGTATTGATACCAGACAAAGGTGATATGATCGTGGGGAAAAAATGTAGACTTTGGCTCGATTATTGAAGATCATAACTTTATGATTGTGCCTATGATTTGTGCACAGCAGCATATGTTAAACTATTTTTCTTTTTTGGAGGGAGTGAACTTTTAATTTACACTAATTAAAAGTGTCCATTGCATTCTTTAAACGTTTCAGTAAAGGTGAAGCCAAATCTGAAATCCCAGTTCTTTACCTTGTCCGGGATTTAACATGCCAGAATATCACTTATACCCAGAGATCCTTTGAATCTACGTATCGCAGAAGAGTAGTAGCAGCATGTGTCCTTCAGGTTATAATCAGTCTGTAAGAGTGTGTAAATCGTGCTTTAAAAATAGGACTGTTTCATTGGTATTGATGGAATTTCCTCTACTGTATATTATCCTCAGGACTTTTCCAATTATGCATGAACTGTATTTGTACCCATGTATACACATACAGGACCCATATATACATATAGTTTCAAAGTACTGTATACATATACCACGTTTTGTAGAAGTTTATTGAGGACGTTCACTAACAAATGCTCACTGAGACAGGCACTGTTGGAAGATATCAGGGCAGACTGAAGGTCAGAGCACACTTGTTTGGTATATTACACTGTTGCTAAGTAATGAATTACCAGGCACCTTCTTTCCTGGAACACAGTGTTTACTTGCTAGAGCTTTATGAATTATTTCTGTCACAAGGACACAGCTTCATATGCTTGGTTCTCAAATCTTACGGTCAATCCACCTAAATCAATGGAAATAGCTCACAGGGAAACCTGTCACTGAATGCATTTTCCTTTTAATGCCACAGAGACATTAAATGGTCTTTGTTTCCTAGAAGTAGAAAAAAATCAAAGCTTATTTTAAGTTACTAGCAGAAGAAATAAAGGCAAAAAAAAAGCCTCCTGAGACTTTCAATTTGTTGTAACATGAGGTGGTAAATTATTCACATTGTAAACTTGACACTCATAGGACTTTTCTCCAGTGCACTGTCACAAAGCTATATGATATTTTTTGGCAGACTTGCGGTTCTCCAATGACAAGCTGAGCAGCAGCAAATTTTCATTTCAAGCCACAACACTCACAAAGAAGACCTGGACACAAACTGCACAGTAACTCGACTGAATCAAACAGTAAAAGCCCTCATTAGGAGTGTAGGCAGAGCTCAGAGATTACCATTTTGAGTGTATGTGATGTCAATAGCTGGTTTGACAAGAATTACCCAAGAACACCTCGCCAGGTGCCATTGTTCTTCAGTGCTTCAGCTGCAGGGGTATGTTCATGTTTCCTCTCCTATTGCTTCTCCATAGCAGGCAGCTGCTTCTGGGTGCACTGGTCAACAAAAATTGTGGAGAGCCAGTACAGAAAACTGGCTAGTGTAGCTCAGAGCTGCAACTTTGCCTATGCGGACTACACCTCCCATAAACCCGCTGGATGACTTCAAAGTCGTTAAGCAGCCTATCAGTTGTAACATCCTGCAGGACGTCCTGGCCCAGGCCTGGTAGTATTCTGGTAGGCTTTGGGCCTTTGACCACCTGTTTCACATGATAATGATAGAGTACCAACCATGTAATCATCATTTTTTAGCCCTACACGTTTATTCAAGGCGGAACAGGAGTGAAACTCTGCCTGCTTCATGATCTTTGAGAAGGATCAGAGACGCAGCCGTGCTAAAGGGGGCAAGCAAAGGTATTTCATCCTTTCACGCCTCAAGAGGACCCCGCAGAGCCTCACTGACAGGCTTGGCAATGTCCTGAAATGCATCCTCCTTCCACTGTGTTGTCGTTGCGCTGGGCCCCAGAGTATTTTGAAGGTGTTTTTATGTGATAACTGCGCCCCAACACCCAAAGAGAACATGACCGCCTCCCCATCAGGTGCCCGTTCAGTAGCGGCAGGTCTCCTGTATCTTTCTGTTTGTTAGTGGGCCTCGTCCTGTTGTCATGGCTACAGCTTCTCCCTCCTGAGCTGCTTATTACAGTGGCATGTTTATGTGTGTCACGCACTCACCAGTTCTGCTCTCTCTCGACATATGGTCACCACCCAGCCTGTAAAAACAAACTGTGCCTACTGTTTTAGTTCACATTGCTGATTTGTCCATACTCAGATAACAAGACAGCACCCTGAACCCTTGTTTTGTTTTTGATCCATAATCCTTCTTTAAAAAAAGCCACCTTATATTTTGGTCTGGTTTCAAAGTTTCTTTAAAAGATGCCTACTTTTCTTCTTGAACACATATTGTCTACCTTTGTTATTCACATGCAGTATACTGTATAAGTCTGTGTTGACAGCCCTAAGGAGTTCTAACATCCTCTAAAATCCTTTGCTTATTTGCATCTGTTGTGTTTTTGTCATTTAGTTTCCCTCTATTCAAAACCACAAGCATTAGAGGTCAATGAAGAAGTGTCCATCATGTCAGTGGCCACATGTTTAATTACAATGAGAATTTGCCTAAGTTACTTTTTTTAGGGATCTTTTAGTATGCATCTGGGTGGAAATCTACACATCCCTCAAAACAGATGCAAATGTTATCGGCATCACAAAGAAACGCACCACCAGAGATTGTATTTCCTGCATCAATAGAAAAATCTCAGTGTTTCCCAGCCCATTCCCTTTCAGTTTTTTAGAGGCATTATTGAGAGCATTCTCTCAGCTTCTAGAACCGTTTGGTTTGGCAACATGTCTGTCCATTCTAGAGGCGTTTGCAACATATTGTCCACTGTGCAGAAAGAGTCACTGGCTGCAATTTGCCATCTACTGAAGACCTGCATAAACTCAGTCTAAAGAAGTGAGCAGAAAAGATTGTCAAGGGCTCCTCCCATCCAGGATACCATCTGTTTAAGACATTTGCCTTGGGGAGATGCTACCGGTCAAACCAAAGCTGCCCGGCCATAGCCAACAGCCTGCTTAACCAGAAGGCAGGAATACGGGATGTAGTGTGTACAGTGTAGAACTGTGGACCTGTGCATGTTCTCTGTGTGAAGTGCAGATGTTTTATTGATGCATTTCTACGTTTTGCACCGAGGCACCAGGCCACATTCCCTGTACATGTATCGTACTTGGCAAATAAAGAAAGTGATTCTGATTACATAGCTGCAGAGAAATGGCAGTGTTTTCTGTACCGACTTGTATTGAAAGGCATGCAGTGTTTTGAATGCAGAAGAATTCCAGAAGAAAATGATGCGGAAGATGAACGAACGTAGAAGAAAATAACTTCTTTTTTTGTCCTATTAATCTACAACAAACCCGAGACATGTTCGCTATGTTGTCCTCACGCTACTGTTAGACAACATTGACACCGATGCGTGTAGAGAAATGTGGTTGCCATATCAGCTTTGCAAAGACCACAGTGAATCTGAGGGTTACAAAGTGTGAGAAATGTTCTCTGATTCAGCCTCTCTGGACTCTCTATATACAATACTGTTTATGCTAATGCAATCTCTTATGATCCCTATGCTTGGACGATACTGCAGACACAACTACAGTACTTTGTATTTTGTATGGGCTTCAACAGCCAGCAGCAGCATCTTTTTTGCTCAAAATGATGTGAATTTCCTCATTGTAATTAGTTGCACAGAGCAAGTGTGGACCTCTTTTAATAAATTCATCATGAATTATTTCACAAAGAATTGACTCTACCCCCGAGGGTCTTACAATGCTGAATGCTGATTCTCAATTTCAGAGCCACTCTGATTTTCTTATTAATCTCTTAGGCCCACACATAGAACTCACTGCAGCCTTAAAGATGAGTTAAAGGGGAAATTAATGCATCGAAATCAGGTGGTAATTTGTTATATTAAAAATATTTTTTAAACAGTTGGAGAGATGCTTTTATCAGCTCATTAAATAGAGTATGTGGTATTGCTTGAATCAAATTGTTACTTTTGAACCAATTGTATTAAATGCATGTAGAGGAATGAATTCATCCAGAGTGGAGTAAATGTAATCATCACATTCCCCAGATTGGGAAGTAAATGAAGGTAATGGCATTAGCGAACTCTTCAGCAAATGGATATTAAAAATGAAAATTGAGTTTTGAAAGCAGAAAATATTCAAATTAATTATTTCTTTTACAGCTCCCTTACAGTCATAAACTGTTAGAAAAACAGTTGCTGCTGTTCATATGTAAATGTGTGCTGTATAATTTAACTTTAGTTAATGTAAGAGGATACAATCCACCTGAAAGTCCTCCTGTTTTTATTATGAGATCACAATTCACAAAATGGAATCTGCAGATCTGTGAACTATAAGGATAATTACCAGTTTCATGGTGCTATATTTTGCTATCTGTATCCTAAAGAGCTGCATGTTAAAACTGATAAAATACTCTACAGTAGAGAATATCTCTCTCTGGAATAGCCCTTCCTGTTCTGTAGATATCTGAAATCTGAAAGTTTACCTAAGTCTTACAATTGCAATGGAATTCTCTGTGAGTGAAGGTTGTGTATGAAACTGCTATGCAAAGGTATTAGACTGAATAAGGAGTTAGAATATGTGTCTGTTATGATCCACAACATTTTTCTCAAAGCCTCCACTAGTATTTTCTACTGTTGTAACAACAGTTATTAACAGAGTTAAGTTTGGGTGAACAGAAACCAAGCTTGTCATTTAGCAGTGTTAAATTCACATTTAACATCAGCTACTATGATGTGTTGCAGTATTTTATCCTTCAATGTACCTGTTAGATCCGATTGACTCATTAGCAGGTGTCCTTTACCAGACAGCGACTCCTAGGGAAGGTCATGACATCTCAGAGCCTATCCTGAAAGTGTGGAGCTCAATGCAGGACATGCAAACACACAATGCCAATTTAGAGACACCAAATAACATAGAAAGCATGTCTCTGGGAAAGATGTAACCAGAGCTCCCAGCAGAAGTCCATGCCAACGTGATAGGGACACGCAGACTCCACACAGAATGTGCCGCGTCTGGAAAGGAATCACAGAGGATCCCAGAGCCAAGACAGTAGCACCAGCAGCCACATTACTGAGCCACCCTTTCTGCACATCCACGACAATAAAAGGTGACTTTCTGTGATATTAAATACAAATAATTAATAATAATAATTCTTGGCGTGATTTTATTTGAAGTGTTTTTTTGCACATTAAAGCAAAAATAAGCTGCCTGATAAAAAAAACAGAAGAGCTTTTCTCTGACACACGCAGAAGTTTTACAGTTAAAACAAACATCTGCTCATATGGTATATGTATATACCAGCGTCACTGCACAAACACTGAGCTACAGTCTGGCTCACTGTTATAATTAAGATTATACCAGATAATACTAGATAATGCAGACAGAGCCTAAGAAGGGTAGTTTAAAAGTTTTTATTATAATATCTATGTGAATTGCATCATCTTAGCATCATAATAGCTCAATAGCATGACTTTCAGGCTATTTGAATATATTATTGCCTAACAGCAGCACATAGAAGTCCCCAGGAGCCTTCACTAATTAGGAAAAAGTCCCAAGATACAGTAACTGTCGCCTTTGATGTTAGATTTTTTTCAAAACGTAGAAAGGAATTTTAAACAAAGAACCTTGAATATTCTTGAAATGATATGGACATTTTCATCTAACATTTTTTAGAATGATACAATTCTAGGAAAGAATGTGATCATCTTCGCTCTACTTGAGATAGCTCCACAAGAGTGCATTGTTATATTAAACTCAAGTGCAAATTGATCCTGAAGATGCTGATAATGATTCCTGTAGATCTGAACTCCTGCATATTAATATGAAGGAGGAGAGTTCGGATCCACCCTTAAATTTCTTAGAAATAAAAAAGCAACATTTCTTCTTTAGGGGAGAGGGAAAATGAGAGACCAGGAACATGAGCTTGGTAAGGAGAACCACGAGCTTCCAAAGACATGGAAATCTGGGAGACTGGCATTAAGACACGAGTAAAACTCTCTCCTTGAGAACTCTCTTCTCATGAGACTCCCCCTTTTCCCTGCTTGTTTAGAGACTATGTTTTCCTTTTGTATATTTTGTACCTTTCAGGATTCCTCCAGGATTGCTAACCGGCCACAAAACTGTGTCTGCAGGCAGGTAAACAAACAAAAGTGCTGTAGGTAAAGCAGAGCATTAGAAAGGCTGTGAACGAGAGGATGCCCTGGGATTCATACACAGATAAATACACAAGAAGAGCAGGTAGAGACAGACGCATAAAGTATCTAGTCTGAGAACTGCTTTAAAGGCATCACACTAACAGCCTTCGAATTGTAAGGTGTGTGTGTTCACAGTCTGGGACTCATCCTGTGGTCTTTCTCCTCTGGAGAGAGCGAGGCTAGGTGCTACCCTTCCCACATGCCTCACACCTCCCTCGGCCTGTTCCCCTCTCAGGAAACACCGAGCGCGCACTCTCCACCACTCCCACGGCGAGCCATGGCTCTGTCCTGTCTGTGTGTCCTCAGGCAGCGTGGCCTGTTTTTGTCTAAGGCTGATTCACCTGCTCCTACCTCCCCTTCCCCGCTTGTGCACAAAAAGCAACAACTTCCCATTAGAAATTCCGCTACGCCTGTCAGATTTCTGTGGAGCACAGAGAGACTGCCTGCTTTGCTACATTTAATTTATATACCCGAATGTGGATCTCTGGAGACGACCTCATGTTCCTTTTTTTAAACACTCAATGCTTCTGAATTTCCATATGGTGTTTGACAGAGATCCATTTTAGCTTTTGAATTTTTCGGCTGTGCTTTAATCTTTTGCTCTGTTATTTACAAGGTAAACAGAACAACACAAAGCTCAGTAATAACCAGTGAGAGTACTGTAAATCACGACGAAGCACAGCACAGCTCACTAAAACTTATTATTACTGCAGAAAACTACTCTTAACATTAATTTGCACAAATACAAAGCATATAAAGGAAACCCACTTTAAATATTAAGACTGGTGTGTCAGCTACTTTATAATTGCAGTTTTAAAACCCTTAGACAAAATGCTGTCAGTGTAGCTCTGTCTGTAAGTGCTTGTATTCCTTGTTGTTGCTTTTGCTGTTGTAATATAAGTTCAGCAAACACATAATAAAACAAGCTTTACTACAAGTACCTTAGTATTTATTACTAAGCATACAGTATCTAATTAATTATATGAATGAAGTTTAATTTAGCAGAAGCAGTAGGTTTAATACAGTTTTTCTTGTGCTTACGCTCTGCTGGAGGTAGTGGGGCTGTGCAGGGGAGCACTATTCTAGAAGCTTCTGCGTGAACTTTCAGTGATGCGAAACTCCTCCCCTGACCACAGACCTGCAGGGCAAACAGCCGGAGCATCCCAGCAGGACCGCGAGCAGACATGGCGCTGCAGGACGAGAAGAGCTGTGCAGAGGCTGGGGGGTCTGAGGACTCGACAGCGTCACACAGCTGTGGCGAGACCGAGCTACTGTGCAGCGCAGCACGGCCGCGAGTCCTGCTCCTCAGGGGCTGGAATCTAACAGGTGCCTCAGTTTGGAGGATAAACCATTTACAACCAGAGGCCATGAAAGCACAATTAATTCCAATTAAACATTAATTAGATCAATTTAACCATTTTCCTAGCGGCTTAAAGAGACGATGATCTACAGAAGCCTGGAATACTGTACCTGTGCGTGAATCAAGGCCCTGCAGGGGCAGGGCAGACTGACCCTCTGCATTCAGCCCAGCTGTACAATAAAACGGTAATCCTTTCAAGACTACAGAAAGCCAGGGTGGCCATCTGGTCCTCTCGTCCTCAGGGCCCTCTCACACAAGACAAGAATACTAAAGGATCCTTTAAAGTAAAAGGAACTGGCTTTTTAATTAAGCCAAAGCTGTGCAAAATTACAACAGTGTTCTACGCCGTGGAATAAAATAGATTTATGGCATTTTTTTTTATTCCTAATATTTCACTTTCTTTACAGCTGAAAGCATTAGGATCCTCCTGTTAACTGATCACCAGAATCTGGACTCACACTCCCAGATGACATCAGTCACACCAGTCAATCAGCTATTTTCCTCTTGTGACTGAAGGCAGAGGCAGCAAGACACAGTTTGCTGTGTACGACAAGTAAGCAACAGTATCCAGCCATTCATCCCAGCTTACAGACAGCTCTAAAATATTTCCCTGTCCTGAAGGCAGTGGGTCCAGATGGCCACCCTAGGCACTGCACTTCTGTGCTGCGGACTAACAGTGACTCTGTCTCTCCTCCAGCTGTTTCTGTCTTCTAGACAGAAACACTACGTAGATCAATTGTACAACTGGCAAAGTTCACACAGGGGAGGGCAATCCTGGTCCGGGAGGGTCTGTGTCTCCTTGGTCATCTTTTCTAGGTTTCTTTGAAGCAGCAGCACCTGAAGAGCTGGGAGAAGCTGTTCAGTTGCTCCCAGTAATGATCTGATTGAACACGTTAAGAGCTGAGCAGGACTGAAAGCCTGCACCGGCTCTCCTGGACCAGCAATAGTCACCCCTGCTTTAGAAAGTGACGGCTGATATGCAGGGCCTGTCCATCACAGGGCTCTCACACACAGGAGTCAGAGATCAGTTAGACAGGGGAACATGTCTTTGGGAAGAAATCTGGGAGGACTGTGAGGAAGCTGCACCTACAGTACCACGGTGCCACTGTGCTACCCATCACAGTGTACTTTAAATTAGTCATTTATTAGTAAAACAGCTTTAAATAACGTTAAATAACTGTGTTTAACAATTGTAGCCTGTAACTAATCACTCAGGTCAGGTATAAGAGTGCCTACTGTCTTTGCTTAATAAGGCTTTGTTTAATGAGTCTTAATTCTTTGGAAACCCACGTGTCCACATACAATCGAGTGAGAGTCGCTGACGGGCGGTTTATTGAATAACTGCAGTTCAAGCGCTCCCCCTCGTGTTCACTGCCTGTTAATCACAGTTTTGCTGTTGTTTTGGGAATTGCGCAGTTTTACTCCTTTAAAAAGTGCGTTCACAGGCATGTCGGCCTTTATGAGCATGACAGATTTTTCCGGCCGATGAAACTTTCTTGGACTCTCTTTAGACAGACCCCTACGGAGGCCGAGACGTGCAAACTGGGAGCGGAAAAACAAATCTCTAGCAAAACTGCTGAGCCAGACCTTGCTTCATCGCTATTCTTGAGTTACAAACCGATCTGCAATTGGGAAAGTGTGGAACTGATCCAGTTAAGGTTTAACTGAACATATATGTGCTTTTTCCGTGGTTTTAATCTGTTATCAATTAAAAGAGACATACAAACCCAAATATATTCCGAATCAGGAGGTCAGTAGTTTGGATAGTTGGGAAGAGTCTGCGCAGAATCACATTGACGATCCAAAACAACGCACCATCTCCTATAAATATAGAATAGCCGTGTCACCTCTTCTGTTTTTTAGGATGAAGTAGTTAGTAGGTAAAGTCATTAAGCATAACCCTAAGTGCAACCAAGCACGAAAATTATTTAATCATTTAATGAACTGCCTAGCCAGCAGATGTATCACCCTGCAACTCACAACTGACAACCCCCAGAAGCTCAGCAGCGTGAGCCTGGCCAGCACCTGGATGGAGACTCCTGGGAAAAACTAAACTGCTGCTGAAAGAGGTGTTAGTGGGGCCAGCAGGGGGCGCTCACCCTGCAATCTGTGTGGGGTCTTAATGCCCCCGTATAGCGACTGGGACACTACACTGCAAACGAGCGCCGTCCTTCTGATGGGACGTAGTTTCAAATTCCTGACTCTCTGTGGTCATTATAAATCCCAGGTTGTCCATCGGAAAGAGTATCTGTGTTAACCCGATGTCCTGGCCAAATTTCCCATTTGTCCTTTACCAATCATGGCCTCCTATTAAATCTTAACTATAAATTGGCTTCATCGCTCTGCTCTCCTCCCCACTGAGAGCTGCTGTGTGCTGAGCGCACTGGCGCATCATCCAGGCGGGGCTGCACACTGGTGAGGGTGGAGGGGATCCCCATGACCTGTAAAGCGCTTTGAGTGGAGTGTCCAGAAAGCGTAAAGAATTATTATTATTATTATTATTATTATTATTATAATTTCTGAACAGAGGGGACGCCCTACCTTACACTACTATATTTTAGTAGTACCTGAAAAAATAAGACAATAAGAGACCGTTGAGAAGCGATCAAAAGACGCTTGACAAAATCAGAGCTGATTAAACGTATAAGGAAAAGCACTGCGGCCTCCATCAACAACACGCCGGACAGGCAGCAGGGCCGACCAATGGAGAGGAGCAGGAGGAGCTTATCGGAGTAAGGTGTGTGTGTGAGAGAGGTTAGTGCTCGCCGGGACAGCGCCGAAGATGTTGTACACCGCGATATTTGTGGCTTTAGTTGTCATTGTGCTGCTGCACAAGTATGTCACCCGCAGAGCTGGACCGAACCCGTTTGCCCGGGATACGCGAGAGCCGCCGAGGGCTCTGGTGCGGAGCAAGCAGGAGAAAAACAAGGTCCTGAAACAAGGTGAGCGGCGGCGAGGGCTGTGCGCCCACACCGCTGGGCTCGGAGCACCGGGCGCACAGCGGTTCCGACCCGAGGCTCCGTCACGTTCCCAACAGTTCTGCAGAACCGAGAAGCAGGTCCGGCGTTTCAAAGCCACTGGGCTTTACACTTAAAAGGGATTAATGCGCGCACGTTTGCCTTTTGAATCAGAAAACTGATTGTTTTTTTATTTATTTTCTATCGTTTTGATTTGAACACTGTTCTTTTTTAAAAAGAAGATATTTTATGTGTATTTCTCGCGAGTTGTCCTACTTCCTGTGTCTTTTCTTTAGATCGCAAGTCTGGGGGTTTAAAGGTCGCTTGGTGCCTTAGGCTCAGTTTTGCAATCGTACGAAAACATTTCCTGCAGGAGTTTAGGGTGAAGGTGGCGGCATTATGCGACGCGAATGATCAGGAAGTGTATGTAAATAACCGAATTTCAATCAAAATAAAAGTCCTGCAGCTACCACAGTGGCGATTCTTCCGGATGCTTGTAATAATGTGGTTTTAGAACTCCTGCTAGATTTGCACAAGGCGGACCTTAAAAGCTCAATTTTACGGATAGACTAAAGCAGGACCACCTTACAATAATAACTGAAGAGGTTTATAACCCCGGCTGGGACATTTCTAGATCACTGTACTTGCAGGAATGCCTCAGGGCTGTTGCCCCTAAAGGTATCCGGGCTGTTTGCTTGTGTCCTGGGGGCTGTGGGCAGGTGTCGGCTATTTTTATGCAGGCAGAGCCCAAGACTCACTCCCCTGAGTTCTTAAGGCGTTCAGGCTGATGTAGTTGATGTGGCTGTGGGGGTGTTTCCGATGCCAGTGGCCGGCGATCTTTCCGAGGCTAACGGCGGGCGTCTGTTG
This sequence comes from Atractosteus spatula, assembly GCF_055471065.1. Taxonomy (NCBI): domain Eukaryota; kingdom Metazoa; phylum Chordata; class Actinopteri; order Semionotiformes; family Lepisosteidae; genus Atractosteus; species Atractosteus spatula. The sequence continues at coordinate 831,462 of NC_142731.1, read as the reverse complement.
GCTCTCTCCAGGGTTCCTGCCCAGCCGCGTACCGGAGAGCCTCGACGCGCTGGTGGTCGGCAGCGGCGCCGGCGGGCTGGGGGTGGCGGTGATGTTGGCCAGGGCCGGCAAGCGGGTCCTGGTCCTGGAGCAGCACGACCGGGCCGGGGGCTGCTGCCACACCTTCACTGAGAAGGGCTTCGAGTTTGACATCGGTGAGGCCCGCGGGCGGGGTGCTTTGTCTGCGCCGCTGGGAGTTTTCTTTCAGCTTCCTGGCAGTGGGCAGTCGGTGGAGCACAGTGGCACATGTCCTGGAGGAGACAGGGCCTGCGAGCCTGCAGAAAACCCAACTCGTTTCCTCCCCTTTCATCAGGCAGAGCCTTGCTGTCCTCGGCTCTTGCCATCGAGCGTACTGATAGACGGGCATCCTGGGCACCATGTTTGGTAACCACTGCTGCAGGTGGCACCCACATACCTAAGTCACAGCCTCTAGGAAAGGCCACTGTATTAAAACTGCATTTATGATACATGCACATTAATCATACAAAATTAAACAACATTTATTCAAGAAGAAAGAAAAAGGCTGAAATTGGAAAATGTGGTGCTAAGAGGCTTTATAACAGCAGATGTGTTTATCTTTTGAAGAGGATTACATTCATTAACGTATCGTCAAATGTGTGTGTGGTGGAAGGATGCTGCTCAGAGTGTTTGATAGTGAGGGCTGTGTTGGAGATTCCCATTTCCGTACCAGGCCTGGAGTGCTGCTGATCGTGTGCTCTTGGCAACAGGAATCCACTACATTGGCGACCTGTCGGAGCACAAGCCACTCCGCGTCATGCTGGACCAGCTGACCGATGGCCAGCTGCAGTGGGCTAGTCTGGACAACCCCTTCGACCTGGTGGTTCTGGGTCCTGCTGGGAGCAGACGGATCTACCCCATCTACAGCGGGTGGCAGCGCTTCCCAGAAGAGCTGAAGAAGTTCTTCCCAGAGGAGAAGGAAGCCATAGATAAGTTTTACCAGCTTGTAAAGGTATTTAATCATCAAGTAGGCAGCCATTCACCAGAGCAACTTAACAAGGAGCGTTAGTTATCTAAAGAAAATGCAATGTATAATCCATCCATTCTCTACTTCATCCAGTTAGGCATTACAAGGGAGCCTGTCCTGGCAAGCAGTGGGCGCGAGGCAGGATACGCCCTGGGTGGGACGCCAATCCATCACAGGGCACACAAACTCACACACACTCACAGCAGGGCCAGTTTTCTCAAAAAAACAATAAAGTTACCAGTATGTCTTCACAGGGAGAACATACAAGCTCCATGCAGATAGCACCCCAGGAAGTGAGCCCAGGACCCCAGCACTGTGAAGCAGCTCTGCTAACCACTGCCACTGCAGGGGCCCTGCAATGTGTAAAACATCTGAGAGGCAAAACGACACATCGTCATTGTGTTACAGTAGATATGCAACACTGTTACAATGGAAATCAGTGTGTGATAAAATAAACATGAATATTCAGTGTTTTTGGCTCACTAGTTCAGCCTGCTGAAGGATGGAAACATGATGACAGGCGTCGCAGTAGTGTATACTCAGAGGAGCTCTCCCTTTTTAGCGAACCCTTTGGACTTTTCTGTGAAACAGTGATTCCTGTGGTTTTCTCGGGCACCTGCAGGCTTTGGTGAGGTCGGTGAGAGACACTGCTCCTCCTGTCAGTAGCCACACTTCTCTCACGTGGGGTCATTTCGCATGCCCAGCTTCACAACTGTACTGGCCGAGCTCAACTGAGGTTAGGAAGTCCAGGAATGGTGACAACTGAGGTCTGTAAAAGTGTCTTCATTTTAAAATAAGACTTATTTGGTCTTACGTTTTATATTTGCAATCCAGGATGATATCCTCCTTTACCAGTCAGGAGGTACTCGCAATGAGATTCTTATCAAAGGTTGTCACACAACTTCCTGTAATGACTATGTGAAAGTTCCTGATGTTGAAAGTTGATTCATCTCGGAGGGAAGCCACTGTGCTGGTCCCACATTCAGAGAGCTGTTTCATAGTTTTCTCTGTGTATTTCAGAAATGTGGAAAAGGAATTTGGATTCTGGCTCTTTTGAAAATAATCCCTGTCCTGCTGGCCAAGCTCCTCGTCTACTCCAGGCTAGTGAATTGGCTCTCTCCGTTCTTCACGATGGCTGCCAGGAGTGTAACCGAGGTGGTCAATGAGCTTACGGACAACAAGGACCTCCGTGCTGTCTTTAGTTACATCTTTGGGACCTACGGTAAGACGCATCGCAGAGGCCAGGAAACTGCTGTTAAGGCAGCTTAACGCTTGACGTTTATGTTGACAATTTTTCCATTGGCTTAAATTCAATCCTAATCCTCCCTCTGCACATGTAAGATTATGGTAGACGTTAGATTTCGGAAGATCGCTTTTACTAAGCTGGGCAAACGATTTTTAAAATTTTTTAAAAAGAAATAAAAAATGAGATATAATGATGTGTTCCTGTTTAACTTAGACATTGCACGACTTTAAAACCTATAAAAACAGGTTTCGAGAGTTAAAAACCACTTTTTATGCGCGAAAAATGGGTGATTTTTCTTCCTCGTGATCAGCTCAGAATCTTTGTGTACGCTGTAAGGTTTTTACTTCTTAATTAAACGTTTAAAATACACGAATTTCATAAAGACAACACACGTTTCGAAGAGAAAAAATCCCATTCTTTTCTCTTCCTGGTGTGTGAAACTGATCAGCAGGTCTTTTTTTCCCAATCAGAGGCTCTGAAAACAGCGTACCGCCCACTGCGCTCCGTCAGAGAGGGGCGCGGCACCGAGAGAGGGAGGAGGCGCGGAGCTCAGCAGTACAGAACGAACGTTCTACTGCCTGGAGCGCTTATGGCAGCAATCGCGTCTGCATTTATAACTTAGTTTTTAAAATCAATCAAGCAATATGAAGCATCTCTTTTTACTTTTAAGTCCTTTACTTATCATTAAACAAACAGCTTATCAACAAATTAGACGTATCACTTTATAACCGTTAGCATCTTATTTACTTCCTAATTATATTACACGTGGAAAATAATACGTTTTTAATAATCTTTAATGATTTATACATTTTGGAAAGGTTTCATCTATACAAAACAGTGTTAGTATAAATTATAAATATAATAATCATCATAATATAAGGTATAACTGACAAATATAGTAATAATAAAACTGTGTTGGAATTGTTGCACTTTTTTCCATGTCTTGTAAACGTAATCATTTTCAAGACTTTGGTCAAATGTGCATTTGATCTGACAAAATAAAAATACAAACAAATGAAAGTAAACAAAAAAGTAAATTATGAAATAAAATGTGGCACTAGTAAAATAAATCAAACTAAAGTTCTAAAATAATGAGAAATAAAATTTAAAATATACTGAAAAATGCTCCTTTTCCCATCGGCACTGAGATGAAGCCCATCAGCAGCAAAGGCCTGAGCAACGGGCTGCTTATTCTTCAGAAGCACTCTGTTGCTCCTGAGGAACTGCACATGGTCCATCTGAGAAGGGAGCTGTGAAAGAACCCGGTTAGCTTCTTTCACCGCTCCAGCCGTAAATGAGTCATCACAGAGCCGTGGCAAAATTGAGCAAATGGCGAAATGTACCTTACAAGGAGATGCTCTCCTTACTGCCACAATCAGTTCTTTCATAGCTCTAAGGATGTCATAGGGGGAGTCACCCTGAGCTATGTTATTTGTCCCTATGTGAACGATCAGTAATATATCCTCTGTCAGGGCCTGGAGGTGGTATAGGTGCTGGTGGGCACTGCGCTGCAGTGTTGTGCCAGGGTGCAGCCACACCTGCTCTGCTGGCATCAGTTTTTCCAGGCCCCGCAACATAGAGTCACCGAGGACATACACTTTCTTTGGACCTGATGGGGAAAAAGGCATTATCACAGCTACATCATAAAATAAATCTTAAAAGTATATAAACTATAACTGAACAGCAAACATATTCAATAAATAACAATGAACAATGAATAACAATGTAAATGTTAAAAATTATAACTAACGAGTAACTATATACAGTGCTGGGAACCAGCTCTCAGAAGGCACGGGGAAGTTACATCAGCAGTTATGTACAGTATAGAGGATTAATTTCACGTTGCTGGCTCCAGGGATCAGCCTTTTGACCTCCCTGGCGCATCAGCATCCACAATATGCATGTTTTCAAATTAATGTACTCCCTAGGTATCTACAAATACAGATATCTTAAGATGCTGGCTCCAGGGATCAGCTTTTCACCAGCCTCCCTGGCGCATCAGCATCGGCTACAAGATGTTTCCTATTCATATTCCTCAAAATTATCTGCATCTGACACACAGTGTAACATTAGCAATAGCCTGGAACTTAAGAAACCTAAGCAACAATCCTCACCTCATTATTCATGTAATCATCTAACAATGGATACTCAATTATGCCACTAACTTCATCATCACCCTCCTCTACATAATCCACAACAAACAAGTCTCCTGTTCTATTTACATTTACTACCCTGCCTGGCCACCAACATTCACTCCCATCTTCACTACTCACAAACATGTGCTCTACTTTCTTGCCTACAAAGTCCTCTGCACTAACAGGAAGCAATTCTAAATAACTATCCATATAATCTTTCCACAAATCAAACCACCACATTTTTCTAAATCCATCATATTTTATTTTAAAAATATACTCCTGGCCATCTAGTCTCATTTCAGCAACTGTGCCCTTGTACCACACCTTCCTACCTTTCTCATCAAAAGCATGTCTAACTCTCTTTCCTAACAAGTGTTCTGGTTTAATTAACATAGGAATTCTTAATCTTTCCATACCAACCTTTTTTCTACCTAGATCTCTAGCCTTAAAATGCTGCTTAACAGCCTCCTTTAAAAACTCTGCCTTTTCTTCAACAATACGTTCTGATGGTGCTAAACAATAATCTTTTTCTTCTCTAGATGTACCTGGGATTTCCTCTGGCCTGCAGACAACACTTTTTAAGTTAGCAATCAGCTGTTCTAGACTAAGCTTTTTCCCGTCCTTTGAAAAATTGAAAACTCCTTTTTCATTTTTCATTCCTATCACAAATCTCCTAAACTTCAACTGTGTTGTAACTGCAAGAAGCTTCTTGTCCTCATCTAAATTCCTCAGTTGCTCGTCTATTTCTTCCTCACTGTTCCAAAGTCCCCCATACTTTCCTATCTCTACCGCTAGTACTTCCTTTGTCCTTATATCTCTTGTTTCCTTTTCTATTTTTTTTTCCTTCTTCTCTCTAAGTGTCTGCAACCTGGCATCTCTTATCCTAGCCATCCTCTCACAAAACACAGCCCTCTGCTCTTTAACTGATTCTCTAGCTTGAGATAAAACTTCTGCCTTCTTTTCAGAATCTAGTTTTTCAAGCCACTGCCAAGACCTGTTCTCCTTGAACATAATCATACCCTCAACAGCTAATGCTGTTGCTCTGGCCTTAACTTTAAGTAAATTATCAAAGATTCCAAAATCCCTCTCACAGCTAACGTTCGTCTTGGGTGCTGAATCAAGCTTTTCAAACATCTCCTCTGAAACCTCATCATACCTGCCATATTCTAAATGATCTGCTACCATCCTACAACACACCTTTACAAAACTAGCAAGGATCAGTTCCACAGCCTGTCTAGTCATGTCCTCAAATTCAGGGCTCCTCTGTTCTGTTAGCTTCTGCAGAACAGGTCCAGAATGTACCTCTATGTCGATAAACAAGCGTACCTCACCTCTGACTAATTTACTGCTATCAGCCTGCCATTCTTTCAGTTTGCACACTAACTCCCTGTATCTTGCATTCATTTTTAAAACATGCTCTTTTTTTCCCAGAGCTTTCCACAAAGGCTCTGTCACTAATTTACAAATAATTCCCAGTGCTCTGCATCCTGCAATAAACTGACCTACACTCAAATCCTCAAACACTGCTTCTATTAGTTTATTTTCATTACGTATATCATGCATGAATTCCAGCAATTCAGCATGCAAAAAATAAACTCCAGCTGCATTGTGGAACATTGCATTAATTCGGTTTCCTTTAAAGGGAACCAGAGGGACATGATCAGATTTGCCCTGACTCAACAAAAAAGATCTAAACTGCACAGATTTGCCACTTTTCTCACACCCTCTTTCATGGATGGCTTTGCACACTGATCTAATCAATCTAACTGTACCACTCTCTCCTACTGTTCTATGCATCCAATCTAAACTAACACTGCCCACCTTTTCACCACCAAAAATCATTCTTTCCCAGACAGAAAGTGTAACATTTGCCTGATGTGCCAAGCCATCAATTAAATGTAATCCACAGAACAACTCATTGATAACTCCAATCCTAGCCTTGTCTGTCTCACTGAGGTCATCAAATCCATCTACAATTTCAGGCAAGATATCAGTTCTGTACTGAGCCAGAATTTCATTAAATTTTTTTTCTGTACTTGCCCTGTCGCCAATTAGATTTGTAATTTTGCAGAAAATTTCCTTCTCAGAACGTGTTGTATCCGAATCCCTGCTTCCACTGTTAACAACATCTTTCACCATCTCCCTAACTGTGTCAAATATACACTGAGCTGAACCCGATGCCTGCTCTCTGAGTCCTAAATGCATTCTGCTACCATCCTGGAAAGAAATCCCTGCAGTTCCATATTTATGACCATATTTAGTGGTCCCATCTGTGGCAAGGGTTAAATTACTTTCTTGCAACAGTTTTTCTTTCAGATGTTGCAAAGAAACTTGCCTCGCTTCTAACACAAGATATTTACAAAAACTTTCCCCTGGTAATCTATCTACCTGAATACCTACTAATTTATCCAAAACTAGTCTGACTATCTGAGAAGCCTTTCGTGCACTAACGCCCATGTTTGCTACTAAATCCATATAAGCCTCTCTTACAGCATCACTATACTTGCCTTTTTCATACATGCTAATATTGTGACTCACTATCCTGTCTATCTCTGTTTTCAAGCCTTCGTATTCTCCCTGCCAGAACTGTACCTCCTCATTCAGGTCCCTCACCCTATGTGCCAAATCTGCTTCAGAGTCACATTTCCTTTTATAATACGCAACCTTCTGCGATTCCTTTTTTTTTGTATATCTAAGCTTTTCCAACTGTTCTTGCAATTCATCAATACTCTTCTCTAGCTGTGCCTTTTCCTTCTCTAACTCACTTTTCTCCAGTTCATTCAAAATGACTGTCTGCTCACACTCCACAACTTTTTGCTCAAGTGTCCGAATTTTACTATCCCTGCGTCTAAGCCTTTTATTCACATTCCTAACACTTCCCTGTCCTAACTTTTCATTTGCCTTGCTTAATTTATTTGAGAGAGCTTTAATTTCACTTTCAGCCTTATAAAGCATAAGTCCTCTCTCTTTTTTTTTCTTGTCTAACCTAGCTCTTTCATCATCTAGTTTCCTGCATTCTTCCATTATTCTATGCACATTTTTAAACTGTGTTCCTAATTCACTAACTACCTCATTAGTGCACTTTACATCACTTAATTCGCTCGTTCCTGATCTTATATCACAAGCAGAGCTAGTGCTAGCTGTTTGCTGTGCATCTTCTGCAGCTGAAATTTCACTGCTCTCCTTTCTTACTAGGGGCAGAGCAAAGATCTGGCGGTCAAAATCTTCCCTTTCACTTTTTCTTAAGCGAGATTTCTTATTGATGATCCTCTGTACATACAAACTAATCACTCGCTGAAAATATTCTTTTTCCTGTTCATTTCTTAGACCTAGGTCGAAATTGTGATTTAAGATATCAAAAAGTGTCTGTTTCCTATTTGATTTTTTGGCTCCGGAAAATTTGTAGATCTCCATCATCGCTCTGTTCGTCAAGATTTTAACATCTAGTTTTTTTATTCGTTCAGATTTTAATTCTACATCTATCCCTAATTCCTCGAAGTAGCTACTGATGTATTGCTTCCCCTTACCACCAGGGCACACACGAGTTTTCTCTGGATTCATTTTTTTTTTCTTTCGTAGGGTCTCTCTGATTCGCTGCGGCTCAGCACCAGAACGGTTAAAGATGGCGTCAAGTCAGGCACCCAGAGGGAGGGGGGGGGGGCGTCTTCCCGCCTACATAACTAAAATGCCAAATAGGAGTGGCTTAAGCGACATACACAGTCGTGTAACTGACAGTTTGAGGTAGCCTATCCTGTAAATTTCGCTTTGTTGCTGATAGGTTAAGCTTTCGAAACTCAACCCCAAAGTCATGTGAATGATTTTTCGCCCTGTTTCATTGGTTAAACACAATGATCACAAGAACCACCATGGTAACTGGGATGTGTAGTTTTTAATTCAGTTTGAATTATAACTGTACGTACTGTCTTCGTATTTGGCCAGGGCTTTAAAGAGAGGGCGCGCCAAAAATTTTCGGTGCCGTCGTCTCCGCTTTAAAGGTACCCCCGTCGCGGAAGAATTCGATCTCTGAACGTTTGCCCAGTCTACTTTTACTGTAGCTGAGTGACGTAAGTGAGGGGTTGCAGTGCAGGCCAGGTGACGTCTCTCCCTCTGTCTCGAGCTTCCTCATGCTTGTGGGTAGCTATAGTTTCTAATGCAACAGCTCCCCTCCTCAGTATTCTGGCTAACAGGGCATGGGGACTAGAGGCAGTGATAGCATCCGGGTATGGCTGTGTGATGGAGCCGTGGTAGCTCAGACAGCAAGGGCATCTAGCTCCTGACTGGAATGTCCTGGGTTCATTCCCAGGTAGGGTCAAGCGATGTAGCTCTAATTCCTTCCAGATGGCTCCCAGGTCTACTCAGCCTGCTTTCCGAATGAGTACCAGAGGTTAATCCTTCCGGGGGTAATAGGCCAGCCGGAGCGTGAGGCTGACCACATCGCCTCCACCTCCGGTGTCGAATGGTGGCCCTTTCCCCCCATTCCCCATGGGCCTTTATGGCCTGAAATGGGACCTGCCTTCCTGCCTATGGCTGTGTGCAATTGGTGAGAGGTGACAGGGCTGCGAGTGATGGTGCAGACTGGATTTCTGCAGATGGCTGTTTCCGACGCTGGAGGGTTGAGGGAAGAGAAAGCAAACGAGGGAGGATTCACTTGTCTTGCCAACAACACCTTGTTCTTCATTTCCCCTCCCTTCAGGATTTAGTCCCAACATTTATCAACAATTCCAATTTCTCCAGTTCCCTGCAGGAGCTCAGAATATCTTTGTGCCCATGTTTTGTTTCCTTTTTACAGTTCTGAGAATTTCTATGAGGGCTTCATTCATTCTTCTGTTTGCACTGTTTCTTTCTCATTTCACACTCAAGAGTTACAAAACTACAGGCAAAATGTTAAAACCCCAGTTCTGCTGTCCTGAATCTTCTTTTTCTTCTGTTATTTTTTTCCCAGGAAAGATTCCGAAAGAAGCCAGTTTTTCCATTCACAGCCTGGTTTTCAGTCACTATTTGGGTGGGGCATGGTATCCTAAAGGGGGTGCCAGTGAGATAGCATACCACATGATCCCCATCATTGAAAAAGCTGGGGGCGCCGTCTTGGTCCGTGCGCCAGTTCAACGCATCTTGGTGAATGACGCCAAGGAAGCTTACGGTAAAGAAAACCCTCCATTAAAGGGAACCTCAGCCTTTTTGTTTTTCTGGGTAAGTCTCGATCGGAGATGCTGCTTCATAGCTGGATCCTGGCTTCAGTTGTGGGCTGAGACATCTTCTGTGTGGAGACTGCATGCTCTCCTTAGGTTTGTTAGGGTTTTTACCCAGCTGCTGTGTTAACTGGCCCCTAAATTGTCCATGTGTGAGTACACACTCTTGTGTGTGGCCTGTGATTGGTGGAAGTCTGCCTGATGTCCGGTGCTTATGGGATAGGCTCCGGCTTCCTATGAGCCTCTATGGCAGGAAGGTATGGATGACAAGTATACGACGCATACATCTTGGTAGATGCCAACTGAAGATTTGCAATCGTTTTATGGTACGATGGTTACCACACATTTCATATTTTATGAATATGGGCTTTATTCTGTATCTTGTTCACTTTTGCTTTCATTGCTCCATCTTTCTTCTTTTGGTCTCTTTCAATCAGACCCCACGTGGTTTGTTTGTGGACCACAATCACAATTTCAGCAGAATTTTATAAGTGAATCTGGGATTGACTGTAACAGTCCAGCAATTTGATATAAGAAAAGTGCCAGTGTTTGCCTTTTCCTAGTTTAGTCATCCGATGGTGACTTGGCAGAAGAATAGATATTTTTCAGTGGGTCTGAGGATTTTTTTGAGCATGGGGTGTGGATTTCTGTAGACGTCGTCTTCTTGCTTTCAGGAGTAAGTGTGCTGAAAGGCCAAGAGGAGGTGAACATCTACGCGCCGATAGTCATCTCCAATGCAGGGATCTTCAACACTTATGAGAAGCTGCTGCCCAAGGAGATCCAGGCCCTCCCAGGTACAGAGACACAGCATGTATGTGGCTGTGATGCGTCACCACAGCTTCATCTGAGCACAGGGCAAATGTGCTCAGTCTACTCTGTTTATTACACAGCAACTTTAAAGGAGGTGTTTGACGTTTTTTAAAATTAAGAAATTACTTCACAGAATGAAAGAGTGAACAAATGGCAAATATATTAATACTAATAAGGAAAGGAAGTGATTACTGTTGATATTTTAAGATCTCATATAGAGCTCAGTAGACATTTAAGAAGTGAACCGAAATGTAGACTTGGCTGTTCTCGGAATCAGGGTGGCATGGTGGGTAGTGCTACAAGATCCAGGGTTCACATCTGTCAGTCTGGGTTTTTTCCAGGTGCTCTACTTTCCACCCAGTCTGAAGGTGTGACGCTACGGTTAATTGGCGTCTCTAAATTGCCTGTTGGGTAAAGTTCTGGAACACTGCAACTCTGTATAAATTAGTTACTGGAAAGGGACGGATGGATGTTCTCTGCATCTTGTCAGATGGGCTCAAATCCTATCCCTGTACATGCTTGTATTTAGCCAAAGTCCAAAGACACACTCGTAGGTTAATTGGCCCTGGTGTGAGTGTGTGCTCTGTACCCTACCTTGCACCTGTCGCTTGCCAGGATAGGCTCCAGCTCTAGTCCTGCGGTTTACATTCCTGGAAACTTTTTCCTTGTTGTGACCTCAGCGGTTTAGCAGGCATTTAGCTTTGCCTGACATTTCTGCTTGCATGCTGTAGCTGTCTTCAGGGATGAGTACCAGGCCATTCTGGGCAACGTAGAACCCAGAACACCACCAGAGTCTGCTTGTCCTCCTTCAGTAAATAACTCCCTGGTAACTGCTGCTGCAGTTCTGTGTTTCATATCTCATCCAATATTCCGTGTTGGTATGGATGACCATACCTGCTTGTGAACAGCTGTTTTGTGTTCTTTGCCTGTTAATGTGCCCTGATACACTCTTGATGCCTATTATTTGCTGATAGGTCTGGGATTCTTTTTATGCAAGATGCTGTATCACACATACTTTTATTTTTTAAAGGATACGTGATTGTCAATGGACTTTCTGATGATAAAACTTATGCTTCCTTATATAGTAACCTGAAAGACTGTCCAGTGGGCAGAAAGTATTCCAATATAATATGCCCACATTATTATAGTCAGCATATCCTTTGTAATAAGAAGGTTGATCTTTGCACTCTGTTGCAGCTATTCAGTCTCAGCTTGGCATGGTTCAGCACGGAGAAGGTTACTTGAGCATTTTCGTGGGCCTGAATGGGACAAAGGAAGAACTTGGACTGAAAGCCGACAACTATTGGATCTTTGCAGAAACAAACTTGGATGAACTGTGAGCTTACCCCTCTATCCATTTGTTTCATTGCTTAGTCTGCTGCATGTAGTACTTACAAGGTATGATCTGGTCAGATCTCGGATGCCAGCAGGAAGATTGGGTTGCTGCCAGCAGTGGCACTGGTTGACCTGGAGGTGATGCCCTTTACCTAGATCCAGAAATCCCAAACTCTGTCCTCACTATAGCAACATGGAAATGCTACAGTGGGAGATACTGTACTATTTCTTAGATATTTAGCACTGATGTCCTGGAAAAATGTCTCTTAAAGGCTTCTTTGTCTGACCAGCATACTGACATTCACTCAGCAACTCTTTTCTTTGCCATACCTACCAAAAAGCTGCTGCATGACTGAGTTGCTGCTGCAACATATCTGCACATCATCATTTTATAGTATGCTTTTAAACACTAACATTAGTACTATCATTACCTTTGTCCTTAATTTTTAATCCAAGGCCAAGGGTAGAGAACAATACAAATGTCTTTTAATGTGACAACTGTATCAAACAGCTGAGACTGTGTTTTTTCCTTTGTCTTCTGGGATCTTAGGGAAGACTGCTCAGTCTTTTTCCTTTCCTTTGCTCTTTACTTGGTTCTGTTTACACAAGTCACTGTTTACAGTTTTCCTGCTCCTCCATGTTGCTTATGGACCAGGCCAGCATTAAGAGTATGAATATGGAAACACCATGTGGTTAGCTGCTGTCTGGGGACTCACCCCAAGCACCTGGTAAGCTGAGTCTGCTCTTATCTTTTCTAGGATGGAGGAATACATGAAAGCTGAGAAGGAAGAAGCTGCTAAAAGTGTGCCTCTTCTTTTTATCTCTTCCCCTTCGACCAAAGACCCCACATGGGCAGAAAGAAACCCAGGTAGAGATGGGATTCGGACCTGTTCCATTGCTCCTGTTCTTACTCTCCAGGCAGGGGATGTTTGGAAGCAGTGGTGTGGATTTAGGAAATGGAATAAGTTCAACTCCAGTATTTAGACGAAATTTGTAAGGAAACATATTTCATATTTTGAATGGCGTTCTCTCCAACAATAATGACACTAATGAGATCCAGGATCCTGCTGTAACTGGTGTTGGTGGACCACTAGGGGGCAGTCTTCCCTCTGGATCAGTAGTACTAATGAATGCCCCAGTATGGGGATTGGGGATACTGTGCTGTAGCAGGTGCCATTAAAGATTTGTGAAAGAGGTGGCGTGTTAATAGCCATGTGCAGTCAAAAGTCCACTCCAGAAGTCTGGCTTCTCACACGGGAGTTGAGTGATGATAATGTTGGTCCCCTTCTATATGAAAAACACTTAAGGATGCTCTGGGACTGAACGTTCTAAATGAACATTAGGAATAGGTAGCAGACCGCTTTATCCCCATGGTTCACAGAGAGCAGTATTGACCAACTGTAGACAAACGGTTACTGCTCCTTATATATTTACATCTCATCCATCGGACAGAGCTTCTGGAGGTAAAATCACTCTGTCTGTTTCAGGGCCACACCTAGAACTGGAAACAAGGTCTTTACATTCAGCACTGTGACGCTCCTGAAGTTTATTTTTTCAGTAGGAGATTCCTGTTCCTCTCTTACAGAAGAGTGTGCTGTTAACCTGTACATGTGAACATTGCTCAAGCTCTCTGTGTTCTCTGCCCAGGGAAATCCACTCTGACTGTGATCACCAGTGCCTGCTATGAATGGTTCGCCGAATGGAAGGATGAGAGAGTCAAAAACAGGGCACAAGAGTATAAGAGGCTGAAAGAGGCCTTCATCAGTTCCGTCTTGGACACAGTAGTGGAGATCTTCCCAAAAACCAAAGACAAGGTAATCAGCTTCATAGCCAGACCGCTGTACAAAAATACCAGAGTAGGACACATTGTTGTCAGCTGCATTCATCTCTGAACATTAAAGAAGGGACATGTAGAGTTCTCCAATTATTCTTACTGCTTCATTGTGTGGTGTCACACTCCTGCTACACTGTACATCTGTGGAGGCCTCATACAGTACAGCCCTGTATGTACAGAAATTTAAAAGTTATACTGTTCTTCCACTGCTGGTAGGGCATATTGCACAACACTGATTAAAACACTGAGTTAATTAATAGATTGTGTAGATTTCTGGTCTCCTCATTCATAACACATTCAAAGCGGGTTATACGTTGTCCACATTTCATGCACAGCAGACATTCACATAAAAATCTGTGATATGGCCGATAAAGGAATTTTGATCTCAAGTGTAATCCCCGAGTTTCATCACCGTTCCATGCATTAGTTTCCAAAAGTATAGCAATGTTCTTGATTCTTTTTTTGTAACTCTGGTACATGCATTGTGAAGTGAACCAACTCTGCGTGCTCTTTGTAGATTGAGTATGTAGATGCTGGAACGCCTGTAACAAACCAGCACTACATTGCTGCTCCACGAGGAGAGATTTATGGCTGCGATCACAGCCTGGCTCGCTTCACCCCAGAGGCCAGCATCGCCATCCACCCCCAGACTCCCATTAAAAACCTCTACTTGACCGGTAAGTCTGTGTATAGTTGCATGTCTTGTGTTCATACTGTCACGTCTCAGCGTCACAGCTGTGAGAATGCAAAGCCTCTTGCAGACACCTGGGGGAATCTTGTTCACAAATAAACAGTGAGGTTAAGGAGAGGGGATTCACTCAACAAGACAAAAAGTACATGAATAAGCTCCTGTGTAACTACCTACATCTGCCATCCTGTTAAGCTGTAAGTTTTCACAAGGATGTAAAGGTTAGATAAATGTCTGTGGCACTCTTACCACACATGCTTCAGGGTAATGGAAATTGTGGAGTGATTACAGCCTTACATATAAAATCTGCAATACAATATTGTAAGGATGCTTGTTAATATTTATTACAGGATTTTACAGTGTTTCATAATGGCTTAACAGTATTTTTCACCATGGGGTATATAATAACCCCACCATAAACATTTTATAATACAGAAAAATGCATTTGAGGACATTCAAATTGATGATGTAGTGATGCACTTTTATTATATTATTATTATTATTATTGCTTTTGTTAATGGAGCAATTAAGAATGTTTATAGGCTTCTTAAGTCGCAGTAACAGTATTTCTGGGGAGTCTGGAACGAGCTGCCCAGCCATGTTGTTAACAGCCTGCTTTCTGCCTCAGATCAGTGAGTTAGAAACTACCAAATGGGCTAAATGGGTCGAAAGATCACAAATGAGAGCAGCCAATCTCATGTTCTCACGTGGCAGCAGGTACCGACACACCAGTGTTGCTGGCCTAGACGCAGCGGTGGCGAGTTCAGAGCGCAGAGTGAGGTGACTGCAGAGCCAGAGTCCTGGAGCTCTGCGTTGGGCTTCCAGGATGTCCAGTCAGCCACTCAGCCTACCGCGGCCCGGCACTAGGGCCAGATTAAAGCGCAGGGCCTCGGCAGATCTCTGTTGAGCCTCTGAGAGCAAGCGTCTCGTGCAGGGGATTCCACTGATGTTCTGGCGGGCTGTTCTGCAGGTCAGGACGTGTTTGTGTGCGGGTTTGCTGGCGCCCTGGCAGGAGCACTCACCTGCGGCTCTGCCATCCTCCGACGCAACCTGCACCTGGACGTCCTGAGCATGGCCAGGAGCCTGAGAGCCCTCCACCACAAGAAGGACAGTTAGGAGAGGAGCTCGCCCAGCTCGCCGACCTGCGCCTGGATCTCCCCGACACGACCTCGGAGCGTGGGGCCCTGCCACATTAGAATGAGCGTCCCCAAATCACATGTCCCAAACTCCACATCCAAAGCGAGACATCAGCTGTCTGCGGGGGTGTGCAAGTCATGCCCTGCGGAACACACGGGACCCAGGACATTACATACTGTGTGTGGTTGTGCTGCATCAGTATTGCTGCTGCATCTAGGCTGCTCATATTTAATATGGTGGGGTTCTGCAGGGCAGAACCAGATGGAGACATCTCTTCAGTAGGAGGTGCTCTTGGGCTTTTATATCAGGATTACTCCATTTCAAGAGGTCGCTCAAGAAAGATTAAGTAACACTCTGCCTGAAGGTGGGGTGATCACTGGAGCTAATGACACTAACCGATATCTTTCATACAATAATATTATGTCATCAGGTCATGTGACATGCCACCTAGCACCTTCACACCAGAGAATTCTGGGAAGAGCTCTTTTATCTTTTTATAAGTGAGTTATATTTTTCTCGATAGCAGGCATTTTTTTAACTAGATTAAATTGGTTGTACTACTAAAACGTGTACCCAGTAAGATTTTCTGTTATGCTGTAGAATTTTTAACAGCTACTCCCTGTGTTTTATAATACTTTTCTTCTCTGATCTTAAAAAGAAAGGTGATTTTTTTACTTAATTGAACATGAGTGATTTCAAGCAGAATGGTGGCAAGGCATTTAATGCCACTGCCTCACAGCTCTTGGGTTCTTGATTGCGATTCTAGACCAGGAACCCTTCTGTGGGGGGTTTGCATGTTCTCCATGTGCTCCCGTAGTCCAAAAACATGCTGTCTGGGTTCATTGGTGCCTCTGAATTGTCCCTTCCTGTGTGAAAACCCAGAGGCAGACATGCACCCCATCGAGGGTGTATCCTGCAGCATATCCACTGCCTGATTGACTAAACTCTGACTCACTGCGACCGTACACTGGACCAGACTAAGCAGTTACTTAAAATAGATTATCAAGAGATTTTGCTCTGAATTATAGTCATTTTGATTTTGAGACGGTTCATGTTAAAGTCTATCAAATAATCGAGATGTTCTCAAACAGGGAAAAAATGATAATGAAAACAAACACTATTGTATGAACAGTAGATACCTTAATTTTATATTTAAGTCAAATATTAATTTGATTTTTTACAGTTTGTACACATTAACTGCTTCTAAAGCCTCTCCTGTATAATTAAAGGATGTTTTTTGCAGTATGTTATCCTGCAGGACTTTGAACCTTCACTGGAAAAATCTTCAGAGACTTAAAAAATGTGCAAGAGGAAATGTAAGCCCTTTTGTCACAGGTTCCAGCAGCAGTCCAGCAGGGGATTGGACATTCTGAGGCTTCTGGTTATTACAGCCCCACTGCAAGACGATGTGTTAGTATAATCTTGGATTGAGAGTCATAGTTTGTGCTGTAAGTCTCGTAGGGAAACTTCAGGTGAGAAAGTTATTGGCCACGAGGAAAAGCCCCATGAGTGTCACTCCGAGGCCCAGAATGCCCTGGCCCCTCTGGGGTTGCTGCTGGGGCCCATCGTCCGCACGCTCGGGGGTCTCCCTGTGAGACTGTGCTTCTCACTGCTGCTCCATGCCAGTATGGTCTAACCCAGGAGCTAGAGCCCTTTCGGAAGGCGTGCGCCAAGAGTCAGCCCAGGCACTTATTTGTACGGGTTTGCATGCCGTCTATACCTTTTTTTAATGTCAATAGTAGCTCTACTTACATTTTGATTAATAAAAAAGAATATTAATATATAACATTAATGAGTTAATATGAACATCTTGATCCTTGCCCTTGCTTTCCCTTGCCTGTCTCTTCCATCTCAGGCTCGTAGCTTGTCAGTTGAAGCAGCACGCAAGCCTCCAGGTGTTCACTTGTGAACCAGCTGCAGGAGGGACAAAGCCTGTTCACAGAGGTACAGTACGTCGCTCCAGGTGCTGAGAGCGCTGAAAATGCTGCTTTCCCCAGACAGTCCAGTTCCTCTGCCAGGGACTTGCGACAGGTCATGACAGAGAGGCTGTGCTCGTTTTCTGTAGCCTTAGGTGTGAACTTTGAGTTCCATCCATCTGAGCACTGTAATTCGATTACGTGCATTTCAAAACCCTCAATACCCACCCGACTTTGCTGGGACTGTGCTAGGAAAGTGAGATTAATAAACGAACTTTATAAGCGGGCCATAGACCTTTAATGACCTAGTAATCTAACTCAGGAACGTTACAGGCCTCCAGTTACAACTTCTCGGCTGAAGGGTAACGCATACTGTCCCCACTTCCCATACTGATGCACTGTGCTCTTGAAATTCAGGTTTGGAAGTTAATATACTATTTGCAGCAGTAACCTGAATCTGAGAGCAAGCAGTCCATGAAGACGACAGCAGCGTTAATAACCTGCTAGTAACGGTGAATTGTCTAAACGGGCAGTTGGTGGGAATGCTGGAAATGTGCAGGCAGGGGGGGAAAGTTTAGCAAGTGTCACCGCATCGCTCCAAAGCCTTTCTTAAAGATTGCTTTGCGGTTAACTCCTGTATTATGCGACCTCGGTAAAGCACGCCCGTGTCATGCCTGCACCACGATGCCAGCACCCATGTTCGTGCAACACTTCCAGACATCTGATTAGCTGTCCCGGAGCTGGATTGATACAATAGCGCCATAAAGTGCCCGAAAGCGGAGCTCCCACGGTACCTGTCTCGCTGCTAGCCGCTGGCCGGGCTCTGTGCTGGAGGAGCTTGTGAGTTGGGCGATTTCTGAGTTTCGGCTTGTCGTGTACAATGTGAGGGGTAGCGGTATTTTAGTGGCTTTAAATTAAGAGAAGGGTTTACGTTTTGGTGGCTAATTTATTATCAAGGCATTGCCGTATTTCCCCCCCCCCAATATTGTTAAGGTTTAGTTTTTAAAAGTAGAGCTGATGAAACTATAAGTTATTTCTCGTTAACTATTGTGACTTGGGGGTCACATGTAGAATTTTCTCACTTCACGTTTGGAATATTATCACGTTTTAGCAACGGTTATTTTACTTTGTTTCCAAGTAATGCTGAACAAAATTTGACTATAGATTTCACACTGTGCATTGATCTTGACAAAACCCAAACGTTTTATAATCATGACACATGACCTACGTCAGACAGGAGAAATTTATTCTTTGGAAGTATTCAGGTATAACGGCCATCTTTAGGTCACTGTTTTTCTGCACATTCTCTTCTCTAACGTTTGCTACCGGCTCCCGTCGCCCGTCGGGGTGCATGCGAAACGTTTCCCCGTCTGGCGTTGCGGCCGGCAGCTGCGGTGTGCACGGAGGAGCGATGGACGCGGGCGACTGCGCGGCTCAGGAGTACGAGAGGCTGGCGGAGGTGGGCGAGGGCGCCTACGGGAAGGTGTACAAGGCCCGGGAGACCCAGGGCCAGCGGCGCCTGGTCGCCCTCAAGAAGCTCAGCGTGGCCGGCCACGGACGGGACGGCATCCCCGCATTCATGATCAGGGAGGTGGCGGTGCTCAAGAAGATCGAGTGTTTCAGCCACCCAAACGTAGTCAGGTATGGCTGTCAGAAGCCCTGCTTCTTGTAGCTGTTGCACATGCAGTCTGGACTCCCCTTGCCCGTGTAATTATACTTTATTACATTTGAAAATCCATGTGAATGATGTAGTAATTTAGAAATTGCCATGCATACAAGCAAGTAACAAAGTGGGAAAAGACGTTCATCCATCCATCCGTTTTCTAACCACGTCATCCAGTCCACAGCCACAGGGGAGCCAGAGCCTGGATGGGCATCAGTTCATCGGCACAGACACACGGTCACCACAGGGCCAGTTCACTTTGACAGTGTGACAGCAGTGCACTACAGCAGCTTTACAGTAGTGTCCATCGCCACACAAATCAAAACAATCACTATAGCTCTCACATTGCATTATTTCTGAGGATACAATGACAGCTAAAAGGTTTGCCTCAAATGCAAGCATGTCCCTTTGTTTTTATTATTTTAAGATCATTGTGGCAGTTATTAATACAACATTCAGACTTTTATTTGTTTTTGGTAAATAATACATTATATTGCAACATGCAAGTGATTGTAGCTGAATATCGCAATCACACTATTTACTTTTATTGTAAAATGTGTTTGCCCTGAATAGATAACTATGTTGAATACGAAGCACCCATTTTCGTTCGCTTTACTCAATACTTTGCTGAATGACGACTGTAAGCGGTAATTGCCTTAGGGGGCATTATTGAAACGCTGTGTGCAAAATGCATTTCTCGGGGAAAAGAAATGTCAAAGGCTGTGCTAATGTACTGTATGATCATAAACACTGTTAGACGTCTTCAAAGAGTACTTTATTAAACTTGCTCCAGTAGGGAGCGGCGTCAGCATGCACAGGCTGCAAAGGAACAGGTAAAAGTTTATTCCCTGCTGAAAGAAAAGGAAAAGAGACGCAACATTTCAGCTGTTGAACCCTCTTCAGGTGACGGAAGAGGTACAGTACAGTAGCTCAGGTGTGGGCTTTCTTGACACCTTGTACCTGGATATGGGCAGGTCCAGGGCCATGCTGGGGCCCTGGGTTCAGTTCCTGGGGTGCTGTCTGCATGGAGTTCGGATGTTCTCCTCATTTTTGTGCGGGTGATCTGGTTTCTAGGAAAATTGACCCTGCTGTGTGTGTGTCTGTCTGCCCAGTGATGGGCTGGCATCCCGTCCAGGTTGTACCCCACCCGCCTTGTGCCCCCTGCTTGCCAGGACAGGCTCCGGCTCCCCTACCACTCTGCACTGGAGGCAGTGGGAGGAAGATGGGTGGGTTTGACCCAACAGATCCAGGCAGCTGTTTTCCCAAATCAAAACTGATAAGTTGAGGAATTTACCTCGGAAGAGCCATTTGAAGGGAAACCAGAGCAAAATCGTGGGCTCCATTTGTTGTACATAAAAATGTATTTCATGGATTTTGTTTTTATTACTCAAAGAGTTTCCTTTATTGTGTTGCGTGCTCATTGGCTTTGACTCCCGTGTTCTGGAAGAATGCGTTGCGGAGGCTTGGCTCACCCGTGAGACGCCGCTTGTCGCTCAGGCTGTTCGGCGTGTCGGCGAAGCTGCTGGAGAAGGAGCTGGACCTGACGCTGGTGTTCGAGTACATTGACCAAGACCTGGCCGTGTACCTGAAGGCGGCCCCGCCCTCTGGCCTGCTCGTCGACACCATCAAGGTGAGAATACCCAGAACACCATCCATCCCTGTTCCAGCTGCTTTAACCAGCTCAGGCAGGGCAACGCAGATCATCGAGCCAGAATGTGCGTTTCAGCCAGAGCGCACCTGAAGCTGGTAGATGCAGACCTGACCTGCAGATTCCTCTTTATTATTCAGTGATTAGCCCGTGAGAAATTCGGCGTGATCGGATCACCAGACCTAACTGGATAAATCTTTGATGATAAAAGTAACGAAGCAGAAGCAGGGTTAAATACGGCGTCGGACATCAACATGTTTTGCTACAACTGCTACGGTACCATGACAGATATTGTCGGAATGCGAACGGGCATTAAACTTTAAAGTCCGTCACACGCGGTTCTTGTGCGTCTAATTTCAGTCCGACCAGGGCGTGTCTGAGGCTGCTTCTGGCTCACAGCTCCTACACTAACGCCAACTCTGTGCTCTTCATATCCTGCATCGAGGTTTGGAGAGAGTAGTTTCTCCGGCAGGATGGACTGGCGCCAGTCAGCTGCCATGAGCACAACTGGTGATTAGCAGCACATGATGATGTGTGATCGTCAGTTCTGGAACCCCTGTACTGTTACATAGAGCTCTTGTATATTCATCACATGCGCATTTCCTTAGGAAGGGGCTGTCTCTTCTAGTGTTGTGTTTTATCGCCGTCTACTTTGTAAACAGTTTTTTAAAGAAATAGAATCGACATCTGCACATGTAAATGTTTATATCCATTTTCTGGTTAAAAACAGACTGGGTCCTGTTTTTTTAAAGCCAGACATTAAATCAGAATAAAGGTTTGTTGGCATCTTTCCTGCAGAGTAAATCGAAGAACTGTATAATACAAGAATAAAAAAACAAGGTGGAATACATGAGCAGAAAAAAATGAAGAAAAGTTTACACTTTTAACTTGCATTCATTTTCCAGCCACTTTATCTGATACTGGGTCTCAGGGGCGGCAGATCCTATCCTGGCAAGCAATGAGCACAAGGCAGGGTACACCCTGGACAGCATGCCAGTCCACTGCAGGGCACACACACACTCACACCAGGGCCAGTGTTCCCAGAAGCCAATCAACCTGCCAGCATGTCTTTGGACTATGGTAGTAAACCGGAGCACCTGAACGAAATCCACATACTTAAAGAGAACATGCAAACTCCACACGGATTGCACCCCAGGAACTGACCATGCTGCCCAGATTCCAGTTTAACTACGTTTTTTTATTTTATTTCCAAACTCACAGTTGGCTAGTTCTGCAATCATTACTGACTACTTCCATGCTCAGAGCTGGATAGTTCTGCACTCCCAAAGCCGTGTGTACGAAGAAGAGTCTTGTGTTCTCATCCAGTTTGTCTTGTGGTACAACACTCAGTGTTGATTCTGAAGAAGTCCACTTGGTTACAGTTTTAATTCCTTTGAGGGTTTTGGACACTTGAATCAAGTTATTTTATAGTCTTTTCTGTTCAAGACTAAAAAAGATTCACATCTTAGCTTGTTAGTGTAGAAAAGTATCCTTAAACATTTTGTGCTGGGCAGATTACAGAGAGCAAAATATCTTTTTTGTAACATGATGATGAAAACAATATTTTAAATGAGGTGCCACCAGTGTTACATATCTTAACAGCACTTGGTTTAGATTCTGTGTTGTAACTCTATATTTTCCTTTTTTTATTGATTCCCCACAGTGCCTGGTGGAGGGAAATGTCAGTATAAACACTGCTGTGTTTTTCATGGGTGCCCTGTGTTACTGATCTCTGGAGGAAGGGCCACAGCAAACTTCTCTCTGATTTCAGGACCTGATGGGACAGCTGCTGAGCGGCCTGGACTTCCTGCACACCAACTTTGTGGTCCATCGCGACCTGAAGCCAGAGAACATCCTGATCACCAGCAGGGGGCAGCTGAAAATCGCCGACTTTGGCCTGGCCCGGCTCTACAGCTTCCACATGGCCCTGACACCAGGGGTGGGTCTCCAATCAGGACGCGCCACAGGGCGCTGTTGTAAATCCCAGTGGAGTCCTGGCAGAAGTTCCGTACAATCTGTGGGAGGCTTTGGAAAAGTTTTGTACATATGGGAAGTCCGGGGTGAAACTAACAGTACTGTGCAGATCTGTCGAGGGGTAAGGTTCATGCTGGATACAGTTTGACACTTGAAGAACATCTCTGAAATCGTCTTGCTTTCCGATCTGTCTTTCTGCTTTAATCTTCCATGAATGTTTTTTGAACATGTTGCCTCTGGCTACTTTTTAACTTTCAAGCTTTTTTTCTGGTGTTGAAAGACAAAGGGCGTTTTGGTTTGGAGGAAAATGCTTATCTGGTGGTGTGGCCGAGTGCATGCCGGACTGCGGTTATCAAGTGTTCCAGTGAGATACGGTTTGAGGAATTACAGATGAGCTGATGTTGAAATGGGGACTTTCTTATGGCCTTAGGCCTTCAAATAAGTTTGTTCTGGTGTGCTTTGCCATGATAATAAACTTTGGGATACCACTCTCAAAGGGTGGTAATTGAAAGAAAAAAGCTACCAGACTTTCTAAGGTTGTTGTGTTTCGCTTTTTGTCATCCAGGTTGCTACCCTGTGGTACAGAGCTCCAGAAGTTCTGCTGTACTCCAGCTACCTCCCCTCTGTGGACATGTGGAGCACTGGCTGCATTCTCGCGGAGCTCTATCTCCTCCGGTATGCCTGAGCACCTGTGTGTACCCGGAGCGGAAACAGCTGGGAATTCCTGATTTCCTTGGTCCGTGGGGTTTGATTCTAATCCTCCAGTGGACAGGAGTGGGTCCCTGCATGTCTTCAGAATACCCAGTATTCATAGTTTTGCATCCCTTTCTTCACCCACTTATCACCCTTAAAGCAGCTCCTGGTAGAGTTATGAGTATGACTGGGGCCAGTCAGCTCATTGCAAGTCAAACATTGTGCTTAAGACTAAACGGACAAAGTGTCTGTTTTTATATACAGGTGGATCAGCTGATCACTGGCACATATTTTGGTGAACCTGATTCTACACACCCCTTAACTTAGATGACAAAACTTGAGGGTGCATTTAACTTGATCACACAAAGATATTGAATGCTGGCTGATTTTTTTTTAAATAACGGGCAAAGTAGAATTCTTGTGTGTTATTTGTAAAGTGAGGTTAGTTTTATCAATGAGGACTTGTTAAAGACTAGGTGAAGATCGAATATGTCTAAATATGTTAAACCATAGAGTCATAAGGAGTTATACTCTCCTTTTCATCAGAATGCATAACATATATATGGATTTTTAAAAGAACTCACTGACTCAGAATTACACATAAGCTGAGCTCAAGAATTCTGCTGTCTTGGCACGTATGCAGAGATGGCCCTTTGAGCACGTATTTAACAACCTGGCCTTTTGAATAGACAGAGGACATTTTCCAAAATTTCCATCTTTAGAAAAAAGCTTTTAGTCTCAGTCATTCGGATGGATCAGTCTGTTTTATGGATTTCAGAGTGATACTAGACAGAGATGAAATTGTTAATGTCAAGGTTTGACATTTCAAAACGTTTTGGATGGAAAGCAGCCAAAGGGTGATAGGCACACAAACATTTTGCCAGCCATGGTTTCTAAATGCTTTTCCTGGTTTGAATTTTAATGGGACCATGAAGACAAGGACTTCAAGGAAGAATGTAATCTGTGAGTTTGGCACAGCACTGCTGTGTGTCACAGTATGTGTGTAGAGGTCTCATAATGTAGGTATGAGACAACGTAAAATATAAACTGCTGAAGTAAAGAGTATGCAGGATTAAATTCTATTTTGTTTCACTTTTGTTTTCCAGGCCATTATTTCTTGGATATTCCGACATACAGCAGCTCCACAAGATCTTCGAGTTAAGTTTGTGTTTCCCTTTAAACCACCTAGAATTATTTTTCTTGCAATAACGTCTTCAGTCAGCAATTGGTAGTTGTAAATCAACCTGACTTTAAGCTACAGCCACAAGAGAAGCATCTTGTATTTCTCAGGCTTTGCTACAGGAGAGGTGCTGGCAGGTAGCTGAGGTCTCTGTTACCCAGCGAGCTGAGCTCACCCTGCCCTGACAGTACTGGGCCAGCTGTGGAAATCCAGTCACAGTGTACTAGTTTAGCCCAGACCATAAGAAGCCGATTACATCCGGAGCTCATCTTGCATTGCTTAAGAGCTGCCGGCTTGAGCCCCCAGGCTGAGAAATGAAAGTGCGAGGTGCTGGTTCCTGTCGGGCTTCAGTGCTCAACCAGAATGTTGTCTCCGCAGGGTCATCGGTCTGCCCCGGGAGGAGGAGTGGCCCGCACAGGCCCCTCTGCAGTACTCGTCGTTCTGGGAGATGTCCGATATCGTAGACCCAGTGATCCAGAACATGGACGAGCAAGGCAGCGACCTGCTGTTGGTAAGTTTGAGTAAGAATGGGGGCCTGCGTGGGGTCAGAATTTAGGAAGACTTTCAACACCCCCGTCCATTTTCTAACTGACTCATCCAATTCAGGGTCTCGGGGGAGCCAGAGTCTGTCCCAGCCAGCAGCAGCTGCACCGCAGGATACACCCTGGATGGGACGCCACTCCATCACAGGGCACACACAAACACACACTCCAATTTGCCCAGAAGCCAATTAACCTTGAGTATGTTTTTAGACTGTGGGAGGAATCTGGGACACCTGGAGGAAACCCATGTGGAGAACATGCAAACTCCACACTGATAGTACCCCAGACCCAGAATTGAACCGAGGGCCCCCGCACTGTCAGGCTGCAGTGCTAACCACTGCGCCACCATGCTGCCCTTTAGAAAAGCAAATATCTACCAATGTATGTTTGAGATGAACCGTAGACTTGTAAGACTGTCTGTTGCGCATTTCTGGGGGCCAGAAGGGAGTCCTTCACTGTAACAGCCCCATCTGTACACCATGACATCTGATCTGCAAGCACAGTGACTCCTGAGAAAAAAGACTTTAGGAGTCTTTAGGAGTACCGTATGACTTCTAAAAAAGCTTATCATGTGCCTGAGTGTTTTGCTTCTCCTCAAAATCCCAGTGCAGATTTTCAGGTGGAAAGTGGAAGCAGGAGTGGAATACCGCTCATGGCTTGTCCTGTCACCTGCAGAAATGCCTTCTCTTCAGTCCGGCGAAACGGATTTCGGCTGCAGAAGCCCTGCGTCACCCTTTTCTTTCCTCGCGTGCTCCCCCTCGCTGGAAAGAGAGAGTGTCTGCAAAGTAAGCAGCGCAGAGAGCACAGCCAGACCAGCAGGAGCTGACAGGACGCCAAGGGGTTGGGAAGCAAGCAGTTTGAAGTTTTTTTTTTCCATGTCGAATTGATTTGGTTTAATAACAGGCCTTATGTGTTCATCTGTAATTAGATGTGTTCATTTTAATTAAATCTTTTGCAGCTATCAGGTTTGAAATATGCAATACTTTCTGGACATAACAATGCATCTGTCTCAAAAACAACTTCAGCAGCAGAAGTGGAACCCTGGCACACGCTGTCAGACAGCATGACAATCTGTGAGCCTAATTCCAGCTCTGAAATAGGGGTTCCTATATTTTTTGTTTTTGTTTGTATTTTATTTTTATAGACCTGAGAAAGAGGTGAGAAATCGGATGGTGATACCATGGGATTAGAGCAGTTCATCTCGGTTTTACCTGATGCTAGTGTCACTCTTCACTGTTTGAACCTCCTCTCAACCAGATTTTGGTAGAGTTTTAGTGAAGACCTGTAAAAACATTCTTAATATCAATCCCAGATTTCCAAAGTGCCCCATGATGGGAGATTCCACCTCGTAATGGAAAAATGTATTTGGGATGAACACTTGGCAGGTGAGTTTGTGCGTTGATTGATCTGGGCTGAATTTGTAGTTTGAATTTGGGTGGCTCGAGATTATTCAGCTTTGAAGATTCAAGTGAAAAGTGTGTTATTCGTTTTATGTTTTCCCGAGAGTTTTGATAATGGAGTGTTTATAGAATAGATGAGATGCTGTGTAATTCGAGAAATGCTGGAGAGAGTAATTACCCACTGTTTTTCTAGACTGCATACGTATGTTGCAGGATATTGTAAGACTGTAGCACACTGCCTGTTCCATTTCTGCCAGTGCTGACGTTTGTATCTTTTGGTTGTTAAATTGTTTTGTTGTTTTGTAAATGCTTTGTGAAGTTTTATTTGTTAATGAGATTTTAATAATAGAAACGTTCTCTGGAAACACAGGGTTCTGTGTTTATGGGGACTCACTGTGCACTGCAGGACACCTGATGTTTATCTTTTCAACTATTGTCATTTTATTCGAAGTAGAAACCTTTCTTTCTTCTGTTCCTGTTGTGCTGTACATTGTAAGTGGTGTTAGTTAATAAAATAAATAGCAGCTTAATTCATATCTCTAATTAATATCTAATTGTAAAATTGCAGAAGGAATTCAGATTTATTATGCAACTAATGCCAGTGAGCATTGACCACATATGAACAGTAGGTGGTACTGCAGTACCAAAGCTTTTAAAATTGTGTTGCCATCACTTTGTCGTGGAAGGTTTGCTTTATGTTTTACCTGACAAAAATGCTTTGAACAACTTATTGTTAGGTGATAATTTGGTTTTGGTTTCTGACCTGCTCTCAGAGGGTCTGCAATTTAAACCCACTATGACCATTGTTTTCTGCAGTGCAGTGTCCCTGGCCATCACTCTGGGGCAGTGAGGGAGGAGTGTCTCCTATTGGTCCAACAACATAACTTACAGAAACGACATACAGAGTGATTGTTTCTTTTTTAACCATGCTTTTATGTTGACGTTTCAGTCTTTGCCGAGAGAGGTTGCTTGAGAAGGGGCTCTCCCTATTGGAAAAGTCAAAATTTCAAAGTCAAAATATTTAGAAAATACCCACCTAAGAGAAACTTCAGTACCACGATACGCTGCATTGTTGTGTTGTGTGCTGACACTGTGAGAGGCTCTTGGCAGCAACTTCCGCACCACAATTTAGAGAAATTAGATTTCAGAAAGCACGTTTAAGATCTAAATTATAATAAAACATGAAGGCACACACACAAAAAAACTGATAAATGCATGCATAATTGGGAACATTTTACTTCTGCAAATGCATTCTGTGAATGCATTAGGTTTGCAAAGGGAAAGGACATATAACACATGGGTGTGTGTGAGATATTTTATATCCCATAATTGTTATAGACAGACCGAGGATTGCTATTCCATATAAAAATCATTAAACCCATTTTCAACCAGGGCTTTTTTTTCCCTGCTTGGAGGCAAAGCCATACTTATTCTTTTTCTGCAGCGCTAATTGACATCTGTTCTGCGGCGGAGAGGCTGCTTTTAGCTGCGTGGCCTTCGTGCGCTGTGTCGTGCATTTGGAACGGGGCTGGGATGAGGAATGCTGAGGCGCAGGAGATATTTTTATCAGGGACTCTCTGGTGTCACTAGCCTGGCTGGGTCTCCCTACATGGCCTGGCCTCGGTATTGATGAGCGCACAGATGGCAGAGCCCGGCACTGAAAGCAGGACCAATTTGCATAGATCCAAATGAGATCCTGATGCAGCTCAAGTAAGTACCTTCACAAACTCTTTGATCCTGGGCTTTGATACAGCAGACAAACACTGCATGTAAAACAGCACTATAAGGTGGTGCCAGTGTTTTGTTTTTTTTATGTTTTTTTACAATGATGTAGAGCTTGGAAGCCTTTTTGTCTCATTAAAACCTCGTGAAACTCTTGAACCTACATCATGAAACTTTCTCTTCAAAAACGACAATGCAGTCTCCTGTTGCCTGTATCTTGTGTTTAATCAATATCCAATGCATTGCAAATGAATCGGACGGATGTTTTGTTTTGTCTGATGTTTGTTTTGAATTGATTTACAAGTATATTAAATTAGTTAACAAAAAAGATTTGGGTTTCCTATGTTTCTGATAGTGCTACAATAACAATACATTTTTACAGTATTTGCAAATTAACATACGTTTATAAATTGTATTACAACAGCTGTTTTGAGGGCTAATTTGAAGTTGTTCATAAGTAACTGGATATAAAAACTTAAAGAATTGGTTTGGCCAGACTGGCCATTGTTCTTCCTGTATTTTTGTTCTTTAACATTTCTTACCTTCCAGAGCAATGAGCTGGCAGCCATGTGCTGCTTTCAGAAAGATTCGAATTGCTTTTACTCCATCAGGACAGGAAGCAAGTCTGACTTCTGCATGATCTTTTTCTCCATCTAGGAGAAATCATCTTAACAAACATACTGGAAGGTTCTGTACAGAAACCAATGCAGATGTAGGCAAAACAACTCCTTTGAACAGCCTTGTGGCCGTTGCATAAAGTTTGCATGCTGATCAGGCTTCTTCAAAGATCCCAATGTTATTTACAGACAGCTGGAATCAAAAGTGACAGTATAGTGCAGCTTTTCTGCAGAACTGTTGGTTTTGCCATATTTGAGAGGTGTCAGGGTTGTCTAAAAAGAGACATAAAAATTAATATTATTTCTACCATGCATGTCTTTTTTTCAATTTAATTATGTATGTAACCCCGGAAAATGAATTGAAAACATCTTTAATTTCTAACTATGAAATGGAGACTCATTTGCACTGCAGGGCATCTACTGGAATTATTGCACACAAGTTACTCAAGGGGAAACAGCTGTGCCCCACCAGTGATCTGTTCTGACAGAAAGCGGTAGCCTACTTTACGTAGTCTGTGCAAACTCTCACTGCTTTCCTTATTATACACTTTTCTTAGCAGATACCCTTATCTAGCATGACTTACCATGCACTCAAAAGTTAGAATGAGTGCTATAGATCTGGTATCTTACAAGTACAACGGAATGAAATTAACAATGACACTAATACGATAAAACAGTAAGTTCTGCATTTTGCTACAAGCAAAATGACCAGAAACAGTATCGAGCATAAATGGACTGGATACAAATGAAGTCATGTAGACACCCTCTTGGTGAGCAATTCATGTTTATAGTAAATGAGCACAATCTGTAAAGGACACGGCTAGTTTGAGAATGGTGAGCTTTAGTGCGTTGCTTGTTTGCAGTGTTGAGAGGGCAGAGGCCCTGGCAATCCGGGCAGTGGAGGAATGGGGAGGGGGTGTAGGCAGAGACATGACACTGACGGTGGGCAAGAGCAGACTAGGGGTGTAGCCAGCTCAGGGAGTAGCACAGGTGACCCCAGTTTCTCCAGCACTGGCAACGCCTCCCTGTGGAGTCCCTGTGCAAGACAGTAGCAATACAGCAATACCTAGCCTGTCGTACGTACACCATTGCGATAACAGTATTGTCAGTTTTTAAAATGACAGTGGATGGCATTTGATGATTGTGTATTGGGGGACCATACCAAGCACGTCTGTTTAGTTTGATTTGAAGTCTGGATCGCCCTGCTGCGAGCGAGGGGAGCTGAAATGATCCGTGGCAGCACAGTCAAGCCTAAGACGTGATCAACAATGTCATCACGTCTATTTTCAGTATTCTTCTGTTTTCCTTATAGTGCATAGCTGAAAGTAGTTCATTTTTAACCACGGTTAAGTCCCCCCCACTCCCCTCCCTTCCCCTCCCCAACATCTGTCGGAGTGTGACGCCTGACAACGTCCAGGGCTCCAGGACCGTACGAAGTGCAGGCGACGAAGGTCTGTCAGAAATGGGCTTCGTGGCCCGAGGTCCGGGACGAGCTGGTGGCTGGCAGGCGCCTGTGCTGTGCGCGAATTCCTCTGTCTGAGCAGGAGTGAGTCTGGGCATGCACTGGACTGCGGGCTCAGGAGGGGCGGGCGCACGGCAACAGACCTCTCCCGAGCCAGCTGGGTGGGTTGCTCTGTGCCTGTGTAAAAGTCGCGATAATTAAGTCCTATAACCCTTCCTAAGAGGATAAGTGCACTTCTGAAGCACGCGGTGAGCCTGACCAGCAGCTGCGCGCATCCGACCTCCTGGGCGAGACTGGAAAGGCAGTCTGCAGCTGACCGGCTGTGTTTCGGCGAGGCGAGCCGCGGCGAGTCGTCAGAAGTATCGACAGCGGCAGTAATAGTTTCTCCCACGTTAGCCCAGTGTCCAGTCGTGCTTCAACGCCCCGAGGTGTAGGTAGGTGATCTGAGTTTTAACTTTGGTCTCATTTTATTACGAGGAGATCCCTATCACATTAAATCTAAGCGCCTTTATAAGTCGAGCTGCACTGTTTTGGTTTGGTTCGCCAGGACTTCCCCGCACACACGAGCCTGAGAGGTAAACTACGTTTAATATATCTTGTTTTGAAAACATTAGATTTTGACAAATTAGGAGGAAAACTTAAGCTTTGTTGTACAAAATGATGTCTTCACAGAACGAAGTTGACCGATATTCGGTCTACGTTTCTGGTTAACAGCGAAAGCGAAACGCTTTTAAGAAACGGTCCTTTTGAACAGACTGAAGTGCGACCGAGAGTTTCAAACTGTACTCTTGGACAGAAGGACGAGCTCCAACCAAGGCGTACAGTAAAATGATTTGACTTCCTCTGTACTAAAATACAGAGTGCGTTCACTTCTGAGGTTGTTAGGTGATCTAGGTGCAGACAATACCTGTTCCCCTTCACAGCTTATTTCAGTAATCCTATTGTACTGTATAAAGAGGAACCACGTATTGTTTGTCTTGGTGCAAGATGAACTTTTTTGTGTGTTTATTAAAGCGTTGATTCCGCTTTGAAAATCCAGGGGTGACGTTATACGTTGTGTACAATACCACATAACGACCTATACTGGCGTATATGATCAGTGACTGTGCCAATAGCAACACTCCTTTGAAAAGCGATTTAAAGTGTAATCGTTAGTTCCGATGTGCAGCTAGGAATCGTGTCGCATGTGATGAGGTGATGCCACTAAGGTACTAGGACATTTGACTCACGGTGCACAGAAGCAGGTCTGAATCCTGCAGTCCAGGGTGGGGTGTATCTGTCTCCTGGGCGGCTAACGCAGGTGGTTTGAGTTTCAGCTCTGAAAACAAAACTCTGCAGAAACCGGGACTTCTGTCTTATTCGAGTACGGCCTCCGAGCAAGATGTGCTTTTATTTCACAGATTTCATTTAGACCATTCCAGGATGGGTAACCTGACTCTTCGGCGTGACTGACATCGCGAGTTAAGGGAAAAAATGACGGCGGTACTTCACAAATCTGAAGTGCCTGGCTTTGCAAAGGCTGTGATTTCATATTTGGCCCTGGTCCTGAAGTTAAGTGGTGGAAATGAAATCGCTGACTTCCAAAATGTTTTCCGTAGGGGTCTGTTAGAGCCATGCGCTGTACCACATAATCAGCACAGATAAAGTGGAACATGCAGTCGGTTTATCTCTCGGCTCCCACAGGCGCCCCAGGGATGGCGATCATCAGTCAGTGGAGCCTCTGGGAAAGAAAAAAAGTGCTGTGTAGAGATGGGAGGGATTCCCCAAGTCTCAGGGTGCAGTAATAAAAGCCAGCCAGCACTTAGCCTTGCAGATGGATCAAATCACAGCGTCCAGGAGAGAGGAATCGTGTTTAACCCAACCACTGAATACTTCACAATCGCTTTCTCCGGAGAATTGCCTGGGTTTCCGGAATGAACCTAGGTGTTTTTTCCGTCTGCTCACTGAGTTGTCCGAAGGCGTTCTTCTCTCTTTTCATGTTTAATCACACAAGCTGACGCCTGAGCTTGACATTTCCTACTTCGGTGGTCTCAAGCTCCAGTTCCAGAGCCTGGACGCCCGATCTAGCTGAGCCGACAGTGGGTTCAGTGGAGCGGTCAGAGGGGGGGGTCTCAGGGTTTCAAGGGGTGCAGGGGATTGCCCCGATGGGAAGCCAGCGCTGGTCCTGTCAGGGTGTGCCCCACGCCCGCCCCGCTGGGATTTGGTCACACACATGGGAGACCCCCGCCAGGCACGAGGAGGTGTGAGTTGTCTGGAAGGTCCTGGGCTGCTGTGCCCTCTGCAGTGAGCTCAGAGTCTGCGAGACTCCTTTAGGTGCAGACCGCAGTGTGGGCAGGACTCCCCCCTCCTGCCCGGAGACCCTGGCATTGTAACTTTCAGCTGCATCACCTGAAACCTTAATAAACATTACAGATTTGATGAACGTGACCTTTTCACTAGTTTTCCACTTCAGAAGCCACATAATTGTCAGGTTAGTTCAGAATTTGTCGGTGATTTACTGCCTCCTGACAACTGAAGGTATCATTAGTCATTTGAAACCATCTGCACGTCACAATAGAAACTCCCATGTTCCACGTTGAAGGCGGCGGGGCTCGGCCTATTGGAGGCCACCATTCCAAGTGTGATAATATTCTATATATTTTAAGTAGGAAAAAGTTTGTTTTAATTAGTTTCAAGTTAAGAGGATCAAAACAAGTGCACATCTGAATTATGAACCCCATACTCATACCTAATAATAAGTGGGGAAGGTTATCTAGCAGCAGGGGATGAAATCTGAAGTATCTGGTGACTGATTTCTCAGGAACGTACCTGCAAAGGAAGAGCATGGCTTGTTTGTTGTAGGGCAGAGAAGAGTGCAGGTTAGATCAAGAAGATAAACTTGTACAAGCTGAGGAATTTCAATCATGTAGCAAGACTGATCTGTGCCGCAGAACCACAGCCGTGCTCCAGGATCTGCCCCTGGGGGAAGATGTGTAACGCCATGCTCTTAAAAAACAAGTACTGTAGCTGCATCTCAGCTGCATGTACCCTGATTGTGTGCCTGAGCCATTGAAACCCGAAGAAATGAAAAGAAGCCACTGCAACAGGATGAAAAAATCTGACACTAAGACTGAGGCCCTGGGTTCCTTTCCTGCAGTGCTGTCTGTGTGGAGTTTGTATGTTCTCCCCATGTTTGCGTGGGTTTACTCTGGGTGCTCTGGTTTCACAGCACAAAAATATGCTGGTAGATTAATTGGCTTCTGATCAGATCGGACCTGTTGTGAGTGTGTCTATGTCTGTGTGCCCTGTGATGGACTGCTGTCCTGTCCGGGGCGTATCCTGCCTTGAGTCTGTTGCTTGCTGGTTTCGGCTCTGGCTCCCCCGCAACCCTGTACTGAGTCAAGTGGTTTGAAGATGGATGGATGGTTTTGGACTAAAATAAACTGCTTCCTCTATAAAGTCTCTAAATATGTGATTAGCTGTACAAATGTTGATTTTGCATGAATCTTTTAAATGAACTTGAATAGATCATTAGAATGTAGTGACAGCCTTTCATGACGAATGCCTGCTCAAAGCAGATAGTAGATTGCTATTAGCTTTGTGCATATGGAGTTTGAATTATCGTGTGTTTGCTGGCAGTTGCTAGGCAGCAGTAATGCTGAGGCCATGTGTTGTGAGGGACCAGGATGCCAGCGGACTGAGTTTCAGAGATGGTCTGTGGCAAAACTGCACTGTCTGTACCTCCGATCTGGAACATGAATGTGGGTAACAGATTTAAAATGCCACCGTCCTAATCTTCTTTCCCATGATTTTGAAAAGAGAGAAAACGGAGCTGGCACGGAGGTGCAGTGGTTATCGTTGCTGCCTCGCAGTGCTGGGGACCTGGGTTCAATTCTGGACCCGTGTGTGGAGCTTGTAGGTTCTCTCCGCGTTCACATGGGTTTCCTCCAGAAGCTCTTGTTTCCTCCCACAGTCCAAAGACACACTGGAAGTTCATTCAGCTTCTGGGGAAATTGGCCCTGGTGCGAGTGTGTGTGTTTGTCTGTCTGCCTTGCGATGGCGTCCCGTCCAGGGTGTACCCTGCCTTGTGCCCGTTGCTTGCTGGGATAGACTCTGGCTCTTCTGCAGCCCTGTATTGGATAAAGCAGTTAGAAAATGGAAGAATGGAAAATGGTTAGAAAAGTTAGCAAATGAATGTCTCTCCACAGAGGCTGGCTGCAGCTAAGCGTCTACTGAAGAAGAAACAAATTTGGAGATGTGTGCATATTGATTTTGTACTTCTGTTTTGGGTTCATTGGATTAAATCTGAAAAGCTGTCTACCCCTCAGAAATGATAATGGCACGTTTTTAAGCTTAACATGCATTCTCTTTTATCTGCACAGTGAATATTGAGAAATCCCTATTTACTTTATCTTGTGCAAACTCAAGATTGTTTCAGGTGTTTGTTTCAACATGCACAGTATGAAAGAAGTTCAGCTTTAGCTTAGGTGTCAGCTTTCATTAAAATATTTTGTTGTAGTCGACATTGTGGAGCGGTAGATTATTAAGAACTGCTTTAACCCTCTGTTTTATCTTCTTTTGGTTTGGATTACACAAGTAATTTGCATTGCTTGAAAATTGTCTTGTCAGAAATGTAGACTAGGTCATTTTTTGCATTTTCGTGTAAAGCCTGTGATTTTCCTGAGAGAGCCCTTAACGCTATTCAATTAACACAATGTAGTTATAGAGGGTAGTATTTTAATACCCCATGTCTTCCAAACACTGTCTATATGCACAGAGCTGGGTTCAATTCCAGCTTGGAGCACCTCCTTCGTGGAATTTACACGTTTTCTCACGAGTGCTCCAGGCTGCTCCCAGCTTCTGAAGACACACTGGCTACGTTTAGTGGTGCCCGACAATAGACTGGTGCCCAGTTCGGCTAGCCGGGGTGCAGTCCTATAGGATCCTGCCTGGGGTTCTCGTGTCCTGGTGCAGGGGTGCTCTCTGCAGGACTGTTCTGACGTGCTCAGCTGAAATACCTGTCCCGGACGGTTGCTCAACAGGCAACAGAGCTTTCAACATGCTAGATGTGTTCATGAGGAATTGCGGCCGTGAGGGGAAAAAAACTGGCAGATGTACAATTTGTGGTAGAATTAAAAACAAATTCCAAAAGTGTCTGAGGTGCACAACGAAGAAGGGGAAAGGCAGCAACAGGGATGCCATAAGGAATTAAAACATAATTATAGTGATACCTTTATTTAAGAGACACTTGAAATGCCCTGGGTTCTGAGAGTGCTGTCTTCCTGTTGAGTGTGACTGGGTATGGTGGGTGTGCAATGTAATTGGATGAAGTTACTCCTGGTAGCAGCCCCTGTAGTTTGCTGTCGGCTCTTTCTTCAGTGATGGTGGTGCTGTAGGTTTGTTTGAGCAAGCTGGTTCAGATGTGCAAGGGGTATGAGCACTGTTGGCCGGGAAGTGTACACAGTGGCTTTCGCTGGAGCGAATGAGAAGCGTGTATGATGCAAGTCATGACGTGAGAGTCAGGGAAAAGCTGTGAGTCGAACCATTAAACCCAAGATCAGGTGAGAAGGGAACTCTGTGGTGGGCAGCAGAAGATGTTGTGCAGAAGATACTATGCAGGTTTGTAAATATTGGCTGCAACGTATTTGGCTGATAACTTAGAAACAGAAATCTTAGAAATAATTCTTATGTTGATTTAAGTTCTTGGGCGATCAAAACCCAGAAACCCTAAATGTTAGCTCCTGTTCAGCTTTCAGAAATTAATCCCAAAAAGTGGTATAATCAGAGTTTTGCTAAGCTGTTCTGTGCATGTTTGACACACCAGACCGCACTTTGGCTTGTTTAAAATAACAGGCTGCCAGCTGCATTGTCCCACATTTGCAAAGTGTGCTTTCCACAGCGATCTGACAGTCCAGTCCTGTCGCAGTCTAGAGAGCCGGCTCAGCTGGAGATGTGCATGATGATAGTGTGCAGGCAGATCAATGAGCCAGACCTTCAGCCAAAAACAGGAAACGAGTGTTTGTGCAGGGCTCATTCTGCCTGCTCATGTAGCTTCAGCTTCAGCAGTGACAGCCCTGCGAAGCCCCCTGGAGTTTCAGCACTAAAGGAATCATTCACAGTTTAAGTAATCCCCTTCTCAGAGAAGTCTAGACATCTTGGATGTGATTTACTGAGCCCTCTGCTGCAGACATGCAGTCTTCAGAAAGTTCAGAAGCCTCACTGCAGTGTTTCGTATTTTTTTCTTGCAAAACAAAATTACAAAAGAAGTACTTAAAGAAACCAGTAATAACATAAATATTTCATTTTTTTGTTTCTATTGAGTTCTATTGAACATATGGCCAGTTAGAAACAAGTCGAGACAACATGAATGGGCTGCTTGTGCCATTCTTCTGAAGGAACCTGTGACTGTTAGCAGTTAGCAGTTAGGTCCTCAAGAAGTGCTTCCCTGTTTTGTGCTCTCCTGGCTGGCCGAGGTTTCTTCAGGCTCCCTTGAGTGGAGCTGTAGCTCATGTGTCTGACGTGTGATTTAGCAATGTGTGATGAAAGGGAACAGGGGCTCAGCTGATTAGGGTCTTGGTTGATTGCCCGGGGGTGACCTTACTGCCAATGTTCTGACCTTGTTTACACCTTATATGGTAAGAAATTGCTACTGACCAGTCATAAATGTGTTTTTTTTTTGTATGAAAAATTTGTGCATCTTCAAGAATAAAAGGCTGTTCCTGTTCTTAGGAACGTGAGTGAGAGACGAGGTTAACCTGTTAACTTCATCTGTCAACCTTTCTTTATTGCAATAAAGAAATCAGCTTGATTCACCAGAATTGTGTGGATTACTGAGAAAAAGAGTCTCACACTCCCTCAACCATAGTGTGTAAAAAAGTGTTTTAAATTCTTTTGTTTCAAATTTCCACTTGTTTCACTGCTGATTATGAAGGAGGGTAGATTGTTGATGTAGTGAAGAATTACACAATCCTGTATCAGGTCCTTCTCTGTTCAGGACTCAAGAAGTCCTGTTTCTGTAGCCCGTCAATGTGTCTGGCTCTCTGGACTGGTTCGAGAGCAGCCTTTCTTTTTTGTACTGTTGTGACCAGAACTGTACATAGTATTGGTGTTGTGTAAAATGTTAACCACTCTGGATTTGAATTTTACACTTTGAAACATAAGCTCGGAGCGTAGTAGTGAAGTTGGATACAAATGTGATTTGATCGGCTGAAGAGATAAAGTGAAACTGAAGGCAGTCAAGACTGCACCTCGGGTCAATCTGACATGATGTCCTGCCACACAGAAACCTTACTTCCTGAATCACAGCACTAGAGCACAGGCCATCACTGGGCTCTGTGTTTTATTATCTCCACTCCATTTCTCAAGTGAATTTTCTGCCCAAAGCAGCATCTTTATTAAATTGAAAAATGATGTGTTTTTCAGAATAAACATTGCAGCCATGGGAAGCTGTTACTTTCCCAGCCCGTGAGAGTAACTGACGCAGGAGGAGGACAGCAGAGACTGGAGATCCTCCCTCTTCCTGGTGCTGTACAGCCCCACTCCCACTCCCACTCCCACTCCCATCTCACTTTACAGCCGGTTTGAAGGGGAGAAAGGTTCGTTTACAAACAAACTTTTGGGAATTCTACACCCAGATAATTTACCAGAAAACAAGGAAAAGGTTTGTAGTAGTCATTTCCAGTTAGTTGCACTTTCTTTGTAAATAAGCACATTTCTCTGTTTGTTTGCTTCATAGTTTTGGGAAGAAAAATGATTGTGATTATTTTATTTTGCAAAGAGCTGGGAGCAGCTCAAAGGAGAATGGTTATATTGTCCTTTGTATGTGGGAGATTATTTTTTTGTGCTTTCAAGGCTAACATTAAGCAGCCCACATTAAAAATGTCAAGGGTGTTGCATGTTTCTTTTGTTGCGACTATTGTAACTCTTGAATTGACCTTTGTAAAAGATGTTACTCAATGGCTTCCTTTGGCTGAAATGTGGTCCCGGTATCTGAAGCTGAGTGAACTTATTGATTGTGTCATGGTTTGTTGGGTTATTTCAGTGAGTCAGCAGTTTCTGTTTCAACATACAGTACACAGCCGCAGTGGGAATGAGAATGAGTGTAGCAGGGACAACATGACAGCCTTTTTACTGTGTTCGTTTTTTCCCTCTACTGGTTCAATTACTGTTGAACATGGCCCTTTTTAACAACACAGTTATGCAATTAAGGATCAATAACCAAAGACTATTGATGATGCATTTTTTTAACTCACCTGTTCTGTATGATTCTCTTTCACATTCTTTGTGATCCCATTCCAGATTTTCCCAGTAGCCGGTATGCTGTTTGCTCCCATTTTTGTCCTTCACACAGTTCATCCAAAATTGATGTCAGAGAGCCAGATCAATCTATACAGATCAGTGCTGGGTTTTCAGTATAGGACATCTGTCACACATGATGTTAAGCTTCAAAATCTAATCAAATCTCGCCTGTGGTAATTCCATCACCAAATCTATTTAAATGAGGTGCGTGCCAGAGAACCACAAGTTAGGTCTGTGTCACATGCTTGAAAAAGTAGCCTTTTGTTTTTTTAAAAGACATTTGAAAAAGATGTGGCATGCCTTATGGCCACAGCTACAGACCTGTTTAATTTTTTATTTTTCTGTTTGTGCATTCAGTGTTACTGCAGTGCCATTTCATCAGTTCAGTATTTTTAATCTGAGTAGTTTATCTTGATCCATGTTATGTATCATATGGTAGAGAAGTTTTTGTTCAGCTTTGCTCAGTTATTCTATTGAAAGCCATAAACCGTTCTTACAAGTTGATTTGATATGCAGTTGATATCTGTTTTCATCAGGTAGCACATCCAGATGTGGTCTGTCAAACTCTGGGCTGTCGTAACTGTTCAGTTTTTTTTAA
Source organism: Atractosteus spatula (assembly GCF_055471065.1). Lineage (NCBI taxonomy): Eukaryota > Metazoa > Chordata > Actinopteri > Semionotiformes > Lepisosteidae > Atractosteus > Atractosteus spatula. The sequence continues at coordinate 792,372 of NC_142731.1, read as the reverse complement.
ACCGTTTTATTTTAATTTGAAATGTGTAGTTTGGAGGTATGCATTGTTCTTCTAACTTAGCCTGTATCCATGCTTCTTTTCCACTGTAAAGCAGTAAAGCAATTGAACAAACAGCTAAAACCTTTTTTCCTTGAAGCAGGGCTCTTGGGAAATGTTTTGGCACAACTTTCTAAGACTCCCACTGTAAATCATTTACATGTGGTTCCAGAGCCACTGATAATGTGCTGTTGAGCAGACCACACCCATTCCCAAAGCAGGGCTGAAGCGCTGCGATCTGTAAGAGCACTTTTGTGTGTTCTTGCTTACTTGCTTTACGATTCATTGCAAGTTTATTAGCTAGAGCAGCTGATAAGCAAATGAGAATCAAAACAGTCTTACAGGAAATCATTTTATTTTTTATTTCTCTCCTTTTCTTTGTTGTTGCTTCAGTAGTGAATTCATACATTTTTTTTCCTGTCCTTTTTGCTTCAATAGCTCTGGATTTTTCTCATTTTCTCTGGATTTTTTCCTCTCAAGAATTCTTGTAATAGCTGCTCTCCAGGGCTGAGCACGAGGTGGTGCTCTGCAGGGGTATCCCAGTCAGGCATTGATCATGTGGTTTCTTGACATTTCATTTCATCACTAAATATTTTACAGCGAATCTGAACCTCTTCCAACAGCATAGCGCTTTTTTCCACAACCAGTACAGTATGTCCCTGCACTGGCTGCTTCGGGCTTCGATCGCTCAGGGACATGAATACCAGTTGGGTACTAAGTAGCCTTGCAAGCATCCTCTAATGTTTTGGGGGTAATGGACCATTGGGATGCAATATCAGGAAGTGTAGATTTTTCATTATAATATGTAGCTAATTTATGTGTTTTTTGCTCTATGAAACGTGCAAAGACACATAACAATAGACTGGAAACATAAAAACCGGAGCACTGCCGGCGTGGACCGTGGTGAGTGAACACCAGCAGCACAGACACGCATCAGATGCACATGGTCAGACACGAGAAGCGTTTTCAGGCACGGCCTTTGGCTGGAATAGTTTGTTAGCATTGTACAGATCGCTCAAAGCAGGAAATCAAGAGAACAACAGAGTATATCGAGACAAGTAGTCTCTCGTTTTAAGTCAGCTTGCTCTTATAAAAGAGTCTTATGGCAAACCAATGTGGGGTCGTTCAGTTTTCCCATGTCCCCTCCTAGCCCCATAATGAAGTTCTTCCTCTGCCTCAGTTCCAGTAAGGCCTTGTTGGGCACATAGTATCACACCTGTATCAAGTACTGCAGTGCTGGTGTCTGCTGTCCTGTGTGATTGGCATTGTGCTGCAGCCCTATTATCTTTGTCTCCAAAATGTTACATTTTCTATTGTCAAATGTACTTGAAAAATGATTGTTTTACCTTTGTTTAATTATTTTGTTGATTTTGCCTCTGTAAGTTGTTCTGTATTATCAGACTGTTAAGTGATGCAGGCGCTTTAGTGCTGGAGTTGCTATGTTTCACAAACAGCCACAGCTTCAATGCAACATGTGCACACTTTTGTGGGGCTTGTAATTATCCAGATCCTCGCAGGAATCAGCTGGGGAGATGTCCCTCTAACAAAAAACACGTTTCTGTCTTTAACGAGCAGGACTGGTTGCCTGTGCATTAGTTCATATTTATAGTGAATTGTTTCTGCTTAATCTGCTGCTTAACATATGTAGCTGTCAGATGTGATTATCGGATTATGAGGGGACGCGCCACACGGAGCTCTGTTCCCCTGTCCGGTCACATGACTGCCAGAAACCACAGAGCCCACGCTGATGGCCGTGGGGAAGTACGAAGCACGCTCTGACCCCTGTGCTCCTTCAGGACGGCAGCCTGGTGCTCTCTTTTCGGAGAAGGTAGAGGAATGCATCTGCGCCAAATGAGCGGTGATCTGTAGCGCTTTCGCCATTCTGTCTCCCTGTGTCTCTCTCGGCTTCTTCACCTGGATAGCTGCTGGAGAAAGACATGGATGGGAATTCACATCGGCTCTTGTCCCGATCTCTTGCCAGCAGCAGTGATGCACTTTGCAGGAAAGTTTGCTTCCATTTGTTGTGTGAGACATGACTGCAGGCTATATGGATCCTTGTGTAGAAATCCTGGTTCCCAGGATTAAGTGTTGGAGTCAGAACTGATGTGTGTCAGTTTCAGAGTTCTGTCTTAGCTCTACTTCACAAAGCATTTGCAAATCTCTTCAAGAGTATACTGTAGTATTTATTTAATATATCTCCTTGTCAGTAGTTATACATGTGTGCATGTATAGTGTATTATTTGCAATTTAACATACCTTATCAGAAATTGCAGTTATGTTTAACAGAACACAGTTCAGCACGGTTAGCGGTCAGATGCGACATTGTCTTCTTATAGATGTGTTGCACACTGCCTTGAGCAGGTAGCACTCAGAGCTTTGATGGGTTTATCTCACACTATTAAAGGCTTCTCTCTGTGTTCCCGCATGACCCCTCTCACAGGCACAAGGCCTCTTCCACTCTTCCTTTGTAAGTATTATGATCAGTATTCAGTTATCTCCATTGCCTTAGAATATCTGTTTTATTTCATTCTGGCTCTGTCTTGTTGAATCTTCTCTTGTGTTTGAATCATGAGTCTGTGATTAGGTTAGGTAAATTTATCTACGGATATCACATTTTGACTTTGCAGTTTGACTGTTTGCGCTTTATTGGATTTCAAACATGAGTATTTTCTGATGCAGTACTTAAAAACACATGGCCAGCCCTGACTGAATGGAAGTCCCTGATGAGCTGATTTGAATCTTGGTGAATACACAGGCAACACCTGTCTGTATTCTGTGTATTCTTCCTGTTGTTGTTTTTTTGTTTTGAGAGGAATCTTTTAGGTGCATCTTATTTTCTTTATTTTCTAAAGAAATAGAATCACTGGTTGTTCCTTGTTTATAGGGGTTTTTGTTCATGGCCAGTGTGGCTCACTGCTCCAGCACAGGAGGTGCAAAAGGAAACTAAGAATTAGGGGAATCAGGAGACATTTACAGTAGACACACAAAGTGCTGACTGTTGAAGCAGATTCCCTGGTAAGTTTAGATCCTTGTTTCAATAAACTGCTAGGAACAAAGTGGGTCAGATGCACTAAAAAGCTTCATCTCATTGGTAGCCTTTATGCTCTTAAGTGTTGCCATCCCTCCCACGCTAAGCTGCCCTGTGAAGTTGGCCTTATCGCAAACACAGGGTGACAAGACTGGGTCAGGCCTGGCTGGAAGAGACTAGGCCCCTGTTATTAATCACTTCTCTGGGTGAGAGGTGTGTGCCTGAACACTACTGACGATGAGGCTGTCTGAAGGGTACACAGGCCAGATGCCTTGTGTTTACATACCTGTAGACAGACTTTGGATTCAAAGAGTAGCAAATCTTTACAAAACACTTGAAAAGTGGGCAGGAGCTTTTGAGTCCTTCTTAAGACTTTCTAACAGTTCCGCAGCAGCGCAGGAAGGCAGTGTAGTCCTGCTGGCTGTGCTTCAAAATACAGGGATTCGTGGAAACAAAACCAGCCCTAAAGCTGGAGCGTTCTTCAGAAAGAACACTGGGCTGTGACAAACCCTCAGCAACTGGGGCGACTTGCTGGAGAGCAGATCACCTCCTGGAGCAAGACTGGACTGAGCTGACTCAAGAGCTGCAGAGAGCCACATGGATAAATTTATACAGTATATTTGCAAAGCACAGCCTTCCAAACGAACATGTTAAAGCTTGCCAGTTTTGTCTGCAGAAGTAGAGTGTGAAGTGGGATATTATACAAGACCTGATCAGCTTAGTGAAAAAATAAAATGGAAACCACGGATGACAATCTGCCTGTTGCTGAAGAGATTTTGTTTTTTACTTGTGAGTAAAGATTTTGAGCCAGGGCAATTCTGACCAAGATCTGCCTGAGTTTGACCCTCAGAAATTAGCCTCTCTCTCCTCCCTTGGTTTTAGTAAGTGATTGTTAAGCCATTCACCAGTTTAAACACCTCAAATCTAATGCTGTAACATTGTTATAGCATTATCCTGTTTCATTTCAGTGTTTTGGACTTTTACCAACAGCTTTATGTAATACTCCACAGCTGTGTATGTGTCAAAAACATTTCTATTAACCTTAACTTTATTTGACAGGAGTAAATCAGCTTTTTTAGAAAACATTAGTATTACTGGAGCCTTAGTAATAGTTCCCCCCACATCTGTAGTCTTCTCATTGCTGGGGTGTGAAAAGTCACTCGCAGGACAAGTTTTAAGTATTTTTATTTCCTGCTGGGCATCTTACCAATGTAGAGATCACATTCAAAATATGTTCTTTAGCAATCTGTTGTCAGGAATCGCAGTCTTGGTAAACTCCAATCCCCTCGTAATTCTCATCCTTATCTCTTGCGTGACCGATATTCACCCCTGCTGCTGGAGGGCTGCCTTGTCGTCTCGTTTTCGTTCTCCCTGGACTCTCATTCCTTAATGACTTCACTGTAATCATTTACCCATCTGATTGGTTGCTTTTTCACTGTGACCAGTCTTTTCTCATTGAGGACCGAAAGTTACCTGTAAATCCTACAGGCTGTATTCAATTTCCAGCTTCTTAAGAACAAGGAAAGGCTTCAGTTCCTCCAATTAAGCATTTAATTATATCAGTTAGGTAATTAGAACTAGGAACATTCTGGCCCTCCTGGACTGAGCTGTGCCTGCTAGTGTAGAAGCTTGAATTGGTCACGGCATTGTTCCTGCAGGCCTTGAAATGTACAAAAACTGCTATATAAATAAAGTTGATTATTTTTAGTCCTGCCTGGGGACAGAAATAAGCACCAATGAAAAGAACTGGCAGCCACACACAGTGACCCTGAGGGGAAAAGGGGAACCTTGTGTAACTGAAGTAGTGTTTCATTTGTTTTGAGAAAAGGGGGCTTGTGGAACAGGTGAGCTTTGTCCATACGTGAGAACAGGTGGACTGGTAGATCAGATTGTAATTTCATAAACCTGCCCCTGGTCATTGAAGAGATCTTATTTGTGATTTTCTTATGTTTTGGGATCGCGCTGTGTTAACAGTAACCTCTTTTCAAGGCAACAAGTGTTGAGACAGGAGAGTAGCCCTGGGAAAGCCGTGTTGCCAAACTGCTGGGCTCAGGATGATTTGCTGAGCTGCGTCTGACAAGAGGTATTTGACTTGAGGCGGAGGCCCTTTGTGTTTGAGCTGTCTGCACAGCAGGACTGCTGAGCTGACCGTTTTGAGCAGAAACGTCTATGAATGCAGCCTGTGTTTGCGCCAGAGTTGAGCCTGATGGAGCATGGCTTTCAGCTGAGCCCATCGAAGAAGCAAACTCCTGTCTAGTTCCACAGAAACTCAGGCCAGCCTCCAATAACTGCAAATCAAGAGCTTTCATTTTTTTAAATTAAAGTTAAAATTCAACTAGTGCAGGTGGGGCCTCTGTTTCATATGTTGTCCGTTTGCACCCTCACTGTTGGATCTTACTGCTCTTTCTAGCAGCTCAGTTCAGAAGATTCAGAAGCCACAAACACCTCTTTAGATCCATTGTTGAGCGCAAATGAAGCTGAGAAAGTCAATTCTCTGGAAACCTTCAAGTGTATTTTCTCATACTGAAACTTCTAAATGTTCTTCTTCCTTAAGAAACAGCAGTGCAGTTGTTTCCGAAATGCACTGTTGTGTAGACAGTCCTGGATTGCAGCAGGTGCTGTGTTCGATATCCAGCCCTAGTTTCTTGCAATTAGAATACTAATGTGTTGAAATCTCTTACAAGATTAATGACTAGTAGTTTCATTGCACCACTTCAGTGATCAGCAGCTCACACAGCTATTATGGGAGCATGTGTTGCCTGCAAACATGTTAATTGCGTATCTTGGGGAAGTAAAGGATTTCCACTGCCCATACAGTGAATTTCATTGACTGTTGATAACAAGCCTCACCACTGCTCCTTCATTGCTCTAACCTTTAGATGCCACTCAGAAGAGAACAGAGCAGCAGCTCTGACAGGTGGCAATACCACGAAGCCTCCTCCAGAAACGTATGTCAGCAGACTGGATGTTGATGTGGGTGACAACTATGACCCAGATGGCAAATCTGCTGTATTAGGATGTTAAAGCTCATTCCAAGCAGCTGGATCTTTACTCTTAAACAACACAACAAATTAGGAAATATTAATTAAAATTGTTTTAATACTTTTTTCATGTTAACATGATGATTTAGATGTTTCTAGTTAGGGCTGTGGTGTGAGATCTGGTTATTTGTGTACTGAAATACTCTAGAACAAGAGTTTTTTGTATTTGTGCAGAGATGCATCATCACTTGGTAGCGATCTGGGCAGGTAGGCAAGGCTGGGCCTGGTCTGTACTGGGTTGAAAGACCTCTGAAGGAATCAGGTTGCTGCTGCAAGTGGTGTTGTTGAACCAGTAGGTGGCACTGTGCCATACATACCAGAATTCTCAAGCCAGTCCCCAGGATGGTGACTGAAGACACTGCTGCAGGAGGTGCTGTTCTTCAGATGAGACATTAGAATGAGGCCTTACCTGCTTGGCCATCGTTGTTAATCACAGTATCCTGACTGTGTTCCCCTTGCTTGTTCAAGCTGACCTCCCAAAATTTCTTATTCGACTCCATTAGAGGAGGCATTTCTCTCTTCACCTCCTGGACTCCTTTGCAGCAGGGCTCCTGTCTCTCCCCTGTGTGGCAGCTCTGCGGCTGAAAATCTTGCCAGTCTCCTCTCCTGCCCGAAACTAGGCCAAGCATGCTGTCTTAATTACCGAGCTCAAGAGCTGAATGATGTTTATACGGGTGTGAAAGAGAGATCCTGCAGTGTCCTCTGGAGTAAGTGAGCAATGTGGCTGTTGGTGGTCCTGGGTTACAGTCCAGTTCAGGTCACAAGTTAACCTTTGATTTAGGTTTCAGGTTTCAGAGCAGAGACTGCCAAATGTCACCAGTCCTATAGCTGATGTCACATATTGTGGGATTAAACTCACAAAGGCCTCCAGTAGCTGCCTGGTAATGGCTTGACAAAGGAGAAGAAAGAAGCAGCACCCTAGATGTGAACAGAAAGAGTAGAAGCTTGTTTATGAAATTTCACTTTGGATGCCTGTGTTTTATGAGGGAATATTGGGTGTTGATTTAAATGTCAGGGTGTTATGGTGGCTTTCACTTGGCAGAAATTCAAGGCCCTTCTGGCACGTTAACTTCAATCTCCTCTGCAGCTAAAAAAAAATCAACTTTAAAATCAAGAATCAATACTGCATCTGAAACTGTTTAATTACTGTCTTTATGTATGAAGATTTTTTCATCAAAGCTTACTCTTTGTCCAAAGTGCAGTAAAATATATGGTAACAACATGGCACAACACAGTGGTAGATAATGGCAAAGCAAATGCATATTGAAATCATGGTAAAACTGTCACAATGCAATGCAGAGTTACAGCAGTCCTTATCTGCTTGATCACTTCATGTCCAAATTTGAGAGATTAGCAGGTGTTGGTACCTACAGTAGTGTGCGTGGGTACCACCTGTAGACAGAAAACCAAAATGCTACCTGTTCAGCATGTGATTGCGATTTGGTAATATCCAAATGTTCTTGAGATATGACTCATGTCTGCGATCTGTGTTTTTTCATGTTTTAGGAAGGAGCTGATTGAGAAATGAGGTGGTCTTTTAAAATGGCTTAGGTTCAGTTGGCATGGTAATCGTTTTTATAGACCAATCTCTCTTAGAGCCTTCTGCATCTGACCCATATTGCCCAAGAGTAGCCCGTGTTTGCGTGCTTGGTCTTGTCAAAGTTGTTTCCCTTGTTTAAGTGCCGCAGTGCTACATTCCTGCTTGTGCCATTTTGCTGATGTTGTAGGTTTTGTGTTGAGTGGATCAAGGTGAATACACTCGCAGATTTCCATCAGTGTTTAGTGCGCAGGACTTGTCATATATTTTGGAAAGAAAAATCTGTAGCTCATTTGTGTCTCAGCAGGTGGTAGCGTGAGCCAGATGTGGTATCCGCTGCCTCTAAGCCCAATTATAGTCGTTCTTGAAGGCTTCAGGGTTTCTCGTAATGAGGGATTGAGAGAGCAGGGACTGAACAGATATCACCTGGGGGCTGAAACACTGCATGTGTCGGGGGGAGGGATGGGTGTAAAGACCAGGGAGGGAGTCGGGAGCAGGATGAAGTGACTTAGCGGTACTAACGCCAGCCAGTCAGATTCTTCTCTGCTGCACTGATGAAAGAGACGTATTTCTCCACGGGTTCGTAGTGGAAGAGCAGAGACGCACTATCAAGCACACGGCCACAACTGAGCACAGGAACCTGACCCACCCTGAGGACACGGAGCGCACTCTGTGGTGTCAGTGAAACCCACTGGGAAGTGTGAAATCCCACATAGTCAGAAAAGTTCTGCAAATACATCTAGAGAAGATCAAATGATCATCAGGGTATTTAGACAAATCTTATCCATCCATCTGTTTTTTAATTGCTTCTTCCAGCTCAGGATCGTGAGGATGCCCCTGTACCCTCAGCGAGTCGGGCATCAGCGATGTGACCGTGGCTCGAACCCGTGATCAGAGTTCAACCTGCTTAAAGGCAGGCGCCTTTACCTATTGAGCTGCTCAGGAGTCCTGTCTTTTTTCCTCATACTGGGTCTTTTAGGTTACAGGAAGAGGTTTACAGTAATCAGAGTGTTTTAGTGTAATCATTTTTCGTGCTCAACACCTACGACACCTACATACTGATTTCACTGAATATATTTGATGTAACAGGTACATTGGAGATGTCTTTCCACACTGGGAAAGAGGGGTTAGAATAACATCGTGTCCTTTACATCAACCTGAGCTTGGGCCAACTGCGGCTTCTCTCTTGCTCCGACTACACTGAAGATCTCCCAAATCCCAGGGTGGATATTAGCTCACTTTACCTTCGCTAATGTATAAATCCTCATAAGATACTCTGCACTGAACTCGTTCAGAATGTTCCTTGAGGAAAACCAATTTGTTCAATGCTTTAACCACGTTTTTTTTTCAATGGCTTGAATCATTTTCTGAATTATTCTGCTGTTGCTTGTCGCTTGTCTTGAGCCGGTCTGTCTGAAGATTAAGTGCACAAAATTTTTTTGCTCGTTTCAGCGCAGGGAGAAGATAAATGGAATGACCTGCCCCTCGAAGGGAGAGAGAGTAGGGTCTGGCAACGCCTGGAGCAAGAGAAACTGAAGACTCTTCCACGGTCTGGTCTCTTGTGTTTTGAAACTTCTGCAAAACGTTTTAGTTTCTTCAATGCGATTCTGCTAGCGCTCCTGTGAGCACTGCTAGAGCCACTCAGGAATGATGGAGCCACTGGAGTCAAAATCCGAGCGCATCGCTAGGTACAAGGCCGAGAGACGCAGAGAGCTGGCTCAGAAGTACGGCACTGCGGAGGAGGTGCCTTCCAAATGCATCAGGAGGGACCGAGAGATCTGCCAGGGAGAATCCGCAGACTCCGGCCAGAGAGCCATGGGAGCAGCCAGAGATCTGCAGGACAGAGATGTGCCGAAGCAGGACTCCGCGGAGCCCAGAGGCAGTCCTCACCGAGAAGAGCAGCCCCTCGCCGGCGACGCCAACGGGGCCGCGGGCGCTCAGGAGAGCGCGGCTGGTGTTAGACGCGGCCGGGGTGAAGGGCGCGCGGCTCTCACCAGCTTGAGCCTGGATACGCCGGCCCCGCGGCAGGAGCCCACCGCGCAGACCGTGGCGAATGGCACCGCCGTGGGCGCTGGCGGCTTGTTGTCCCGGAGCAGGTGAGGGCGTCTCCGTCTCGTCGCGGCGCTGACAGCGGTGCAGCGCAGCAGGAATAGACCGGCAGGCCATGGGATCTGTGTGGGATTATTAAGAGCACGTGGCTCAGTGGTCAGCGCTGCTGCCTCACGGCGCCAGGGTCCTGGGCTGAATTCCAGACCTGGGGTGCTGTCTGTGTGGAGTCTGCATGTTCTCCCCGTGTTCATGAGGGTGCCCTGTTTTCTCCCACAGTTCAAAATCATGCTGGTAGATGAATTAGCTTCTGGGAAGACTGGCCCTGGTGTGAGTGTGTGAGTGTTTGTCTGCCTGTGCCCTGCGCTGGACTGGCGTCCTGTATCCTGCTGAAGTGGAGTGCTTAGAAAATGGCTGGATATTAAGAGCAGGCAGGAAGCTCCCGGTCACTTATCCTGAGAAGGTGCATTGTGGTGTGTGTAAATCAATCCACATTCTATGAAAAGAGCTTTGTTACCTGTCACTGCTTGTAGTGTCATGGATAACAGAATGAGGAAGCACTTAATTTAGCTGTACTACGCTGATGGATGACACTTTGTGCCTGGAAAAATACAATTAGATAGTTTTTGCTTTAATAGAAAAAAAAAAACAACCAATTGTGACGTTGATTAAATTCAGTTTGGAAGACATGATTGCAGTGCTTCTATCAAATTTCACAGCTTTAGGTCCTAAGAACCTAAAAGACCTCAAACTCTTTCATGTTTGTAGGAGATGAAAACTATTAAAAAGTTCAGGCTAATGAAGATTATAATTAAGAAAGCAATGAATTAACTGAGCTCAGCTACAGCGAAGACCTGAAGGGACCAGAGTCTCAAAGATCCAACCCCTGACGAGCCTTGATCTAGCTTCATCCATGAAGATGCAAAGGTCATCTTTCTTTTGATTTCGAAACATTTGTAATTACATTAGCAGTTGGCTAGCATAGTCTGTTTGCGACGGCACAATCACCAGTGGCCCCTGACCATGCCCTTGAGCTCACAGTCCGTCACTCAACACAGTGATGCCGTGTGGGCGGAGTGGCCATGTGGGCGGCGTGGGCATGCCAGGAGCATGCACGTGCAGGCCATCCTTCCCCTTACGCTCTCTCAGAGGTAGTAGCAGTGAGAGGGGTTGATTAAGCATTTAGGATACCAGATTATAAAACAGATATATCTCTAAGCTTTGGACTTTCCTAATTTTGATAAAGAAACCTAAAGAGCAATATGTATTTACAGTACAGCAACACTCCATTTACGGATCCTGAAATTTCCTGCTCCTAAATCTAATCTTTTAGGAAATTAGCCCGTTCATGTTCAGCAGGACTGAGCAGAAATGCACAAAGCCTGTAACGTCTTGTTCGATCTCCCTCAAGGAACTGAAAAAGTCTGCTTCTGGATTAGGTTCCAAGGCAGAAGGATTGCAAAGGATTTGATTGCACAAACGATTGCTTACACATGCTGAATTCCTGTCGTACTGTGGCCTCTGTCTATTTACTGTGCTGTGCTCCTCAGTCAACATGGCGAAACACAAACTCGGAACAAGAGCATCTGCGCACTTTTTGGTTTGATCTAAACCATTTATTTCTTTATGATCATTTATGCCCCACACTCCTGTAACTGGCAGCCATTGGTTTATTTGGGGGATTTCTTGTGGGCAGATTTCTTATGTTTTGTCTCCACATTGATAGTAAGCTTTTGCGAGGAGCTCATTCACACACAGGGAGTCTTCATGCATTACTGACGGCTGGGATAACGGAGTTTCTCTCCTCGTCTTCCAAACGTAATTTCTCGGGTCCATCGGTACATATCTAAGGGGCATTGTGTCCCTGAAATAAAGAAGAGCTCCCGGTGCTTCCTTTATTTCTGGGACACAGAAGAGTAAAGAGTCCCTGTGGCTGCACAGGGCCTGAGAGAAGGTGTGTCTCTCGAGCCCGTCAGTCCCTTGTTCTGCCCAGGCTGTGGGCCGGCCCTCAGTGCAGAGACAGGGGTGGAGCCCCAGGTAGGAAGCATGCCTTGAATGAGCTCGTCTGGAAGGTGGGGTCTCCTGTGTAGAGTGCCTGAGGGCTTGCCTGTGTGGTTTGGTAAGAAGGTGAAGGGAAACAGAGGGAGTGTCTGTCTTAAACAGCCTTTCTTGCACTGCAAGCTTTCCACAATACAAATGGCTGCATATTTTTTTGGGAAAAACAATTCCTTCTAGTCATGAATGCTGCTTTTGAGTGCCCACTGGGGTATGTATGTACTTCATGCGTTATTTTCCACTTTTAACTCTGTAGTTTCAGCAGCGTCGGACAGAACACTTGTCTGTACGGATTTGTCTTAATTGCAAAAGTAGGCAACATGTGAATCTAATCAGTCATTGTCAAGTGTTTTTATTAACTTGAATTTGTGGCTGGGTTTTAGGACTTTACTTGTTTAAGTAACATGAAAGCTCCAGAAGCAATAAACGTTTAAATAATACTAAATGCAACAGAATCACCTGTAATTATACCCAACATATAAAAACAGTTATTAAAAATTCTGCCCTTAGTACAGAAAATAATTATTAGAAAATAATCACTGTACATCACCACTATAAGAAAAAAACAGAAGAAACGGAAGAATATGTGCTATAATATGCTGTATAACTTTTATACAAACAGACTTTTTTAAGACTAGAAGATCTCAGAGCACAGTGGAAAAATAATGCTCACAATAATATATGCACAAAAACAGAAAAGATGTTTTAGAATAGATTGATACTTCTTTGTCGAATATTCCAATGCGGTGTGCTCACTGTGTGCCATAAATCACTAGTCCATCCTCGATGTTGCCTTGTGAGATATGTGACCAAAGTTTAAGAAGATGTGAGAAATGGGAATCGCAGCCAACAAAGTGTTTTATTCATTTGTTTTCAGGAGCTGACCTAAACGTTGACACAATACTCAGTGCTCCATTTACTGTTGTGTGGTAGTTATTGTCGGGAGTGGAAAAGCCACCTTTCACTTCTTGGTTTTGGTCAGACAGCACTTGTTGACTTGGTCTAGCCTGGCGCAGACACAGCAAGGACAGTAGAGAACTAAAAGTTGTGGGTCTCAAAGGAATGAGCTACACTTACAGGTTAAAGGAACTGAACCATTTTAATTGTGAACACAAAGGGAATGCGAGGGAACACAGTATAAGTATTCAGATTCCTGAAAGACACTGACCTAGTCAGCTGAGTGGATTTCTGCAAATCACAGGCTGGAGGACACCAGTAGAAACAACACAGACGTAAAACTGAGAACAGGAAGCACTTATTTATTCAAAGGGTTGTTGGAGTGTAGAACAAGCTACTTCGCCTTGTTGTGGAAGGAAATATCCTTTCTCTGAAAGGGTGGATGATATCTTTGAATCAGTTAGCTAATAACAGCAGATTATTTAAACCATCCAGAAAGACTAAATCTTCCTTTTGTTCTGTGTGGATAGAGCACAAGCTTGGGAAGTTTTCTGTGGTATTTCTGCAGGTTTTTCATGATTGATTCTCAGTTCCTGAGCTTGACCAAGCTTGCTGTGCCATACGTCTCTACACTTTATCGTTCTTTTTCCAGCATTTTAAGACTTTAGTACATCAGATTGTAAGGGTGGGATTGCATGATAGGATCCAGTTACTTCTTTAAAGCAACCAAGGGAAGAGCTCTGCTAGCTGACTCTGAGAAATGGAGAGTAATGCCCTCATCCTTAATGAGAAGAAGCAAGCCACAGCAGACTGAGTGACCTTTTCCCATTCGTTAATTTCCATCCGATGAATAGAGTCTGCCAGCAGTGTTCTCTGTGTTGAACCAAAGCAACCAAAGTCTGGTTGACTAACCTTCCTATTCTTCAAAACCGAAACAAACCAGCCATGTTCTTTGGTGTTTACACCAGTAATACAACACAGACAAGACAGGGAGAACCATTTGAATCACAGCAAGCTGTGTGGTTTTCACTGATTCTTTACATACAGACAAGGCATTTGTGTATTTTGGAACAAACAGCATGTTGTGAGAGTGTAACACCTGTGTTCCCTGCTCTTCTCGGCTGTGTCTGGGTGGTAACCGTCCTGGTTGTTTCCTGATGCCAGGGCGACAGATCTGGTGCCCCCCAGGCCCTGGTCCGGGGGCTCTGCTGGGCTCTGCAGCCAAGGGGGCAGTCCGTGGGGGCCACAGGGGCCAGACTCGGCCCACATCCACACCCGCGTGTCGGTGGGCCAGCTGAGGAAGACCTTGCTGCAGACTGCCAACGGGAAGCCAGAGGAGAGGCCGTAGGTCCTGCGGTGGTTTGCTCAGTGTTGCTCAGCTCTGCCTCATGCTGTTTACTAACTGCATGTCCCAGGTCTGCGCCTCCCCTGGGCTCCAGCGACCCCCTGGAGAGCTGCTCCTTTAGCAGGATGAAGTGAGAGTTTTGTTCTGAGCTGTAAAAGTGCCACTGAAAGCATGACGATCTTGGTAACCTGGGGGCTCAGGAGGAATTTTAAAAAAGAAGATCAGTTCCCCTGCTCTAGATCACTGTGATCCGTTCCTCTGTTCTAGATCACTAAGATCATCTCTCCCTTTCTAGATCACAGTCTCATAGTCCCTGTTATTTTGACCTTGATAACAGCCTGAATTCGTGTCTATTTCCAGTTTCCCAAAATAATGTGTTGTTGTAAACAGTTTGCTACAGTACATGGTTGTTAGAGAAAACATTCCAACAGTTTTAAATGACTGAAATTCTTTTGGGGTACAAAATTTGGATTGTTAGTTTTCTTAATACTGAAACTGATACAGCATTATTTTCTGTATTTTTTAATTTTTCTATTTGTGATCAGAAAGAATCACCAAGAAATTGGTAGCATTAGCCATCCTGCTAGATTTTTTCTTTTTTTTAAATGAATAACAGCTGAAAGCTTTTATTTCCTCTTCTATAAACCTCTAAGCATGTTAAACAAACCTTAATAAGCTGCAGTTTTTTACAGAGCTGTGTTATATACTGATTCTCTGTGCTGCTCTGTGTTTTGACCTGTGAAGACTGTGTGGTTTCTGTAGAGTTTAATCACACCCTATCAGGCTGTTTCCTCTTGCATCTGTGTGTATCTCATCTGTATTACTGGTGTGCTGCACAAGATGCACCAAAAAAATAAAATAAGACATACTGTACATTTCTGCACAACACAGAATTGTAACTGGTAATGTTCTTCATTCCCCTTGCTTTGCTACCAAAGTTTTTCAACCTCTTATTTTAAATCATATGATTCACAAAGCAGCACAAAAAAATGTGCACCTGATGTCATCCCGAATGACCTTTGCCTGTGAGCAGCTGTCCTCTGATTAGAGATCCATGCCACAGTTGGAACTGTACCTGTATTCAGAATACCTGAGCTGAATTTTGGAAGGTACCACCTGAACTGATAAGTCAGCCCCCAGTGCCTCCTGCTGTGTAACACTTGTATGTAAGTTTATTCAAATCTGTCTAATTTAGTTTTGAATAGGAAACAGATATGTTTTGAATGTCATAATGGAAAAATACTAGAACTCGGAACGTATTTGAGTAGTTAAGCAACCTGGAACTTTATCATCTAATAACCAAGTAGCTTCAATAAATTATTTCCTTTTTTCAGAGGGCTAAACCCAAAGCTCGAGTGCCTTTCTTCCAGACCTGCAGAACAGAGTTTGCAGGTTAATGTCCTGATTCACGCCCTGTTCTGAAAACAAGCTGTCACTAACTAGTCTGAACCCCAGCTGTTGGGTTGGTGGCTTCACCACAAGCTGCAGTGGGGTTCTCGCGATCAGATTGGGTACATGCAGCCCCAGATTTCGGATTGTGTGCGCTGTCGACCTGATTCTGGGCCCTAATGTCTTACTAATTTAAGCACATTGCTGCCAGCAGGTTTCCCCTCGTCAGCCCAGTTTGAGTGAGAGAGGAGCTTGTTCTCATTATGCAGCTCGTGCTGTCTGGGTTTTAGACATCAGACCTGAAAAGCATGCGTTGTAATGTCTACTCATTTCCTCATTCGTCATGTTCATGTGTGTTTTGCATGAGCCTTTTGTTGGTTTTTTGTGCTTGTCGTTATTTGCCTAGCAAACAAGCTCCTCTCTCATAAGCTGCTCCTGCGAAGCTATCCCATCAGCCATCAGGGGAAGAAGCAGATGCACTTTCTCTCACAGAGGGTTGTGGGAGTCTGGAACAAACGACACTGCCATGTTGAAGCTGAAACCATTCGTTTGAGAAATATCTAGATGAGATCCTCTGATCAATCAGCTCCTAACTACAAAGTGGGCTAGACAGACTGCATGATCCCCTCTCATTTGTAACCTTTCTTATGTTTTATGTTAAATAGACATGATAGAATTCAATGTCTAATTCTACACACAATTTCTATGCATGATGTGTATATGTGATGCAATCATATACATAATTTTTATAACAGAAGTATATCTGTACTATAGCCTGCCACTTTTCTACAGGACATTTATTCCAGATCAAGATACTGCAGGTTCTGCACTCTATCAGGATTGTTGGTCCGTTACGCCTGTTTGTGTTTGAAATACAGCTTTGAATAGTCAGACCTCTGGAAGCGTTTAAACTCCAGCCAGTGCCTCAAAACGTTTGCAGTTGTTTGCAGAAAGAGCAAGGAAAAGAGGTTGCGAGAATCCCCCTGGAAATATTTAACAACTGTCCTAGCGCTTTTTTGAGCGCAGTCGGAGGGCCATGGGAAATCGGAGGCGATTGCCACGTTTTCACTTTAGCTAGAAGGACATTTCAAGAATTTCTGTAAATCGAGATATGCTGCCTTGTCTTAAATTGGAATGAGGTCATTTACCTGTCCTCTGGATTCTATGGTAACAGGCATAAAAATATTCCTAAGCACTTCAGTTCTGAAAGCTACGCTGTAAAGACAATTGAGCGAGCTGGGGTTTGTGTATAGGGCAGCACGGTGGTGCAGTGTTCAGCGTTGCTGCCTCACAGCACTGGGGCCCTGGGTTCAATTCCTGGGTTGCTGTCTGCATGGAGTTTGCATGTTAACCCCATCTTCACATGGGTTTCCTCTAGGTGCTCAAGTTCCCTTTCACAGTAGGCTGATTGGCTTCGGGGAAAGGCTGTATCCCACCTTATTCCTATTGCTTTACAGGATAGACCCCAGCACCCCTGCACCCTTGAATTGGATGAAGCCAAATTCATCTTCGTTCATTTTCAGAAAATGGATGGATGGATAGGTTTATAGAGTCAGCTTTGATTTTTTTTACACTAATGGTTTTGGCATCTTGGAAACTTTTGATTCTAAGGAATTCGTAACTCCATGTAATGAGAAATAAAAGCGGATCTGACTTTTCCATGCAATTAAGGGCTACAAGCTGGAAGCCGAGAAGTGATGAATCTGGCGCTGCCGTGGCACCAGTGCTGGCGGACTGTGGGGACACACGTAATAAAAAGGGTTTTGAAACTTTCTGTAACAGAGGAAATAATGAAGCGCAGTTCCTACTGTTCGTTACTGCACTTTCATAAACTTAAAAAGCCTGCACAGTCATTCAAAACCAGGAGACCCAGGAAACAGAGAAGCAGACACAAACTCATCCTACCTGACAGCTTCGCTTTCTGCTCCAGGCAGGATTGATGCTGAAGCACATGCTGGAGGCGGGTCCTTATCAAGCACACGTGAGAGTATGATGGGACATTGCACTGGTCTTGGGGGGGGCAGCTGCAGGAACACTACAATCTGCAAATGGCTGAGAAATAGCCTGTGAATCTCCCTGCTGACTTTCTCAAATCCAAGGGGTGTGTCTTAGGCCTTTCCAAGCTGCCACAGACTGCTTCCTCTCTTGTCTGCTCTGCTCGTCTCTCCATTTCTCTCTCTCTTCTCCCCTGCTTCAAGACCTATGGCCGCGGGCCCCGTGACCTCGTCCCTGGACTTGGCGGTGGCCGGCCCGCGCGGGCCCCGGCGCTCCGTGGCCGCCGGCACGAGCAGGAGAGCCAGCGAGCGCTTCAGGACGCAGCCCGTCACGGCCGCCGAGGTGCTGGAGAGCGGCGGCCCGGCCTCGCGTGCAGCCGCACGCTGGTGAGCTGCCCGTGCAGAGCCTGGCTTGTGCTCCGCTGGACCGCCTTGCAGGGCAGTACTGGAGAGCTGAAACTAAAGCTTTCTCTTGCATGGCTCGGGCAGCTTGAGTGCTGCCTCTCACTTCTATTGCAAACCCTCTGGCTAACCTTTCACTGTTTTCAGCCCCGTAATCAGAGACGGATTAATGGATCAATACAACACCTCAGGCCCAGCTGGAAACCCTGGGTGGAATGAAACCGTTTCAGGTTTCACCAGCTGCAAGCAGTGGTTCAGTGTGCTCGTGAGGCCAAGCAGAAGTTCTCAAAACAAGGGGACTGATGTCCTCTGTGTCTGGCAGCTTCTTTCACCTGAAGTAAATCAAACCACTCTGTAGCGCAAGCCTGATTGGTTGTCCCTGGTACAGTATGAACTTAATCATACTGAGGCATCTTTCCCTTGGGTGCACTCTGTGTACAGGAATGGGCTGGATAGAGCACTGTTTTATTCTTTCTGCCCACATGTCTGCATTACCATGCATCCCAAGTCTGGACTGCAGAGGCCCAGTATGACTAATGGGTATGTGCAAACCGAGCTAGTATACACATCTGGAAGCTATTATCCCTGTTCCTATCTGTTCATATTCCAAGATCCTGATAGATGCTGTACAGTATGTGCCCTGAGTTCACTGAAGCCACAGCACAATGACAGGGCAAACAACAAGAGCCCCAGTAATAAGGGCACCTTGATCTGTTTCAGGGTTCACCAGCTGCAGGCTTGTGTCCATAGATGGGATTTAATTAAGTCTATGAGCTTGGGAAAACCAGGACCTGCCACTGGAATATGAAGGCTGCAAAAATCTGGAGTAGCTCATTCAGTACAGTCTTAGTTCTTTGCGTATAACTCTTCATTTCAAATTCACTCAGTGCAATTTCTATTCACACTTAAAACCAGGAAACTTGTATTTTAGCAGCTTGTCGGAATGTCTTTTGTAACTACAGTATTTTGCTTCACTGCCCTTGTGTGAGTGTGTCTCAGCTTTACCTTATTTATGGCCGTCTGTGATGAATTTTTGACAGGTTTTGTACTGTGCACTCGTGGAGCATGGTGTGTGAGCTGCACAATCATGCTGTCTAGCATGGGAATTGTTTTCTGAAATGGTTTAGAACACCTTTAGAACACCAGGGATAGTCGCTCCAGGCACTTTTGGACCATTGTAAAAGTCTTCGTGGGTTAATTAAGCAATTAGTGATCAACTGAGTATTTTATACTGTAGGAACTCTCCAGTGCTATAATGCCATGGAACGTGGTTGACTGTCTCTGGGCTAGAATTGTCCTGATTGTGAGGATGAACTAAAAAACTGAAGAACAGCCCCAAGAAAGTGAATTAACTTATCGGCAACCCCTGGAAATAAAGGAGAGCTGGTTCACCAGCCAATGTAAGAAAAAGAATAATTGAATGAATGAAGTACAGAGGCTGCAGGTGTAAACTATGTGGAAGTGTGTTTAAGACTAAGAACAAGAGGAACTACTTGTGGGAGTATGGAACAAGCTGTTCAGCCATGAGGTTGGTTTCTTTTCAAATTGACTGGGTGAGATTCTCAGATCAGTTACATAAGGTTACAGTTACAGGCTAAATGGCCTCTCATTTATAACCTTTCTAATGTTTGTGTCATTACTTCGTTCCTCCCATCAAACCAGGACTGGGTAATTAAATAATTGTTTCCTGCTGTACTACAGCAGGGCCTGGTGATGCAAACTTTGATAGCACAGACAGAATCCCTAGGGAGAGAGAGTTAGAGACACCCATAGAGCTAAACAAACCCTGTAAAATTCTGTTTCAGAGAATAGTTTGTACTTAGAATAGTATGTTGAAATACTGTGTGATGTTGAATCACCTCCGTGCTTAGATCACATCAAACAAAGTTCTGCTGCATTTCATAACAACATCTTTCAGGATGTTGATTACTTCTGATGAGATGTTTTTTGCATTGTCTATGTAATATGGTGTTTTATTCTTTTCCAAAAATAAACTGGTGGTAAGTCCAATGTGAAGAATGCTTTGAAAGACCATCAGTGTATCTGTCACTGTTCCAGGATGAATACTGACATCACTTTTCCAGTAACTCTATTACAGTATATCATGCCTTCTCAAGCAGCACTGCTGTAGTTTCTGCTCATCTGCTAAATAATTGACCCAAGTTAATATTCGCTCGTGGTTTACCTGAAGTAAAAAATACTGTAGGACAATTCTGAATTATAATGTCACATCCTGCTCTAAAGAGAGACAGTTCTGGACTATTGCCATTATCCAGGACTATCTTAATTCACCACGTCTTCAGCTGGTGTGATGAGTCGATTTTTATGAACTGTTAAAATAGCTTTCAGTGCCAGAGAGACGGAGGATTGAACTTAGCAGAGAAGATTGTTTATAAAGCTGCTTTTGAGCAGCTGCTTTTCTTCGACCTATATAATGCACTCCGAGTGCACCTTTAGGTTTTTGCCTTACTGGGTGATCAGTCGCTGCTTTTAATAATCAGTCAGCTAACAGGCGCTCTTATGCAGAATGGCATACAGGACACTGCGGGTGCACATCAGCAGTTTCTACAGAATCCCATAAAACAGCCTGGAGGTTCCGTTACCTGCTCAGGGCGAAGTGTGGCGAGTCTGGGAGAGAGCCTAGGGTTCGATCTGGGCCCTTTCCATTGCCACTAGATCCCACAGTCTGCTGCACACAGTAAAGAAAGGCCAAGACACTGCTGCCTTTTTCACGTGACTCATCTCTGCTTTGTTTTCTTGTAGCTCCGCAGAAGCCGAGGAAGAAGAAAAGACCAAAGGTGAGCTTATTTTCGAAGTGAAAGGGAACTAACTTGACTTCCTCGGCCTGAGTATCTATTCCTGAAAGACGAGCTGTGGCATTGTGGATGGTGGAAGAGGTGACCAGTTGCTGAATGCACTGCCGGGCTCCGCTGTTGAAAGCAAGGCCTGTGTTTGATCTGTATTGGTGGGTGAGTGCAGATGTCTCACTGGAAAGCACACCTACAGCAGGATGTGAGAAGCTATCGAGACATTACATAGCAGGCCTTAAGGATCCTTTTCACAATGTTCATAAGTAAGGCTAGATGTATGCAGTGTGAACAGGTGGTATGCAGTGCCTCTAAATGTTTCCTAAGGATGTGGGTGCCATTGGGACCCCTATATTCCGTATGCTGACGGGCCCCCTGGAGCCAGCCCTGTCTGAGGAGTGGGGTATGGCACAGCCTGACTCGGGACTGGGGCCTCGGTCGAGCGCCTGTCGCAGTGCAGAGCTGTTCACAAGTGTGGAGAGAGAAGCCAGGCATTAGTCCAGCCGAGCAGGGCTCCTGCACCTGGTCCAACAGTGGCTTGTGTGTAGGGGATTCCTGTTCATGGGACAGATAAATGGACTGTGCAGTAAAGGTGCTGCTGGCCGCTTTGCAGCTCATTTTTAATTTGCAGAGCCAACTAATTAGAGACATTAATCTACTGAGTCGTTCCACCTGGCCTCAAGGAAAAGCAGCTTGTCTCTCTCTGAGACACGAGGTGTTTTGGAAGGGGGTTAATATTGTCATATTAATACATATGAAGGTGCAGCACCTGAATTCCCCTAGTCTTGTCTCTTGTGACTGGCCTTTTTCAGAAATCAGGAAAGACCATAAAATTGTCAGATACTACACACCCCAGACCTCTGGTGTATTAACAGTAACCCAGCAATAACAACATTAAAACAAATGTTTTGGTTCTCCTCTAATCTGTTACATTTCCACACAGTTCTTGAGTAAATATAGTTAGTCAAGACTTGTGTGGACCGTCTGGGGCGTGGAGCTTCACTGGTTATTTTCTCTGTAGCTCAGGCAGATGTGGTGGGGTGGGAGTCCCGAGTTCACCTTGGAACATTTATCACAACAGTTTCTTACCTATGCTGGGCTTTTGCAATTGCTTTACTGTGGGTTTACTCTTGCTTTGCTCCGGTCGCCCACGGTTTTAAAAAGCCCTCTGGTGAGCTTCACAGCACTGGACCACGGGAACACTCATGGTGTCCTGTGGTAGACATGCCTTAGAGCCCTCTTACCACAACACGCCGCACAGATGAGGCCTGGTCCGTCACGTGCTGCGGCTGCCATGCAGCTCAGGGGAGAGGATGGCTGCCTTGCCCTGAGCAGCAGATGAGCTCATGCTCCTGTGCACTGCAAGTACGCCTCTCCGACGCATTGCTGAACCCGACCTCTTCGCCATTCCTGGGAAATCTGTCCATACAGCAGAGTGACCCCGGGAGGCGCCAGGCGCTCATCGTCATGTGCTGCGCTTCCCGTCTGGCTGGCATGGGGGGAGTCCTCATCAGCTCATAATATTAATAAAACATCTTTATTTAATTTAGCTCCTTTAAAGGTGGCTTGTCAAAGCATTTTACAGAATGAAAACAACAATAAAATAAAAAAATACATAAAATACACATAATACAATATGTGGAATGAGAATGCACAATGAGAGGAGACAGAAGATGGGAGTACTGAATACGTTAGGGGTAAAGAACAGAACCAGTTAAGGAAAGGCCCTGCTGAAGAAAAAGGTTTTGAGTCTAGAGGAAAGCAGCCCAGTGATGCTGAGATGGCAGAGAGTCCAAGTGTGAGACCCCGAGCCTTAGCAAGCCTCTACCACGCTGAAATGAAAAAGACAATGTGTGACCTGCTGTCCTCAAGATTTAAGCACTTGATTTCTGGCAGCTTCAGTTTGGTAAATGTCTTGGCTTTGCCAGAACTGTGTGTTCGGGGATAATGAAGATAAACATCTTCAACAAGGCTAATTTTGAAGAGCTTTCTTTATGAGCTTGTCACAATGATTAGCCACTTGAGTGCTCTGTGAGAGCTGGACACAGATGTAAATCACAGCACCAAGCACAAAACGTGTGAAACTCAAACACTCCGGTTCCTGGTATAGTAACAAGAACGTTGATATACACAGTGGGTACTTTTGCTTGCTTCTGGACTCGTAATAGGGTTCTTTAGGTAGGTGTTAAACAGGGATACAAATGTTGTCATTATTGACTTTGAGGACTAGAAATTTTTAACCTGTCTTAGCACTTCATTATTTCTAATTTCACAATGACCAGTTCCAGCTTGTTCACACCCAGGAAAGAAGATATAAGGGCTGGGACCTTCAAAACTTAGCATGAAATGAGTTGATAAGGGTGGGATTTAGTTGATTACAGCTGTCATCTTATATTATTGCACTTGTCAATTGTAGAATCTCTTTTCTTTCTGGAGAAAAATATTTTTTAAAACATAAGCATAAGTCCCATAAGGATGACCAGGGTGTGTGAAAGTTTGGGAAAGAATATTGCTCAAGTTAACTCCACAAACATTGTAATGCACCTTGTGTTGTATATCTGTCATGCTGGGACAAGTGTTGTCACTTAGCATTGTGTTTTTTCTGTGTGTTTTTACAGTGGATGTGAAAACAGATGACAGAGCCAAGTTGAGTGTTGCAGCCAAGATGTCTCTGTTTAAAGTAAGTGCTCTGGCCTGGGCAGGAACCGAGCGCTGAGCTGAAGTGCTGCCAGGACATGGGAATGAAATGAGAGCCTTTGATCTTGGATCAGCTACAGAGCCACTCCAAGCTCCACTTTGTTTTTAGATATTCCCCTAAGAGCCTTTTCAAAGGTCATCGCTCTAGAAGCACAGAAACATGTCAAATTTTTTAGGGCTGCAGCTTTCTTTCTAATGTGATAAACTGTACAAACCATGTTTCCAGATATCTTCTGCTTCGGCTCCTACCGGAATTGTAACTGTTCCCAGTCGCATGTCAACGCCTGCAGTGCTCTTCATTGTGAGATGACATCACTCGTTTCAGAACTCACAGCATGTGTTTTGAATGCAGCGCATGATATTTTAATAGTGATTTAGAAGGCATGAGTGCCACAGGCCTCAGGACAGGTGATTTCTTTTTCCCAGCCTTAGACAGGTGTGTGTAAGACTGCTGCATCCTGTTAGCAGGCCTGCAGGGGGGCGTCAGTCTCATTTTTCACAATGTGATCTCTGCCCCCTCCTGCCATTGCTGTACTGTAGAGACCAGACAGAGCCTTTTTTGAGCTTTTTTTTACCAGATTCACCACTGCTGAGCCTCTGTCTGTTTATTGAGTGTAATTTCTTTATTGATGTGACGCTAAGGAGCTTTTGCACAAAACAGAAGATGGTAAAGTCCATAAGCGCCATCAGTTACCTGGGCGAAATCCCTGTCTTCTTGCACTGGAGTAAACGGTGGAGTAAACGGTTGGCCTTGCCCTCCTCTTTCGCACACTGCTGTGGATCTCCTTCCAAAATCACACCACTGTGCCAGAGACAGTGTCAATAAGTGTCAGTTAAATAAATCATTATTAAGCATTATGTGCTTAACAGAAGTATTAAGACTTTTGCACAGTTTTCACACAGATCAGCTGAAGGCTATGAAAGCCTTTTGAAAGCCCTTAATATCTCTTCAAGGGTGCTAAAGTTGATCAGACACTGAGGCCGTCCCACCAAAGCAGCCGGGCAAGGAGGGAGCTGGTGAGGGAGGCCACTGGGAGGCCACTGGGGGACCAGCAGCAACTTTGAAAAAGCTATAGAGTCCAATGGCTGAGAGTGCTTGTATAGAAAAGAAAAAAGCTTCTCATATCCCTCAGTTTGCAAGAAAGCACCTAAATCATACTGCAGCTCTGTGGGAAATGTTTTCATGTCAGGCAAGATAAAACTGAAACTTTTTGGTTACAACTAAATGCAAAGCATTACATCTGAAACAAAGTCAACATCACCCCTACTGTCAAGCCTGGAGATGGAAGCATTTTGTCAGCTCTGCCTGCTTCTCGCCGACAGCGGCTGATAGGTATATTGATGAAGCAAAGGGCAAGTCTTAGAGGAAAACTGCTTCAGATGTAAAACTGAAACAAAAATCTTCAGGACAGTGGTCCAAAGTACAGGGTGAAAGCTGCACTGGAGTGGCTAAAGAATAAGAAGGTGAATGTCCTTGAGTGACCGAGTCAAACGTCCTGACTTCAATTCTGTTAAGAAACTGTGGAAAGACATAAAAACTACTGTCATAAGCAATCACCAAGCAAATGTGCATGCATTATCTTGTCATTTCACAAAATGAGAAAGGTCTGTATACTTTTCCAAAGCCTTGTATATATAAGTAATCCAGTGGATGTGTGTAATTTTGATGGTGCACTTTAAGCCTTAGAACTAGCACTTCTGTGGAAATGGATCACAGCTGGGAAACAGTGAGGGCTTTATATGAAAAGGCTGAGGAAATGAGCTGGGCAGAGGCCAAACCCAAACACTGAGAAGTGATTAAGATGTCCATTTTTCATTTGCACATTAATCTCATATATATGCAGCACATATATCAGAGTGTGACACTTTCACCCCTGCAAGCCCAGAATTAATTAACCTAAACATCTAGACTAGCAGAGACAGAGCTCTCAGAAAGGTTATTTTTGTGGTTTCTCATGATAATGCTAATATTTAAGATTAGTTTAATAAATATTTAAACTTTAAAAAGAGGGTTCAAATGGATTCATCATTTCTCCCTTGGTGCAGTGTTGTTCAGTGAGTCACTTTTAGCTTGCATGTGGTATGGTATAGGTCCGGCACATAATCGGAGAAAGTGTTTCAGATTTCCCTTGGTCCTCATGTTAATGAAAATCGGTTATCTAGCTAGGAGTCTTTTCCAGGGTATTTCCTCCGGAATGATGTCTTTTTTGGACCTTTCAGTTTGTTGTTGTTATAGGTCTGTTAATTGCCTTGAGATTACTGCCCTTTATTTCCAGCCTTAGAAGGCAAATTCATTTGGAGGGTTTAGTTATAGTAAAGGAGCATTTTTGTTTCAGCATCCTTCTATTTGATTGCATTTCCAGATCAGAGTACCTGGGAGCTGGGATTGCTGCTGCCCAGTTTTCTCAGGGCCTATTCCAGAGAAAACTAACATTTTCCCAGGCAGCTGCTTGATTCATGTAGTTTGGCCACCCAGCTCACTGCATCATACTCCCCCAGGTAAGATGGCAGTGAGCGGTTGAGAACTGCGGTCACGTTGAGCTGTTCCATCGTGGGAGGGGCTCATTCGCTGGACGATCCTCCTGAAACAGGCTGTTTTATGTCATAGACATTCAATAGATCATGCCCTCCATGCACAGCGTTTTAACTCTTTCTCTGCAATTGCCCTGCTCGTTCCATCTCATGAATATCACTTCAATACTGGCACTTCTGACAAACATGTACATGAGTCTTTACATATATTACTTTAAAAACGATCCTGCAGAATGATCAGCGCGATTGTTCTTTTCCTTAGGGCCCAGATAAGTGTTCTGTACTCCTCCCAGCAACTCTGAGGTGGCAGTCTGAATGACCAAAACTGTTTTATCAGCCCGTGCTTAGCCCCTCCTCAATGAGCGAATGGCATGGTTGCTGCCCTTAGTGTTAGGAGCCCCACACAGAGAGCCAGAGCTGTTCCCCAGATCTTTGGCTTAGGACCTGTGCTGCTTAGTATGTATAGTGACAACTGGGTGAGCTCATGAAGTACTAATGAGGTTTTCACTGCTGTGCTGATAACTCACAAATCTATGAATCATTTTCAGTTCAAACTAACATGGGAGTGTTTGTCTTCTCTGAGTGTGCCCCTGGCTCCTAATTGGTTGAAATTAATAGGTCTAAATCAGCACTATTAAATTCAAAGGTCTTTGTTGCACTGGCAATCTGCTGGCAACTTGTATCCCACAAAGGTTACCTCATGTAACACCCCTGGCTCCTGCAATACAATCTGTCAACAGGAGACTGCAGTCCTTTCTCAAGCAGCAAGTACCAGCAAACTCCAGGCAGCTCACTGACATGCATCACGCAACTCGTTCAGCCTGGTAAACAAACCACAGGCTGCTGGTAGCAGTATAGAGAAGTACTTTTTCTAGAGTTTTATGAAAGTATCCAAGGAGTCAGTTAAATGTTGTCGACTTTGGCATTGAATGTTAGATGTGATATAACCAATAGAGGAATTCAAAAGTGACTTTGGATGTTTATGTGCATAGCTTACTTCATTTTTAATAATTACGACGTGCTCTTATCAAGAGAAAACGTAGGAAGATGCTATTCTTATTATTCGGGCACGTTGGTTTTATATTTTGTGGTATATTTCTCAAACTGCTGTTGGACTCTGCCCAGGTTAACAGCGGTTTGGATCAAATGTCAGCCTGCAGTATAACGTGGTGGTTTGTCAGATCCCATTGCTCCAGTGCTGAGTTCTTTGCATCGATTGGCTGTGGATTTCTGAGTATACTTCAACACAACAGCTTTAAAGCCTGTCATGGGTCAATGCCTATCACTCTTCCCCAGTTACTCAGTGGAAGAATATACTGTATACCCGATGTTTTTTTAAATCTGATGGTACAGTATAAAGGCACCATTTAAGGTTGGTTCAGCACAGGACTCTTTGCTGCTGTGATCCCTGTTTTTTGAAAGCTGGAAACTGAGACTCTGTTATGTGTAAAGGCAAATTGGAAACCTATTATTTTAATCCACATGGCAAGTGCAGCTATCATCGTTTGTGTTTCATGGTGAGAATAAGTGCGCTTTGCCCTTTCTCTGCCGTCAGGAGCTGGAGAAAACTGCCTCCCCCGAGGCCTCATCCTTCCTGAAGCCGCGGGGCAGCAGCGCCACCCAGGAGCGGCGGGTCCGGCGCCTCAACGACCGCGCGCGGACGCAGCCCGTCACCACCGAGGAGATGGTGGTGGCCAACAGGTAGACCGTGGGGATGGCGAGCGCTTGAGAGGGGATTGGGGGGTTGGAGCTTCTCCTGTAGGTCGAGCAGGGAGCTGCGTCAGCATGCGCAGGCTGCAAAGGTTTATTCCCCGCTGAAACGAGACGAAAAGAAACACGACGTCTCGGGTGTGGGGGAGAGGAAAACGGGCAGCTGAATAAGCATGGGAGAGCAGAAGCTGGGAGTGGAGAGGAGGCGGGAGCAGGAAAGAGGCAGAATCCACACTCAGGTGGTGTGAAGTCAGTACCTGTAAAGGAATAGGGAAGATTTCTAGTTTCAGGATAGTTTTGGTTTCAGATGTCCTTCTGCAATAGCAGTTCCGAAACCCCTCTCTGAGTCCTGCTGTCAGCTCATTACAGCCAGGGCCCTGATCCTGACGTGCGCGGGCTTCCCAAACAATCAGAGCATCAGGGCTTCAGGTGTTGGCTGCAAAGGAGCAAGTGAAGGTTAATTCCTCACAGCAAAAGAGAAGAGTCATTTCTATCCTTACCTCCTTTCTCTCTCACACACATGCACCCGAAGAAGGCACTGCAGCTTAAACAATGTTTCTCTCTTCTATTGTGCAGTATGGTGGTATTGGTATTAACGTTTTTGTACATAAGACAGATACAGAATGGCCGAAGTGGAGGCCATTTGACCCATCTAAGCCTGTTTGGCTAACCATTGGACTCAGCCCAGGGGTTTGATAACTCTGGTTGCGATCAGCCCTATATTTGCTGTCTGCAGTAGGGTTTAGTCAGGTGAATGTGTGCTCAGGTTAGCAAGGCAACTCTGCACTAACAGCACCCCAGTAATCGAACCCAGGGCCCCAGTTCTGTGAGACAGCAATGCAAACCACTGCGCCGCCGTGCTGCCCATGGTTTCAACAGTACAGATGGAAATGAGATTGTTCTGTGCTGACAAGGAGAGCGACACTGAGGTTCCGTGATCCTGGGCAAAGCCTGAGAGGCAGTGTTTTCTCAGAGCACCACTTCTGCAGCGTGTGAACTGGCAGCGGAAAAAAAGTTGTAATAAACATTTTTGATCACAGTGTGATTTAAAGAAGTGGCGCCTTAATCATTCCTCGGCTTGGCTGAGTGTACGTTGAGAAATCTGGGGGTGATTTAAGGCCTCTAATAATGAGTGTAACAGACGCCCCTGTGCCAAGTCACCTCTTAGTGTTGCACAGACTTGGGGTGCATCAAGCTCTCTGCCACAGATTCTGGTGTTCTTTGGGAAATCTGCAGTGCATTTGGGAGTGCCTTTATTTTTCTATACCAATTTATAAGGTAGGAGACATTGTAATTCATAAATAAAACTGGGTTAATGAAAATGTGAAGTTACTGTCTATCATTTAGTTAAGGGCAGTAATCTTATAGATGTGACCTGATGTCTTCCTTGACACTATCTGTAATGCTTCACAAAATCTAAGGTTGAAGTGAATCTTGTGTCCTTCAGTCTTTGGTAGGATTTTAGTATGCTACTACTATAAGAGGAATTCTAGGAAAGACTGTGGTTTGTAAAGTGTAGATCTTTCTTTTCCAGATACCGAAGAAAGCCCAGAGCACTCTTTTCTGATAATATTGTCCAGCTGTGAGTAGCTGGCGTATGAGGTGCAGGAATCTGCTTGCTCTTGTCCTGTTGTGTGATACAGGCTGTCAGTATGTCTGGGGCCTAATCAGAGCTTATCAGGACATTTCATAGCAAATGTCCAGACCTCTTTGTTTGAAATCAAAGCAATCTCAACTGTTTCTGAAGATAAGGCAAAAAAGTGTGGTATTGAGAGGCTTTGATCAGTGATAGGCAATACTGGTGAGTAAAAGAGCCATAACATAAACGATTTTCCTCTTTGCCTGTTTAGAAGCTAGTAACAAACGCGTAGGTCTGGCAGTGAGTACTGGATGCAAAAAAAAATATGTTCTGAAGAACTACTGTAGGTAGTCCATATTGCACTGCAAGACAAAGCACCAGTGCAGAATCTGATCACATTCCTGTTAGCTTGCTGGGCTTTGCAACTAAATGATGTTAAACATTATGGTTACTATAACTTTGTTATGAAGTTAGAAGTATTCAAGAAGGAAGACTATTTTTGCTACATAGATAGTCCAAGATACAAAGCAAAAAAAATAGTTCACAATTCAGGGAGATCTGGAAAAGAAATGCGAGATTTATGCAAGGTCTCAGATAGAAGAGACAGAATAATTGGATCTGATCTGGCCTCCTGGTCTGTGTTTACTGCCCTGCTTCTGGAATCCTGAGAAACAGTAAAACAAAACTCTGGTCTCTGGAGTCATAAACACATTTTCAGCTGTAAACCATCAGCAGCACAAGTAAATAAACAATAAGCAAAGCAAAAAATGCTCAAGAACCCCAAGTTCAGAATATGTAGGACGTAGAGGCAGGTATTGGATTTAAGTCTGTTTTTTTCTGCTTGTTTTACCTAGCTTTTAACTTATTTGAACCTTTTTCTTAATTTGAGCTAATAAAAATCTGTTGGAGTCCTAAGAAACAGCTGTTTTAGTTCACTGGAATTCACGCTGTAAATCGGCTGAGCTTTTATAATGATGATGCCAAGACAGGGTACGTCATTTCAGGTGCTAGTGAGGGCACCGTGCCAGTTTCAAATGTAGGCCACCTTGCAGCTGACTTTCCAGACCTTTTGACTTGAGCATTTAAATGTTAAGAGGAAAATCATCTTATTGGAGCTTAGATGGAAAACTACTTCAGCTCCCTTTGCTAATAATAAACAACTCTGCTTTAAAAATAGAATGCAGACTGCAGTGTTAAAGGCAAGCAGTGGTACAATAAATACACACTGGAAGAGCAGAGTCCTTAGAATCAGTTTGTTCTTCACTGCTATGTCAAGCAAGTCTTTCGAAAAGAATATTCTGCAAATGAACAGTGATTATAACACTGTGAAGAACTGGACAGCACTGTGACCAGAATTGTGTTCTACAGAACCCCTCTGTAGAACGAGCACTATCTGGTTATCCTGTCAGAAGAAGTTCTGCTCTGTCCTGCAGGGTATTCCTGGCAGCACCCTGACTGACATTGCATGGGCAGAGGATTTGTTTGGTTTTAATATGTTCGTAATAGGTGATTAAACACTGGATTAATATTAATAAATATGTAGAATATGGAAAGATGGAAAGAGTGCCGTTGCAGAGTAGCTTGCTCTCTTCCAGCACCCACCCTGAGTCATTTTTTAATCTGTGCAACCAGCAGCTTGCCGAAGGCAGGGGCGTCAGGCGAGGCCCAGGCTGCACAGGCCGCACTGGGAGACGCGAGGCTGGTGGGGGAGGATGCCAGCTCCCAGCTGACCCTTGGCGAGAAGCTGGCCCTGTTCAACAAGCTGGCCCAGACGGAGGCCCAGATGGAGCCTGCACTCGAGGCTGGGGACCGGAAGAGGAGGCAGAAAGAGGCCCGGTACCGCACGCAGCCCATCACCGTCAACGAAGTGGAGATGGTGAGTTCGTTTCACTGCCCATTCATCTCTCAGGAGTCTCTCCTTGGGCCACGGTCATTGCTGCTGTCGCTGTGTCTTAAGGACTGGTGCCTTCAGTGATTGTACTGGTGCACATGCTTTGCTTCCAAATGCACGCCGTAAAAATAGCAGTAGAATCCGCAGAGCATCCTCAGGCAGAGATGTTATTCCTGTTTCTGTCAGAAGGTTTACAGTGGGTTTGGGGAATTTGTTTTTCATCAACAGCAGAGATGAGGAGATCCTGTGACACTCTGTTTCTTTTTAAAATAGATCTCCAGGCTCCTTCAGCAGCAGAAAAACAAACACGCCGGAGTCGGTGCTTTTTTGTTGGTTGCATTCTGTTACAAACGCGGCTTTCCAGCCATAACATCTGTCCAGAAAGAATCCAGAAGTTCACATGGTTGACTAAGTTGTTCCATACTCCCACAACACTTTGTGTAAAGAAGTGTCTTCTGTCCTCTGATCTGCCTGGCAGTACCATGATGTCTTTGAATTTACTAAAAGAGTAGTGTCAATCGTGTTTCCCTTGAGTTCTCTGCTAAGATATGACTTAGCAGCAGAAATATACTAGAGCCACTGTATTTAAAACATATTTCCCTGTACCTCTTTATTTTTTATTGCTTTAGAAAATAAATATAAAATTTGCACAGTGTTATGGTATCTGCATGCTACGAAATGTCACATTTAATGGCAGGATCAGCCTCATCTTCCTGGTGAGTGATTTCAGCTGAGAGACCACAGACAAGGGTGATTTGTCCCTGCGCTGGTGTTCTGTTGCAGACCGCAGGGGAGTGTGTTCTCTGAGTCTCTCCCTGGGCTGTGCCTCTGTGAAGGTCTGAAATGGTGAGAAAAGACTTCTGCTAAATGAATAAATAAATAATAGCAGAAATAACAATTATAATGAGGTTCTCAAGGGAATAAACAAAACCCTGTGTCTCGGCACTCCTTGGGACAAATTGGCCCGAGAGCAAGTCTGTTACAGATGTGCTTGGAGGAACATCTGGAGTGAATTAGCACACGGGGTTGCGTCTTGTGTTCCTGCTCCTCCTCTTTACGTCCGAATGCCTCTCAATGTGAAACGCCATGACCTTGTGTGTCCTCGCCGGAGAGGAGAAACTCCAGCCCCACGCATCCTCAGATCCGAACAGAATCCTGGGAGCCGGTGTAGAATTCCAAGGCACTCCCACGAGCCCCAGGACGTTTGGAGCCGATCATTCCCTGTGTCGGGATTCCCAGAGACCACCCAGCTTCCTAATAAATCGTGTAATTACTGCAGTCAGGTTCTGAGGAGCGTGCTTATCATGGTGCTCAGAACCGTCCTGCAACAAGGAATGTAAACAAGGTGCCTTTGATTTTTTGTTGTGTTGTGCTGCTGTGTGTCTCAGGAGCCACAGTGTGGAATGCAGTGAAACATGCCCAGTGTGTTATGGGGGCATGAAAGCATAAAAGCTAAGAAAGAATATGACTGTCTTCTAACACAGCTGCCCCAGACATTTCCAATCAGTGAGTCTGCTTCCTTCCAAAGCTTATGTATTGTCTCAAACCACACATTTACTTCCTTTACAAAATCTCATGATTTGTTCAAGTTGTCTCTGCTGTTCGTTAATTATGTTGTTTTTCTGCCTGCCGAGTGGAGACATGTTCAATCAGATAGCTGTATTGTTTAATTTTTAAATGGTTTTAATCTGGAAACTGCACCACATTGGGATAGAGACTCGACTTGATAGTTTTCCTTGTGTATTCGTGAACATTAGAATAAAAGGGACACGATTTTAAAACTGCCTTTCTCTCAGTGTTCTTAATTTATGGGTGTTTTAAAATGATCTGGTGCTGTTATACACTTTTAACAGGTATAAGACAAATGAAGTACTGTAAGGCTCTCGTATTCCTCAGCTAGATACTGGGATAAATAAACAACTTGAAGAGAAATGTTTAGATTGAAAGGCTGCTGTTTTAGTACTGCGAGAGTGTCATTTATTTTTATATATACTGTATAGGTGGTGCTTGTAAAAGGAGTTGATGTTGATTCAAACAAGTATGTCATGAAAACTATCCACCATGCTGTAATGAAACGTGTGATGCATGTGAAGGATACACTCCTGTATTCAGAGACTGTGGGAAGTGAAGATTTGTGCCCTTTTCTCTACATGCTGAGCTCACGTTGCACTCTATCAAATGTCATTATTCCACAGGCCCAGTATTCACGTTACTGCCTTATTAATAGGCCACCAGCCTCTCTACATGAATGTGGTGCTGTGTAGTGTATGTAGTGTTGACCGTGGTGTGTTAGAATCACAGGCTTCTGGTTGCTGAGATCAGATTCCCTTTGTCTTTGCAGCTGCAGAAGGGTCCCGCTCAGCTGCCCCCTCTGCATCTCAGCCGCTCGGCCCGTCTGGAGCCCGGCGAGGTCGGGCAGATCGTCCCGGCGGAGAGGCCAGAAGGAGAGGAGACCAGGAGTGCCGGTTCCGGGGTGAGTCCTCAGCACAGCGGTCCCGAGTCTCGTGAAATCCGGGGCATCCTGAAGAGGCGCACGGGGAGCTCGGAGTGCGACAGCTGCGCGGGCAAGGCGACCAGCTCAGAGGTGAAGACCCGGGCGCGTGAGGGTCCCCCGGACCCCCCCGGAGAGGGCGGGGACGCCAGTGCAAGTCTGTCTGCGGATCACACAGCTGGGGGTCCAGACAGGGAAGCAGAAGAGCCATCCAGCATCCCGCAGGAGAGCGGCGAGGCGCTTTCCTCGGAGACCAGCCCCACGGGGTCCGCCCCCTGGAGACACAGGGACAGGTCGAGCTCCTCCGGCTCGAAGGAGTCTGCCCAGAAGGACCTGTCCCCCGAGGACCAGCGCTCCGTCGGGAAGCCTGATGGCTCAGTCCTGTCAGAAGAAAGCGAGGAGCTGGACAGCTCTTTGGATTCCAGCCTGAGCTCTTCTTTTAAGGAAAGGTAAAGCACTGGGCTCTTTGCCTTTCTGCTCTTTAAGGGTGGAATACCTCTGTTCCCCGTCCCTGCCTTCAAAGCTAACATGAGCATTGTTTGACTAAACCGTTACACTACTTTTTGTTGACACTGAACAAAAAATGTTTGTATAACACAAGGTGTGTATAAATAAATATTTAGATACATCTAATAATATTTAGGGTGAAGAAAATAAAATTGTGCTGCACGTCGCAGTGAGATGTGTTCGCTAAAAACATGATCACATCCATAGTGGCAAAGAGAATTCTGGCAGCGAACTGGGCTCTCACACAGGAGAAAGTAAGAGACACTAGGCTGTACACCCAAATTGTTTTTTTGCAAATTTGGAATGACTGGTGTTAAACTACACATCTTCATTGCTGAGGAGACCCCATTTTCTGTTACATCTGCTCCTGTCTTCAGGGTTCAGCAAGGTGTAACAGGATTTGAAATCTCAGTAAATCGCCTGCTGGAGTTTTGCTGTTTCTTCACCTGACCTGTATCACAGGCTGTAATTCCCTCCCTCTGCTTTGAATTGAAACCTCCAGAGTGAGCCTGTCTGAGGCAGTGCTGTTTACAAATCATACCAAGCCCATTTCTGCGGGTGGGTGTTCGCTGTGTCTTGAGGCTATGGTCAGGTGTGTGACTGGAGAAGGGCGTGAGGGTTCATCTGTATTGTGCTGGAAAGGGTGCCTCTCTGACTCGGGCCCCGTCTCCACAGACTGGCGCAGCTCACGAGCGGGGAGCAGGAGCACAAGAGGGACACCAGGAAGAAACCTGGCGATGTCGTCCACGTGTCCCTCAATGACCGCTTCAGCCAGCTGCAGGACGCCGAGAACGCCTGGAGGAAGAAGGTAGGAGGTGCAACCGTGTTTGTTCAGCTTGTCCTCTGTGCACTGAAACCTTTCAATTCTCACCGTGGCATTAACTGAGATCTGGCACGAGGGACGGGCGTCCAGAGCTGTTTGTTATTTTCAGCAGATCAGTGGTGATTTGTATTCGCTGATTAGTTTTGTCTACACAGAGGTGTCTAAACCGACTGGCTAAAACAGGATTTATAGGCATCAAATTTTGTTCATTGGGAGAATTTGTACAGGAAGGGGTGGAGTGCGAGAGAGAGATCGTCCTGGAATCTGCCCTTTTTTGTCTGTCTTTTTCATTTTTGCCTCTGGAAAAACTGCCGTATTTCCTCTGGCCATTTTACTTTGGTTCCGTTATTAGAATGTAGATCAGGTTAGTCCTGTCCTGCTGTTTCTTCCTTCATGTGACATAAGGTATGAATAGTGTACTGATTTAAAAACATTCACTGTTTTTTATTAAAGCTTTTGAGTTGCTGAAACTCAAAGATCCTAGAAGATTGAAGATTTCTGAAGACTCTGAAGCTCTTAAATTCAATACATCATATGCATATTTTTATCAGTAACCTTATTCATGTTGATGAATATTTTTTTAGCAGAAAGTTTTGTGCTTCTGATTGCAGATGTTCTGATAAAGACTTTTGCCTTAAATCATAACCAGATGTAATATTGTTTATTTTTAAAAGAAATTTTATTCAGCTTCCAAATACTTATTTTCTTAAAAAATAAAACATAAAAAATGCAATTCCAACTGCATATATCTTTATTATTGCAAGCACAAGTAATAACAGCTCTAACCATTATTATAATTAGTATTGGACAACAGATTATGTCCCATTTGAACAAAGCGTGTACAGTTTTATTGTGATTAGAAACATGCATTTGACTTTGCTGGCTGGAAGAAAACAGATCAGAACTCAAGCCCGATAGCCACCTTGCTGCTTTCAGGGGCTGTTTGGTAGTTTTTTTCTGCAGTGAGATTGGAAAGTATTTTTGAGCAAATGCTGCTTCAGCGTTCACAGATCAGCTCTGCCAAAAGGGGAGATTCGAACCTCACAGCTCCACATTTCTGGGCATTTATGATTCTCTGTCACCAGAGCTCAGCAATGTTCATGCACGGACAGCAGCCAGAGAGCTTTTTTAACTATATAAATTCAGATTACTTCAACATTTATTCCACTCTTCCTGTGCTCACACACATGATCTTCGCTTTTTCCTCTAATCCTGGTTTACGGGATCTTAGCAGTCTTACAGGAGAGAAACTCCAAAACCTACGTGGACAGGTTAAAGGAATTAAATATTTTCACTGTTCAAGAGAGGCAGCTTAGTAAGAACTTGAGACAAGAATTTTGGATCCTGAATAGTATTGACAAAGCCAACCCTGAGGTCTGTTTCAGTAACACTAACCCTGAACCTTGAAACTGGGACTATACAGTCCAAGGGAAAACATAGCATTTAGGACCAAAAACAGCAGGCAGTTCTTTACACAAAAGGTGGCAGGTGTCTGAAACAGGCTACCCAGTCATGTTGCTCAACTTACTCTGGCATCACTCAGCAACACCTGAATCATTGGACCACTGGATCAATCGCATCAGTATGCTGCTACTAAAAGAGCAAGAAGAACTCAATGGTTCTTCTTGTCATTTGTCGTTTGTCATTTTAACTATGTCCTAGATGTTTTTGATGGTGATTTTGAGCTGGCCTACAGAACAGCCCTTTTTGTGCTCTGGGGGTTCAGTGGAGTAAAGGTTCATGCAGTGTGTAGATTCTGGAAGTGTCTTATACACTGTACAGCGATTCCACTTGCTCATCATCGACTGGACTCAGAGGCATCTAGACAGCCGCAGGGAATCGGCAGCTTATTAAATGCAGCCAAGAGCTGAACAGTTTGCAAACTATCTAGGCAGGACAGTCCTTAAAGAGCTTTCTGAAACTGGGGACTGAAGGTAGACTTTTTCCCACAGACATTCTAATAAAGCTAATAGTTTCCTTAAGGGATCAACAAGCCAGAGTGAAAAAGGGACCAGCTGGAGGGGAAGTTACTCTAACAGGGGACCAGGAGCAAGATTGAGAAATGCCGTTCCAGCTGTCACCAAGCTCTGAGCTCTCCGGGTCTTAAAGCAGCCTGTTTCTTATCACAGAAACCGGTACTATTCCTTTGCACGTGGACTAGAGTCAGCTGCACAGATGTTCATTTTCATTCGTTAATTAGCTGCTGTGCCTTAACATGAAAACAGTGGTTTTTAACACCTAGTTCACTGTAGGCTCCGCCTTTTGCAGGACCCCTTGCACTCTTGTAGAGCAAGGCAACGTGCCCTCAAACAAGCAAGCGTGCAGCCTCCAGGTCCTGCGCAGTCAGTGCGGATCTCTGTCTGCTTTACTTGCTGGGTGTAAAAGCTGGGGCCGGTCAGGGGGCAGCGTGTGGAACAAAGGGGCCTGGGTTTGGAGTGATGGACTGATGTGGAGTTTGAAGGCAGCTGAGTAGTGAGCAGCTATGAGCTGCCCTAGACAGGGTTATATAGGTCGAACGTACCCTTACCATACATATCATCTGCAGTTTACAGAGATTTAATTGCCTTTCACTATGCTGCTATCACAGTTGCCAATTTACAGTTTAGTAGTAAGATTATAGAAAGATTACAGATTATTCTCACAGGCACACACAGACACAAACCTACACACAGTCACAGTCCCACCAGGGCCAATTTCACAGAAGCCAATTAAGACACCGGCCCTGGAGGAAACCCACACTAACACTGGGAGAACATACAGACTCCGCATGGATAGCACCCTAATCCGGAATTTAACCCAGGAGCCCAGCACAACCACTGCTCTGTGACTGTAATGGTGTATGATAAAATAGAGTTTAGTATTGCACTTTGAGCTGAAGAATTTCTCTGCATTTGGCTCTCCTTTACAAGACTTTCACTGTGCCTTACAGCCCTGATCCAGGAAGTGTTGGGTAGGGTACAGTTGCTCTGCCCTTGGCCTCGTTTCATTATCCTCGTCCCGTGTGGCGAAGCGACTGGAGAGCAAGAGCACGTGGTCTCAGGGCACGGGGGTGGCGGTGGGTTTTGCTCCGGGAGATTCAGCAGAGAGGCAGAGTGCCCTTCCACCCTCACGTGTCCCCTGTGGAAAAGCTCACTCATTGCCATTATTTTAATAGGTGTAATTTATTAGTCAGCCTTTACCCGCTTTGTGAAACTGTCCTTCTTGGCCCCGCCTGCGAACTCCCCCTCGGCCTGGTGCTGCTGACCGGCCTCGCGGCTCTGCACTCGCCCTGCTTTGGGAAAACAAGGAGACGTCGGAGAGCTGCGGCTTCGGTTTCAGAGCCTGGGGCGAGAGGAGAGAAACACTCTCTCAGTCAGCTGGAACTGAGCCCCAGCAGCTGTTTTCCTGCCCTGCTTTCCCCCTGAAGACGGGTGAACATAAACGATGATGTCTGTTAACGCAGATGCGATCTTAAGTCGCTAGAGAGGAAAATTGAGACGTTTTCTCTATTCCTTTTAAACTCGCCAAAGTCATTTTTCTTGCAGGGTTTGCAAAGAAAGTGGTTGTTGATTTTATGTCTTTTTTTATTTTTTTAAGACGATGACTATTATGCATTTCAAATTATTGGCAGTGATGAGCTTTGCTCTTGGCACCTACCCACCCGTCTCAGAACTGCCAATCTTGGCTTGCAGCGAGGGCCTCGAGGAAGGCTGCACATGAGATGAGGCTGTTTGCCCCATCTTACTCATTTCTAAAGTTTTAGCAGCTTCTCGAAAGGGGCTTCACCCAGTATGCAGGAATGTCTGTTACAGACACTTGTACCTCTTTTGGTAAAGATGTGTCATCTGCTGTTCATCCTAAATTAATTCCCTTTTATTTCCCAGTTGTAACCCCATGACTCTACTTTACCATTGGCTCTGAAGTCCCCTGGGTTGGTGCAATCAATACTTTTAGTATATTAGTATTTTTTTAAAATGTCTAGTATAGTGGGCACAAAAACTTTAATGTCATAACTTTTGTGTCATATAATAATAACCTTTATTTTACAGTATATACTGTAGCACCTTTAATGATGCATCATCTTAAAGCATTGTATTAAAAATAAACAAAAGAGACTGGCATGCACAAATTAAAACAATAAAATAAACTTAAACAACTTAAAACAAGTGTATAATTCAGGATGTATTGTTTATATAAATGAGTCGATTTTATGAGCTGGGAGATTGATTGGTCTTGGAGCAGCAGAACACTGACTCCCAGTGCCTCTCAGTGTTGGAGCCTTTTAATGGGAACTGAAAGCAGATCTGAGCCTCAGGATTTAAAACGATCTGTAGGTGTTTAGGAGATTAACAGTTCACTGATGAAGTCAGGAGCCATGAAGTTTTTTAATGGTGAGCAACAGTATTTTGAATCTTATTCAGAAATCTGCAGGGAGCCAGTAGCAGTTGAGGCATTGTTCTTGGATAATTCTTGGGCAAAATATCCTGATTTGCTGCAGGAGCCGATCTGTCCCTAAATTCCAAGAGAAAGTGTAAAACAGGAAATATCAATTTTTGTTTTGAGCATCAGTTTGAGGATTAAGCTTTAATTGGGGGTTGAATGAAAAGCTTTCTGAACATCTGAATATACACTATCGTGTCATTTGCTTTTGGCTTCTCCACTGTCTTTGCTACTTGTTCACAGAATTCCTGTTAAACAAGACGATCCTGTTTTAAATCCTTGTTGGCTTATATTATTTTGTAAATACTTTGGCACTTAAGTGCCGACTAAATGTTTTCCCTAACTTTAGCTTTTTAACTGATACATAACTGATATTTCTCTGTTATTTCCTAGTTCAGTTTGGTCCCCCTGTTTATGACTTGTGTTACGTTTGTAATTCTCTGGTCTGTGGGTACTAGTAACCATCAATTCTCCCAGCTGTCTAAAACATCCTCCCCCGAGGAATCTCGGTCACAGTTTGCTGGAGATGATGATCTAGCCATCACGGGTTCAAGCCAGAATCACAAGTGCAACCTGTACTCAAAGCCCCCTTAGCAATAATGTTCATAATATTATTTCAGATAATGGCAAGTTTTTGTTTTTCAGCATAGTAGTTACTTCTGCTTGAGGACCAGAAGAACACTATAAGGTTATACTTTAATGCTTCTGATAAAAGCTGACTTTTATCTGCCTTTTATTTAACTGGAAACAATTTCAATGAATATTTGAATTTATAATGATAAACACTGCTGTGAATGCATTGACCAGTTCAGGGATAAGGAGAGACATTAACTCTCGAATTTTACACAGTTTAGCTCTGCCCAGTATCATTTCACAGTGTTTAAAGACTGTGACTCAAGTAAACTATCTGCTATTAGCCAAGACA
This sequence comes from Atractosteus spatula, assembly GCF_055471065.1. Classification (NCBI taxonomy): domain Eukaryota; kingdom Metazoa; phylum Chordata; class Actinopteri; order Semionotiformes; family Lepisosteidae; genus Atractosteus; species Atractosteus spatula. The sequence goes on along the minus strand of NC_142731.1, from coordinate 752,221 downwards.
CCAGTGAATAAGCTAGAACACTGCATAGTGCCAACCATTCAAGAGGCTTTTAAACCCATTTTATAGACACTTGCATCCAAAATATTATTATATAATTAATGGAAAACATGCATTCCCATAGCATTAAATGCATGATTTAAGTTTCATATTCATAAAAAATACCCAAACTGTGACTGACTACAGAAAGCACAGCCGGGACCAGCTGGGAATATGACTTTAGCCAGATGGTAACTCTGGCTGAGTTATTATTGTTTTAACTGCTTCATGATTTAGCTCATGGGAAGTCAGTGTCCGTTTGTATGCATTTCTTACGTTTCACCGTATCAAGACATAATGCACAGACAGACACAGCTGTCTAGAAATTAGAATTTAAGGAAACAACAGACAGGTTATATTCAGTGTTGAGAATGTGAATTAATCACGAGTGAGCGATTTGTAGCAGTGGTTTCTCGTCCTTCACTTGCATTATGCTATGTGAACGATGATGCTTTAACAGTGCTGGTCCAGGGGACCCACACACCTGCTGGTGTTGAATCACCTAAATGATTAAACAAATAATTGAACTCTTAATAGGCCTATTAATAAATCTGACCTCCTTCATGTACTGTAGGAAGCAGCGTTTTAACTTTTGTGTTTCTTAGGTGACTTAAAATCTTGATTCTTTGAGCTTCTAACCAAGCATCTTGTGGCCTCTGTTAAGGATTCGTTCATGTCAAGAGCTCAGCTGCAATGAAACCCACCAGCAGGTGTGGGGGTCCGCTGGGAATCCCTGCTTTAAGAGAATAACTGCCAGGGTGTTTGGTTAAAGTAGTCTGAGGTTAAAGCTCTTTGCCGGGTAGGAATGCTGACCTTTTCAGGGCAATAGTGGTGTTAAGCCACTGTAATTGCCAAATTGCAGAAAGTAATTCATGTATATCAAAGATTACACACAAGAGAATGCAATGTGGGTTTCGTTAGTTAATTCATCCGAGGATTTCATCCAGCACTTTCTTGAGAGAAACTGGACCAGGTATCAGCTTCTACAACATGGCGGTGTAGCCTTTTCCACTCTCCTGCAACACTTTGTATACAGATTTGCCTGTGTCATACGGTATGTTATACGTTATGAGCTGTTGATGTGCAAGACAAATTCCCTCAGGGGCAATACAGGTTAATTCCATCCAGTTCAGCTCAGCGCGGGGAGGTCTTCCACTGGGATCCAGTGAGGACGGAGGTCAGGCACAGAGGAGACTCCTCCTTCATAGAAGAGGACAGCACTTTTATATCAACATGAAACATCTGAATCCTCTTACCATTTTTGAAAGCACTCTCATAGAAATAATAAAACAAATCCTAAGCCACATTCACCCCTTGCCTGAATGCAGATTGGTGGGAGAGAGCTGGCCGGAGCTTTGACATCTGTATTCATTACCTCTGGCCCAGCCTGCAGGTGTAAATGCACCGTTTACAGTACATCAGTGGGGTTTTAATAATAGTGACCTCATCTTTGGCTGGCTGAGTCTGAGAAACCCTGCACTTACATATAACTCACTATCAGACAGTTATTAATCGCGACCTGCCAGGATTGTGATAAATGGTGTATTTATACACGTCACAAGGAATATCACCTAAATAGTCTGGGCACAGGACACCCCCCACCCCCATGCATAGCTGTCCATTCCGTTTCAGGTTTTGCAAGTGAAAGGCTCTTGCACATATTGCATAGACAGAATAGAAGCATAGAAAAGAAAATAATAAGAATATGCAAATGTTATATTATTTTACAGAATTAAATAGGTCAACCGGTTTTGGCAAATGTTATAAATGTCATCATTTCATAGACAAAAGGAACCCCCACTGCATGATTTAAATCTTACAATCAAATATGCTTGTACATGTGCTCAAAATAATGTGTGAAGAAAGGTAAAGGTATCAATAAAGTGACATACGAGTGATGACAATAGGGTGGTCATACATCACACTCTCCCAGATTCTTATGGATGTCTTGACTTTTTCCTAAATTAGTGGTTTGTTTTGGATCATGGGATCGTGGCATCACGAGACCCAGAAAGTGGGGAAAACCCAGGTTTCCGGTTTTCACCGACCTCCGAGTCCCTGTACAGCTGCTCATTCTGTCTCCTGCTGTTTTCCGCTCTCTCTCTGCTCACTCCTCTTCTTCCCTTCTCTCCCCTCGCCTCTCCCTGTAGGTAGAGCTTGAGTGTCCTGCTGGTGGTGCTGCCTGCACCCACTGCTGGGTAAGCGAGCCGGGCCTGGTCCCGCACAGAACGTCAGGCCTGTTGTCTTCAGACACTCAGCTTCATTTCCTGCTTCCTGTCTTTAACTACCTACCAAAGAAATACAGCTTGTAGACGTTTTATTGGCTGTAATTATTCTGCTCTATTCATTTGGGGATCATTACCTTTATTTGCTTTACAGCTCTTGTTCTCTGTCAACTCTATCACTCCATAGCAAGGCTGTAAAAAAGTATTTTTCCGAAGGGCTGGCGTTAACAAAAGCAGCTTTGTTAACATTGCGGCCTTCTAAAAATTATTTTTCTTTATCTGGCCCGAGATGCCTTGCACTGCACCAGTCCAGTAGGTCTGCTTTTCTGGTCACCAATTAACAATTTTTGTAGATATGGAACAGTTTCATTGCGATAAATGAAGCAGGTGGCCTCAGTGCTGTTTTATTGACAAGTACAGTCCAGGGGCACTCTCAGCACAGCGCAGAAGAGGCTGAGAGAATCAGCCCCAGCCTAAGTACTTCACGATCTGACTGAAGAAACATGATCTTGACTGCTTGTTTTGTAGCAGAAGAAGTAACCTAGAATCATAAAAGCTTGACGCAGCTGTTGTGAATGGAATAATGACAGAACCTTCCTCTGTTTCTCCTGCTCACCCGTTCTGTGTGTTCCCAGGAGCCTGTCTACTCCTCTATCTTTGTCCCTGTCAGCACTCCAGCCCAGTATGTAGTCTGTTACAACCAGGTGAGCCTGCATACTGCCTGCATTTCCTCTGGAGTTCTGTGTGTGCTGTGCTGTCAAGCTACTCCAGCCCTAGACTACAGACTCCTAACCCAGCTCACTTGTTACCGCACCTGCTAAGAAGACTAATTACAGTTCGAACAAGATCCATTGAGTAAATGAGGAAATAGCTGTTTTTTAGTTACAGAGGGGCCAATATTCGTTAGCATCTCTGATTAGGAACTGTTCCCAGGAGTTTGACGTTTCTGTAAATGAGTTTCATTTACAGTATTAAAAGCACCAGGTGTTTGGGAAAAAAACATCTGAGACACCCTGTGATTTTTAGCCACTTTAGTGTGGGATATTTAAGAAAAGTCATCTCAAATAAAGAACACAATGGTGTCAAATTTCTAAAATATTGACTAATTATAATATGATTATGTTAATAATTTAATTATTTCAACATTTAAATGCTTCTTAGTGGCTGGTAGTATAGCCATGATCTAGCTTAGCAGAAACAGCAACCATGAAAAACAGACATTGCACAGTTATTGCTTTAGTGTTCATTTTAGCATGAGTTTCCAGTGCAGTTTTTTTAAATCTGTGTAGTAGAATTAGACCTATAAGCTCTGAAAAATATTTATGGAAAGACCAATCCTGTGTTCTCTTAATTTTTTTTTTACTTCCAGCTGCTACAAAGTGCCTTCATTAGCAGTGTTGGCATTTTGGGGTTAATACAGAGAAATCCCATATTTAAAATAAGAATGTGTGACAGTACTCAGTGATTCAGATAATGCCACAACAGAAAAACACTCCTTCACTAAGAGGAGGAGACACAACCACCCATGTCTGATAGAGTTTGACCTCGTTAGTCTCACTCATCCTGAAACAAAAGGTCAGGCAGCCTGATATTTACACTGTTTGTACCAGGGGCCAATTGCAGTATTTTTTTCATTGTAATGTGAGAGAGCCGTGTGCTTCTGACGTTGTTTAGTCACGAAGTCGGTTTCCTGCGTGAGGAGAGGTGAGAGGGCCAGCTTGACGGGGACTGTGAGCTATTCCTGCGCCCACGTGCTCGCAGAGAAACCACAGGGGCTCCGCTGCACAGCGGCGGCTCTCCCCAGACCTGTGAGGGCTCGTATCTCAGAGCCTGCGGCCTGCGACTACTCGAAAACACTTGTGCGTATGTGGAGTTTACAGCCTGTTCACTGGACAGGCAGCTTAGCCCTCCACCCCCAGCTCTCAGGCCCCTGAGCAGCAGCGCCTGCCTGAAACTGGAGCTCGGAGCTCAGAGCTCGGAGACAGAGCCTCCCAATGTGCCCACCAGCCCCAGACCTCCCCTTTCACCGAGACCAGTGTCCGCTTGTCCGCTGACAAGAGAGGGTCTGCAGGTATCCATCGCAGGGCAGACACACACACACACCCTGGACAGGACACCAGTCCATCACAGCGCACACACAGACACACACTCTCACACCAGAGCCAGTTTTCCCAGAAGCCAATTAACCTACCAGCGTGTCTTTGGACTGTGGACCCATGCAAACAGGAGGAGAACATGCAAACTCCACACAGACAGCATCCCCAGGACTGGTCCCCGGTACTGCAAGGCAGCAGTGCTAACCACTGCGCCACCATGATGCAATACATAATTGATTTCTTAATCGGTTAGCACTTGCTGTCATTCCTTTGGTGTGGTAAAACTGCGGAATCAGTTCCAGAACTGTACTGGAAACTCTAATCCGTTTATTTTGAGCAGCCTTAGGATGCCAACTGGCACCATGCAGGATAAGTCACTGCTGTCTGAGGTCCAGCACGAGGCCAGAAAATTAAATTTTTTGCTTGCGATAAGAAAGGGTTTTTATTTCTCCCTCTGTGAAGAACAGGATTGTGCAGATCACCTGAGGCAGTGAAAGGCCTGTGTGATTTCTTCACAGTGCTGTGGGCTACTGTGAAATCACTTACCAAAATGTGCATGTTTATTGTGTCTTGCTAAATACCGAAATAAGTGAAGCAAACTTTTACTGTGGAAAAACAGGCTTAACAACATAAGAATGTTGGTATTGGAATGCATCATTATTAGCAGGAAAAGGAATAAAATGTTTCAGAAAGCCTGGAAATACACCAAAAACAGTGCAGTACAGTAGAAATTTAAGATGCATCTGGTACAAAGCATCCTTTAAGAGGGACTCTTATTATTAGTAGTTGTAGTAATCCAGAATGGCAATATAGTCTTTCTAGGTTAAGACTTTCTAAATCCTGAAACTGTCTGTCCTCTCCCTTGTTTAACCTGCAGCGGTCAGTCCCATAGCTTGTTTCATGTTTAATGGCTTATCCTCGCAACAGATATCCCTTAAACACTGGAGTCCCTTCACAGTCTGATCCTGCTGGGTGTTAAAAACTAAGCGTGCTGTATGTGTTGAAATTTTCATAATAGTTTCAGAATAGTGTTGAGTAGTTTCAGGAAGACTCCCATTGCTGCCCGAACATTGCTGGATCCTCTGACTGTGAGCAGTTGCTTTGCCTGTGGAGCCTCCAGGTCTTTTTTCATCCCGCTGCTCAGTAAAAGTTTGGAATGTTACAGTAATTAGACTCCCGGTGGGCACTTTCATCTTGTTGAATTATGAGGTTCTTTGACACCTAGAAGCACCAGACCCAAGTGGGCTCCACATGTAGAAACAGCCACATTGCACGAATAGCAGGGCTCCCAGTCCCAGGCCTGGGGCCCCAGCGTGTCAGCAGGGGGACCCGAAGAGCTGGGAGAAGTCGTTAAACTGGTACAGCTACGACCGTAACCAGCTGGGTTTGCTCATCAAGAGCTGAGTTGCAAGAAAAATCCACGAACACTCTGGCACTGCAGGTGGAGAAATAGATGCCTCTGATGTGTTCCTGCAGACTGGCTCTTGGTGTCCAGCTGATCCCCAAGACACTGAAGGAGCATGAAGACCTGCAGGTCCTACCCCAGCGCAGGGCCTCGTTCTGGCCTTTTCTCCAGCCCAGTCACCTTGGCCAGGGTGATCCTGCTCTGAGTCTGCAGGGTCACCTGTTCCGGTTCAGGGAGAAGCAGGAAAAGCCTGTGATCTGTGTGACAGACTGGAGGGAAGGAGTTCAGACTCCATCATTATTCCTTTATTTTTTATTGGATGGATTGATCCTGCAAACAAAAGCTGTTGCTGCATTAAGTGACAAAGTTGTAACCGCAATGCAGTAAATCAAGGGCACGAATTTGCATTCCCTGTTATTTTTTTTCCACCTTTTTAAAAGGTCTGCATTGCGTTAGGGAGCTGTGTAGGCAGGGAAATGAGAAATGAAAAGGATTTTGTTCTTTTCTATATAAAGCTTTGAAAATGTTCTGGTGGGCCTTTGGCCCTGCAGGGGAGAGTAACGAGTGGCGGCTGTCCTGACTGTGATGTTCCTTCTCCTTCTCTCTGTCTCGCCTGGGTTCTGCAAGACCACTCTTTCCTATGAGGCCCAGGAGGTCTCCCAGACACAGGGCTACTCTCAGCCTCCCTGGAGACAAAAGGTGACCACTGTGCCTTCAGGCCTGGGCTCTGGCCACTGGGCAGTCTGGCTTCAGCGGACCTCTGTGACTACGCAGGACAGGACAGAGGATGGGTTTTCCAAAAACATTTTGCACGCAAATTGCTCTTCTTTTTGAGGAAGTAATAGAAAAAAATTAAGCTTCACTCTCTTTTCAGAGAAACTGTTGATACAAAAAGAGCTTATTTTTAAAAGAATTTGTTTTCCTGTGGAGCAGATGTTTGCGCTGTACAATCCACAAATAGCAAAGCAGGCAGTTCCATGATCCACAGCAACAGGTCAAAAGCATTTTCCACTTAATTCCTATAAAGTTAACGCCCTGCTTACCTGTTCACCCTAATGAGCGTCTAAATTTTTGAAAATCCATCCCAAAAACTGTTCAAGTCTCTGCATGCATCTGCTAGCCCGCTCCATGTTGTGCTGTTTATAATTTTGTGTTGCATTAGTGTTATTTTGCTTGTGAACGTTGTGTTGTTCTGAATTAGGTTTTGGTGTATTTTTGAAAAGTGTTTGCATCATAAATTGTTTTTGTTACTAGGTTAAACCAGGTCTTTCTCATAATTCTATTGGCAAGTTTTTTTCCTGGTATTTCATTTTTATTTTATTTCATCCAGTTGTTTCTTTGAAAGACTCCCGGGTCTCATCTTTGTGGCTTGTCGTGAAATCTCTCCCTGTTGTGACACTCCACCTTTCTCCTACAGTATCTCGAGAAAGCCCAATAGCCCAGTGCTGTTACAATGCTGGGTACTAAAATCTGTCCTTGTTTACAACAACGTGAGCACACAGAGCATTGCTGCTTGCTAATTCTGAAACTGCTTTTGAGTTTCTGAGTTTCAGATGAAGAAGTTTCGAAAGGGTGTTTAGTTAATGAACTGATAGTTTTCTCTCTGTTTGGTCAGGTTTTAGCTTGCACGCCTGAATGAGGGCAGTCCTGAAGCTTGCTAATTGGTGCAGGGTTAATACACACCTGTAATAGAAAGGTGAAATTAATTAGCCTCTGATTAAGAACTGGGTTGGAGCAGTCGAGAGCCCCAAGTCAGTTGAACCTTTAATTTAACTTCTAATATTTTGGGGGGATTTCAGAATACTGCTCAAGTTTCATAAATGACTTGAAACTTGGGGCAGAGTGGTGGCTCTGTGGATCTGCTCCTGTGACTGTAAGGTTGCTGGTTCAAATCCTGCAGCAAGCAGAGGAATCCTACTCTGTTGGGCCCCTGAGCAAGGCCCTTAACCCAAACTGCTCAAGGGGTGCTGTACAATGGCTGACCCTGCGCTCTGACCCCAAGCTTCTCTCCCTGTCTGTGTGTCTGTGTCTCATGGAGAGCAGGCTGGGGTCTGCGAAAAGACGAATTCCTAATGCAAGAAATTGTATAGGGCTAATAAAGTGATGTGTTGTGATGTTATGAAACTGACTTGCTGACACAGGCTGAAAGCTTAAAAACAATCCAGCAAACTCAGGATCGCCAGCCACCCCTGACTGCTCCCCTCGGCTTTCCCACAGAAACCCTCCGCGGAGGTGGAGACCAAGCTGAGCCTGGCGGAGAGGATGCGGATCCTGCAGGAGAAGGAGCAGCAGTGGAAGACGAGGGGGAAGGGGGCCTCCAATGACTCCACGCAGTTCACGGTGGCGGGGCGCATGGCCAAGAAAGGTGTGTGTTTCTTTAGAAATTAACTGCTGTACTCTTGCGACCTACTTATTTACTTCAACTTGGGCCCGACCGAAAAGCTGGTTTCCAGCTGTAAAGTAGGCAGTGAATTAAAGAGACCTTCAGAAGAGCTCTTAGTGTTCTGCACACCTTCACCTTGATAATCCCTGCTTCTTCCCAATAAGTGTTGGGGCAATTCGGAGCCGATCCCGGAAGCACAGGTTGTTAGGTGGGATTCCACCCTGGTCGGGACGCCAGTCCATCACAGTCCACACTATCCTTCACGAGGAGACAATTCGAAGGCGCCAGTTACCCTAGCCAGTAACTAGCCACCAATAACCTTTTTTCAAGTGTCAAAATTAGTAGAGGCTAAGGTGACTCTTGTCCTGATTGTACGACAGGCGTGGTGACTGGAAAAGAGGACTCTCCCATCATACAGAAGAGATCTGCAGGGGGAACTCCAGTAAAGCCTCTGGAGGGTAGGAATTTTCCTGCATGTTGCCTTTTCTTTAAGTGTTTTTGACGTGTTTCTGACTCCGGCACAGCCTTTACTGGCTGAGCTGCTTGGGAGGGGGGGGCCGCTAGGATAGGGGTCTCCGACCGCACCCCCTCATACCCCATGTTGTTTTTGCAAATTGTATGGCTCTATTCAACGCTACTTTTTAATCATTTGGAACTGGTTGTTTCTGTTTTTGTTCACTCCCATGTGGAGTTGCCGGTTGCACGTGACTCGGCTCTATGGGCGCGACAGCTGACTCGGGAGAGAGGGAGACCGCTGGACGGGCTTCTCCGACACGCCCACCGGCAGGGCTGTGTGTCAGCTGTGGGGTGACTCTCGGCGATGTCACAGCAGGCTCTGCCTGTTGTGTGCTTCTCTTTGTGACCCCGACTTGAACTGGCAGCATCAGCACCGTAGTGTTTAGCTGAGCAGAATGCCATTTTAAAATCGGGTCTCGATCATACGTATGTGAGGGACAGAAGCAGTCACGTTCACAGTGCCCCAGACTGCCTAAATTGTTTTTGCTAATTAACATTGCAGTATTGTTGCCTAAAACAACTTGATACGTCAGTTTATCCATTTATTTTTCTTGTTACTTTACATTAGCTATCAGACCTTATCGTTGTACATTTGCACAAAGGCAATAGACATTTACACCAAATTTGCCCCGAGACCTTTTCTGACACTTCCGCTAAGCTGTGGCACCAAGCGGTTAATACAAAGGTGGGGAGTTTTCCATTTAATGCTACGGATTTTGGTCTTTGCTCCTTTATGCGCAATGTGTTTTGTTGTTTTTTTTTCCGCGTGCATCTGAGTGACAGGGCTGTCGCTGTCTGTTTTGCAGAGATCGCCAGTCGCTCTGATGTGGAGGTCGAGGGGGACAAGAGGCTGGACAAGCTGGAGTCATTCCTGGGCAAACTGCACAGTAAAGGTGATTCTGTTCTCAGGGCTGCTGCACAGGGAGGGGTTACTCACCTGCGGGAGTTTACAGAAAACCCACTAAAGCCTAAAAACCAGAACCCAGGTGTAGTGAGAGTTAAAAGCCTAGATTGAGAGGTGCAGTGCAGACCAGAGAGTCCTGCAGGCCGCAGGGAGTCTCAGATCAGAGCAGTGTTCATAAAGGACTGTGGGCGTCTGTGGTGGCCTGCAGACAGGCTCAAGAGCTGCCCCCTGCCCAGACGTTTCCAACAAGCCGGTTAGAGAAGAAATTATGGGAGTGTGTTCCCCACCCTGAAACTGACACCCCAGCATTCTAAAACAAGTCTCCGTTTCCTCTGCTGTTCAACATTAAGACAACACAGCCTAGCAGTCCACCCCGAGGTTACTACATCCCTTCAGGCGAGAGCAGCAGAGTGCTTTGTTTCACGGATTTGTAATGTAACATCAACATGCCAACGTGCAAGCTCCAGTACAGGTCGGTTCAAGACTGAAGCTATTTCGGGCCATCGTGGAGTGGCTGCTGGGCCACTGGACACCCAACGACCACCTGTTGGCCATTTCGGTAGACTATGGCTGTCACACTCCCTCCCCTGTCACACTCCCCTCACCTGTCACACTCCCTGACACACTGGTGTCCTTCTTCCAGGCATGAGGCAGCAGGAGACCTCCATCACGGTAACCCAGGAGACGGTGAAGGAGGTGGTGAGGCCAGATGACGAGGAGACCTTCTCCAAGTTCTACCGCACCATGTCTCCCTCGGCCCTGAGCCCCAGCAGCTCTGTGGAGATAGAGGAGGACTTCAGCGCCATCTTTGAGTCTTATACTCCCAAGTAAGCTTTTTACTTTACATAATATTTTTGTCCATCTAAAACGGTGGAAATTTGGGTTTGGCATCACCATAAAAAATGCAAAAAAAATACAAATTACACTCAACATAAAATAAGTACACATTAAAAACAAACAATAGTATATATACAGTACACACACACAGTATATAAGTACATACATCTTGCTCTGCCCATATTACACTATCATTACATTAACCTGATAGCAGACCAGAACACCTGGAGGAAACCCATGTGAACACAGGCAGAACCTGCAAACTCCACAGAGAAAGCTCTCCAAGCTCAGAACTGATCCCACCCAGCAGTGCGAGGCAGCAGCCCTAACCACAGTGCCCATGTGCCCCCATGTCCCACTCATGTTCCTTGTCCCTGGTCTCCGCAGGCTGACGTCCGCCGTAGCCGAGCACAAGCGCGCAGTCAGGCCCGTGAGGAAAACCCAGGCCTCCCGGAATCCACTGCGGGCCCTGGCCGACCGGGACGACATCAGGCAGGAGTACACGGAGCAGCGCCTGAACGTGGCGGCGCTGGAGTCCAAGAGGATACAGGTGGAGAAGAGTGAGTAAGGCTGATGGGAGACCTCTGGTGTCAGGAATTGCGGAACAGATTGCGGTGGGAATTTTAAGCCCCACAGCCAGCTGGCCGCAGTTATTACCTTCTCCACTAGAATTCAAAATACCGCCGCTGGCAGGATCCAGCGTGAAGTCACATAAATCGACTGAGCCATACCGTGGCAGTGCTCCTGGGATTTTTGCTAGTCAGGCGCAGTTGATGTGGAAATCTCGAATGTAAACAGAAGATCTTTGCTGCTGGGTTTAAATTAAGGGGAGCTTGGCAGTGCAGGGATTGAGGGAAAGGAGGTTTTGTTCTTGAGGCCCAGTTTTTCCCCTGTAGGTCTCTGTAGGTCATTTTGGGTGCACATGTGCTCGGTGAATTATTTTTATTTTTATTGTTACAGATGCTATTAAAAGTCACTCAACCCCTTGGACTTTTTCTTATTTTATTGTGTTGCAGTGTGGAATCGTATTGTATTGAGTTGATATTTTTTGCCATTGATGAACACGAAACACTCCATAATATCTAAGTACTAGTGTCTTTTGTGCACTTTATGCTGCTGCTGTGATCAGCTATACAACAGGAGTCCCTTTGTGGATGACGATATTCTAAGGTTGTACAAGCATTGTAAGCACTCATTTTTGGTTTAAGCAGTTTAATTTTCCCTTATAATAAAACCACAGTAAATGTAGTGTGGCAGGAAAATCCTTCTAACTTTTTCCCTAAGACATATAGCACAAAAATTGTCTTTCTAGCATCATGTCAGACATTACTGCAGGCTTCAAAGGAAGGTCCCTGATCTCAGTTTTCCTCTGCCCTGCTGTTCCCTCCCCTAGTGGCAAAGCATTCCAGCTACGCCGATGTGGCGCTGGCGGGGCTGGCCAGCAAGGAGAACTTCAGGAGGGTGCAGCTACGTGATGCCAAGTCCACCGAGCAAGTGACCAACAACAGTGCCCAGCCGTTCAAGAAGCTGATGCTGATCCAGGTTAAAGGTCAGTGCCTTGGACACTACAGGGATACAGGTCTTCTACCTTGCTCTCTGCTCTTTCATGCTGCAGACTGGCTTTATAAATCCATCCATCGTCTGTGCTCCCAGTTTTTTGCTGCAGGAGAAACACCACATTCTTGATCCTGTTCTGGGACTTTTGGGCTCAATATGAGCAAGTAGCTTCCTAACTATTCTGACTGGGGGGGTACAGATGCTGTCGTGACCTGGGGGGGTACAGACGCTGTCCTGACTGGGGGGTACAGATACTGTCCACTGACGCTCTGAACACTCCAGGTCGTCGGCACGTGCAGGTCAGGCTGGTGGAGCCGGTGACAAGCTCTCTGAACAGCGGGGACTGCTTCCTCTTGATCACGCCCAGCCGCTGCTTCCTGTGGGTCGGCGAGTTCGCCAACGTCATCGAGAAAGCCAAGGTACCCGGCGCCGCGCCCAAACACAGGTGGTCAGAAATCCGCTCGTGAGGTGCTGTGAGCACCCTCATTCATGTCTGATTATTCTCCTATTTACACAGGTTCATGAAACATACAAAACAGGCATTCATTACTGCAAAGGATCAAGTAAAGGTTTATTCCATGCAGAAATGAGAAGAAGAGAAACACATCGTTTCGGCTGTGGAGCCTTCTTCGGGTGTTTTCTTCTCTTCTCAGCAGGAATAAACCTTTACTTGTTCCTTTGCAGCCCACGCATTCTGACGCAGCTTCCTACTCGAACAACATTCGTTGCTGTATATTCAGTGTGTATTTAAGCATCCGCTATGAAAGCTAATTAAAAACAAATATTTTGTATCCCTGTGTTCAAGACTAGCAGCTCCTTAAGTAAGCGTTCCCCCTGGGGACTCCTGTTCTGTGCCATTGAAGCTAGATTTTGAGTTTTTGATGTGACTTGTAGTAGCCGCAGACGTGGTGGTGGCTGTACAGTGTGCGGATCACACTGAGGAGACGGTGCTGACAGCCGTGGCTGTGTCTCGCAGGCCTCGGAGCTGGCGGCGTTCATCCAGACCAAGCGGGACCTTGGCTGCAAGGCGGCCCAGGTCACTCTGCTGGAGGAGGGCGTCGGCACGGAGAGCGGCCGGGCCAAGGAGTTCTGGAGCCTTCTGGGCGGGAAGGCGGAGTACCGAGGTAAGGGCCCGTGAGAGACGGCTCGTTCACATCCCGCCGGCCCCTGTGTGGAGACTCTGCTGTGCTGATAAGCGCTTGTGACTGATTTCACAACTTAACTGCCCAGCGTGTGTCCAGGCAGAGTTCCAGTAGTTCATTACTCTTCCAAGTTTCTTATGTAATTGTGTCCCTTACATAGTTAGAGCCTCTCTAATGTGATAAGCAAATACTTAGTTCCTTCTTTGATTCTTTGATTCTGCACAGGCTGTGTTTCCTAAGAAGGGAACCCAGCATTTATAGGAAAAAGCTGAGAAAAAAGAACTGAGACTCTTTCATAGTGAGTTCACATTCTGTCCGAAAATGTACATTTTTGGCAAAAAGAAAATTCTTAAAAGCTGACATTTTTGTTGCATTTAAGGCATCATTATCAGTCACTCTCTTGTTCCTAACCCAGAGAGGATTAACAGGACATTCAGAGATTCTTGTTCAAAAATAAAATTCACTTGGCAGGGGCGGGCGAACCGGAAGAGGACGAGGTGTACGAGAGTGCGGTGGTGGAGTCCAACTGCGTGTACCGGCTGGTGGAGGACCGGCTGGTCCCCCACGACAGCTGGGCAGCCATCCCCAGCGTGTCCATGCTGGGCTCCAAAGAGGTCAGAGAATATATAGGAAAGTAATCAATTCACCCCGTCACTAGGGCTAGGGCATTGGGACCCACACAGACCGCAGGGTTGAGCGCCCCCCACTGGCCCCACCAACACCTCTTCCAGCAGCAGCCTCAGCTTTCCCAGGAGGTCTCCCACCCAGGTGCAGGCCAGGCTCGCAGTCTGCTGGGTGGTGCAGCTGCTGGCAGAGCTGGAGTTGAGATCAAGGGCCCTGTCTGACCCCTCGGGGAACAAGCCAGGTGACGCCCAGTGTCCCGTCACTGCAGGAGGTCACAGATGCCCATGAGGGGCTGGTTTCTGGTCCCAGGGACCTTGTGTGAGTCAGTGTCCGCAGATTGGGAAAGGTAAAACCCAGGCCCTCAGCGGCTTTATCAATCGTCTCAATTGCTGTATTTTCTCACTTAAAAAATGCTTTTAATTTAAAAGCATTTTTTTAAGTTAATGGTAAGTTGCTGGTTCAATCAAAGTCCTGGACTGTGGACTCAGTACATTTATTTAGATGTGAAATCTAAATAAACATTTGTGGAGGCCCATCATACAAAAGCCTCTTTTCGCCTGTCTCAGTGTGAGGAAAGGGATGTCTCTCGGCCCAGTGTTGTTGTAAACTGAGGCTGCAGCAGGGCGGCGTGCCTGACCGGGACAGTCCGCGCACGGCGCTGCGGGGGTCTAGAGAGGAGGGAGGAGGGGGCTGTAGTGGGCAGGCTGGCTGGCGTTCCCAGCAGGACCAGTGCGCTGTGTGTTGCAGGTGCTGGTGTTGGACTTCGGCAGTGAGCTGTACGTGTGGCACGGGAAGGAGGTGCCTCTGGGAGACCGGAAGGTCGCCGTGCAGCTGGGCAAGCAGCTGTGGAGCGGCCCCTACGACTACAGCAGCTGCAGGGTGAACCCGCTGGACGCCACGGGGGCCGGCGCGCGCACACCGCAGTGAGTGGGCAGCGGCCCAGCGGGGGGGAGCACACACTCGCCTGCCCGGCGCCTCTGTGCCGCTCATCCTCACGCAGGAGCAGATCAGTCCCACGGGAATGCTGTAGATTCCCCATTCTTTGCCATAACCTCTGCGTGCAGTTTCCCTGTGTTATACTCTGCCCTTGTCCTGGCACCTCGGTGTTAATAACTGTACTGAAACCTGCAGTATAGTAGTCTTTTATATGAAGGACATTGTAGGGGTGTGCTCTCTGACTGGTGTAGAGAAAATATGACATTAGACCTTTAGAACATTGTCTTGAACACAGAAGATAACCAGGGGACTTATATACTTATGTAAGTATTCGGTATTCTCAAAATCACTGGTAAAGTCAACGCCATGGACAGACAGTGAAACACAAACTGGAGGACAGTTCGTGGGAAGCAAGTAGAAGGGCATTTAAAACCGAGAACAGGAGGAACTTCTTTACCCAGAGGGCTGTGGGAGCAGACTAGCTATCAAATGGGCTAGGTGGGTCTGATGGCCTTGTCCTCTCATCTGTAACCATCTGATGTTCTCTTTTTTATCATCTGCCCACCCAGGTTGGAATTGCCAAATGTGTGTTTACGTCTCGGCTCTCTTTAGTTTTTTTTATCATGGTGAAATGAATTGCATGTTTTGTGTCAGAGCTCCATCTGGTGGCTGGTGGTGGGGGATTGCAGCTGGGCTGTGCTGGACAGTGTAGGAGTCAGCGTGCCGCCTGTCTGGTGCGGGTGCTGAGATGTGTATGACCCGTGAGGCTGTGTTGTGGTGGTGAAGGCTGGCATCACTCTGTTTCTGTGCATTCAGGAAGGGTGAAGGGCGCCCAGACTGGGCTCTTTTCGGCCGGCTGTCAGAGCACAATGAGACAGCACTGTTCAAAGAGAAGTTCCTGGACTGGGGAGAGTCTCGCAGCACCAGGGAGGAGCCCACAGTGCCTGAGCTCAAGGTAAGAGCTGCTGGATGGACACCGGCCCCAGACAGCTGCCTCTGAGAGGACATGACTTTCACTGGGAAGCAGTGCTGCTTTCTCCTGGCCCTCAACACCTATTTGGCTCAAAATGATTTAACTGGGCTCCTACATGGGTGGGACAGTGGCACAGGGCTTAGCATTGCTGCCTCACCGTGCCTGGGCCCTGGGTTCAATTCTGGACCTGGAACACCAAGCAATAATGTGGGTGTGGAGTCTGTACGTTCTCCCTGTGTCTGCACACCAGTTTCCTCCCAGAGACATACTGGTAGGTAAACTGGCTGCTTGGAACGTTGACCCTGGAGTGAGTGTATGTGTGCACCCATACCCTGAATTTGAGGAAGCAAAAATGAATGGACAGTTGGTTGAACTCCTACATAATAAACAAATGAGGACTTTTTAAGACAACGTTCCTGGTCGAGAGTGAGCTGAAACTGACTTGTGAACCTCTAGCTGTGAGCTACTCGTGAACCTTTTAGTAATAAAAGGTCTTCAGCAGCCTCAGAGCAGACGGCAGATCCAGCCGTGTGACCGAGGTGCTGCAGTGCTCTAGACCCCCTGTGCCACACCTGTCCCGCAGAGCCCCACGCAGTCCCCGGTGGAGATGGAGCTGAAGCCCTGCGACGCCAAGGCCCTGCTGGCCTGCAGCAGCCCGGCCGCCCGCACCGTGCTGGAGGGCGTGGACGTGCAGCGGGGCTACGGGCTGATCGAGGTGGAGGACCGCCGGCCGGCCGAGCTGGCCACGCTGGCGGTGGAGGCCTGGTCCGTCCGCGAGTTCGGCGAGTGCGAGCTGCCCCGGGAGAGCGTGGGGCAGTTTCACGAGGAGGACACTTACGTCATCAAGTGGACGTACTGCATCACGAACGTGGGTGAGTGAGGCTTCCCGTGGGAGCTGTGGGCAGTGCTGGCCGCGGGGCTGCCGTGAGGTGGCGAGGTGTCCTGACGCCTGTGCCCGTGTCCCGACAGTGGGCAAGAGGCAGAAGCCGGACCAGGTGGGCAGTGGCGGCGGCGGCGGTAGCGGCGGGCCGGGCAGGGAGAGGTGCGCCTGCTTCTTCTGGCAGGGCAGCTGCTCCAGCGCCAGCGGGAAGGGCGCGTCGGCGCTGATGACCGTGGAGCGAGGCAGCCAGCGGGGGGCGCAGGTGAGGGTCGTCGTCTCGCTCCTTCCTCTGCCCCCCCCACGCGCCCTCCCCTGACCCACTTCCTCCTCATCTTGAGCTCAAACTCCCATTGCAATTTACCACTCCCTCGGTGCCACTCAAGCTGTTGTTTTAAAGCGTGCCGAGCTGGCGGGATAGACACGCTAGACTCTCAAGCCTGCGAGCTCCGTGCAGCTGGAGCATCCCGTTCGGTCACTGTGGTGCAGCTCTGCAGGCCGTGTGCAACGTGTCCGGTGTTTGACTGCCCCCAGGTCCAGGTGACCCAGGGGAAGGAGCCTCCCTGCTTCCTGCAGCTCTTCCAGGGAGGCATGGTCGTGCACAAGGGCTCCCGGGACGATGTCTCCAAAAACACAGGTCTGGTCCTGCTTCCGTCTCTTCACAGACACTGAACCAGCTGGCTTTGCCTTCATGCCCTGTTTTATTCCCATCGTGTTGTTCCATCGGCATAGTGGCGCAGTGGTGAGCATTGCTGCCTTGCAGTACGGGGGCCCTGGGTTTGATTACTGAGCTGTTGTCTGTGTGGAGTTTGCATGTTTTCCCCGCATTCAAGTGGATTTCCTACAGGTGCTCCAGTTACCTCCCACAGTCCAAAGACATACTGGTAGCTTAATTGGCTTCAGGAAAAATTGGCCTGATGTGTCTGTGTCCTGTGATGGACTGGTGTCCTGTCCAGGGTGTACTCTGCCTTGCTTGCTGGGATAGGCTCTGGCTCCCCTGTGACTCTGAATTGGGTGAAAGTTAGAGAATGGATGGATGGATATTGTCCCAGTTGATATCCCAGGGCAATTTAATGAAAGTGTATATTGAAATGTACAGTAGCTAATGGCAATTGCAAATAATAACAAAAACATCTGGCTGTAGCACATCAGAAACTGGCCCCAGTGCTGAGAGTTTAATTCTTGATAATTACTTTTGTGGTAGATGCTTCATCAAAAATGCCTTACAGAGCTCAGGGAGGTGAGCTATGTTGTTTAAAAGCGCAAAGACGCTGGATGAATGTGCCACTTGAAGGTGCTCGAGGAGGCAGTAGATTGTGCTCAGAGTGACATGAGGAGAGGGGGCTAGAGCCGCAGCCCTCTGCTCCAGCCCCCTGCTCAGCCCGGGGGCTCGTGTGCAGTGAAGACTGTCGCCTGGTCCCCTGCAGGTGGGTGGCGGCTCTTCTGTGTGCGCGGAGAGGTGCCAGTAGAGGGCAGCCTTCTGGAAGTGGAGTGCTGCTGCAGCAGCCTGCGTTCCCGAGTCTCCACGGTCCTGCTGCACGCCCAGCAGGGGGCGCTGTACCTGTGGCACGGCTGCAAGGCCCACGCCACTGTCCGGGAGGTGGGCAGGAAGGCTGTGGAGCGCATCACGCAGCTGTGAGTATCGGCCTTTCTTCAGCACAGCAACTCTCTGAAAGCTCTCAGCAGAGCCATAAAGAACAAAGAAGCATCATCTCAGCTAAGAAGCCTTGTTTAGATGTGTCAGAGCTCTTTGCTTATTTTCTTACTTTGCTTCTTTGCTTACTGGATTGCCATAAACGTCAGTGCAATGTGATCTAGTCAAGCCCTCTTTTACATACAATCAGCCATTTTATTTGCTATAACGCCCTTCACAATATTTCGGGCTTTGATCATTCAATGACGTCTCTTCCTCTCATCGTGGAGCAGAATTCCCCAGGTGCTGGATTGTTCACCCGCTAATGGGGAACGTGAGCTGGGTTAGACTGATGTGAGACAGGTTAGTGTTACCCCAGTGATGGTGTGTTGTTGCAACAGTCACCCTGCTCATTGCGAGAGGAACCACAGGTTCAGACACCACATGTGGACCCTACACATGTGCCTGTATACGTCTCTCAATTAGGACCCCCCCTAAAAGCCTAGGGGATAGGGAAATGTTCTGGCCAGGGAAGGTGATAGCAGTGGGTGGGTGAAGACCAGCACAGTCCCGTGACATTTCCTTCATTTGCTTTGGCCTGTCAGGTGCCCAGCTGAGATGGGTCTCCACAGCAACAGCGCTCTGCAGGTGCAGGAGCTGGAGGAGGGCTCCGAGCCCATGGAGTTCTGGAATGCGCTGAGCCGGCAGGACAGGAAGGCCTACGACTGCATGTTGCAAGGTACCGCGTGGCCACACCTCGCCTGGCTCAGCCTGCGAGGGGAGCAGGGCTGTGTAAGCAGGAGGAATCCAACACTCTCCTGGGCAGCGTGCAGGAGCTCAGCTGTGGGAAATCCTTCATCAGAAGAGCTGCAGATGGTCTTGTGCAGATCGAGCCATTATTGAGCTGAATACACACAGCAGCCCAGCGCTGGGTCTGCCCTGCAGGACTGACTCTCCGCTGCGATAACCTGTTCAGACAGACCCGGCTCGTGTGGTCCCTGACAGTCTGGCTCAGATCACGCTCAGCTGGGTTCAGTCCCATCCTCTGAGCACTCGGTCTGGCAGCTTTTGTGAGGAGCAGATCGGTAACTGCTGTTTTCACAAACTCAGTTCTTATTGTACTGTAACAAACCTTGAGGCTGACTGGTGAGCGATACAGAGCTGTACAATCAAGTTAACATACTCCAGTCATTATTCCACACGTGTCAAGTGAATGATTATGTGCTGAGTCCCAGTCCATCTCAGCTGATGCTCTGCTGAACACCTGTTATGTGAATATGTTTGTAGTGAAATCTAGCATAGAAGATTTTATTTTTATATGAATATTTTAGAACTATATCATTTTATACTTGAGCATAAAGAACATGTAATTAACTGGCAAAACTTGAGATTTTACAGCAGTCTTATTTGGGACAGTGGGATCTCAGATATCCGACAGGTCTCTCGGGAGTGATGTTAAGAGCAGGACCAAGCAGGAGGCCCTCGTGTCTGTGTCCTGAAAGCTCTTGTGTCTTACAGACCCTGGCAAATACAACTTCACGCCCCGTCTGTTCAGGCTGAGCGCGAGCAGCGGCATGTTCACGGCCGAGGAGCAGCTGGGCCCGGCCCGGACCTCGGGCACAGTGATGGCGATGCCCTTCCTGCAGGAGAACCTCTACTCCGTGCCACAGCCCGGTGAGCGCCTGCCTGCCCCTCTCTCGGCGGCAGCGCTGGGTGATCGTTAGGGGAATTAGTGTAAAGCGTGTGGCAGGTCTGCAGTGTGTGCGCAGTGGTGCGATTGTGATACAGGTGTCACTGTGTACTGCAGAGGGGGCACTGTGCCACAGGTTGCATTGCTGCATGTTTGCCCTTGTTCACACGGGCTGCCTCTAGGTGCTGCGGTTTCCTCCCGCAGTCCAAAGACACGCTGGCAGGTTGATTGGCTTCCGGGAACACTGTCCCTGGTGTGAGTGTGTGTGCCCTGCAGTGGACTGGCTTCCTGTCCGGGGGGTACCCTGCCCTGTGCCTGTTGCTTGCCAGGATAGGCTCTGGCTGCCCCGCAACCCTGAACTGGAAGAAGTGGTTACACACGTATGGATGTATACTGTACATGGATATCACCCTGCTGTTATATCTTTGTAGTGGAGATACTGATGTGACTTTAACAATATTTTGACTGTGTCATCATAAACAGAAAGCCATCCTTGGCAGTTTTTGCCCACTGACAGAGGCGCATCACAAGAGAATAGAACATTTTTACTACTTTCATTGCATCATTGCAAACCAGAAATATTAGGGTCCACAGAGCAGATATGCATAAGAACATTTATGCTAAACAAATACCATGGAATTTAACCTTGGATATTTCTTATCATATACCTTGCACATTTGCATCCCACTTCTAAACACTCTACTGCAGAATGTGGACTTGGGCCTTTGATCTCTGATGGATCAGATTCCCTGATCATTCAAGATTCCCTGACATTTCTCACAAGAGCGGGAGCCCAGGACTGTGCTGTGATGAAATGACAAATACTGTTGTCTCTTTAGCACTCCATTCCTTAACTGGGATAGAGTCATGTTTTTATTTGAAGTGTTGTTCCTCTGTCTCCTGTCCCATCCCAGCCCTCTTCCTGCTGGATAACCGCATGGAGGTGTACCTGTGGCAGGGCCAGCAGCCCCCAGACGTGGAGTGCACCGGCTCCGCGCAGATCCGCTGGGACAGCGAGAGGAAGTGCGCTATGGAGACTGTCCTGCAGTACTGCAAAGGTACAGTGTCCCAGCAGCTGGAGAAGCTGAGTCAGTGTTTTAGCTGAACTGTGGGTTTCAGGGTACTCTGAGTCGGCGTTTTAGCTGTGCCGCATATTTCGGGGGAAAATGAGTCAGATTTTGAGTGCCTTTTTGTAAATGTTTTAACACACTTTAATGAAGCTGCAGAACTACCATTTTCCAGGAGAGCAGCTTTTGATGTCTGCCCCATGTCTTGTGGAACTCATTTGATTTTCTGTATACTAGCACAGCTACATTTTCAGATCAAACTGATTCATACTTAATGGTCAGATGAGTTGATTCCGGAGTACGGGACAAGACACAATAGTTATTTGGCATTGTGAATGATAATGATATTGTCATTAAAAATGCATTCACTCCTGCTTTGACAATAAGATTATTACAAATAGTAGGGGGTGCTTGAACTAACACAGTACCCACTGAGCTGCAGCTGGGATCCTGTAGCCAGGTTTGTCTAGTATGTTTGTCTACAGCATCACACGGACAGCAGCAAATATCTAACTTTTGATTGATGTTCAGCGCTTCACACAAACCTAGCTTTTATGCAACCTACAGCATCAAATGTTCTAACACTGAACAGCATTGACTGTGATCTTAGATGTTTTTGCCTCATTTCCTTTTTGTAATTTTTTTTGTAACCTGAGTGCAGTTTTACACGCGTCCTGCACACGTGCCCTTGTCTCGGGAGCGGGGAGGAAACCGGACAGGTGTCCAGTGAGGCGGTGATGCTGCTCTGATGGCAGCTGTACAGATGTTCACACGCTCCAGTATGGAGGAGGGCTGGGAATGCAGGCGGAGCTGCTCAGTGTTGCATTAGGCCACCACAAGCCCTTGACTGTCTTTCCTCTGAGGGGTGTTTGTGTCTCTCCTCAGAAAAGAATGCCAGACGCCCTCCTCGGGCCTACCTGATCCACGCCGGCGCTGAGCCCCTCACCTTCACCAACATCTTCCCCAAGTGGGAGGCCCTGCCTGCGATCAAGGCCCAGGTATCCTTCCACCCCGGCCTCCTGATGTGCTCGGTTTCAAACGAGCTTTCCTTACTTTCCACTCGAGTCCGCTGGCTTGTGTCCAGCTCATGGTGGAGAAGTGCGCTGGGAGAAGTCCTCAGTGCCCTTGTGATTTGTTTATCGGGTCCTGATCTTCTCTGTTGAGACTAAAAGGGTCTGTCTCAGTGTAGGGAGTAATTCTGAGCGACTGATTCCAGAGCAGATCTCAGTGGCCAGAACTGCACGCAGTACTCTGAGGTCTAGCCAGCACATTGTATATTTTTAACATAACATTCTTTTTATTACTGCCTCAGAGTGTGTAGAAATTGAAAATGACGTCTACATAAACATTCTTACAAGCAGCAGCTTGAAGGTTTGTTTAGGCAGTCAGGGTCTGTTCAGTCTGTCTCTCCTCAGACTGAGTAATAAACTGTTGTTCCCTTGTAGCTGTTTAAATATCTCCCAACAGGTGACAGATCAATGTTTCTGGATCTCACGTAGTGATGACACTTTAATAGTTGTTATTCAGACAACCACCAGCAGAGCATCTTAAAGATAATTGGTTTGTTTGATTTGAAAAAAAAAATCAGATCTTATTCAACCAAAATAACATCTTCATACACACTTCCTACAGCACTAGAATATCACAATTTCTCATAACCATTTATCCACAACCAAGACAAAGGCACAACGGGTAACTAAGTATTCATAATGCACCTCACACATGCCGTACATTCTATTGTGACAAATCTTCTATATTAACTTATGGATTTTTGACTAACAGTATAAACAAATTATGAAGGTGCCTACATAGAACCACTGTTAGACAAGTTGTGACCTACTAACTTATAACTCTGTCCAGCTTTTAAAGAATTGAACAGTAGTTCCCAAGTTCTATGAGAGCAAACTGGTTTTATTTGGTTAAGGTCGTAAGAGTCCCGCTGGAGTGAAATCCAGACGAGCAAGAGCCAGGCTAGTCCTAGAGCTCCTTTCATCCCACACACATAAAAGGAAAGGGGGCTTGGAATAACAGGGAGAGAGGAGCAGCGTCTCGCGAGTACCGCCCAGCTCAGTGGGGCTGTCAGACGCTTTACTGACAGTCATCAGCAGTAACTCTTGTTGCAGATTCTTAGGAAAAACATTCCTCAGACATATCATGTTTACCTACTAGTGTAGGACTCAGAATGACTGCACCAAGAATTGCTTTTGCAGTTTGTAATAGCTTGTAATCTCTGTTTTTTTATCTTTATTGCCGCATTGAAGCTTTTTATATCTATGTAACACTGGCCTGATCCATCGATATTTTCTGTGCTCAGGTACAAGGATAGAAAGAGTTTGGTAACAGCACCACCGAGCAGAACATCAGTCTCTATTCAATACAGCTGTTCAACAGAATATTACTAGAATAAATGTGTGGATTTGATTTTATTTTAAGTGTTCAAACCTAGAACCCATATTTACATGCATTTTACTAAGTGGAATTTTTCAGGAACATATTTCTAGCTTAAAAAAAGAACTGCCAGTACTGGACTTTCAAAGTAGTCGAATCACTGGTAGACAGTCTATCCTGGTGTGTTGTTGGTGTCTGACGTCATTTTTTGTGATTTCGTTGCTTTTTACAAAAACATGATCAGATGAGATGGGGAAATAAATTACAATGACCTCAAGCTTGCAAGTATATCAAGTATCATTGAACTTTTTAGGTATATATCAAAAAGTAGATATACTTTGTAGGTACTGATATTCGATATATTAGTTTCCCTGAGTGTTCAAGCCGGAACACAAGAAGACGAGACGCGGTGCGGCATCTGTTCCACTGCTGGTCACCGGTAGATCAGGCCGCATGTTTGAAAGTCCAGTCAGGGCCCTAGGGTGCTGCTAGCAGCACAGAGGGGGAGCTGAGGAGCTGCTGGGACAGCCCTGAGTGGCACTGGCTCTTTCACCCTGTCTGGTGTTCTCAGGCCGAGGCCTCGTGGGACAAGGTGATCCTGGTGCAGGACGCGCTGGCCCGGCTCTGCAAGACGCAGTACTCCCTGGAGGAGCTGCAGGGCAAGCCACTGCCCGAGGGCGTGGACCCTCTCCGCCTGGAGCTCTACCTGTCAGACGAGGACTTCCAGGTACCGCACATGGCTCTGCTCCGGCCTCCTGACCCATCCAACCACAGCACCGCCCGGCCTCATGACCCATTACACCAGAACACTGTCCGGCCTCCTGACCCATTACACCAGAACACCGACCGGCCTCCTGACCCATCCAACCACAGCACCGCCTGGCCTCCTGACCCATTACACCAGAACATTCCCTTGCATTGTCGCACTGTTGGCACAACGAAGTCCAGCTAGTTCCACTCTGAATTCACTCCTGTCTCCATCTCTGGTATTAGCTCTTGAATTGTCCTACAGGGATGAGCTTCATCCTTCGGGACACATTTCGTTCTTGAACGATTGCTTGAGTGTTTCACTAAGGGAGCTGGCATTCAGTAACACCTCTTTAAAAGTGTGTTTATTTTTGTGTTTCTCTGTTTCAGAGGGTTTTGGAGATGAAGAGGGATGAGTTCAACTCCCTTCCTAGCTGGAAACAAAAAAACCTGAAAAAGAGCAAAGGACTGTTCTAAACTGGGGGAAAGTGGGCGACTGGATTCTGTACATAAAATAACTGTCTCATGAAATGTGCTGCACTTTTTGTATCTTTATAACTCTTCTGTAAAGTGCCGAAATGTAAGTTGGTAGTGTACAACCTGCCATGTCTGTTTGTACCTGGAGTGTGTCTTGAGGAAGTCAGCAGTCTGCCCAGCGAGGGTGGAAGAGACGACACAACTCGGAACGAAGGGCGAACCGTCTCAAAATATATTCGATCAAAACGAGGTGCAGCGTTTTTAACAGACTCCCAACATATAAATATGTATAAATATATTTTTTTTTTGTAATTTTCATGCTACGTGACACTGCCGCGAGGAGAAAAACACCAGAAATAAATGACCATGTAGCAGTTGAAAAGAAAATGGTGCTTTTAGCTTTAAAGTGTGAATGTTTTTAATGACGTTTTATTAGGGACACCACTGTCAGAAACCACACACACATCTCGTGTCTCCCCTGTGATCGTTCTTCATTTGGTCACGTGCATTGTGTCCACTCTGGGGGGGAACCACATTTTTAAGACCACAATTCGTGTTTGCCCAGATCCATGTTACTGCAATATGAATGTTTGTGTAACACGGCTCATTCCTGCCAGGAGAAAAAGTTTGGGTTGTCTGCTTTTACTTTAGAGTTCTTTGGAAACACCGTCTTCTATGGTCTTCCCTGGAAACCTCGAGACTGAATATTAGAAGGTTGCAGTTGATCCTCACACCAGCTGCAGTGTTCAAAGAGCAGAAGTGGCCTGAGTATAGAACCACCCAGAACTTTTGCTGAAGCTGCCTGGAGGAATGTTGTCCAGGAAGCGGTACCACTGAAGCTGCAGAGGAACAACCAGCAAGCTCCAGAGGATGTTGAGCTGAGCAGTCAGGGCTCAGAGCTTCAGCAGTGGCAGCAGCAGTCTGACCAGGCTGCATTCCCGATGTTATGAACCTGTGCCTGTGAAGCACAGCCTGGAGCCCTGGAGACTTGCCTGTAACTGCCAGTAGCACACTGTAGTGACAAGGATCAGTGCGAATTGGGGTTAATCCTACATATTTAGATTTTCTTTTCCATTACATTGTTAATTTTTTTTTTTAAATACCATATTCATGCCAGGAATTGTTAATATTGCTCATGGTATTCTGTGCATACAGTCAGCAGTGTGGTCTGTGTTCTGAATGAATTTCTCTCTGTACGGAAACAGCAGGCTGGAAGAGGAGCATCTTTTTTAGAAAATGTTTTATTTGCCTGTATAAATCTATACAGAGGGAAACAAAGCGCATGTCAGTGTTTCATAGTTTCAGTAACAGGTAAGAGCTGACAGCATAAAACAGCACAGAATGAACGCTTACACAGTATTTCTCGAGTATGATTAGCAAGTGGGGAAAAGGTGTGGTATTTTAACAATAAATATGATTACACTATTTTTTACACATGAAGCCTCCCGTTTCCATCAATGTCTCATTCTCATTATTGCCATCTCATCTTCCTTTAGAAAAGCACGTACTTCACTCAGTACGTCCACAATATTTCTCTTCCAGAACTGGATCACAGGCAGGCCTTTACTACAAAAATACTAACTACAAAAGTAATTTCTTAACAGCAATGTGCATTGTACAAAATCTCTTATTTTAAGTGCATTTTTTTTTTTTTGCAGAACCAGCGAGATTACATAATGTTAGTTTTCTTTAGAAGTTTATGCTATTAGTTGTGATCAAGTGTCTTGGTTTTTATTGGTTCAGCATTCCTATACAAGCAGGTATATATATATACTGTGCTACAGATGCACTTCAACACAGAATTTAATGTGTAATAATTAGTGTGGAATAAGTGTCATTAAAAATGTTTTCATTCGATAGCCAGCTGACAATCCCAGCACCTCTCACTGACCCGGATTTCAGACCTTCCTACTGGACTGAACAGTTTATTCAACTGTCCTGAATGGATTAAAGTCTAATCCATCTTGTGACAGCAAATGTTAACACTGTGCTTTCTGTTCCTATTGATTGTAGGCAGCCCCTGCCCGACTGATGTGAAGAGTCAAACATCTAGGGTGAGTGAATGAATGAGCCTTGCTTGCCAAAAACATCTCCTCGCAGGGCCTCCCTAACCCACCCGCCAGAGTTCTGCATGTACGGTTCGAGTCTAATGCAAGCTCACATGCTATGCCACACCGTGGCCAGCAGGGGTCTCCACCGTGCATTGATCAGGGTGTAGACCCTAAAGGGATTCTTCAGTAAGAAAAGCGCTAATACTTTAAATACTTTTTGTAGCATATGAGCACAAGCACAGACAAAATATATTCTTTACCAATTAACAGAATAAAATACAGCAAAAAAACTAAAGAAATTCAGCCTACAACGTCTGGCTGCTCTTATTAAATGGCTTTAGGAAAGGAACTGTGATATTTTAAGGACCTTAATTTTCAAAGGGTAGCCGACGCTATGAATATATGTTTTCACATTGATTAAATATGTTTAAATATAACGCATCAGACCATTTAGCGTGGTCAGACTTCTGACCGAATTCTGCTTGCTGGGACAGGCTCCGGCTCCCCCTGACCCTGACTTGGAAGGTGAGAAAGCACATGGGTGGTCAGGCTTGTGTCTTACCAGGCCCGGTCATGAAGTAGGGAACAGGAAAACTATCTAGTAACTCGACTTGAGCAGCTGATGCATAAAAGGGCCCTTTCACAGCCCAGCAGTCCTGAACCTCTGACCTCAAAGGAGTTGAATCCTGTATTTTATTTCTTTAAAACTGCTGAAAGTAGACGAATAATGCAAATCAGTGTAGCAGGTGGTAATTAAACAGTTGTGGAGCGGTGTGAGCAACTTGTATTCCTTAACACTCCATGAGCAAAACAGGAGTTTCGCTACATCACTGACCTGCAATCCTTTCAGGAACCCTGTGAGAAATGTGTGAATGATCAGTCATGTGAAGGCCCGGCTCGTCCTTATTTCTTCAGATGACGTTGTGAGTAACAGTCTACCTGAGCTACCTCCGTGTTACCAGTGTGAGGCCCGCCGATGTGTCAGAAACTGCCGATTCCCTAAAAGGTGCGTGTGTCCTTGCCGAGTGAAGGAGCGGGATATCTCGAGCTGGGGGGACAAGGGCCAGAGCGCTCCCGGCTCTGGGTCTATATGGCGGACTGCTCCTGCCGGAAGGCCTCGGCGCCGGGCAGGCTCCTGTCGGGCTCGGACGCCAGCGCGGCCTCCCGCAGCACGGTCATGTGGTCCTCGGCGGTGTTGAGCGATTGCTCGATCCAGTCCAAGCTGCCGGACATGTGGCAGGCGCTCCTGGTCACCAAGACCAGGTGGCTGACGGACAGCAGCAGGGCGGCGGCTCTGCGGGAATGGACGCCACAAGTCAGAGCGTTTTCACAGAGGCAGTTCCTCCCCGGTCCTGCTGGCAGGAAACTCTACTAGCTGGCTGCGGTCTGGCAAGGGGGCAGCATGTTCTGCACAGGGCTCTGAAGTTATTGTCCTTCAGCCCTGCCGTCATCCCAGGATTTGGGAAAGGGGCTGGAAATCTCTTCATTTAAGTGGGGTTCCTAATATTTTGACCAGTTTTTGTAAGAACTCGCATTCCATGCCTTTAAACACTGCAAATCAGAATGCCTCCAGATTCGTGGTATATTGGTTTTGCACAAGCACAGATCAGAAAATCTGTATTTTGGAATGTGTGTACGACATGTAAACAAGATTTGCCTCACAACTGAGATGACCAAGCTTTCACTTTCATAGCTTTGTTAAAATAATGATTTATTGCTATCACTTACCTGGCGTCAAGAAGTTTGGGATCCAGCGGAGGGTACATTGACCGTACAACATCGTCCACCCTGCAGAATGAGAGGAGACAGACACGCTCAGCATCACACAGGGCGCTGCGCTGCGGCACGACAGCTGCTGACAGACATGCTCACGTACCGCGGGCTGATCCTCTTGGCCACAGTGATGATGTCACTGAGGCTAGCCGGAGCCTTGACCTTTGCCCCTGAACCCATGGTCATAGCAACAAGCTTCTCGGTCAGAGTGTGGCAGATCTGCAAGGGAGAGTCCGAGAACTAACACAATGAAACGGCCAACAGAAAATCAATGTCTGACAAATGTCCTTTAATTAATTTTTCTAGTACTTATCTTGTTTGTAACAAATTCTTTTTTTTTCATTTAATCATGGTAGTAATTGATTATAAATAATTACAAGAAAGAATCTAATGAAGGGTCATTTATGAACTTTTGTGATCTAAAATATAACTTTAATTTAACAGCTATTAATACAGCACAACAAGCTGACAAAACATACTTTTGCTTCAAAGAAACTGTTTTATATTTCAACAAATGCTTACCTTTAAGATAGCAATACAGTGAGAGACCAGGCCTCTGAAATAAAAGAATATTATTTTGCAGTAAGTCAGCCTCGTCAACATCAAATGCAAATCTCTTTTTTTCCTCACATGGTACATCCTTCTCAAAAATGTTTGTTTTGAGGGCTAGATCCAGGATCAATATTGTGCAAGTATATAAAGGGTTTTCCTAAAACATTTAAAGCACAAAAACATACCACCCATCCCATTTACCAGAGGAGAAAACAACACCCCTGAACCTGTGGTTAGCACCAACACAACACTGCTGTGAACACACAAATCATGTGCTGAAATAAAGGCAACATCAACACGAACCACTGTTACACATATCGCCAGGTGGGAAAAAGAGGACCGAGTCTGTCCACGTTTGACTAGGAACCTCCTGTTGGTGAAATACAGGATGGACTTGTTCATCGATGCACTGGTTTAGTCACAACGCCCACAATGTAAGTGGTGGACACTGTTTGTTTGTCCCTCAGCCAAACGGTTCCAGATGTCCAGCCCAGTGCTGTAGACCCTTAACATAATTATTAATTCAATTACTGGGTGGCATCCTGGCTTCCCCGCGGCTCTGAAAGGCCCAGTTGTGTGGAAGCAGGGTAGGGGTCCTAGTGAGTGCGGCCTACAGAAATAGGGCAGCTTAGCGTGATCTTTTGGGAGGAGCTGAAACAAAATCCACAAATCAGACGTACGACGCGTCTTCGATCCAGTCCTCGTTCTCCAGGATGGCCTCGATGTGGGGATTAGTGATGATGACATCGTCCAGCTCCAGCTCGGAGGGCTCGCTCTGCGTCTCCATGGCCCCGATGAGGTCTACTGTAGGTCTGAGGAAAGACGGGAAAAACACAGGGTGATGTCACACTGCATGTAACCTGATCTAAAGCATGAACTAACGGTCTTGAGCAGATCTCTGAAGGGGTTATCTGAATATTAAACAAATTCAAAAAGGGAAAGTAAGGGGAAATGCACTGAAAGTGGAGAATGGGAGGCACGTAGTTACACAAAGGGTTGTGGGAGTATGGAATAAGCTGCTTGGCCACTTTCTGTCAAAGATGAGATCCTCGGATCAATAAGCTAACAAACTCCGAAGTCACGCTAAATGACAAGAACGATGTACATGCCCATTACTTGATTCTCACTCTTTTTTTTTAGATTGCACTCAAGCACGAGACTGATGAGATCTCCCCAGAGGATTCCGAGGTGGAGTCCCGGTCACCCAGAGCTAAGTACCACAGTCCTCTTATAACACGGTATCAGTGTTTCACTCCCCAGTCTCCAGAAGTCCATTTGGAGAAAACCAGTTTTGTAGGACTGGTCACAACAATACAGTTTTTCTTACTCTGTTTGCTCTGGCCATGTAAAAAACATTTATACTTTGTAATGAATATGATAAGGAGTTGCATGTGGATAGCATACCGATCAGCTTGGTCAGCATAGTGACCAACACTCCTGGTCTAAATGCAAGAACTTCTATTAACAATCACCAGGTCTCAAACTACCACAAAACAAGGTTTTCTGAGGTTTCTAAGAAATATAGTATCTAGTGCAGATGATCATGGCTGTGTTGAGTTTCTCATGTAAGCAGCACAGAGGAGACTCTCGTCATGTTAGCCCTGCTACAAAACTCTTGTACTGCTGTTGTGGAGAAGTCTGGCCTATAACCTAGACTACACTTCTGTGACAACTGATAATTGAGCAGTTAACTTAAGCTTTCAATGGGCAAATCAGATTTTCACATTTGCAAATACGCAACTGACACAGCATTGTCTTGGTTTAACATTCAGAGATCAAAGCCAATCACGTACAAAACCAGGAACCTGCTGCAAGTAAATCTAAGCTGTTATGATTGGTATCATACATTGATACAAGGATGTTTTAATTTTATATATTAGTTGCAAAAAACATATGGTCTTTTACAATATCTGTATTAGGCAAATAGGCAAACCTTAGGCAGCAGGAGAAATTAATTGCAGAAAACCAAATACAATACAATATTAAAGCAGTTGTCCTCCCAAGCTGATTCCCTCTGGCTTTCCTCCTCAGCATGTGAACAAGGTCCTGCTCGAACAAACACACTGCTGGGCTTGTGCCTGGTATCTCTCGTGTTTGGTGTTGTGTGACATACACTGACCTGGAATGCCAACACTGCTCATTTTAATATAGTATAACTGCTGGCATCTTTGATTTTACTGCCTGTTAGAAGACGGTTATGGCTCTAATGAAAACAAAACACAGAGGTCACCATCTAGTCTGATAAACTCCTTTGAGAAAGTTTCCATTTGCCCTCACACTGGACAGAAACATCAATTAATCTGAACACCTAAACGGAATACTGGCACTGTGCATTTCAAAACAGATTATTGGGGGGTGAAAAAATGCACTGCAGAAAATTTAGCTGTTACCTGCATTTGAAAGTTTCTGTTTAACTTATTTTTAAAAATGACCAACGTGATTTTCAATGACTCTCTACACATAAACCCACGACACTGATCGGCAGTTACTGAACAGATGACTGGGGTTACTTTCTTTTCTGTGCAAGGTAAATAAGCCACAATGGGATAGTTTCATTAAAACCTTTGACGCTGCTTTCATTGTACTAACCTACTTTCTAAAATAGGGAATGCCAGCTTCTACTGGTGCAAGAAAATGTCAAACACATCGCACGTCTTTTAGTAACTATTACTTTAGCATCTGGAGAGTTAAACGTCACTTTCTGACCTTTTTGCATTCTTTTCTTAAAAGGAAAAAAACGGGTATTATTCTAGCATGACAATTAAAGTTTTATTAATCTGAATATAGCAAAGGTTCATGCTTAAATGGCACCTGAATGTATCTCAGTGTGAGGTGTTGAGAAGAAGATTCTGTCCAGTGTCAGTGTCCTGAGACAGTGAGGCCCATGACTGACAGGAGTCAGGAGGGAGGGTCACTACTCACTTGGATTCAAACTGGTGCAGGAGGCTGGTGGGGCGGCAGTACCGATGTCTGCAAATAGCCACCAGTGCTACAAAGGAGGCCAGGAAAATGGTGCCCAGGACGCCGATCGCCACAATCACGACAGTGTCCATGGCTGTCTGCTCTCTCATCCAGGGATTCACAGCAACAAGGCAGTTCGACTGGACCAGCTTGCTAAGAGCGGCTTTTCATCTGAAAACAGAAATCATCACACGAGTTATAAAGTGCTGATCTGCATCAGGTCCTCACCACAGCACACTTTCAGATGCAACGCTTGGGTTTTTTATTCCATGGGAAGAAAAAACTTTTTAAGCATGTATTTCTCCCCCGTGTTTCCTTCTGGAGCAATTTTAACACCTGCTTTAGTTTTCATCATTGATAAGCCACATGCCAGGCTTAATGTATTAAAGCACATGGCTTTGGTAAGTCAAGTCCAAAGTCTGAAAAATTAAAACCAGTTCATTGTGGCAAATGTTGACTCACCCCTCCAAAACACACAGCCCTGATGTTGATCAAGTAATACATACAGCAGGGCACTCAGAGAAAAGATTTAATTTTAAACAACGATGGTTAGAAAGCCTGTACCAAACAAATTAAGACATTTTTCACAAACCTCACGTTCCAATTCATATAATTCCAAAATAATCAACCCAGCACTTTAGGCTATATTTTTATATTATAAATATACATTACTTTAAATATAGTTTTTCATTAAAAGTACACTAACCAGTCTAATGAGAAACTCCGCACTTTTACACAGTACTTTTGAAAAACATATTTGGTATATGATACTCTTCTGTTCCTCACAGCACTTCCTGTCTCCAAACTGTACACAAGTCATTTCACATTCAGAGTCTCTCATAGTACTTCTGTCTTTGCACTAATTTTAAAATGTGAGACACAATACGTGACGTATATATTTCACCACTAAGATTTCCTGGGCTTCTCTCTAGGGTGTGAAAACATCCACTCCATTAGCGCAAAACACCGCTTTTACCTCACAGAAAAATAAAATCACAGATGTCTTTTGCCTTTCAGACTCGTCGTTCTAAAACAAGGTGCTATAAAATCATAATGGTTTTGATTTTGACCAGAAATGATTATAGTGTTGCTTCTTAAAGAAGACAGGAAATGTGATGTCCTCGTAAACAACAGCGTCTGCGAGACCTCCAGTCCAGCAGATCGTGACGCATGCTGTACTCGGCCACTGGCCAGAAGACGGTCCGCTTTTGTAGCTCAGACAGGTGCCTTCTGTATGTGAACACACAAAACAAAAGTTGAGGACAAAGACCAAATTTGCATCTAGCTTCCTACCTTTCGCCAGTATGATTTCCAACCGTCTTCCCAGACATCTGCTGGAAACCTCACAGACTTCCCCCTTGGTGCTGATCTTCACAAACTCTAAGGGAAGCGAAAAGGGCAACACCCACCTGACCTCTGACCAAATGAGTCACACATTAACCAACAGGTGAGACTCAATAAGGTGTGTACAAGTATCAGACACACAGTGCACCTTTCCTTAGATTTTAATCCTGATTTAATCCTACTGTTGCACAGAAGATAACCACATCCATCCACTAAATCTCATACTTCAGAAAGGAAAGCATTGAAGTATGACACACCTCTGGGTTTCATGCCCACTGGTCACTGGGATAATAATATCCAGCAGCATCTTAAAAATGAACATCACTCGAAATTAAATGAGATACAGGGTTCTGATACTTCTGGGGGGCTACAGACATAATAGTCAGGCTTCTGTATCTCAGAGGAAGTAAGACTGACAGGACTGATAAATGTATTTATACATAGAAAAATGGTCTTCATAAATTAGTAACTATTTTTCATGCTGCGAAGATTTCTTGAAAAGCTTATTTAACATGAATATCTTGTGATCCGGCTCTGAGGAAGCAAATCCAGCTTTGTTTGGCTGCTTGGAGCTAACTGATCCAAGATTCCCATCCAGCTGTTTCATGGTAGAAGCCAGGGTGTCGGCAACACAAATAAAACACATCTGGGCAGCTTGTACCAGGCTGCAACCACTCTTCTGGTTCCTGTAGTTTCCACATCTTTCCTAATGTTTTTAAGAGTTTTCATCGCTTGAACCAGGTCTTCTCATAGTTTTCTTTGTTCAGCACTAAGAATGTTACGTTCCTATAGTCTGTAAGAGTAAGACATCCTTTTAAGACTATGAATGTACTAGTTCACTCTACTCTGAATTGATTCAAGAAAAGCATTATATTTTTGTAATGCAGTGGCCCAAACTGAACATAATAGTCTAAAAGAGGTCTTAATAGTGCATTATATAATTTAAAAGAACTATCACATTATTTCTAACCAATAGCCATCAATTAATGGAAAGCTTCTTATTCTTTAAAGCCTCATTTAATCAGTAAAACCATATTAACCTTTAAAAAGTTATATAAATATTGTTTTGGAGTTTATTGACAATACAACATTGAATCGTTTGTAGTGATGAACAGTGAGATTTTCACACATGGCCACATTTCCATGACCAAATATAACATCTTGTTAAGTAGCAACTGGATTTCTATACTACCCAGATTATTTATTATTGGAGAGAAGATATTATGGTGCCAGTAAGTTCATGTACCTGAAGATGGCTAAACTCCAAACAGCCAGGGAAACAGTCACAGAGAGTAGAAACCCAGCACAAACAGAGAGGAATGCTGTAAGTCTTTAATAGGATTAGCACACAGTGCCTGGGCTGTAACACTGTTATCAAGGCTTCATGTAAGAGCCACAGTTCTGTTCATTACAAGGCCCCTGGGCTACAGAACCACCTGTTGAAGACTAACTTAGTTCAGTATCAAATCTAAACAGTAGCCTACAACAGGAATAAACAAGCCTACTCCCCCCTCCCTCTTAATATTTCAGGTGAAAGATCAATGCCAGGACTTGCAGTTAATCCATAAGCAAGGTCGCCACCTAATTGCCCTCGATCACATAGAACACAGCAGGATGAACGTGACAGTTCCTCTGCACAGCCTGGGAACGTGCCCAAGCTGGAACAGTCTGCACACCTGCCTCAGAGTCTTGCATACAGCCCCTGCTGAAACATGGAATCCAGCAGCAATCTGTCCTCTATTTATGCACATTTAATCTCTCATTGATTAAATATTCACTCATGACTGATCATGATAGTCACGAGTCACTATGACTGTTGCATAAACACCTCACGAGAGAGTGAGATGATGTCTTTCATACATGAAGCCTGGTGAAAATCAAGAAATAAAAGCACAGATGCAACAAATCCAGTGGAACCAAGTTCTTGTTAGTGATGCATCAGGGTTTTGTGGAGACCATTGGGTTATTAGTCAGTGTGGTGCAAACAAACAGAACGATATGTTCATTGGCACACTGCTCAGCACTGCTGCCTCACAGCGCTGGGGACCTGGGTTCAATTCCGGACCAGGGGTGCTGTCTGTGTGGTGTCTGCATGTTTCCCCATGTTCACACTGGTCCCTTTCAGGGCTCCAGTTTCCTCCCACAGTCCAAAGACATACTGGTAGGTTAATTGGCTTCTGGGCACACTGGCCCTGGTGTGAGTGAGTGTGTGTCTGTGTGTGCCCTGCGATGGGCTGGTGTCCTGTCCAGGGTGTGCCCTGCCTTGCGCCTGTTGCTTGCAGGACAAACTCCGGCTCACTGCAACCCTGAATTGGACCAATAAAGATGAGAGACGTCTGCAAGGCTTTTAATAAATATCAGTCCAGTCAATGTTTACATTGACCATCCACTGCTTTCAATCTGGCACAGACAGTATTCCGAAACAACGACACAACAATTCCAGTCCATGAGCACTAAATCCCATTTCACAAGCGAATGACCTTCCAGCAGGATCGCAGGACCCTGGGTCACGTGACTGCGCTTGGAGAAATGCCCAATCGCTGCCCAGGCACAGCCAGCCTTGCACCTTTCTC
The DNA here is from genome assembly GCF_055471065.1 of Atractosteus spatula. NCBI lineage: Eukaryota > Metazoa > Chordata > Actinopteri > Semionotiformes > Lepisosteidae > Atractosteus > Atractosteus spatula. The sequence continues at coordinate 716,454 of NC_142731.1, read as the reverse complement.
AGGACAGAAGACCCACGCACACACTGCGCGCAGGGCGCTTTGGAAGACTGCAGATTGTAAAATGTCAAAACTTCCCTAAAGACACCAATGGCTCTGCTTAACATGCAGGTCGCAGAGTCATACTGCCTGGCAAACAATATTCCAAAATGATTTACTTGAAAGATAATTAGTGTCCTTATCAACACTGAAGCAATCAATCAGCAATACCTAAAAACTGTTCTAATGCTTCTGACAAACTCCAGGCTAATTATAAGTCACTCTGGACCTGAAACAACAAATTACGTCCCTGAAATGAAAAATAAATAAGTGGTATATCAGGCTCAATTAAGGGGAAAAAGACATATCAGACATATCTAAAGCACGGAATCTTTCAGATCAGGCTGCCCTCACGACGACACCAGAGGAAGACTTGAGGCACCTATTTTCTTTTCTGTGCACTCTTGCAGAAAGTAAGGCGCCGTTTTTAGCAGAGGAACAGGCGCGGACCCTGTGGAGCCCTCGCCCTCCCCCGCTGAAGACTGCAGAAGCGAAGAGCGGCGTGAGACACGGGTGGATAATGAAACATCTGCTGGAATTTTCCTGCCGTTAGTAAATAGTTTCATTGTTCAGGTTTCAGGGGGGTTTGAATTTCTGTCCTATCCAAATAACCAACAGCAACAAACAACAGAATCGACAGTAACAAAAACATACTTTATTGTTTAATTTTGTTTAAAACGCGTCTCCTGTCCGCTAATTTTCACCTTCCACAATTTCAGTAGTAGCGAAGGAGTTTTATTTTGTAACAGCACGGGAGTTTCCAGCGCTAAAGCTGATTAATGCTAACGGTATTGTAGAGATGTGGGTACAGTAGAGGTTGGGGAATCGCTCGCCGAAGAAAAATAAAGTTTTTTACACGAGGAAAAACTAATTTTACTAACCTTTTGTTTTTAAGTAGTCTTACCTCGCGCCCTCTCCTCGTTTTAATTGCGGTGTTCCCAAAACATCGCACAATCTTAATAAGGTTGCAGGAATGCTCAGTACAAAGTCTACAGCTCTTACGGATGGGGATATATTTCACTTACCGACTCATTTTTGTCGTATCTTTTGTCCTGACCACAAAGTGCCGTCCCCAGAGGCGCAAGCACCGATTTCGGGAAAACCCACTGGCGAGAGCTCGGAGCAGCCACGGGGGCGCGCACTGCCTGCGGCGTGAACTCCAGCTGTGGCGGAGCGCAAGGTGAGGCACGGCCACGCGCCTGCTCACGGCCGGGGGCGCGCCGCGGCGCTACCTGGTGCACGAGCTTGAGCGAGGACTTCGCTCCACGGCGACGGGGACGAGCGCCGAAGAATTCTGTTTTCTGCGCGAGCCGGCCGATGACGTGATCGGAAGCTCATACCTACAGTATCGGTGCTTGCTGACAGGACAACTGCGACCTGGTTTCTTATTGTGTAGAAATGCTATTTAGGGTATAACGCAGAATACTGGGAAGATAAAGTTTCCCATTATTTTCCTGAAATAGAAATAAGCAGATTGTGTCCTACTACAGACCTGTATAATAAGGTTACTTTTAACATTTATTTTGGAAATGCGCATTTTTCTAAGTAGGAACAAGTAATAGGTTTATTCCATGCTGAAAAAAAGAAGAGAGAAAAAACACAACGTTTCGGCCGTGGAGCCTTTTATGATCCTTATAACACGTCTTGTTTATATTCATAGTCTGCATCCAGCTTTCACTTCGCCACTATCCACCCGGGACTTCCTGGCGACTTGAGCTGATTGGAGCCCAAGGGCGTAATAAAGGTTTGTACGGTGAGCAAGAAGAACTGGGTTACTTACTCTGTAAAACTCCTCTTCCCAGTCTCCGAAGAGCGCAGGGGTCCGAGCGCCTGTGGTTCCTGTTGCAATATTGTCTTTGCCTTTTGTGTCTCGACGGCATTCCAACCGATGTCTAAGATACTGTAATGCACGTTAGTTGCGGCGGGCTGTGGGGGGAGGTGTGGAATGGTCACAGGTGGAGGTCCAGCTGCTTGTTCTTACCCCTCCGCTGCCACGTGCCCTTATCGGCCCCAACATTGAAACGCAATTCAGCGCCACCCGTTACCTTCAGTGATAAGATATGGGAAAGCATGTCTTAATCATAGGCTTCATATTGTTTTAATTCCCTTCTTTTTCCATCGGTTCATTTGCTAAGTGCTTCTTCCAACTCAGGTCAGCAAGCAACAGGCGCAAGGCCGGCTACACCACGGCGCGGACGCCAGTTTATCACAGGACGCACACTCACACCAGAAGCCAATTAACCTACCAGTTTGTCTTTGAACTGTTGGAGGAGACCTTAGATGCTGGGCTCATTTTTCGAATTAGAAATGTATCCTTTTTTAAAATAAGCTGTATATCCTGACTGGTGTGCCCCACATTGCACCTGTTGCTTTCTGCAGTTTGAAAATTGATGGATGGGTGAAATATATATCTCACATGCGGTTCGCTTACTTTCGCTTATGGTCACATTATGACATACCATTACAGGACAAACCAACTGACCCGTATTTAGCTAAGTCAGATGAGTTGATTCTTACAGTACGGGACACGACATAATAGTCTTTCAGCATTGTGTGAACGCAATTGACCTACACACTATTTCTCCCATTTATGAACACACGATATTTATTACCGATGCAATAAGAATTATGTTGTACTTTGAAACCTTCACAAAAATGCAAAACTGCAAATGATAAAGCAAAATGGAAAATAAAAATCAGATAGCTGTTGCGTTGTCACACCACTTGTGAGAACTAAACAGCAAAATCAATTATGTAATGTTTCGAGCATTTAGTTTAGATGTTAATGCGAGGCCATTTTAAAAATCTGTCGCAAACTGTCTCTGGATCATGCAGCTCTGCGCTTAACTGTTTTAACCCCTTCTGTCTCCCCAGGCGTATTTAATTCGGGAGATTTTTTTAAATTTGCACTTAGGGGCCGCCGGGTAACCAGAAAGGCGGACTACAAAAGACACGGCCACATTTCCCACAATGCTCCTCGCATCGACTTCCGGGTCGCGTTTCGCTTCGGTGTGACGTTTCTTTTCTTGGACAAAACACATCAGAAACGGGGCGCATCAGTTGAAAGTTCTCCGGTTTCGTCGTCGGGGCTGGGCAGGTTCGGCGTGCTGGTGCTCTCGGTAATCCCCGGTGCTCCGCAGAAGGAGGTTTTGGCCTCGATCCCGGCAGCAGGTACCGAGAGTCTCCAGCGGAGGGCTGTGCGCACAGGCGAGAGCTGTTTGTTGTGGAGGCTTGCAGCCGTGGGGTATGTGTGTCTGAGCAGCGAGCGGGGCTGTCGCTGGGCTCCCAGGCTTGAACTGGGACTGCCTTTTGTTGCTGAGAAGTGCCATCTTTATTTCTGTTTATTTGTATTCGTGCCGTCCTCAGTCTCGTGTCCGTGTGAATTCGTACACGCTTTTTTTTAACCCCGCAATTATCATTCCTGGGCGTCCGCCTTTATTTACGTAAATAATAACGGCGGCGAACACGCACGAAAATAAACGCTACCCAGCGGGTGAGCTGTCCGACACGCTGCGCGAGTTGGGGGTGGCAGAGTGAGTCAGTGCTGGAGTTGGGAAGCCTTGTGCTCTCAAGGTCTTCTCCTCCTTCACCACAGTCCGACCCTCCATCGCTCAGATTAGTCGTGTCACGGAGAGGCGGGCGGCAGAAAGCAGCCTGCCGATGGTGAACTTGCGTCAATAAAACGGATGCGTTAAGCGTATGTTAAAATGTCGCCTCTTCTTCGCGAGTGTGTGTGATTTTTCTTTTTGGCGTTAAGATTATTTCATGCCCCTCATTCCATTACATGGAGGCTCGTGTTGAGGGGCAGAGGGCAAGCGCCCTGGGGTGGCAGCTCCTCGCGGAAGCGTGTGGGGTCCCCTCATGGGCCTGGCCCCCTGTGCGCACTGCAAGCTCTGCCAACAGGCGAGCGGCGGCGCTGAACCCCGACCTAGAGCCGCCGAGAGCACTCTCTGTGGGGTCGGCCTGGGGCAGAGACAGCTGTGAAGAGGTGATGCGTGCCTCCACACACACTAACCGCTCTAGGAGCGATTCCCAGAGAGCACTGCGTCACACTCCAGACGTGTCCCAGGAGGCCAGGCGCTGCCGGAGCTGGGGGGTCCAGTCCCGCTCCTGACCTCACGCCCCGGGCCTTTTCCTGCCTCTGCTTGTGTCCAGGACCGGCGCGCGAGGCGGCCAGCAGCGACCTGGGCGGCGGGAGCCGGAGGGGGATGAGATGGACGTCACTCTGTCTGTGTCCTTCCTGAAGGAGCACCTGAGCTCCACCATCGAGGAGGCGGTGAGCACGGCGGTGGAGACGGTGCTGCTGGAGACGGCCCGGCTGCTGGGCGGGAAGTGGGCGGACCTGCAGTGCGCCGTGGCCGAGAAGGAGCGGGAGAACCAGAGCCTGAAGCGCCGGCTGCCGGACGAGCCGGAGGACGGGGCGGTCCGGCCCGTCAGGCCCAGCCTCCTGGGGGGCAGCCGCAGGAAGAGGCGCTTCCACAGCCGCCGCCTCGTCTCGGCGCCGCCCAAGGAGGAGCAGGAGGGGGGGGGGGAGGACCTGGCCTTCGGGGCCTTCCCCGTGCACTTCCCCCCCGAGCGCGATGGCGAGCACGCGGCGTTCGCCGGGGACCCCGTGGGCGTGGTCTGCGACGAGGGCCAGGACGTGGGCGTCCAGGTGGAGTGGGACCTGTACGCGCCCGAGCACAACGACTCCCTGTCCCTCGCAGAGGAGGACGGCGCGACGCCCTGTGAGTTTCGCCCCGCGATTCTGAGGCCTGCTCTCGCGGAGCCCAGCATGGCGTGCCGGCTCCGGCAGTTTGTTTCTGACGCGATCCCTACTTTACAGGAGCGATCGTTAGATAAAAATGCACCGTGTGGCTCCTCTAGAGCTCTGTCTCGGCCCTAGTAGGAGTAATTTCACAAGCGTTAACGGCAAAGTGCCTGGATTTGGGTCACATTTTGTATTCATACTCTATAAAATACTTTACTTCAAATTTAAACATTAAACAGTTGCTTAAAAGTAAATGTCTTTGATAACCGAATTATTGAGTTAGTCGTGGACAGATGGTAAAGTATGAGTATATCTGTGCAGTGTTATGCTGTTTCACTCTGATAAGGGTGAAGTAGCTGTAGACACTAAGGGTGACTGAAGTTGGTTCCATCTTCTGTCGCATTGTGATTGCCTTATGGCTGGGGCTTAGCTCCCATCTTAAAGCCAGATCTACACTGCTTCTGACTCGTTTTTGTTTACACAGCTGGTGATTTGCACTTGTTGCATCTCTGAAGTCTGATCTGTCCCACTGGCTATTGCGTAATAATGCAAATTGCTAAACTACTTCATCATTTTTCTTTGTCTGTAATATGGCACGGATACAGATGAAACCATGTCATCACACTGTGATTCCATTATAGCTTTAGTGCCCTTGGCAACAGCTGACGACACAGCACTTCACAGATCTGTGTTGCGTTTGACACCCCAGTTTGACGTGGCGGCTGTTTGTTTGGGGGATTTCAGCCACTTCAGAAATACACACGCTTACTTTTGGTAGTGGGCTTAGATTTTCAAACCGGCACAACTTCCACACAGTTGCACACAGCTCTTAAGTAGTGGAGGCAAGTGTCACAACCTGCTCAATTCCACTCTTTACCGCCTACATATTTACCGGTGAGCCGACACTGAAATCACAGAGGCTGCTACTTTCTCACATTTGTGCAAAAGTCACACAGATCATTTCAGAGTCGCACAGACTCCCTCAAACACATCCTTCTCATTCAAACAGCCCTGCTCTCTTTCACATCAGGCTGTCTGTGCTGTGTGCCCGTGGACAGTCTCCTCTGCGATTGCTGCTGGAACCCGCCTCTCCAGGGCTTCAGATCTTTACCAGCCCGGGGTCTTGGATACTTCTGAGCAAGCGAGGACCGGGATTGGTCTCCCGCAAAACCACTCGCAGGGACCCAGGCTGCACACAAGCCTGCACCCAAAATAATTCTCTGTGGGTCCAAGGGCTGAGGGTTCCCAGACGATGAGTTTGTGGTTCAATGATCCTAATCAATTATGCAGACTCTTTGCAAAGTCGGACTATTTCAGGAATGCTGTACATCATTTTTCCTTTTCTGCATTTTCTCTTTTACCATTTAAAGTAATAGTGGTTTGAAGCAGAGAGAGACTTTGGGTTTGTACTAGCAGAAACATGAAGTAAGGTCTCCTAAGAACCCGAGAGACCTTGCAAACATTCAGCCCATGTACACATGGCATTGAATGCATATTGACTTATCTGCAGTTTGAGAATTTCTCAAAAAAGATCAAAATCTACTTTTTTATATGCACTATTTGTATGAGCTGCTGCTGTTGCTTATTCACAGAACTGTAGCAAATTAAGCAAGACCTCACGTTTTTTAAATCATAATAAGATTATCACCCGTTTTTTATCTTTTCCGAGATGCAGATTACACTGAGGATGAACTTCAGAGCCATGACCTTCGGATAATATCCGTTCCCAAGGACGATGGGATTTCTGAGTTCGAGTCCTCCGACTTCAATGAGGAGTTCCTGTCCTTCAGCCCCCCACAGATCAAGACCGAGATGCCTGGGATGGAGGCCCTTCCAGGAGAGAGTGCAGCAGAGCTGGAGTCCGAGCAGGAGAAGGAAGGGGTAGGGAGAGCTCATGGGGCCGCTCGGCAGCCTCTCCAAAGCGGTTGTTGGATTGTTCAGGTCTGGTTAACTGCAGGGCTGCTCAGGGGCTTAGAGCCATGATGGCAACAAAATAGTCATATTGCTGAGGACAAAAGGTGTTGATTACAGGTGAGATTTTATTTTGTACTGCAGTAGCAGTGGCCTCCTTCATTCAGAGGCTCCACTGTCCTTATAACAAGTCAGCGTGTGAGCACTTGTAAAATATCCTTTATTTTCTGATCTTCATTTAACATTCTTTGAAGAGTTCCTAGTTTCTCTATAGCGTGTTCTCCTTGACGAAGCAAATCAAAGCCATGTTTCATTAGCTAGTCATCTCCCAGTATGTCAACAGCTGCACTGGCTCCTGTCCTGTATCCGGTTTACAGTGTTTGGAGAATGTTAGTACTTCAATACTTATGTTAGTATTGAAGTCCTTCATTGCCATATGGGGCTTCTAGAGCCAGAGACAGACCCCTGTTCTGTAGGCCAGTGATCACCAGTACAGCACTGGCCCTGGAAGAGATGTTGTATAAGGAGTCAGCCAGGAATGCTGGTTCCCATTAATACAGCTGGGTTGGCTGGTAGATTCAGGCTGAAGTGCAGTAACCCAGCTATATGTTGCCACGGACATTGCGAATTTACAGAACGGCTTTGCTTTCCAGATGCAGCTAGTTGTACTGTGTGAGCAAGAGTATAACTGTTTTAATGCTGTAATGCACTGTTTTACCACACTGTATTCAGTAATGTGTTGTGTATATGCGCATTACAAGTGTGTATTGTTCGCTTATGTACATATAAACAATAGTTTATAGTGTGTTGCCTTTAATACTGCATTCAGTATTTTGCGATGCCAAAAGCTATGATTAATGAACAACTTTCAATTCATACACCCGAAGTGTGGCTCCGCTCTGCACCCCTGTCCCGCGGTCTGACTGGGATCCTCCTCCTTGTCTCTTGCAGTCCGGGGAGTACAGCGAGTACGTGGAGCAGAGCTTCTCGGAGCAGCTGCGGGGCCGGCTTGAGGGCCTGGCTCCGGAAGTCATCCGCGAGTACGAGAAGGACTCCTCCTTCTGCGAGCTGACCCGCCGCAAGCTCATCAAGATCGCCGTGGCCTACCTCGTGGAGGAGTTTGGCTTGTGCGTGTCGCTCTGGGACTTGACATGATTGCGGGTGGAGGGCAGCGGCGCGGCCGTGAGGAAGTGCTCCTTCCTCTGTTTGGCTTGAGCCCTCCTGGCTCGAGGGGAGACGGTCTGCGCTGGTCGCGGGGGTGAAATGGTCAGGGCCCCTGGATTGCAGCGTTGGCAGTGCCAGGGGGGGCAGGGCGGGGGGCTGCTGGCAACACAGGCGCGAGGATGCAGTGCTTGGGACCCTCTCTGTACACCCTAGTGCATCGGGGGGTGGGCAGCAATTGTACTCTTTCTCCTGAGGTCATGAACACCAATTTGTTAATACAATGGCATAACCTTATCATAAAGAAGTTGCCAGTGTTTTGCAGAAGGCATTTTGTTTAACACTTGACTAGGTCAGTTCATTATTCCAATTAACATTTGTCATCAGCAGGAGGGTACAGGCTAATAGTATGTGTGGCACCTGCTGGAAGGAATACAGGCTGTAAGTCTGAGTCGCGTGCTCTCTACCAGCCCTGTTCCAGCCACAGCGCCTGGATACGCGTGTGTCTGTCCGCCAGTCTCTGAGCCCTGGATGCACTTGTCTCCTGCGATGTTTTGATGTCGGTTGTGTTTAATGTTCGTAGCTATCCCACCTCCGCACAGAAGACCATGCTGGCTGAGCACATCGTGGAGCTGTTCCCAGCGCTGCGGCTGTGCGTTCCCTCTGCAGGAATTAACGGAATTGTAAGTAGCATTTGCAGAGGTGGTAGTCCACATGGCGCAGTCGTGTGTGTAAGGGTAAGCAGGACACTTACTTGAAACTCAGCATGCTTGACTAATTTCCTGGCTTTATCGTGTTTTGGCAGTTACTTTGTAGTAAAAGGTGCTGCATATCTTCATTAAAAAAATATTTTGTAACTTAAGGAGCATTATGTCCTAAATATTACGTGTTTCTTATTTGCAGGGCACACTGATTCCTGCTATTTACATTTCTTTACCATGTGCATTTGATGTAGCAGAATGTTGCTGCTTTGAATGAAAAGTACGTTGTCTTAAAATTGTTGGAGTTAAGTTGATTGCTCTTTTGAAAAGTTTGCACCAAGTGTCCTATTTCAGGACACCATTTTAAATGAATCAGAGTACAATTTCTGTGCCTTGTGTTTTAATGTATCTGGTTACTCAGCTGGTGACTCATTTGATTTGTAACATTTGAGCACATATTGTTGAAACCAAGATCCACAATGCAGTTCCTTGGAATGGAGTATTTACTCATGTCTATTTCCCTATCTTCATGTCTCCTATCCCTTTAGTCCTGGGTTTGGTATTGTGTACACTATGAACTACTCCAGCAATCTTTTTGTCTTGTGATAACATTAAGCTGAAAAATGTATGTCACTTGTAGGACTAATAGATCTATTTTTTTCTGGAAAGTCTGAGAGAGACATATAAACATGTTCCAAAATTGATGCATCAGAATAAGACCCAGGTGAGTTTCTCCAGTCCGCAAGGTTCAGACTCCTCCTGTTTTCCTGGTCTGTTTGAATCAGTAACTCAAGAGCTTTGGAATGGGATAAATCTTTGCAGTTCAACATGTAGCTCAGTCAGGCAATTAAGAACAGAGGTAGAAGGAAGCCCAGAAATGCTGTGGCCCCCCAGGCCTGGGGATGCACACCCCTGTGCAAGAAGTGCTTGAATTCTGGGTATTTAACTTGGGGGATGTTTCTCCCAGGAGCTCAGCCTGCCTCTTGACAAGTTTGATCTTCACAGGAGCACCTGTACGACCCGGTGTCACGGACAGGGTACATTGAAACCAGGCTGCGCAACTTCAGGAGAACGCTGGAGGCCGACAAAAAGAAGTATGTGCTGAAGAGGAGGCGAGCTGAGCTGGGCATCGTGGACTCCAAACCTGGATCTAACGAGAAAACCAGTGAGGACGCCAAGAAGTGGATCACCCTGATGAAGAAGACACGGCCTCTTGCTAAAAACCTGACCGTCATCAAGAACTGCATGGAGAGGACGTTCAGTGCGAGGAGGAAATGGATGGCAAGCAAAAGGCCCAGTTTGGACGTGGTCATCGCAGAATACCCACGATTCCTGGATGTGCCTTCAGCGGTAAGCCAGGCCTTCGCCTGTTAGAGCGAATTTCTAACTGCTGTTGTGCTTTACTCCTAAGAGATTAATACAATTAATGCTAACGTGTCATCAAAGGGACAGTAATTTTCCTTTATGGATAAATTAAGATCATTAGGTCATTTGTATTGCTACAAATCCTGAAAAGTATGAAAAAGTATGTTTGTAGGACATGGTACCTGAGAAATTTAAGAATTTTGCAGGGAAAGGGTTTGAAGGAACTCAGGACAATGTGTTCACTTCTGAATTTCTCATTCAAAGTGGTGCGTAGAAGAGTAGAGGGGGTTGTAAGGACTGATTTCTGCCTGTTGGTGTGCAGATCGATTCAGAGTTCGAAAGGATGTTCCCAGGCAAAGGAGAGAATTTTCTGTCCAAGTGGGAGACATGCGTGCTGCCCAAAGTGCGCCAGATTGCGGAGAAGGAGATGCTGCCTGAGATTGTCACCCTGCTGGAGCAGTCCCGCTCGGAGAAGGAAGGTGAGGTCGTCCTGAAGAGGCCAGTGCTAGCTCTTTATATCTTGTCGGAGGTTCTTGCAAGCATATTTGCAAGACATGTTGGTGTTGCAAGAGTACCAGCTCCTCCTCTTCTGTAGGCTTATAATTAGATGTCTTTTCTAATAGACTTTTTGCAAAAAGGCTTGTAGCCTCTGAACTGAACCGGGCTCATGCTGTATAGCAGCTTCCAGGAGCTACAGCAGAGAGACTTTCATATTTATAGGCTCATCTGAAATTAAGCCCCAGAATGCAGTAATAATAATTATAGAAGTCTTACGTCTGCTGAGGTGGTCTATGCCGTAACACAAAACACCCAATCTAGAAAGTATTTCTGTAGGGCTATGCCTCCGTGTTTATGAGGTACAAGTTAAGCTAATTATCCCGATACTCCAAGGCATTAAATGAGGTCATGGAACCTCCTGCTCATTGTAGATGTACGGTTGTCAATTCCTTTGAAATCAACATTATAATTACAGGTGTATGCAGTCTCTTCAAAGTGTTTTTGTGTGGAAAATAGGTCGTAGAATTCATTGGAGTAATTGTATATATGCAGACTGCATCGAGGCCTACCCATAGTCCTGCGTATTTTACATTTATCATCACACTGTGTTTCCAGACACTGTGTGGTGTGTGACCAATGTACAGGGAAGCATCCATCTCGCTCGTACATTTGCATTATTGAGCTCATGAATGTTGTTTCAATTAAATAGAACATTAGCGCCCTTGAACTAAAGCCAGCTGAAGAGACAAACAGGGATGAATGTGCTTGAGTGTCTCATGCTGTCTTGGTAGATGGTAGTGATGTGAAGGGCAGAGATAAAGCAGTAAATCGTTGACACAGTTAAGGGCAGAAAACTTCAAAATGATGTATGGAGTATAGTTTTCTGAAGCTGAACAATATGTCTTACCTTCAGAAGTACAACTGGAAAACAGGCATGAAACCTATAAAGTTAAAGATCTATTGAGTTGATTAACATGCTGACAAGCCAACTGGTAGTTTTTTATTCAGCAAACAAACTGAAAGGGTAACAGGATCTAATAGACCAACAATAATACCTACAAAAGCATTTTAAGCAGTTTACCCAATTATTCATACCCAATACCTGAATCTAACCAGCCACAGATGAGCCGTAGAGAACCACAGTTGCTTTCTGTGTCAGAAGGCACATTGACAGTATACAATAGCTATGAAGGTTTATCTTAACAACAGTGAGGCAGACCCCAGAATTCACCTTAGAAATACACATCTGATTCACCCATCCTGTGTGTAAGACATTGGTGTGTGGTTAATAAATGAATTGTAAGACAACAGGACAAGAATTATTTTGCAATTGACCTCATTTTGAAAATGTTGGACCTTGGTGTTGCAAGGACAGACTGCACTTACTTCACGATGACTCCATCTGCAGTGCCTAGATACTGCAGATATCTTGAGGTCATCCTTGCAGTGACATGCTAGGAAAACATCTGGTCAGTGCATTGCATCATGGACACAGTGGTTAAGGGAATGTGACATTATGAGGTATTGGGCACATCGTTTTTGGAATCCAGCTCTTTGCAAACTATTGGAAACCGGCAGTCTGTCACCAGAGACTGATGAGTCCATTCTGGACTTCGACCGATCGCAGAAGATTGTATTCAGCTCCACTAAGTGAGTTCTGACTGTCAATTGCTGCAGATAAACCCACATTATTAGAAGTCGCAATGAATGTTCTAACACCTGTGTTGACCAGCTTGTGTTACACCCTTTTCTGCTCTGGTTTACATTAGGAACACCTATAGTTCTAGTAGAGGGTGCCTCCTGATTGCTGTTTCAGGAATACAGCCAAGAAATTGTCAGTGCAATAGGTGCACACAAGACGACAGAGTGAGGCTCCATTTAAAGTTGAGACTGCCTCAGTGTACTACAACACATTACCAAGTATTATTGCGGGAGCCTGTGGGTTTTTTTGTTGCAAATGTACTAGTACTTTTATAGCATAAAGACACTGACTAAATCGTAAACTATTGTTCTTGCAGATTGCTATATGCTGACTATGCTGAAGGTGCTCATGCACATGTTGCCACCAGCTAACAACAGCAGAGCTTCACAACCAACCAAGAGCAATACGAAGCCCCCCATCAACTACCTTGTGGATTTGGCACCAGTAAGTATCGAGTTCATGGGAAGATGCAGATTGAAAGGCACCAGTTTGAAACAGAAGGTTGAATGCTTTGATAAGTGATGTTTCACTGTTAAGGAAAATGGGAAAGAACCTGCCCTGATAATGGCTTAGTACTCCTGTCCATCCAGCAGTGCTAAAGTCTGTGGCCTGGCTTAAAATGTATGTTTTGGTCTTACTTGTTGCATTGTTCTAAGTACATAATAGGAGTTATGTCTGTCATCCATGTGACAATGTGACTACTAAGAAAAAAACTTGTACTGTTTGAATATAACATGACAAACCTTGAAAGCCTGTGATGTTTTATAGTCACATGGGAGCTAAAACATTGTATTGATAGATACAGAGGTTTGTGGCTTCAAGTCTCGGAAGCAGACACTGCTTCTGTATCTTTGTGGAGAGCACCAACTGTTGCAATCAGTCCAGATTTATTCATGTTCCAGAATTACTGGGGTTGTGATGAACTTGCAATCCATCCAGGGAAAACTCCAAGCTCCAAGCCAGTAAGAACATGAATTGACAAAACGCCTGTGGGGGACAGTCTTGCCCGAAGGGGTTAGATCCAAGAGAGCAGTAACATTCCGTCCGGCCACTTTCTTACCGCTTTTTTCAGCGCGGGGTTGCTTGTCCCACAAGCAGTGGGCACAAGGCGGGGTACATCCTGGACACCCTTGCGCGCCCCCCCTCGCCCCCCCCACCAGGGCCCATTTTCCCAGGAGCCAATTAATAAATTACCAGTAAATCCATGGACTTTGGGGAGGAAATTGGAGTATCTGGAGGAATCTGCGAACACAGGGATCACATGCAAACTCCCCATAGATAACACCCCAGGTCAGGAATTGTACCCAGGGCCCCAGCGCAGTGAGGCAGCCATGCTAACCACTGTGCCCTTCTGGGTAAGAACACCTGCTGCTCTCACTCTCCGAAGAGGTAAGAATTCAGGTGAGCAGTCACATTCTCTCGGGGTGACATTGCCGTTCTTTATTTCTTAGATTGGAACCAATATTTCCACGCTGTTCTGTCAGCCTGACGCTCCGAGGGCCGGGTCCCACAGCCAGGCCAAGCCCCGCATCCTGACCGTGGGCCCGCTGGACAGCCCCAGCAGGCGCTTCTTCGTCCTGGCGCCGGCGGAGAGGGTGGCGCTGCCCCTCCCGGAGCGCAGCCTGGGCAGCGCCATCGACAAGCTCTTCAAGGTGCTGCGCGTCTTCAACCTGGGCTACCCCGCGCCACTGGCGCCGCTCTGCAGCTTCCTGGAGTACGTGTACGGCATCGAGAAGCCCGGCCACTCCTCCGGCGGGAAGAGGTCCAAGGTGATGGAGCTGGTGTCCAAGCTGCACATGCTGCCGTGACGCGCGGCGGCCAGCCAGCTGCTCCCGGGGTCCCTTTCAAAACTGTAGGAGTGGGGCGGCGCGGCGCGCGCACTCGGCCCTCCGCTGGAGCGCGGCCCGGCTAGTTCCTCCGCCCTCGGGAAGCTCCGGGACAGGACAGGAGTTTAAAGTCACCCTGTCGCAGAAAGAGGCTGGCCTGTGAATTGAGAAATGTTTTTTAAATACTTTGCACAGCGTTAGAATTCTTTTCACGAAATGCATCTTAGTGTTCATTATTCATTTAGTATTTTCAGTTGAATCACATCTCAAATCTGTTGGCTGCCAACGAGTAATTTCACATTCTGGCTGACGTGGGTGTGTCCAGGCGAGGCCACACTGATGAGCTGTTCACCCACTGGCTGCACAAGGCAGTAGGAAAGCCTTGTTTAGAGAACCACACACGGTTTTGGTATTTGTTCTGAAATTGGTCCAGAGAAAAGCAAACGAGGCATTCTGGGACCTGTAAGGAATATCCTCCACTGCAGGACTGAGAGACCTGAACCTTTTTAGTTTAAAACAAAGAGGACTGCAAGGAAACCTGATACAAGTATCGATAAAGCTCAAAGGCTACACAATGGATGTATCCAGGATAAACAGTGGACCTCAACATAGGACACAAGTGGAAACTAATGGCATAAAACTGAGAACAGGAGACTTCTTTGTCCAGACGGTGTTGAAGCCTATACCCTGGCTTCCTTCAAGAGCTGGATGAGTTTCTTGGGTCATTTGCTACTAAATGGCATAGCTGGGCTGAATTGCCCTTCTCTCATTTGTAACCATTATGTTTGTAATTTATGTTCTTATCATTGAAGGCAGGAGCTGTGTGCAGTTAGTTGGCTGCACATGGTAATTAAGCAACATTACTAGTTTTACTGAGGTTAAACTTTCTTCATTTCTAAAGGCGTCTTTACAGCCCTGTCTATAGGGCCTGTTTTGAACGGACCAATGCAGCTCATTAATTGGTGGTCATTCATTAATAATAGGAACGACAAGCTTCTTGAAGTTCTATGTAGACATTGGCAGACTTTCACTTTCTTCAGTTATTAAATGTTTTAAACAATCATTTTAGTTTTAATATTTTTGCGAAGGTTGTTCAGAGATTGTTGGGTAAAACTGAGTATTGTATATGCTTTGTATTACAAATATATATGTATGTGATGAAATCAGTAGGTTTTGTAGAAGCAAGCTGCATGAAGATGGACAACGAGCCATTATTCAAGAGTGTTAGCGGAGGCTATCATGAAACAGTGGGTGTTGATGATGATGATGAAATGCATGTATACACAGGCATACCCTAGTCAAACCCAAATGAACAGTGTGGTATGTAGTATAATGCTGGAAAGCATAGAAAAGTGCGATATACCATGATTGAAAATGGAAAGCCAAACCGAAATGGATGTACAGTAAGACTATGGTGAAACCATGGTAAATCTAAAGACTTAGCATCCTGAACTGGAATGTGTTTGTAAGGAATACTATGTTTTACAGTGGAAGATGCTAACATAGGATCAGCATAGAATGAATTTTGGGATGTAACCCATTTCTTTTCCATAGGTCTCCTTTTGTGCTTAAATGGACAACATTAAACTTGTCATTCTTGGTTTTTTTCCCAAATGTTTTTGACATTTTTGTGTTAAATAATTTCCTGGTTCTCAAGGGATGAAATCTTTCTAGTTTACTCTTTAAATCTAACTAGAACTAGAGGATATGTTTTCAACAGGGCCAGTTTGAGAGTCTTCTTGACCATGATTTTAATAGTGGTTAGCATCCCTGCTCCTGGAGGATCATGGTCTACTGCTTATTATTGTAGCTGAGCTCTACATAAACAGTGTTAATTGATTACTTAATTGATCTGCTTGCTCATTTAAACTTTTAACTTGTTTATGTTGTCGGTCCTGAGTGTTACAAATACCCATAGTCAAGGGTACCATTTATAGCAACATCAGCACACAGAACTATACACACCCTCCCCTCATCTTGCCTGTGGATATATTTAACAGCTCTCAAGAACTGACTAGACACAGGTGGGAATGATAGTATCAGACAACTCCCACATTGAGCATTTTTTCCATGTACAAAGCCCCACCTGGGAATTTTTCAGGCTGCACATCAGAATGAGGGCAGTTGTTCCTGCTACCCATTTCAAAACCCACTGGACCTCTTACGAGCTGAATGCAAATTAAATGTGACCCCCGACAGAAAACTGAAATCAAGTAGCCTGTGATTAGGCACTCAGAGCAAAAAGCAGAAGACTTGTTTCAGGACCAGTGTTGGGAACCACTGAGTTAGGTACTAGAGACAAAAATGTGACCCAAGGACTCGAGGCCTTGTGACTACAGTGATGTAATCCTAGGTTGAGTTTGAGAAATAACCGTGTCATCACATTACATCATGTAACCCCAGCATTCTGGCCAAATTTCCCATTGGCCCTTACCAATCATGGGCTCCTGATAATCCCCATCTAATGAACTGGCTTCATCACTCTGCTCTCCTCCCCACTGAGAGCTGGTGTGTGGTGAGCGGACTGGCGCACTATGGCTGCCGTTGCATCATCCAGGTGGGGCTGCACATTGGTGGTGGTGGCGGGGATCCCCATTACCTGTAAAGCGCTCTGAGTGGAGTGTCCAGAAAAGTGCTATGTAAGTATAAGCAATTATTATTATTAATTATTACAAAAATGTAACTGACGTTGCAAACAAGTCTTATTATACATTATCATAATGCTCAGGCCGTGCACAAAGCGGACCGGACCTGGGCGTATTTGCCTCTGCCATTTTCATCTTGCATGCTGTGTAGATGCACAGTACTGCTCCCCTGCTCTCATCAGGAGCCCAGAGCCACAGTGGGCCCTACAGCCGGTGGACTGTCATGTGATAGAAGGTGTGAAGGAATAAAAGGTGAGTAAAATGTCACTAAGCAAAGATCTGTAACCTGCTGTGTGAGAGCCTAGTGTCCCAGGAGTCATCCCCAAGTACCATGTACTTAGGAGTATATGTTTAATTTGAAATGCACTCATCACCGCCAATTGATTTTTATAACCCCAAACTGCAAAAATAGTGTAGCAGTTCCCTTTTAATTTTAAAGTTACTCAATCTGCCCGCTGGTAAAGACGGGAGTGTGTGAACCAATTGATAGTCGACAACCTCTCTGCTTCAAGGTATGGTCAGCTCTATTCATATTGGAGCTGAGACCACACCAAGAACATGTGCAAAATAAAAACAGTGACTGCTGTCTCAGATTCTTATCTGAATTATGTAATAATTACAGAACCTGAAATTATAGTATGATCATATTTATCTCAAGACAGCAGCACAGCAAGAGCTGTCCATACTGTCCCATGTACAGAATAATACAGTGCTATTCCTAGAGCACTGGAGTCCTTTTCATTCCCCCACCACTTCATTAAATTGCTTACTGGTAAACAGGTGTGAAGCCACATTGAGGAGTTTCATTTCCTTACAGCTGTGCAGGCCAGTCTCTCGGTCTAGGATGAAGGAGTAATACCGTGTAGTGTATCCCATTCATCCCTGACAATTACATCAATGGGCACAAGCCACATTCCCTTTGGGCCTAGACAAATAGAGTGATCTTTCCCAACCAAACCCTCCGGGCACGAGACTGGGGGGGATGTGAAAAGGCACTTGTCATACGTGATCCAGCATCATCCTTGTTAATTTTAACAGCACCTTTGCCTGCTGCCAGACATCTGTTAACATATCACATCACACAACGGCAAAGACAGTACACATGTGTTAAAACAGGACACAAATGTCTAGTTCGTTGGTGAAAAGAAAGCACTCAAAATTCACACGCAGTACTGTCTCCTGTTATCATTCTTTTTACCTCAGTTCTGCCCACTTAGCATCGGACTTGCACATCCTTATCAAGACAGGCAAGCGGGACACAGGTGACGAACCACAGTATCAGACTTCAGCCTAAATCAGCACTGTCATGTTCTTCATTTCTTAATGTGCTTTGTTGGCATCTCAAGGCTGAAGGAGAGGCACACCCACAGCCCTCGTCTCAGGAAGCCCAGCACGGCGAACTGTTTGCTCTGGTAAGCTGCCCGAAACCCGCTGATGTCACAGCTTGATCACGGTGTAACTCTGCGTCTCCGCCTTGTGGATTTTCTGGTGTTGTGTCAGTGAGCTCTGCTGCCGGAACTTGTCCCCGCACTCGGCACACTGGTAGGGCGTCTCGCCCGTGTGCTCCTGCTGGTGCCTCTGGAACTCGCCCTGCAGGCGGAAGCTGGCGCCGCAGTCCCAGCAGCGGAAGGGCCTGTCCTGGGTGTGGATCAGCTGGTGGGAGCGCAGGTGCGAGGGCAGCCGGAAGTCTTTGCCGCAGTCGGGGCAGCGGTGCGGCCGCTCGCCGGTGTGGATGGACTCGTGCTGCTGGAGGTACTTGGCCAGCCGGAAGCCCTTGCCGCAGGCCGCGCAGCGGTGCGGCCTCTCCCCCAGGTGCAGCTTGCGGTGCTGGCTGAGCCGCACGTACAGCCGGAAGCTCTCCCCGCAGTCGGGGCACGTGAACGGCTTCAGCCCCTTGTGGATCAGCTGGTGCCTCCTCAGGTACCTCTTGGTCTTGTAGCTCCGCCCGCACTCGCTGCAGCAGCACTGCTGCTCCCCGGCCGGGGCTGGCGGGGCGTCTGCGCCCCGAGTCTTCGCAAAGGGGTCCCCGCTGGTCGGGGAAGCTGCCAGTTTCTTCTCCTCTGCTACAGGCCGGAGCACCTTGAGCCCGTCTGCCACAGCAGCCAGCTTCCACTCGTCTTTCTCCTCTTTAGCCACATGGGGGCGCTGCTCAGAAAGCACTGCCCCCAGTTGAGCACCTTCCAATTCATCTCTCTCCACTTTCACCGGCCCAGCCGGTCTGTCGGCAAACTCCTTCTCGCTTTTAACTGCGCTCTGGCAGAAACCCTCACTGGTTTGGAAAAGGCCCGTCTCGGATTTCTTTTCCAGGTGAGCAAAGGTCACATCCGTAATTTCCTCTTTAAAGTCAATGGGCTCCTGCTTCATTTTAAAAGATGGTATTTCAGCCTACTTCAGTTTGTTACTACTTCTGTTCTGCAAAGACAGAAAGGGGATTTCATTCCATTTGTCCTCAAGAGTGCAGTACTTCTTCAGGTGCTCTTTTTTTCCACCTGACCAGAGAGATCCTTCGTTACCGCATGCTGCACAGTATCTGTTTAGTTGAAAGGCTGTTATTTTGTGAAGAATGTTTTTGTGCACAGTTTCTGTAGTAACTCAATGTTAAAGATCTGAAGACGCATGAGATTGCTGAGAAGACACCATATTCCAAGAGATGTTTTCAAGACATTTGTTTGCTGCTCTTAGACCAAAAGGCAGGTTCAATAAGAGGGATAGTGATTGAAAAAGTGTGACTCCTGGCTCAGTTTTGTACACCAATCTGAGAATGAGAAATCAGTTCAGAACTGTGGGGCTCAGCACCTTATTGTGTCCACAACTGGGAACCAAGCAGATCTGGTTAAGGAGCAGTAACTGGAAGACACGCACCTGCCTTCAGTCTGTTCAGTCGGCGATATGCTCAGGCTGGAAATGGGCCATTTCAAACTGAAAAAGTTAAGAAATCAAACGTATTTATCGTCACGCCCAGAATCAAGGGGGACTTGATTCTAATCGATTATTTCATTAGCGCCGATTTACTTCTCCTGCAAAGTGAATGTGCACAACATGCTCACAGATGTATGCGATTCTGGACGGGTAAACTGCCTCAACTTGTCAGGACAATACAGCTAATGGCTACACGGCGTCTTAAAACTAGAATTTTCAATATTGTACACAAATAATGGAAGTGGATAGCGGCACTCGAGTTTCACCGAACCGCGCTGACGGTAATAATCCCTTTATTTTCGGACCCAAACCCAAGTCAGGATCGCGATGTCTGTGTTTTGACTACGTTGCTTGCGAAAAGAAATTTAGATTGGTAGTCTATTATGATCAAGCTTAGTTCTGCCGATAAAAGCACAATGGTTTTAATACACCAAATAAAATCATAATTTGGATGTCTTTTTTTAATTCGTATAACTACATTTAATTTTATTCTGTTAATATAATTTCAGTTTTGCAATAACAGCATAGCTAATTGAAAACTTACTTAGTGCTCTTCCGCGACGTTTTGGTTATTACGTTTTTTTCAGGGAAAATTACATTTTCTGATTAAATAATATAAAATGCCTTTAGCGGAAAAAAGCAAACCTCGACCCGGATAGACACGGCCGATTGTTCATGACCCGGAAGTATCAGTTGCCTGGGTAACAGCGGTAACAGATACGGCCATTCACGTGGAGGCAATGCCAACAAATATAAATACACCCCAAAACCGCGTTTCGTCAGTCGGTGTCGTGTCACACGTTTACAGTCCGTGACCGAAAGTGATTTTTATTCATTACTTTAAAATCGGGGCTCAGTGTCTGAGATGATGTCTCATATACCATCCATCTCCGGGTACACTCCAGTGTTGAGTGTCAGTCGGTTATATCATGTTCTCCTTCATGTCTTATCACACTTCTAACCCCCTGTAATTTGAAGTTTGTGCGTTTTCACTTACGTTGCTCCTTAGGACAAAAAGACACCCAGATAAAAGTGAACTGTTATTTCTCATGTGTGTTTTAAAGGTTTAGAGTTGTTTGGTACGGGTTCAGTGTGCCTCCCATCCTAAGAGCCTTTGGGGTCCCCTGCACTAGTACTGTGTGTTGTGTTCGTTTGTGGTGTTTAGGGGATGGCAGGGTTTTCCAGTTCTGGGCCGGGAGGACGCTTACACCTGCTGTTACAATTTTGGCATTTGCTGCAATAACATTGCTGCATTCTTCCGGTGTGAACAGTTTATCTCAGGGCTTCAGCTGTAGCTCGGGTATTTCTGTCACATCCACCTTCTCTCCCTCACACTAACTTGAGCTCCTGTATCAAGCAGAACTGTATGTGACACTTCATTCAGAAGCAACTGAACCAACATTTCCTCCGGGAGTTGGGTGGTGTGGTTTCAGTGTGCCCCCCCCCACTAAGATACTAAGACAACGTGCTGTGGAGACTTAGGTTGAGATTGCTTAATCCCTTTGACAGAAGGTATGGTCTTTGTTCTGTTCTGAATTTCGACTGACATTTCATACATGCTCTCTTTTGTTTGCTATGTACACAAGCCAGGGACAGCAGTGTTCTCTCAGTCACAGGAAACGTTTTTTTTTTCACAGCTCTTAGAATAATTGCTAATGACAGGTGTAGCACCCAGTGGCTGGAACATCGCTACTGTAGAGCTCAACCATTAAAAGGCTGCCAACACTGAACCATGGAATTGCAACAGAAGTCAGACTTAATCTCTACACTTGAGGTTATGGAATTTTGACATATTACTGCAGGCTCTGCTTAACTTGGTTAGACTTCTCTGAACAAGTAACGGCAGTAATGGACACACACAGCATACATTCAGTGTAGAGTACAGTATCAGAAGAATTTTTGATGAAGTGTCACATAAGAGGTGAATTCATACGAATTTTCACGTTACAGGTAGTAGACATTTAGGCACATGCAAGTGTCTGGGTTAGGCGGAAGAGTGCAGTCCAGCTTCTCTAGAAGTGTCTTCGACAGCTGCTGCTGTCCTCAGAGACGTGCGTTTAACCTCATCGACTGTCTTTAGGACCCTGACGGACGTGAACCCCGGCTCCAGCGCTCACCGGGGACCTTGTGTGCTATAGCGAGTAACTGTTGAGTTCATCGAATGAGAATATGGGTTTCGTTATAGACAGCCTGCACCTGTCCCTACAAGGGAGGCAGCTGGTTAATCGCGCCTTGCTCGAAAGATACGATCGGTCCCTTTTCACTTTACCGTACCCGGAATGCGACCAGCGCCTGAGCAGAAACCTTGGCATACACGGGCAGTGTTCTGCAGGAGTCGGTTTTCGCCACAAGAGGGAGCAGCGCGCTGCTGGAGAGTCTGAGTCATCCCGACTGCCGGGCTGCGGTGTACAGGCATATAATCATAGAATATGACATAATAGCCGTAATCGTAGGGAACAGAGGGTCTATTGTGCTTCTTCAATTAATGGCGATTTTTGCGGTATGAGTGTAGGTAAAGTAGGCTTTTTTGTTTTAAAACTATTTTTGGAGTAGCCAATTATACGAACGCAGAACTTACTTCTGAAAAACAAGCGCTGTTATCTCAAAGACGTGAACGATGCACACAAGGGAATACAGACTGCGTTACCACCAAACGCCACAAGACGGCGTTGCACAGTTATCCGCGTCTTCTCAATACCCTTAAAGCTCCGCAGACGAAGAATTACCTGTACAATCCAAACTGTCTTCTACCTCTATAACTGCTTCAGAGAATTTGCTGATGGCATAAACACGCCTTCAAAAAAGGTTCATATCATCTTTACACCACCTGCAGCCAAACATTTAATCCTGTGAAACATGACGTGTTCCTTTAAAGCCAGGCTGAGCAAACACTAGCGATTTGAGAAAGGCTGGTGGCTCGCGAATTTGTTCCCGACCCCCACAACTTTCTGCGTAAGGAGCTGTCCTCTGTACCGTCCTGATCTACAGCAAACACAACACAAGGGTCCTAACGATCGCGAGGGGGGGTTACTGTCTTTGTTTTGGTTTAATTACTTGAAAAGAAAGGGAGAAAAACGTGATTTTCAGAAATAAAAATAAGATAAAGCAAATAGTCTATTCAGGGGCGTCACTAAGACCCCCACACGTGGATGGTTTCAAGAAAATAATTCACAGGAAGACATTCACACTGGTTACATGAATCGCCATCTGTGCACATGGCTGTTACACACACACACCTGGGTAAGTGTGAATACAATTTTAAAAATCAGTGTCCAGCAACCCAGAATAACATTTATAATTAGTAGCACACAAATAAACAAAGAAACTGAATTACTGTACATTCCCACTGCTTCAAGTCATATTACTACCATGTAGCTCAAGACACAGGATACTGCTCGTTTCTTTATCCGAATCGTAAAAAAAAAAAATTAAAATAAGATTATTAAATCACTGAGAAACATCATTTAACATTGCAACTATAATTTGAACGTAAGAGCTTACCTTAACCTGATATTTCTAACCCTTCGAGATGAGAAATGAGAAATGCTTATACTAATCTATCCATTCGTTTTCTAAATCACTTTGTCCATTACAGGATCAGGGGGAGCTGGAGCCTATCCTACCAAGCAACAGGCGGGATACAGCCTGGATGGGACGCCAGTCCATCACAGGGCAGACGAACACAAACTCTACAGCCCATTTACTCAGAAGCCAGTTCACCCACCCGTGTGCTCTTGCTCTGTGAGCGGAGACTGGAGCACCAGAGGAAACCCATGTGAACGCGAGGAGAACATACAGACTCCACCCAGACAGCGGCCCAGGTCCAGAACAGAATCAAGGGCCCCAGCCCAGTGAAGCACTAATGCTAACCACTGCAAAACCGCCTGCATGAAAACATTTTCAATTTTATTAAAAAGTTCTATTTTAGCTGAAATTTTTAAAAAAGAACAATTAGAACATTTTCCTAGCTGCTTGGGCCCTAAACACGCATTTAGTTTGCCTTAACCTTAATCTGGCCCTTGTTATTTTCTCACATATTGAAAATGCATACATATATCTGGTCCAGTTTCACCAGTCAGTCTCTTTCTCGTGGTAATGAGATTGTCACAGCGCTCTGTAGAAAAGGGGTTGTTTGAACTTCGTTTGAAGGAAACATTTCGGGTTTTTTGCGTTGCAAAATAATTACAGAAAACCACTCATTTTCTTCCCACAGCCCACTTTATGGGTAACTCAGAGACCAGACATGCTAGATCGATGTAGGAAAGTCACGCGTTGCGTATTTGCTATGCATTTTCCTTACAGATCTTTTTTTCACATAAAAACAGGGTTGGCGGTTAAGCACACGGTAATAACGATTTAAAGCTTAGAAATGGAGGACATCAACAATTTGAAAAGTTCCCCCAGAAGAAATATTTCAAATATTTAAATGGTGAGCTGGGACGTTGTCTGTTTTTGTACTGCAGAAAATAAAACTTTTCAGAAAATCGCCTTTCAAACCGATCTCACCAACACCGGAAGCAGAGTTCGTTGCTACTCTTAAAATCGAGTACTGGTTTTCTCAAATGCATTTTAATTTTTAAATATCTTTCTTAAACACAGTACTCTCTGAAATATGATGTTCTGAATTTTAGATTTTACTACGTTGCGGTTGGCTACTGGAAAAACAACCGCCCCTACCTTTTCAATACTCGTTTCTACTACACGTGTGTCCGAAATGATACCTGGGAAAAGTAGTTTAACCAACACTGCCCTTCCGCCGTTGGGAGACTAGAAGGACTACATCTCCCATACGCCTCCGAGAGCAGGGAGTGCCCAGTTTTCAGATTAATCCGTTTAGTTTCGTGTTGCAATAAACGTGGTTGTGAACGAAGAACAGAAACTGATTCTTGCATGTTTTTACAGAAATAAATTTCTCTGTCATCGTTAAGTATTTTACTCAAGTTGGGTTTTGCATCAGATTAATATTCTTTCACAGCTTCTTGTGTAAAGCTTTAATTTCGTTGTGGGTGTTGGCGCTGGTATTAATTTTACTGCGGCAAAGAAGTAAATATATTTTAAATAGCACAGAATTATATTCAAATAGACTTTGTAAAAACGGAAAAACTAAGATGGCAAGGCTTTAACGTGTCAGATTTGAAAAATAAGTTACATACTGTACACACATGTATTAAAAACTTGGAAACGCCTAATAAAATAAAACTACCATAAACTGAACGCTTGGTTTTCCAAAGGTGTTGTGTTTTTTTAAAATAAAACTGCTTTTATCGGTTAGCGAAGCACAGCAGAGTTCTGCCCTCTCAGTGCCCGAGTCGGAAGGAGGGGATTCCCGAGCTGGGGGCCGCGAATATCGGCACACCGACAAGGAAAGTCCGAGGCCTAGTGACAGGCTTGCCGACAGACCGCCGCTAGCGGGACACGTTACTCTATGAAACCCGTAGCAAATACACGTCAGCTCAAGTAACAAGAGATAACAGCCCGTGGAGGTTTGACAGTCAGGGTTTATTTTTGGTCTTCACAGGTGTGCGTTTCACAATTAAGCGCTGGCTGGTAAAGACCTTCTGTTGTGGTTTATTTTACACGTTAAAAAGCAGAACGACCAACGTCAACAAATAAACGTCACTGTAAAGGCTGTAACAGAATGTGTGCTTGCTGTATGTGTACATGTGAAACACCTACCCATGAAATACTTATTTATACATTGATAACGAACAATATGCACAGCTTTATAAAAATTTCTATAATGGGCCAGCGGAAGGCTCCAGAACATACACTGTTTACCTGTTAATGTATAAGTACGAAGCTGTAACGCCTCTCATTTCCTTTGTATAGTAGCACGCAGTTACACGGCAGGAGCAGCACATAGGTCAGGTTAACATGCCAAGGCCGCGTCAGCTGTGGGTTTCAGGGAAACCAACAACACTGTCTCCCTGTATATTGTGTTAAAAAAAATATGTAGCCAATAAGTGGCGCATCTTTGGTTTTCTTCCCTGTTCCTGAATGAACACTGTCTTATGTTTTTTTTTTCTCCAACCAAGTTCTTAAACACAGGCTCATTTATTTCATTTTTCAGTTTGTGTATATGTGCAAATTTGCTTTCAGCTTAAAGGTCAAATGGGATTTGTACAGGGTATCAACCCTGTCCCAAATGCAGAGTATCAGAACTGCCCTCCTTGTGGAACTGTATGTTGCCTGAATTGTAAGAACCCAGACCTCAGCAGAAGGACAAGTCGCTCACTGTGGGAGTGACACAGTGTCAGTCGCACCCGTGTGTGTACATCATCATTGAATCAACTAGTAGGAGCAGATTAATAAGAGAAGGAACAGCCAGGAAGTTAAGAAGAGGCTACAAAAAAGATTCTGCAGGCTGAAGCGGTTGGAAACAGTTCCCTTAAGTCAAGTATTTTTGATAATCCAAAGAAACAAGTTAAATAAACATCTAAATAAGGAAGCAGATGAATTAAGTAACTATCCAATTAACTGCGGAGATTTAGAGCACAGCTGGGATGAAAATGGCAGAGTGTTCCCCCAGAGCCAGAAATCTCTGGGCGACATTTTCCACACAGCACAAGTGCATTGAGCAGGCGAGTCTCACAGGTGCTTTACAGTGCATTATATTGTTTAAAGGGTGGTTCAGTTACTTTTACATGATCATGCACATATCTAGGCAATTCCAGTTCTTGATAAAAAAGGGATAGTTATTACCTGACAGCTGAACACCTTTTCAATTGTATAACTTGTTGAGCTGGCAGGTACGTTCAGTAAATGTTAGAAGATCACAGAAGAACACGCCCACAGCTGCCAGGGCAGAATCAACAGGCGAGACACTTCAGAATGGAGTCACGCAAGAAAGAGGATGTGAGAGAGATAACAGAGACACTAATGGGAACTTTAAGACGAAGAAAGAGAAATGGCTGGTATACTAAATAACTATTTTTCTCTCATCTTTACTAAGGAATAAATCAATATCGTGTCCAAGGCTAAGGTCGTTAAATATTAGCACAGAATAGGAGGAAGTATTCTAGAGGAGCACTAAAATTAAGAAATCTCCAGTCTTGGATTATATTTTACCTGCTGTACATATGGAAACGAGATGCTGTTCATATAACACAAGCTAGGCAAAGGTAGAAGTGAGAAAAATATAAACTATAGATCCAAGATGGGAAGCATTGGAGTTTTACCGTTATTTTATTTTCATTTACTGTTCCTGTGCACTGCACAGTGTGAATAGGTCAAGGCGCAGAGTTATTTGTCCGTGTAGTTTTTTTATGTTCTTCTGTGTTGGCAACTGAATTTCCCCCAGGGGATTAATAAAGTGAACTGTATGATATTAAAGAACGAAATTATGAACAAGCCTTAGGTGATTATATCATTTATGTCTTCTAGGCAATGCAGGGAAGCAATAAAACAGGCACATAGAATATTACGATATACAGTTAAAGGTGTAAAATATACAGTTGTATTAAAATTCTACAATGTAATAGTAAGATCTTGTTTAGTACTTGTGCAGTTTTGGTGATAATACAATAAAAAAAGATCTACATCTATAAAAAGATATATGAATATGCTGAAGAGCACTCATAAAACTATCTTCATACTAACAAAGCAGCTCAAGGTGGATTTTAAGCAAAAGGACTTATGAATCCAGAAGAATGTAAAAAAAAGTGACTGGTATTTTCACAAGGTTCTGCTACTCTGGTGAGCTCAATGTGTTTATAGTCATTTCCATTAAAGATACAAAAATCTTCACAAATTATGCCAAATGTCTGACGTTTTTTTCCATTAAAAAATTATTTCAATCGGTGTAAAGTGTTATACTTTTCTCAAATAACTATGGTTATTGTAAGATATAAGGTAATTTTACAATAGCAGGACAGTTTAGCCATTGAATTTAGTTATAATTGTGGTAGAAGTGAAAGTCCTACCTCCTGGGACCTCAACAAGTGTGATTTTAAGGAGGAGGACTCAAACCGGTTTGTGTTTGAAGCAGAGATAGCTGCCCTGCTGGACTCCTAACATTAGGACTGCATGTTCCTGGTCTGAACAAGCAGCCTGCCCACCGCCTGCCCACTGCCCACCCAACTCTGCAAATCTGTGCCGATTTGTCTTACAGTCGTGCTGCCACTTCGGTCCTTATTTCAGGGGGTTGAAGTACCTCTCTGCCTCGCTCCCAGCTGGTTTCAGTCACGGATCCTGGAAACTCCCTTTCTCACACCTCTGACGCAAGAGCCCGGCGAGTTCCGGCTTTCAGAAGGAGAAGGACTGACTGGCAGACAGCTCCACACCAGGACGGCCTGAAGGAGGGGTCCTCCAAGCCCCCCGGCCGCTGTGTTGGAGAAGCGCAGCTCCATCACCTCTCTGCAGGCAGAATTAAGTCTCACATGAAACCTTATAAATGTGCTTTGCGCTGACTTGTGCTACTCAGCGTTTTTGTAGTGCTAACAGCACAATCCACCAAGCCCCTAATTCCTTTTTCAAACCTGACATCAGTAGATAAGGTTGACTCAATATTTCATTTAAAATTTTCATAATCATGCTGTACAGCAGAAGCACAGAGGATTTCAAATATAGTCCTTTACAATGAGCTCTGCTTATCGTTGTCACAAATTTTATTTAATGTGATTTGTCAGTTTCACTTTCAGAAATGCGCTGTCCTTTACTTATGTTCCAATAACTTCATTTGCAGAGAAAATATGCAGATGTAGAAAACCTTCTATATGCAAATACTATCAGTTTATATTTAGTTTAACCGACCTCAAGGATAACACTTCACAGATAAAATATTCCAGTCAGACAGGATTTCTTAAAAAGGTGGAACATTGTACCAGTGTTTCTGGAGGATGATCACACTGAACTAGAGCCCCTTGTGAATGGAGACACACTACAGCCTTCTATAAGCAGGGCTGGATGAGTTAGCTGAGTATTTGACTTGCTAAACTGATAAAGAACAGATTGCAATACAAGTAGTTCTAAATGATTTTAAATCCTGCGAGACAGTGGCCGTCCCTAACCGGGACTTCCTTTTAAAGTCTCCTTTAAAGTATTAAGTTATTTGTTCCAGGGCTAAAGTAGTGCCAACTTCATTGCTGCAGAAAACTCTCTTGCACCTCTTGTCACTTCTGTGTATGCACAATGCTGCCAGGGTACTAAAGACTGTAGGTTAATTGTTTTAAAAAATCACTTCAAAGTGACCAGGTCTTTTCAAAATGCACTAGGTTGAAAATCACACCACAGAAAAAGTTGGGAGTTTTCCAAGTGCATTGTCATCTTTTCTCACAATTGCAAAATGTAGATATAACTTCGTCACCTTTTGTTAAAGACCAGGAGAGACAGAAGGGCAGTTTTAGATGACACACGGACTGCCTGTTGCTACACCTAGTTAAGACACTGAAGACCTTTTATATTTCCCTAAATGTAAATGACTAATAGCTGTGTAATACAAGCTCTCCTTTATCATGCCACTGACTGATGGTTATGTTAACAGCCTGACATTAGTGGCTTTCGGAAGGTCAAGATTGCCAGTATCTGTGTCAAGCTGCTTAACTACCAGTTTTACAAGTGAAACTTTTCTCCCTTCAAACGCGACACGGTCACTGCAGACAAGCAGGATCGAGTCCCATAGAGTCTAAGGAAGCATCTTCATCTCAAAATTAAATCACAACGTGTAGCCACTATCTCAGAGTAACCCCCTGAAGCAACTAAAGAGTTCAAAATTAAGTTTAAACGACAGTTCAGATAAAATTAGTATAAATGATTCTGTGCCTTTCAAGACTGTATAAAACGGAGCACTTCACAACCTGTCAACTTCAGTCCCGTGACGCGCCACTGCAGGTCTCCTGCACACAGAAACCTGCTGCAACCACATGATCTCTCTACCGGCGAGACAATCAAGAGAGCCAAAACAATGGTTAAAAACAACTAGGGCACACCCCAAAGGGCAACCCCAAAACTGGATCACAGCACCGGGACAGGAGAGAAAAAGGCCCAGGCCTACGCAGCAAGCAGACCAGCACAGTCCAAACCCCAACCCTCGTGCTGCCCCTCTCCCCTTCGACCTCAAGGGTCTCAAACCCGGTTCCCAGAGCTTCTAGCGATGGCTGAGCTCAGTCCCACAGCTAGTCTGCCTGTATAATCAACAGCCTTCAGATCTGCTCTGAGGAACTTTACAGGCAAGCTCACCTCTACTGGGCAGCCCAGGGCACAGGGCTAGAGCACTTACTGGGGAGCTGTGGGTGTGGAGTTCGTATGGGTCTCCTCCCACCATAAACCATAGGATGAACTGCACTGGAGCCTGTTCTACCACCTCTTTGCCCCACTGGGAGGTGGCAGATACACAGAAATTACTTTCCAGAGCCTCATTCTGACCCACCTGATTAGAGTCTGCATTATATGATTAGAGTCTGCATTAGATTAAAGGCTCAAGCTAAAAGAAAAAAGGTAAATAACCCCTGAAGCAACACAAGAGCATTTGTGCTCCAAAAAAAGCCCCAGTTAAGAGAAGTTGCAAGCTTGCACTAATGTAATCATCAGTTCTCATGCAGTTTGGATGTACTGGGAAAAGTAGGAAATTTTCCATGCACATCTTTTATTACTGCACATGAAATGGAATGAAAGATAAATCCATTTTTTTCCTAAATGCAGACCATTCTATGACAAATAAAACCAACACAAACATGGAAAAAAAATGTACCTTAACAGTATGAGCTAAAGCTCTGCATAACCTTAAAAGTTAGTAGCAGATGAGTATCAGGTTAGTAGCCGAAAAATAAGGTTATGCTTTTAAAGACCAGGGCAACCATTCTCCACCAAAACAGAAGTGAAACACTCAAAGAGACTAACATCCAATCAACCCAGCTTGGAAATCATGGGCCACAGACCACAACTTTTAACCCATTACTGAAACAACCAGAACCAAACATTCAGCAGCACAAGAACTGGAACTGGCAAGAATTTGATTTCTTTAATAAAGTGCAAAGCGATTTGTTAGTAGTGGAAATCATGGTAATTAACACCAATTTTAAAAAAGTACCACAGCTCAAAATCAGAACGCCTCTTCCTTGAGGTTAATTCCCCTCCAAACTCCCAAGACCCTCTAACTCCACATGATACCTCCTCCAACTCCTGAGGACTTGTGCCTCACACCACAAGAAACCTGGAACAGCGCAGGACTCTGGCCAGGACACACCTTTACAGGGAAAGAAGTGGGAGAAGGGAGTGAAAGTCAACATGCCTGCTTTCCATATTCCTCCAGTCACAGAAGGACCCAGCTGTTCTTCGCCTACAAGCCACTGCAAATAAGGGCACAAAGAGATCATTGTGCATGAGACCTTATTGAACCCGTGCACCTGTGCTAATCTCTGAAAAAAGTAAAACTACTCTTCCTTCTCCGACGACTGAGCCTGGATACAGCACATGGTGCCAGTCACCTCTTCAGACATATCGAGGGCAATGAACCTCTCTCCAGAAACCCGAAGCAGTTGAAGCTTCTCTGGAGCATCGTGTACCGCAAGGCTGAATCCTTTCTTATCCTCGCAGGCAGCTGTTCAGCACAAGGCCTGCTCTAGCCTACTGGAATCAGGCGTGACTACCCTGTGTGCAGGCAGTGACCAGCGAGGGAACGCTGGCACCTTGAGGCCAGGCTGCAGCATGGCACCAGGCACCTCCTTTCAGAAGGGCAGCAGCAGCGAGACTCTCTGTGGCACAGTGCTTCCCTGCTACAGACCCATTGACAACTGCCTGCACTGCTCACCATTAACACCCGTACGAGACCTGTGAACTCACGATTCCTTACCCCAGAGCACACAGTTTAACTACTGAAATCATTTTACCATAACACAACCATATGGGATTAAAGCTGCCTAGTCACCTAAATCAAAGAAAGATATTATGAAGCGGTTATATCAGGCTTAGCTGTCAGGTCTCTATTTGTCTTTCAGTTCATCCACTTGAAACCTCAGGCTGTTCCAGAACTGAGCAGCTAGACAGGGAGGTCTGAAGCAGCCAATAATCTATTAAAACAAAATGATCACCCCCGTTTGAAAGGGGAAGGATTCACAAGCTGTGAAGCTGACCAGGGCTGGACACGCTTATCAGGGAGCACCCCAGGTCTCTGCCTGAGCCCAGTCTGGATGTTTATTCATGAGATGCGGCTAGTGCTTCAAGAACAAAACAGTCGGAAAAAATAAAAACACAAAAGCACATATCGTGTATATTTATATATTTACAAACTGAAGAGGAAAGGACAGGTGGCTTTTCAACAGCTGTCAGATGTAGTCGAGTCCGACCAGTACAGACCGGAGGAGGGTTCAGTTTTAACACCAGGAGGGGAAAAGAAAACTAAAAGATAAAAAGGAAAACATTTTTTACCACGTCATCTGTAAAAACCTTCAAGCCGACTTAAAATATGTACATTCCTTGCGGATGAAGTCCGGAGCCAGTGCCCCGCAGTCCAGTTCGAGAAGCGCCAGCAGCCCCGCCGGGCCGGTCCGGGGCCGGGGGGCCGCCAGGGGCCCGGCAGGACTCACTCACTCGCCCGGCGAGGCCCCGGGGCCCCGCTCCCGGCTCCAGCGCTCGTTCTGCAGGCGGAGCTCGCTGTTCTGCGCCCGCAGCCGCTCCAGCTCGCTCTGCAGCTCCTGCAGCTGCTGCAGCTGGGGGTCCGCCGGGGCCGGGGCCGGCTCGGGGGCCGGGCTCTCGGCGGGCACGTCCAGGGCCTTGGCGCGGAGGCGCAGCAGGTTGTTCTCGTCCTCCAGCCGGGACATGCACTTCTCCAGCTCCAGGTACTCCCGCACCAGCTCCTGCTTGGTCATGTTCTGCAGGCTCTCGACGTGGTAGCGCTCGTAGGTCTCGGAGAAGTCCCTCTGCAGGAACTCCCCGCCGCCGTCCCCGGGCCGCCCCATGCCGTCGCTGCCGCCGCCGCTGCCCTCCTCCTCGTCCTCGGGCTCCGGGAAGTCCTCCTCGCTGGCCGTGTCCTCCGGGCGGCCCGCCGCGCCCAGCCGCCGCCCGCACAGCTCGGTGTTGAGGTCGGGCTCGCCCAGGTCGTGCTCGTCCATGAGGAACTGTGTGGTGTTGTAGGGCGCCACCGGCAGGCCCTTGGCGAACATCTCGGCGCGGACCCGGGAGGCCCGGGCCGTCTCCCTCTCGTCCAGCTCCTTCTTCTCCTCCCAGGACAGCTTGAAGTAGGGCTTCCAGCGCCGCTTCTTCTTGGAGGGCCGCCGCCGGTGCTTCTTCTTGCCCAGGCGCGCCTCCGGGATGGCGGGCAGCCCCCCGCCGGGGCAGCCGGGGTTCAGGGCGCCCCCGCTCCGGCCCTGCGCCGCCGGCCCGCCCTCCCCGGGACACGCCTCCGGGCTGCCCCGGGCCTGACCCGGCTCCTCGGCAGCGCCGTTCTGGGCCGGCCCCCCGGCTCCGCAGCGCCCCCTAGCGCCCGCCTCCGCGCCGCCGCCCTCGCTGGCCGCCAGCTGCCCCGGAGGCGCAGGGCTGCCCCCTGCCGGGGCCCCGGGGGACTGCGGGCCCCGCTGGCTGTCCGGGTCGGCAGGCTCCGACATCCTGGCAGCAGGTGGGCGGCTCGTCCGCTCCGCCGCGCAACTCAGAGCCCCGACTCTCCCCCCAGTCAACGCGAGCGAGATCTCGGGCTTGATCAAAAGTCGCTCCTCTTTCCTGAATTCAACAACATCCGGTCTCTATCTAGGAAGCGTCGAGCCTGGACGAAGCAGAAAGTTGCCTTCAGACTTCTCACTTGTTACTCCTGACGCGCCGCTAGTTGCTCAGCTCTCCACTGCCTCAGTTAACTCTTTCAGCACCCGTGACCCTCTTCCGCACCTCCTAAGCCTCACTCTACCGCCTCCACATCTCTCTCCCAACTGCTGGCGGAGAGCAGCAGCCCCTGTTTATATACAAACACCGCCGCGCGCTCTGCGCATGCCAGAAACTTACGGGCGGAGCGACGTTCTGGAACTTGTAGTCCGAAAGCCCTATTCCGAGCACGGCCAGGGGAGCCTGAAAAACTACCTATCCCACAACCCCCAGCTACATGCCCCAGCTGTCAACCAATCACCGTGCGAGGCCCGAGACGAGATTCGACCCGGTCCTTGCGCGCGGCCATTGGACAGAATGACTCGTGCGCTGTTGCTAAGCTTCAACTGGTTCTCGATTCGTCTGTTGTGCTGTCAATTAAAAACTCCTTCTTCCAATCAGATAACGTCAACCGGGCCAGCCTTCTGGGAACTACCACTTCCAAATGTTAGGGGGAGACTCCGTACAAACTGTTGAAATCATTATTTGAAGAAGCGCAACAGAGACACGATGACAACATCAAATACAGATGTGAACAGTTTTAATTAACTGACCATTTATGTTTATGTTTCTAGATGTTAAAGAAATAGTACTACCAATATCCAAACCAGAACGGATCACCTCAGTTGAAGAGATGAACGCTACCTGATCCAGAAACTAGTTCCCCACTTAGTCCTGTAACATATAGATATAAATCTGCATTTAATCGTACGATGACTTTTGGCTGCGCTTGTACTTTAAATCGTTGAACATGTCTACGTTGTTTCAAACGCTGTGAGGGTGGCCCTGCCAAGCCCCTGATTTCCAGAGCGGATGGATATGCTGACGGCGCTCCCTTCATTCCGCTGAAAGGAGTGCGCAAGGAAAGCCCAGCTGTGAAGCTGTGCCGTAAACGCATGTGAAATAAATGAGTGTATCTAAAGGCAACGCGGGGCTGTAACTTCGTAGATTCATTTAAGAATGCACCGTTTCTCCGTTCCCGGAGTGCTGTTCCTCCCCGGGCTCTCTAGCGGTTTTGTGTCGAGTCCAAGCCGCCGTGTTCCGGGCGGCCGCTCGCCCGCTCCTGCGGGTGCGTGTCGGGGGGAGACTGGCGCTGGGGCCCCTTCAGACGCGCAGCTCTGCGCAGAGTGTGCTAAAAGCGGCTGAAGCCGTCCGGTTTTCACGGTGATAGCGGGTGGCGTGAAAACACGACGGAGAGCGAAGCCCTCCGAGTGCCCCCCGTGTCTCCGGGGGACCCCGCGCCCCCAGTCCGGCCAGTAGCCCCCCGAGCAGGCCGGCGCAGGTCTGCAGGTCTCCCAGACGCCGAGGCTGGTTTGATTGTTTTTTTTCCTTGAGAAAAGCATTCAGGCGGTTCCTCGGTTGTAGCCGTTTCCTCCCGCCCCGGTTGGCCAAGGGGCTCGCTGGCCGGGGGTGGCTTCAGACGGCTGTCCACTCTGACCGTCCGGCGAGAAGGAAGGGTTGCTCACTGTACGTGTCAGGGGACCCAATACAAGTTTAGAGATGAGGATGATTTTCGGGCCCCCTCACATCTTGGTCTGCGTGTGGCAGTGTTTACAGGGGGGCGTATTGACGCCGTTAAAATCGTCTCGTTCACAGTACTTGCAAGCGTGAGGGGTGTGTGGGGTGACTCCAGACGCCCAGGGGTGCGTGTCAGGTTAGGGGGTACCGGGCTGCGCCCCAGGAGGAGGGGGGCGGCGCCGCTCGGCTTGGTGCCGTTTGTGGCGAACTGCTCTCTTCACAGCTGCAGGTCAGGGCTCACTGGTACCGCCGGAACCGGTACCGGCACCGTGGATTTCCGAGCCTCGATCGGACGCGGCGCCGATGCGCGTCTGTTGTGTTTGTGCTGCGCTCCGGCAGTGACAGCACAACGGCACCGATTTCAAATATCTGGCCTTATTTGTTGCTAAACACCACTGTTACAGATTTTGAAACACTCATTCCCCCTTTTGCTGAGCTCTCAGTGTTGACAGTTTAAGTTAGGCCATGGCTAAAAACTCAACCCCTTTAGCTTTTCTTCAGAAATTCCAAGGTTGTTCCACGCTCTGGAAAGGATAGTACAGAGGTTCCCAATCCTGGTACTGGTTCACAGTAGGTATCACAAGGTATCGATTCCAGCATCTTCAGCACACGGAACAGCATCTACCTCCGTGTTTTGTTCAGCTTAAGCTGTCCATTTGTTCAAGAATTTTAGTTCAGCCTCTGCCACCGCAATAATGCGTGTGGTGTGAGCTGGCACCAGGCACAAAACGGAGCAGGCTCAAACACCACACTGCCCACACGGCCTTGTGTGTCATGCAGGGCCTGATGCACAGGCTTCTGTAGAAAGATAAATGTTTCTTGAGCTTGTAAACATTGTTGAAAAAGAAGGTGTCTGTAATCTTTTGGGTGTGCTCTTTTTATTTTGGCAGAACACAAATTGGTGGCAATTACGTGCCAGCAGGCCAAAGTACAGCTGCCTGTCACCTTGACTGAGCTGAGACCACCGAAACAGTTCCCTCTTGTGACCGACGATGTTACTTACGATTCCGTTTTTAAACACCAATGCTTATTTATTTTTACCCTTCTTTCTAAGCAAAAGGGTTAGTGCAAACCTCTTTCTGTAGCTTCCACATCTGTAAAGGGGAAGGAGCCATGTACTGTTAGCACACTGTTTGAACCAGCTGAGTTAAACTGGCCTGCCGTTTGGGACTATTCCCAATACCCACCGGACTGCGTTTATTGTGGTTCTTCTAAGAGAAAACTGGAAGAGGTAAGCCAAGCAGATTTCACACTCTGTTTAGTTGTGTGGCTTGCTTTGTTATAGTCCAATCCATCAAGCAAATAAACTCCATGTGGTCTTTGTTTTTATGAGATGAAAAATAGCTGTAAGAAACAAATGCATTGTGGGCCAAACACAAGGCAGATCCAACAGAATCAGCCTCCTGGCAAGGAGATTGTGAATGTGAAACACCTCTCTATGGCATTACTCTAATAAATCAGAGGGATGGGGTTGTATTTGCATTTGTGAGTTAGTACACACTGTGAGAAAGGGCCACAATGAATACTTTCCACTGTGAAAAGCCATCTATTCACCAGTAAAGGATGTCTCTTGCTCACGAAAAAACAAGCAACGACTATGATTATGATTATGGAACTAGTAAAGGTTTGTTCCAGCTGAAAGGAGACACCTTTCGGCTGTGGAGCCTTCTTTGGGTGTGTCAACCCGAAGAAGACTCCGCAGCTGAAACGTCGTGTTTCTTTTCTGCTCTTTTCAGCTGGAACAAACCTTTACTTGTCCCTTTGCAGCCTACACCTGCTGACGCAGCTCCCTACTTGATTATGATTATGTCTTAGAAATTAATTTGTTAAGCAGTTCCCCCAGTGAGGACTAGTAGACTCCCCCTCTTACATTCTGCCTACATAACTGCACGAGGCTGGTGTGACCAACTTTGGTGTTTGTGTCTGCTCTGTTTTGTGCTCCCTGATTTTCCACAGTAATCTCTGCTGGGACAGCTGACTTTAAGAAGGTTCTGTAGATCCACACAATCAAGGTGCAGCAGAAGCAATGAAGTGAACATTTCATCATGTTTGCTTTCTGTTATGAAATGAGTTTTTATCTGATGCCTGTGTTTTATACAGACTGTTGTAAAACTCTCAGTAAATGGACTTTGTTCTGGAATGAAAAGCTTCAATGTTCTCTTTATTTGGAGGCCCTCAGCACCAAGCATAAAATGGAGCAACATTAACACAGCAGTATCTGACAGCTTGGCCCTGTATCCAGTGAAGGACTTGATGCAGAGGGTGATATTTTTATCACTGGTACCAGAGTGTTGTAGGAAAACCAGGAAATGCCTTGTGATAGGGAACCGGTGTGGGATAATCTTGCTCCATCTTTTTGGCCAGGGTTATGATGTGCGTTATCTCCTCTGGCCAGAACTGTCTGTCTCAGCAGGTTCAGAGCCAGGCTAGTGTCTCTCTGCAGGGGCCCGAATGTACAGTAGGTCTGAAGACAGAGCTCGCCTGCATGTGTCTCTGTCACTTAAAATGCGTCTCTAAGAAATGCAAAATCATGCTAAAGTGTGGTTGTTTAATATGATGGGAAAATGACAAGACGACTGCTGACACCCTGAGTGACAACTGGGCAACAAACAGGCCGTGCAGACTGTCAAGATAAAGGGAAGTTGATGTCATACCGTTCTTCAGTGAACACGTGTTTGAAACAGAAGACTCATAACACAAAAACCCTTCCCAGCCACCTCAGGGATTTTAGGGCTGAGAGCTGGGCGCGGCTGATGAGCCGTGACGCTCACTGGGGCTTGTGCTCTGACCACGACACTGGCGTGGCTCAGCTCCCCCCATTGTCCCCTGGGGGCCAGTCTCGCCCGGCGGGACTCCGGCCCCTTCTCCTGGCGCACAAGCTCCCTCCACCGCGACAGGCGAGTGGCCCGGGCTATGAGTCTTCCCGCGGCTCGTGCGAAGCTCCCTGTACCGAGGCGCTGGGCACTCGGACCCGGAACTCTGGCCTGCCCAGCAGCTGCGGATCTGCACGCCCAGGGGGGGGGATGGGGAGCTTCGTACGAGCCGATTTTTTGTATGCTTAGTTGTACATTTTTTTCATGTTCTTTAGTATTAAACAATAATTAACCAAAAAAAAAAACATCTGCAGTGAGATATAGCTGTATAGGATGCTTTTACTTCACACGTCACATTTCATTCAGGTTTCAATTCATATAACAACACCTGAAGAACGGAGCAGCTGTCCCCAAGCCCAACAGCATATTCTCACACTGCCACAGCAGTGAAATCTACTTCCCCAGCCTGGACGCCGGAGAATTTCAAGGCTACCGAGGTTTCTAACGGACAATGTCACCACAGGGTCTCAAGGGCCGAACAAGCCCTGTAGTTTGGGCTCTTTTTTTACTATTTCGCTAAAAAAATTACTAGTTCAACAAACTGGACGGCCAAAGCGTCACCTCTGCGGGCCCGCTCTGTGTTTACAGTGCCATCTGGTGGAGACAGAGCCGCATTACCTCAGGGCCCTGGAGCGGCGCTGCCGAACAGGGGCTCCCCGCGCCCGAGCAGGGGCACGGCTGTCTTCCGGTTTCTGCTGCGGCCGAGCTCTCAATCGTTTGGGATTTCGGTTTTCTATTCGGGTCCTAATTGTGAATTTATATTCACCTCCTGAAAGGGCAAATGGGTTGTGGAAAAAGAGATATTGATTGTGGGCACATTGTTATTATAAATAAATAACCCTTAGACTTATATAGCGCTTTTCTGGACACTCCCCTCAAAGCGCTTTACAGGTAATGGGGATCCCCTCCACCGCCCGCAGTGTGCAGCCCCACCTGGATGATGTGACGGCAGCTGTAGTCAAATCCATACAGGCACATATGCAGTAAATTTATATATTAGATTGGAAAAAAAAGGAAAACTAGTTTTCCCTGCTTATTTGTAAGGTATTATTTGCTTAATTCCCCACATGGTTATCTTATTTGTACTTTCACTGTATCATGCGTTGTAAGAATCATAAGCCATAACCTCCCCCTCCCACCGTGACCCCAGGAGGCTCCAGGGTGCTCCCTGGGCTGGCAGGGAGAGCCGACCTCCTCATGGGAGGGAGACAACTGCTAAAGCAGTGCCGCCCCTTGTCTAGGTTTACTGGGAAAATTGGGGAGAACCAAAGAACACAGCACAGGGGTATTTCAGTAAATGCCGCAGTGCAGAGCAGAGTGAAATCAGGGTAAAATCAGAGGTCAGTGCAGCACAGCGCAGCAAAAGTGCTGCACAGAGTAGCATGGTAATGCACAACGCATCCCCTGGGACTGGCGATAAAACACGATAAACACGTCGTACAATAACTGGAAATTGGCTCCTATCCTGCACACGTACAAGAGTTCATGGCAGAGGTGTGACAGGCAGTGTGAGTGTCTGTCCAAGAGGAGCCAGCTGTCGGTCATCAAGCTCCCCGATACCTGGCAGCTGAGCACCTTCTTATTGAATGCACTGTCTCCTCAGCAGGGCATGAAGCAGCCTGTGGGAGAGTGGATACAGCACACCAGCACTATACCGTACTAATACGGGTAGCATGCACTCTTCACTGTGGAAGCAGATGGGTAAAAGTGTTGGCACCACGCGCAGCATGATGTTTAAGGCCAGGCTGCCTCTTGCTGGTGCATCAGTGTCTGCTCCTCCAGCGCACAGCCCAGCACTGTCTCAGTCAGACTCTCTCATTGTCAGGGTCCTGGCTTTGCACCGGAGACAGCGGTTTAGTCACTGGTCAGCAGTGTCTGGACCCGCAGGGCTGCCTGCCTGATCTCTCTCAGAATGGAGCAGCGCCCTGAGCCCCACACTCTCACTAATTCACGGACTGCAGCTCCGCCCGATAGTTCAGTGCACAGTCACATTCATGCAGTTATGAGCTGGGCAGAAAAAACAGGAAGTTTTCTAATAGTGAAAGCCACACTGAGACAGGCCAACTGTCAACCGGACACAATGTGTGCACAGGAGCCTTATAAAACCTGTCTCATTGGCATGCAGAATACAACTCCAGCACAGCACCTAGCACAACATGGAACAGACATCAACACCTCTGCATCTCGTAACTTGGGCTGACAGCTGCAGGGATATTCAGGATTTCCGCACGGCTGCATCACTAGTTGATCTGTAAGCACTCTCTGTGGATGGATGGACTCTTCTCCATTCCTAGGTCTGTTCAGCTCTGGGAGGATGAGGAGGAATAGATGTTTTTGCTGCAGCACAAGACAGCATGTGCAGGTTCATTAACATTCAGACGTATTTCTACAATGCCGCCAGCTACAGACAGCACTGGGCCTGTCATCAGGTGTTAGCAAAGCAGCTTTTCACATGTCACAGCGCCCCCTTCTGGGCACATGTGTAACAAGATCAGATGAAAGTAATTAAAATACCTCTTTACTGATAAATTGCCCCTTCTTAATGCTGTGCCTCTTGTCTGCAGCTGTGGGATGAACTGTAAGGTGGCAACATTCAGAGGGGATGGAAAAGACTGTTTTCGTGTTTTCAGTTTTAAGGTTGACATTTCAGAAGAAAAGTACTGATGTAATATATTTTTAATATCTTTAAAACTTTCTAATCACCATACACCCCCCCCCCCCCCAATATAATTTTGCACATCTTGTTTTATCTGTGAATCTTTTCTCAGCCACAGACAGGAACAGTCTGATCTCAGTGTTACTCTCTGCTTGCATACAGATCATTCAAGTATCAAGAGGTAATTATTTCAATGCCTTTCTGCTTCATATACTGTACGTGTCTCCATATACATTCCATCCCACTCACTTGATCAGCGTTGCACTCCTGCAGCATGTCAAAACACTGAACTTTGTACATCTTACATTTCTCAGAATCATAACTGTTCTTGTTGCACTGTGAAAATATTTTGTAACCCTTTTAAGTTGACTCTGGGAACAGGGTCAGCGAGCTTTTTTTAACAACAATAACGAGGACACGCAGGAGTCTCCATTATCTTGGATGTATGTAATTGATTAACAGGGCTAAAGCCGGTTTAAGCTTCTTGACGTTAAGCAGCCCTTCGGTTCACCCCTCACCCAAGAGCTGAAAGGCACTGAATCCGGGTCCACATCGACTCCCAGGTATCGCCCACGATCCTCTCCCAGATCTGTTTCACTGAACAGAGTCATGCTGCGCTGCACCTGAAGGCACCAGCCCTCGGAGTGGCAAGTCCTGCTGCGGCACTGGAACTGAAGCACCTCTTTACTGAGAAGCAGCCATGGCCTCCTCCCATAAGGGACAGCTACTTGGTTCTTTAGTGATTCTGGCAACACTAAAAGGAAAAACAAAACTGCATGTTCTTGTGTGACTCTTCTTTGTTTCTTCTTCTTAGATGTTTCCAAGATAATAGTTGCTGTTTTCACGTAGCTTTTTGAAAGGAACTCGTTAACCTCATGGGAGGAAGGGGGACAGAAGTCACAGTTGCGCCACTGCTCCTTTTCTCTCCATTAGGTCAGCTCTGTGGCGTAACACTGAAATGCTTCCCTGTCTGTTCATTACACTCAACCTGAAGAAGCACTTTCAGATTTTTTTTTTCCCCCTGAAACAGTGCTTAGCCAACAAGGAGGAATATGGGAACAGAAAACATTCACACAAACCAGAAACCCCAAATGTAAGAAAGAGAGCTCATTGGGCCGTAGATAACAGAGCTGATGAGTAACAGTTAGTTAATAATTAGAGCTGTTATTATCTCTGCATTATGAGGTGCTCCTAGATTTAGTTCCCCTGACACAGAATTTACTGGTGTATTTGCTCAGTGCTCAACAGCAATCCAGGATGCCAGTGGACTCCTCAGTCCTTGTGGACTCTTCTCATCCATTTCTCTCAGGACTCTTCAGCGCTGGAGGACGATGGGATACTAGTGTCTAAAGTGGAGGAATCCCACTCTGTCGTGCAGCGTGCTGGCACAACCGGTGTTAATCGATCTGTAGCCGGTGTTGGTCTTCCGGTCTGGGTCAGGCACTCGGCTCGACCCATACCGTGATGGCAGGAGATGCAGTGGCACCGGATCCCCGGACCCGCGGGTCTGTCACGCGGCCTTTGGGACCTTCCTGTGTCCATGCCACAGCAGGCTGGCCAGGCCCTGGGCAAGAAAGGGCCAGAGGAGCAGGAAGAGGAGAGTGCGCCCAGACACACCGAACGCCCTGTACCAGGGCCCCTGCAGGCAAACACAGCACAAGGCGAGGCTGCAGTTACTGACAGTGGCAGCACAGCAGAGAAGAGTAAAACACAGCACAAACACGGCTCTTTACAATGCGAAAAAGTGAAGCCTGTTTTCAAGATCTCCTCTCTCCTGCTCTGTTTCTGGTATGAGAACCATAGGCTGGTCCTTCTGAAGTGCCTTTCAAGAAAGACTGAACCATGTGAAAACGAAAAATTAGAAAGCAGGAAGGTTCATCTTAAATCCAGCACAGGACAGAGCCCGTTGTGGGTGTTTCTGTCAGTGTCCTGGTTGTTTTTTAAAGCAAGGATTCAAAGGGTAAAGGTCAAGGGCTAAAGGCCAGAGGTTGGCCAATCTGTAAGAGGGCAATGGGGTTAAGTGTTATGCTATAACAAGGAACTGTTACTCCAGTGTAATTATACATGAAGTGACATGAACGGGCTGCCCAGTTCAGCAGTGAATTCAGCCTGGAATCTGGGGGTGGCCAATCCACAGGTCACACTAAAACCTCAGTTTCATGTTGTATGAAATGCAAGGTTTCAGTCTGTTTAGCAGGTATTCTGTTTAGTGAAGTCTGGATTGTTCATCTCTTGTGTGGAGAGGCTGAGGAGAGCTCCTGTTATCACATCAAGACATCTCTAAATCACTAAATTATTTAATGACGAGCTGCCAAAGAGATTAAGTGTTTTAAACAGTTGAACAGTTAAAAAAGGTAACCGATGACACTTGCTGGACAGTAACTGACCACTTTAATGCCACACCTTCAGAAGGTGTTAATTAATGTGACATTGTCCATATTAATCCAGACAGTCAATAATCCATTCAGTAACTGACATTCATCACTTTTGACCAATCACCACCAGACAGGCCAGGTGGACTATTCTTTGTAACCTTTTTTGTTCCTACATACAAACGGCTCCTCAGGTGTCACTGACCATCTCTGCAGATCAGATTGGAGTGTAGCCAGTTGTAAAAACAATCTGAACTTTTTGTCTAAGTGATAAACTTTTGAACAAATATGCAGTCAAATTTAAAGTCATTAATAAAAATGTTTCCAGTGGAGCACCGATGAATGGAACTGAAGTCAGTAGGAATCTGTGACTAATTCCACTTCAGTTAATTTTAGAAATGACTCATCAATAGCCATTTACTATAAAGCATTACCAAGAACGAGGTTCAGGAAAGCCAGATGATATGATTGGTATTCAGAGCCTTCTTGATGATCACAGCAGACACCGGCACACCCCTCCACACCCCTCCCCCTTGCAGGGCGAGGGCAGACTTCCGCCCACAAATTCCACTGTCAGTCAGAACACAGGCTGGCCAATTACAGAGCAATGCTCCACCCGTCTTAATGAAAGGTGGAATTTTTGTTGTCAGATCCATTGCTGATAAGCTTATTTTTTAACCCGAGGTTTGAAGGTCACGTAGGCTGGCTGATTCCTCAGAACAGGTTTGAATAATGTACCTCAGCCCTGACACTCTGCTCACATTCTTAGCTGCTGTAACAGGTGCTTCTTTGTGGCAGCATGACTAGAAGGGACCATGTACATAAACCCCAAGTTTTTCCTTCCTTAGCTCAGGCACGACCGGCTCAGTGGTATTTCCCTGTCCTCCTTTAACTTGGTCCTTGAGCTCCACTGTTCTCTCTTCACTCACTCTTACTCTTTCTACACCCTGGATTAAGGTGAACTTCGACCAGCAGATACTGTCGGGCCAGAGGTCAGAGATATAACTGTTGTCCCTGACAATCAGACATGACGCCCGTTGACTCCAACAGACTGAACGATAGACTGAGATTTATATCTCTCCCTGAGCAGATCTGTTCTAAGGCTCTGTCATCCCCATGACTTTTCCATCTACAAGCCTCTCTGAGGACGCTCCCTGACAGATCCCTGGAGTGATGACATGTCTCCTGCCCTCCAGACTCCTCTTTCTCTCCACACTCCTAACAGCACGACCTCTTCACCTCTGCTTCCCCCGAACAAAAGAGGCACCTGCACAGATGCCGTGAGACAGGTGTGACGGGCTCCCTGGCCCGTCTCGTCCTCTTACATCATGCGCTTCTGATCATGGAGACAAACACAATCGCACGCCTCAGAGGCTACCCGCCCGTGTCACCCTGCGAACCGCGTGAGCTCTTTACCTTTTCCGCAGGAGTGGCGCCTCGCGCTGCAGGTCTCCAGCCCGGCTGCCGTTCCTGGAGCACAGAGAGACAGAGTTCAGAAGACAGGTGTCCGAGTGCCCAATGCTGACCGCTCAGCACTCAGGGCCTCCTGCGTCTGCTGTAGAGAAGCAGAGGTCCGACCAGCTGGAGGGCAGCCGGTGGGTTTGTCACAAGAAGGACCTCCGGCTTTTTCAAACTCCCTGATTATAGGTCAGGGGATCTTGGCTCCTGTGCTCTGGGAGCTGTAGCCCAGCATGTCTCCTTGGTCTGGTCCACCTGGGTAATTAAATGCTCGGGATACTGGGATGGGATGTTTTTTGACAACCTTTGACACAGACTGTCTTATTGAATTCCCACAGTAAAACTGTGCGGTATGTTCAGTCTCGAG
This sequence comes from Atractosteus spatula, assembly GCF_055471065.1. Taxonomy (NCBI): domain Eukaryota; kingdom Metazoa; phylum Chordata; class Actinopteri; order Semionotiformes; family Lepisosteidae; genus Atractosteus; species Atractosteus spatula. The sequence continues at coordinate 671,911 of NC_142731.1, read as the reverse complement.
TATTTCCATGCACTTACTTTGCTAGGATGGGGCTCTCATGGCAGCACACATGCCTTGCCACACCGCGCTCTGCTGCCCCCGGAGGTGCTGGGCAGGGCCAGCAGAGCCTACCTGTGCTGGCGTCAGCCTCTCCAGCGTCTCCAGCCGCTCCAGTATGTGGCGCATGTCCTCCTGCAGTCTCCGCAGCGCCAGGGCAATCTGCTCCTGCACCACGGCCCCCTGCCCGACCCCCGGGCCTCTCTCCTCGCCGTCCCTGCCCCCTGCCCCCGCGCCCCCCGTCAGCGCCTGCTCTGCCCGGCGGAAGTCGCCCCGGTCCCTAGATCCTGCAGCGACACAAACACACAGGATGGTGAGATTGCCAGGCGTGGCACCACACCTGCCCCCCGCCAGCAGCAGCACCGCAGCACGTGGTTACCCCCTGGCCAAACGCCCAGGGGCCCGGGGCCCCAGCATGAACACAGACACCCAGAGTGGAGCTCGATGAAGAGCACTAATGGGCAAGTCTGCATCTCAGCACCTGTCCGATTTGCTGTCCCGAGGAAAGATCATCAATATTAAATGCACTGGCTGGCAGGCAGCTCTGCACGTATCTGTTGAAGGGCAACAGACTGATCACACTAGCTGAACTTGGCAGTGATTTCAGCCTAGCTGTGTTTTCAAGCATACGTATCATGAATCAACCCCATGAGGGGCAAGCTTTTGAGATTTCTTTCTTTTTAAGCCAACAAAGAGAAGGAATAAGAGAACGATGTCTTCTCACGTGTCTCCTCTCTGCGTCCTTCTCGTACTGTCCTGGGGGAACCCCTCCTCCTCATCCTCTGTCCCCTTTCTCCGCCTTGGCCCAGTCCCATCTGGGTTGCCTCAGCGATGGTGGTGTGGTCAGAACCAAGACCATTCAGCCATTGGTCGCACTACAGACAGAGAACACAGTGTGACCTCCACAGGCCACACTCACAAAGAGACACGCCTCCATTACAGAGCTCCACACGGGGACTGTAGGCTCTGGCCACTATGAGTGCTTCTCCACTCTTTATTTCTTTAAGGAAGCTCTTTGTTTAAAGTTCCTGGTTCTCCATCGAAACATCACAGATCTTGCCAGCTGTGCAGTTTCCATCCATCCTTCCATTTTCCCACTGCAAGGATCGCAGCTGCCCGAAACCTATCCTTGGTTTCCTGGGGCTAGACGGGACTGCACCCTGGACAACCACAACCCATCACTGTCAGACCTTTGTCAAAATGTCAGGGGGTTAAAAGATATTGGGTCGGTCCCTTATTGGACAAATTAGGTGCCCAACACCCAGCAATTAGGATAAGTGGTTAAAAATTCTCCTGTATGAAAAAGAACCAGATAAAATCTGGTTTTATCTGGATTTATTTTGCATTTCCACTGATTCCCAATATTCACATCCTGCTTTACCAAATCTGTGCTTTATTGCAATTACTACAGTATAGATTCTTAGTAATTAAATCACATCGTTAGCTAGTGGAGAAACACCTTTCACCTTTGCTCAACAGGCTGTTGGTCACAAATCTGTGACCTTTGACCCCCGTACCTTATCGTGGTCCAGGCGTTCCAGCGAGTCACAGAAGACCTCTCCCTCCGAGTCACTGGACACCCGAGGGCCCTCCAGCGCCACCCCTGCAGCAGAGAGACACAAGCCGCCAGCCTGAAACATTCCTCCCCAGATAGCACCCCTCCGTCCCTGAAACCCAACAGACACAATGACACCAGGGAGGGAGTGCAAATTGGGACTGGGACTGGGGGAGGGAGTTTTCCCTCTTAACAGCAGAAACACCAACCAGTCAATCCAGCTCTGCTGCACAGGTAGATCTAATGAAGAGCCACCCACCCCTCACATGAAGAGACACTGATCACTCCTTGAGGACACCGGTCACACTCTGGGGAGGTTTCCTTCAATTCACAGCTGCCCAGGGAAGACAGTGGATCACTATTTCCTAGATGCAGCACCTATTCAGTCAGGGTCACTTCAGAGCTGGAGCGTTTGCAGCTCGCTGACTGCGTGCTCTTTGGCTCACAACAGAATTCAGTTCAGACAAGTAATTAAATCACAGAGCCAGGGACCATGTTGGAGAACGATAAGAGACACTGCAGACTGTATGTGCAGCCTGTGGTCCAGATCTCATTGATCTGCAGGAGAAGCTCTTAATTACCTCCTCACTCAACACCCCTTTGTTTAAAAACCCAAACCAGCTGAGCGGGGCATGTCCTGGTGTGCCCGAATTGAGACATTTGTTTCACAGTGTCAGATCCTGGGAGTCACAGTCCTGGTATGTAGGAACAGGCCCCTTGATCCTCCTGCCTTCTGTTAGCAGTGGTATTAATGATTACACATGAACTGCCCGTCTCACAGCCTTTCTCCAGCAGAGTCTAAATAAATGAGCTGAACATCTAAACTCAAAGCTGTCAATACGTTAGAGACAGGATCCGATTTAAGTCTGAAAAATATAGTTGAGGCTGGGTTTTGCTTCTCACTTAGGTCTTAAAGTAGGACACAAAGGCATAAATGGTAGTTTAACAAATTACTTTTTCTTAATTCTTTTTCTTTTAATTCAAATATTTTATTTCTGTCAAGGCCAGTATTTGGGTTCAGTCTTTACGAAGAGACTGAACAAGTTAATTATATCAGCCGTGCTCTGAGGACCAGGGGCAAGTCCTGTTTTTGTGCTACGTCCTGAAATGTTTTTTAAGATGTCATCCGCACTGCCTTTCCTTCATTCTTAACATTCTTCAGATAGCGATAAACCAGGCAAGAGTCTCTCTTGTCCCCTTTCTTTAAAGTTAGTTGTGAACTGTATGTCAATACGGAAACAATGGATCCATTTTCTAACCACTTTAATCCAGTTCAGAGTCACGGAGCAGTCAGAGCCTATCCTGTTAAGCAAGAGGCACAAGTCAGGCCATCGCAGAGCAGACAGACACAGACAGACACAGACAGCACCCCACGCCCAGGACTGAACCCAGGGCCCCAGCGCTGCGAGGCAGCAATGCTGAACTAATCATATTACTTACTGCAACATGTCAGTGCATGTTGCTGCACTATAAATAGGAAGTATTCAGCACCTGTGGGATACCATATACACCTTCACACTGTACCAGGGAAGCCTGAGAATCACCTGCTGCGATGCGTTTCCCAGAAACCTCCCCCTGACGGCCACTCGTCCGCACAGTGTCCCGCGCAGGAGGGAGCTCACCGTTCCCCAGGCTCTGCAGCTCCTGGCTCAGCTCGAGACTCGCACTGCTGTCCGTGTCCGTCCGCTCCAGCCCTGGTCACACACACAGGCAGGAGGCAGGAGGGAGAAGGGAGTGTTAGTGGCGTTAGCTCCGTCCACAGGGCCACATTGCTCACATGGGTACAAGCGGGGCTGATGATCCCCTTCCAAACACGCCTCGTCACGAAGGACAGCTCACCTCTCGACAGACTGACACACCTGGCACCGGCACGCTCAGCTCTGGCCTTGTTGGTGCTGGTCCTCACAGACCTGCGTCTACTCGAGGTCCATCAAACAACCTTAAAACTGAACCATTTATTTACAAAGACCCTTTTACAAATTTCAGCTTCAGATGAGGTCATCTGAGGTCAGAAATTACCACCAGATATATTCTGGGTTTCAGAGGACCCCATATTCCCTGTCCTGTGCTGAGTATAAGGGCTCTGCTCTCCCATTCTCTGCAAACAGTGGACTTGAAGGTACCAGTCACAGATGAGATCATGAATGATAAGATACTGACCTACCCTCAGGCTCTGCAGCGCCTCGGGGAGCTGGGGCATGTCAGGGATGACGTGGTAGAGAGGCTCGAAGTAGTGGAACAGGGCTGCCGTCTTCTCCGTCACGGGCATGGTGTCAATCACCTGCAGGGGGCGACAGCCTCAGTCGTGCTGACACGCTGCCTGGACACGTGTGCTTGTACGTGCTCAGGTCACCCCGCGCTCCGAAACAATCTGAATCCCAGGGGAATCGGTCTGATCCCCCCCCAGGCTTTACCAGCAGAAGACAATGCCAGACGCTGGATACGTCATGCTTTCTACCTCATTAAGAAAGGCCTGGAGTTCCAGCAGTAGGAAATACGGTGACTTTCTTGTGCTGAGCACAGGAGAGCGGCCCTACCTCCTGTGCCACTCTCTTTATCTCATCGATGTAGGCTGTCATGGCTGCGCTGTGAGACGTGTTTCCCAGGCGCTTCCAGGAGTCCCTGCGAGGAAGAGGCACTATAAAGCCAAATCCCATCAGCACACACAATGACAGTCACACGCAAGGACCGGTGGGTGTGCATGCAGGACGGCGACCAGGAAGAGTTCCTGTACACGAAGAGCGGTGGGTGTCTGGAACAAGCCTGCCAACCACATGCTGAAGCAGACCCCCTGGGGAAAACCAGCAAGTGAGCAAACACAATGGGCAGAACGCCCTTCTCTGGTTTGCAATGTTTCTAATAAATCTTATGTAAACTAAACACACATACTACATGTACTGTATTCACAGCAGCAGCATATTCCAGTCTATAACCACTGAAACAGATCTATCTAGCTTCCCTGCAAGTCCCTCACCATTTGTAGCGGCCGACGGGGTCCCAGAACCCGGGACGAGGCAGCCTGCAGGGGCCACAGGTCGCCTGCTTGTAGAGGCCGTACAGCCGGAGCATCACGTCATAGGAGGGCTTGTAGCAGCCTGAAGCAGAGCACCACACAGGCCAGCTGTCAGTCAAGCAGAGGCTGAAAAACTCTTTCGAAACAAATCGCAACATCTTTTTTCCCGCTGGAGGTTTTAACGTCTGCCCAGCAGATCTGTCGTGTGGCGCCCAGCTCACCGGTCTTGGGCAGGTTCTGTATGACGCAGACCGCGGTCTGGAAGCGCCGGTGGCAGTCCTGGTCTGCGAGAGCCATGCCCCCTGCGGGCACAGCCTCCCCACGGCCCTCCAGGGGCATCTGGCCCGGGCTCAGGGGCGACGGCCTGCGGCACAGCGGCGCCAGCCGGGGGTCCCGCCTGGGACTGATCAGTCAGGGCGCCCGGACCCTCCGTGGAGTTAATAACCGAGTGAAAACACTGCCGAGACACCTCTCAGCCCTCGTAGTGAAAACTAAATGGGAACAAGCAATAGGTTTATTCCCTGCGGAAAAAGAAGAAAGAAAACACGTTTAGGCTGTGGAGACTTTCTAAATGACTAAGTTAATTACGTACTGTAAGTTCTTCACAGTATGGTGCCATTGTAAAAAGAACTAAAGCAGAAAATACAACATTTTCACAACACTGTGTTCTGTACATTATACACGGAATCATAAAGCTAAGCCTGAGTCCGTTTAGCTACAGAAGCGCGTTACTTCGCCAGGATGCAAAGACCTTTAAATCTTAAAGCCTTTATTCGCTGAACGTTTATCTCGCTGAAAGTGACGGTGCTGAAACTCGCCCATGCACTCAAACGGCGGCTGTATCGCGCTGATAGCTTTTATCTTTAACTCAGCAAGTGATACTTTGCACTGTCCTTCTGACCAACCGACCTTACAAATTCACCCCGGCGTCTCTTGACCGCTCTGAAACCAGCGGAGCTCACGGCGCACCTGACCGGTACCGACTGGCCCCGCTGTCCAGCTGCGGCTCAGCTCGACTCTGTAGGCTGTCAGGCAGAGCCCATATCGCTTGTATTACCACAGCGACAGACTTCAGCAGCCCTGGACTACAGCGCAGCAGACAGATCCATCAGCTGGTCCCTGGGCGGGCGTGTTTCCGCTTCTCCTCTCGCTTCTTAGCCAATCACAGGCCGAGATTTCGCCCATCCTCCCACCCCCTGCGTAAGAAGTTAAGACGGACCAATCAGAACGAGACACTTTCCGGGACTAAAACGTCATAACCGTTATAACCAATGAAAAGATTTTAAGTTTTACTTGACCCCTCCCCCCTGCCAAACCCACACACACTTGCATATGTAGGCGAAGTTTGAGCGCCCTCTTGTGGCAAAAGGCGACTCTTCGGAGGTCCTTGTTTTCAGGACACAGGACTTGTGACCTCAGGGATTCCACAAGAAGATTTTGCTCTGTTTGGCTTCTCAGCCAGCGGGTTCTGGAGTTCTCCAGCAGCTGGGCTCTAGAGCTAAATTTCTTGTAACTAGAAGAATGCAAATGGACCATGGTTTGCATCTGAGCTGTCCACCCTGAGCAGGGCTTTTATAGGTGCATTTCAGAGCGTGAACTGTCACGCCAGAGTGCTCATTCAGAATTCGGATGTTTGTCTCAGATTTTTTACACCTTCAGTAATAATAGTATTAATAATAATAATAATAATTGCTTACACTTATATAGCGCTTTTCTGGACACTCCACTCAAAGCGCTATAAGTAAGTCAGGAGTGGCCACCCCTGACCCTGCAGAATTAATAATAATAATTATGATAATTACTTACACTTATATAGCGCTTTTCTGGACACTCCACTCAAAGCGCTTTACAGGTAATGGGGATCCCCTCCACCACCACCAATGTGCAGCACCACCTGGATGATGCGACAGCAGCCATAGTGCACCAGTACCCTCCCCACACACCAGCTTTCAGTGGGGAGGAGAGCAGAGTACTGTAGCCAATTCATAGATGGGGATTATCAGGAGGCCATGATTGGTAAGGGCTAATGGGAAATTTGGCCAGGACGCCGGGGTTACACCCCTACTCTTTTCGAGAAACGCCCTGGGATTTTTAATGACCACAGAAAGTCAGGACCTCGGTTTTACGTCTCATCCGAAGGACGGATGTCATGTTAATGTTCAGCTTTAAATAAGCTGATTGCATTACAGTCTCAATTTAAATTAAACTGCAAGTGTAAACATCGGGATTTCTCGGATAACTCTGTTAGTTGCATAGTGCATAACAATGAAGGCAAGGGGCAATAAGATTGTGATCAGGTTGACGGGTGATCTGCTCGATTCAGAGACGGTTTACGAGGCTCCTCTGACAAACCGCTGATGGCAACAGTGTTTTTTTCATCAAATAAATTGACACGTTTGAAGGAAACCTTAAAGTGACCTTAAACACGTCTAGACGAAACATGAAAAAAATAATTGAAATAACGTGTGCAAGAGTATCCCATCTGGTATCCAGTGTATAGTTTTGTTGTAGGTTGTATTAACCAGAAGGCGGCGCTATACGCTCTAGCATTTTCTAGTTTACCGCTGAGCCTGACTCTCAGGACTACATGCAGGCTCTGCCACGTTCTACAGAGCAGTCACCGAGCACTGATTTATGATGGCGAGATCTCGTACTGCTAAAGTGTGGTAGAAACTGAATATTGTAGTGTTCCGCCCCCCCGCCCCCCAGAATGGAGTGTCCCAGTGACCCTTAGCCTTTCACCTTAAGCCTCAGCCCTTCTCTTTCACCTAATAAAAGCAAGACAAATCGCTCTTTCACCTCCTGTCCTTTTCAGGCCTGTCTCTTTCTCTTCCACACTCCCTATCCTTATCTCAATTCAAACAGCTTCCTATCTCCTTATCTACCTTTCATTAACAGCCCTCTGTGAAATAAAAGGGCAATAAAACTACCCTTGTGACTCTTCAGACGTCCCCAGATTATTAAACCTCACCAGCCAACACAAGACTATTCGCTATTCGTCCATTTTCAAACTATATTTGTCAAATTATATTTAGGTATCTACAGTATATATCAATCTTTGTAACTTACATTTAGTTCATTGATCCTCTGAAAAGCGTTACAGTCTACAGTGTATAAACACTTTATTTTGTCATAAACAGCCGTTTGGTTTCCAGACACCTTCACTATATTAACGCCCGGACCGGTGTTGAAGGCTGTGGCGCAGAGAACGGCTCATTCTGTGTTCTAACCTAAAGCTTCGTTTTACGTCTTTATCGCGGTACATTCTCGGGAAAACAGAACGGCATAAAATTCTTAAGAACCTCATAGTCGAGGCAAGGTGCCTTTTTTTCCAGTCGAAGTTCCCTCAGCCGGTACTAGGGGGCAACCTATCGCCAAGCTGGGATATTGAATAAATCTCGACGCCTGAATGTCTTATGAACCTTCAGTCCTGCCCGGTCAATTACGAGCTTCGCCGTATCCCAGGTTCTCTGAAAGGGAAATATTAGCTTGGATTGCTTCTTCTATTTTCCGATCCTCGCTGTGTGGATTTTACCCCGCAAACCCTAAACCCTGGCGACTCCAAAGCTCTGTGTATATGTTCCCGTCTACTTTTGCTTTTGTCCGGAGAAAGCCGGTGTGGCAGAGGTGTGGAATATATACTGTAATTATATACTCGCATTAGAAGATAGCTGGTCAACTGGGGAAACTGGCCGCGCCGGTTTCCACGAGATCGTGGTAAAAGAATAAATGAATGAAATAAACAAAAGGGTGCCTATTTTCCGAAAGCTTTGGTAGAAATCCTGAGGTGGGGGTCTGTCCTGTTAGTCCGGATCGCCATCGCCTCTCTGTCTTGCCTGCGTGTGAGCTTGTCTTTTGTCCCAAGCTATTTGTTCTCACGAATCGGGGTTTTTCAGTCCGTACTCGCTTTGCTTCAGAGGAGACTTACCCCACAATCAAGCTGCGCTTTGCTCTTTTTGAAAAAAAAAAGGTTTTAGCCTCTCTCAAACATTTTGGTGACATCACCAGCTCTGTGGGCAGCCTCCGGATTTTTTTTTTCCCTACTACTAGCGAAGGAAAACTTTTTTTAACTCGCAAGACGTCTTGGAGACGCCAAACACAAGAGAGCTCACAGAAACACGCGAGGAAACGGACAGGGACCGCTGGCCTCAGAGATAAGAAACAGCCGGGAAAAATAAAAATAAAAAATCCTAAACACCACCCGGGTTGGCACCATGTTTAGAAAAAACAAGAAGGACAGAGTTTTGGAGAACGAGGCGGGCAAGTCGGAGTGTAAACAGGATCTGCGCGCACTGAGGAAGTTAGGTAAGGTGGCATCAAGGCAGCCTCTGCGGTTGCGATAGTGACCAGTGTTTGCATTCGGTTATAGGACTTTGCAAGTCACCGCAGACTGAACAATAATTTACTGTGCACCATCGACAGATACAGACAAGTGTACATCTGCCTTCGAAATGATTCGAGACGTGGACGAACTGTACCAGATTTATTGATGGCGAAGACCGTACAGGACTCCGGTGTGGGGAATGCACCGAGAGCCTTATTAGGTGTCTCTTGAGACAGCGCACATTCCCGTCTGTTAAGTCTCTCCCGGCTCCTGAGAGCAAAGCGCAGGATAGATGCCACAGCGAGCCCGGGACACTGGCCAGAGTTACTGAAATTAAACCATCCCTCCACGAAGAGCCAGTAACTACTCCAGCGATCCCTCTCGTCATGTGTGTGGCCGGTGTGTGTCAGGCATGCCTGTAATTCTTTATCCTTGGTTACCCCTGAAGTGCGCCAGCTGGGTCTGTTCCCCCTGTCGCCAATTCTGGGCGAAACCCGCGTACTTTTCTGCGTGTTTCTCTGGTCCGACAGTCATGGCCACCCAGGGACCTGCTGAGGAGTCCGGAGGTCCTGGCGGGGCTCATGCCGAGCTTGGGGTGCGGACGGTACCGGAAAGCTCTAGCACGGCTCTGTGAAGCCAGACTATCTTGCCTGCAATTTAAAAACAGGCTACGGCCCATGGAAAAAATGAGTGAGGCTTATTGGAAAAGCTTATGTAAAGATAAAAGCAATTTTCCTGGATGTGCGATGAGGGACGACTGGAATTAATATTATTGTTATATAAGTATAGGATCACATGAGCTGTGATGGCTTTGTCATCGGGAAGAGTTGTCGCTTTGTGTTTGTTGATGGATAATTGAAAAGTTATTATAGCCTTTGTTGAGATGCTGTGATTCAGAGGGCTGGCGCTAGACGCAAGCGGGGCCCTGTTTGGTACCTCTGTTTTCTGTTGTCCACACAAACTGTCCGAAAGGTGCTGTATCGGAGAATATACTCATTCGCAAAGATACTATTAACGAAAGACACAGAATATTACTAGACCTGAAAATATACATGTTCCTCTCCCATAGACTCACGAGTGTGTCACCACGGTTAATTGTTGTACCAGCGGCAGTGCTGGTTCGCCGTTTAAAGTTGCGCTGTGACTCTGAAAGTTGCCCAGAAGTGAATGGTTAAAGAAATTTAAAGACGCGACTGTAAACGGTATGGAGCGGCGCATAAGAGAAATTCCCCTAAGAAAGAACTCCGTGTGTAAGAAGTGGAATTTTCCAGGGAACGATGATTCCCAACCAGGTGAAGAATATTCTGGTGCTTTACTAATTTTTACAGTCTCTGGGATAAAACCAGATCGCGGCCTATACTGGTGAGCAGGGTTCCGCTGATCTAAATAACTGTCAGGGTGCTATTCCAGGCTGATTCCTTTAATTTCGTCAGCAGGACAACGAGGAGCGCTGGAAATTACAGCACTGGACAGCACAAATTGCACTGGAAGCAGCTGTAAAATATTTCAAAACTAAGGCAGTGTAGTTTTGAAAAGATTTTTCCTTCTTAGTTCTTGCTCATCGGTTGGAATCCATGTAGGAGAAAATACAGCGTGAACCTTTTCTGAGGCAGCGAGTGGGAGTGACAAATACTGCTGTGTCCTCCCATCTGGGCTGGGCTGGGCTGTGCTGGGCTGGGCTGAGCTGAGCTGAGCCCTACTGTGCTGACAGTGAAGTAGGGAGGGTCAGGTCCAGAGCTGTCTGTGCTCAGCAGAGACATGGAGTCCTTCTGTTCACTGTGTTGCCTTTCCTGAGCCAGGAACATGGAGAAACAGAAAAGATTTCACCCTGAACCTCACAAAAGGAGGAAATGGTTATGAAAACAGCTCCCACAGCAGGGCGCGTTTCTCACTGAGGATGTGAAGGGCCTCTGAAGAGCCAGGGCGCGTCTGAGTCGGAGCAGCCTTGTGCTCTCCCTGGCTGTGACGGCGCTCACAAGTGTTCCTGAAAGAGCGTGGGAGGAGGGGGTAGCCTCTACGTGCTGACCTGACGCCTGTCCAGCTTGCTGACTGACACTGCCGTGTCGACAGAAATAGAACGGAGGAAAGGAGCTGCAGATAAGGGGCTGGAGACTGTGTGTTTATGTCCCACAATGTCCCTCAAGCTGCACTGCTGGCCCTGTCCGATACTGGGTTCCCATATCCTGGTCCAAAGAAACACAGGATCTCCAGGGGCTCATTCTGAATCGGGCACTTCCCATCATTAACTGGGCACATCACTGGGACTGGGACTAGAAGTGTACACCAGAATGACAGATTATCGCAACTGGTTCAAAACTGGACAAATGGAGCTGGGAATATGGAAACTTGGATCCTCTTGGATAGTAACAGATTGTTGAAAATGAAAAGCACCTTCATTGCTGCAATGGTTTTAAATTTTCTATTCACATTTTTATGTTCATGCTTTTGCAAGATCCCAGCTGTTGAATGGAAATTACACATTGCATTGATCAACACAGTTGGTCTGAATAACAACTGAGGAGTTGGACTCCTGGTGTAAGAGTGTCCTACATGAGTGTCTCTGACTGGTGTGACTGACACCTGACACCTAACTAACGCGACATGCCTTCAGACATTAACGGGCCGTAGAGGCCTTTTGGAATGGTCACATATTCAGAAATACAAGAAATGAATGAATGAAATGGGGTGTTTAGATACTGTACATCTTAATGTTGTGGAGTAACCAAAGTGTGGTGTTACATGTGAACTCACGAGACAGAGGCCACGCCCCCAGTCCTCACATGCAGAGAGAGTCAAGCTGGACGCTTGACAAAACAAAAGGTTCATGTATGGAGGAGGTGGACTCGGGCTGAACATTAAAATAAGTTTTACTCATAATATGAATAATACTGCGCTCGGGCCGGTGACGTGTGTTTGTTATGGAGGCGTGCAGTGGGATTGAAACAGTTCAGAAACGCTACTCTAGATGACGTGCTTCAGAGCAATTAAAGCACGGTTGTATTAAAATCACCATCCCCCGATTCAGAGCCGAGCGACAAGTGACAGTCTGTCAGCCTGGATTGCGGGGGCGGGGGGCACCTTGTCTTTGATTCCTCGTGAATGAGCCACTGGGCTCTTTTAATGCTGCGCTTGCACTGTGGGAAAGTTGACTGTTATGAAATGAATTTAATTCCTCTTTCTCCAGGGGAAGCAGTTTCCTTTCACTTCTTCCCCCACAGCACCGCTCACTCAGTACCAAGCCTGGAAGTGTTGGCTGCCTGGCACCTCAGCCAGTGCTGATCTAGACCAATCGCAGAGCGGTTTGAAATGTGACGATCCAGACACCACATGGAGCAGGAGCCGGCACATGAATAACCAGCAGCTGGATTTGTACTTGTCCTGCAGGGCCTGATGCAGACGGTCATGCACGTGGGCGCAGAGGTGCTACAGCCAAATCAGCTTCTATGATTCTGTGGGGGGCTCTGGCCAGCTGGCTGTGCCCCTTTTCTTTCGGCTGAACTCGGTACGTCCTGGCGTTTCAGGCAAACACAGGATACATTGTCAATCTGCACTGTAGGGCTGGCCTCATGCCCAGACCACAGCGGTACTTTGAAGGAATCTGCAGCCCTTGATTTGTGTGTTAAGGCCATTATTAAGATTGTGAGGTGTGTCTGTCTTCTGGGCTGATTTGTGTGCTGTAATGTGTGCCTTGTTGAGTGTGGCGATAGCCCCACGCCGGCTGGATAGACACAGGTGCCTTTTACCTCTGGCAAGAAGCTGACCTTCGACCTGCTGGACTAATAATTAACTCTTTATAATCAGGTAGAGGAAATGATCTCTGAGGAAACAAAGTGAAAGGCAGTTCAGATGTTCAGGCAATAACAGGAGACATCCAGTTGAGGACAAACATTATTAGACAACAGACTGGAGAAAGGCCCTGGACTTGTATCCCATACTGAGAATGCGTGGCCCAAAATAATACTAAAAACAGGCATTTAATGAAGAAGGTTATAAGGTTTTCTATGAATTGGCTTCATTACTCTGCTCTCCTCCCCACTGAGAGCTGGTGCATCATCCAGGTGGGGCTGCACATTGGAGCTGGTGGATGGGATCCCCATTACCTGTAAAGCGCTTTGAGTGGAGTGTCCAGAAAAGCGCTATATAAGTGTAAGCAATTATTAATTATTATTATTATTGCATTGCATAGCAGTTTGATATATTTCAGGTTTTATGAGTTACACAATTTACATAAAGCAACACCATGCACTGGATATTTCATCACTGTCTACTGCAAAATAATACTACATGTGGTGCCTTTCAGTCATTTGTATAGAAAGGTTTTCAACATATAAGATCAGAGATTTCATATGATGAAGATGGCTCTATGATGGGTTTTCCATTTATATAGCAGATTTCTGGAAGAGTCTTAGCTGACTTCAGGGCTGCTTGCCCAAATAGGTCTTGAGTCAGCTGAGGCTCTAAAGACAGGTTGTGTAAAAACTGTAGAGTCAGCAGTGCTTCCTCACAGCACAGGGGCCCTGGCTTCAGTTCAGGTCAGTTCTGGACCTGGGGGGCTGTCTGTGTAGAGTCTGTATGTTCTCCAAAGACACATGTAGGTTAAATTGGCTTCTGGGAAAACTGGCCCTAGTGTGAGTGTGTGTGCTCTGTGATTGGCTGGTGTCCTGTCCATGGTGTACCCCACCTTGTGCCCTGTGATTGGCTGGTGTCCTGTCCATGGTGTACCCCACCTTGTGCCCTGTGATTGGCTGGTGTCCTGTCCATGGTGTACCCCACCTTGTGCACTGTGATTGGCTGGTGTCCTGTCCATGGTGTACCCCACCTTGTGCCCTGTGATTGGCTGGTGTCCTGTCCATGGTGTACCCCACCTTGTGCCCTGTGATTGGCTGGTGTCCTGTCCATGGTGTACCCCACCTTGTGCCCTGTGATTGGCTGGTGTCCTGTCCATGGTGTACCCCACCTTGTGCCCTGTGATTGGCTGGTGTCCTGTCCATGGTGTACCCCACCTTGTGCCCATGGCTTGCCAGTATAGGCTCCAGCTCCCCCGCGACCCTGAACTGTAAAAAGAGGTTAGAAAATGGATGGATGGTTCAGAGCAGCTTTGTAAGACTTGAATATTCCAGTTTGAACGTGTGTTCTGTGATCCCAGGTCTTGAATGAAACTTGCAATTTGAGCGTAATGCACAGCCGACTTCAAAGAACAACCGAGCTGTTTTTTTCCTTTCAAGCTGCGCTTTTTTAGACGCTCGACCGACATTAGAAACAATTGAAAGCAGGTCTGCCAGCGGAAGCAATTAAGATAACAACACCCAGCAGATTATTTTTTCACCCCTGAGGGGAATGGTTAATTGAAAATTAAGATTTCGCATCCAACGTGGCAGAAATCTCCAGCTCTCGGCACTGCTGGTGTGGAAGCAGTGGTTCGGGGACACTGGCCTCCTGTTTTCAACAGCTGCTGTTGCATTAGGAATGGGATACTCAGCAGGGATTGCATTGATCTCCAAGATCCTTTAAACTTTGAAAGGGCAATTTGGAAATTTTTTATTGTCATCTAGTCTAAAAATTGTTCCGTTGAAAGAGAATGTTAGCTTTGGGAGGATTAAGCACGTTCAGACAGCCAAATTCTGGGAATTCTGTTTTCCTGATTATAGAGCTATGGTTTGCAATGGCCAATATCACCAAGAAAGCTGTCTTTCCCACTGAAAAAAGAACTGAGTCTACAATGCATCGTAGTCAACAAGTAGGCATTATTCTCATGATCTTCACTGTTTTTCATTGTTTGGTCACTTCTCCTACAAATCACATCACATCAGCCAAGAGCCTAACACAGTATGCAACAGAAAACAAGTGCTTTAAAAAAATAAATGACAAAATAATTTTGTTTTTTCAGTGTGATAAAGAGCTGGTAATGTTTTTGACTAGAACTGACTGGTGAACATATTTTTGTTGTACTCCCGTCGTCCCATTGTGTAATTCCACTTAACCGTAAGATGCTTTTTCTAGTGAGGGTGACGGCAGCCCAGAGTCTGTCCTGAAAGCAGAGGACAGAAGGTAGAACTGAAAGGACAGTCCCATTTTGCACAGGACACCAACCCATCACAGGTCTGTTTAGAAAATGAGCACAAAATGTTCACAGAAGTATCAGCCAAGCAAACAATGTTATTTGTCGTATTTGTAGAACGTTATGTAGATGATTGTACAGTACAGTATGTACTGCCGGGCAAAGCTATACAAACCCTGGGTCTGCCTGTGGGAACTGGTTTACAGACAAGCTCACCTGTCCTTATGCTTTTTGTTCAGAAGAATAGCTGAAATTAGATTTTTAATAGAAAACATTCAGCCTGTAGAGGAGGGTAATGTTGAGGAGAATGGAAGAGAAAAGGAGATAAACCCTGACTGCGTCACGTTACTCCCAGCACCAGAGAGAGAAGCTGCAGCATCAACCCAGCGAAGCGTCGCTTTCTAATTCACCCCTGAGACCTGTGCCTTGATTACACAATGGCCTCATTCCAGTCTGAACTGGGTCACGCCAGCTCTGCGAGGAGCCCGCAGAGCACATGGGCATTCTTCACTCGTTAGGGAAAGAGAGGAATAAGGCAACGAGCTGTAATCTGTGGGTCAAAGGTCATGTGACTGGCAGAGGAGCCAGGCTGTCACAAGGAGCGACACGGATTTTCCCTGCAGCTCAGTTACAGAAAACAAATGAGCTCCGTCTCGAATCAGACGCAGGAAAAAATACAGAGGAAAACAAATCTGCACACGTAAGAAACAGCAGTACTGGACTTGAATTGAATATTCAATTAATTTTCCTTTAATTCATAATAATAATTAATAATGATTGCTTCACTTATACAGTGCTTTTCTGGACACTCCACTCAAAGTGCTTTACAGGTAATGGGGATCCCCTCCACCCCCACCAGTGCGCAGCCCTACCTGGTGACGTCACCTTTCTATGCTCCCCCAGTTCAACAGGAAGTAAGGGTTGTGTGTGAGTGAGACCTGTGCTCTCTGGCAGCGAGACACCCATAACCCGTAACCCCTGTGAACACATTATACGTTTCCTCACTGCAGAAGGGGGTACTTGTTTTTGTTATAAGGTATAAATTCTAGCACTTTGCTGACTGCTTTCATGCTCCGAGCATCGGTGACATTCCTGTGGCTCTGCTGTGAAATCCAGCCACAGTGGTTTGCCAGGGCTGTCTTTGCCAGACTGGAGTTCTGGCCGTGTGCAGTCCAGGGCTGGCTTCTCAGTGTGCGCTGCTGCTGGATGCCAAGAAGACTTGGCCCTGGACTCTGTAATTAAGGAGGCCGAAGTCAAGGCACCCAGAAGTAAACTGGGCAGAGACAGGGTTTGTTACTCAAGATCCCCCTTCTGAAAAACACCCGGCTGCTTTACCCAAAGGCCTGCATTGTCCTGACACCCAGAAATGTTGGATAACTCCCAGAGCTTCTGTGAATAAGATTTAGAAGAGCCTGCTTGATAAACTCATCTGTGCATCAGCCCACAGCCCTTAATATTTTTGTGGGTTGGCTGTTTGATCTCTGTGTATTTCATCTCTTCCCTCCTCATCTGTGAGGATGTGTTGAGTGACAATCATTCTGGTTCTGGTTTTAGCAGAAGAACGAGAAAAACCTCCTGCTAAGTGGTCAGTGTTGTGCAAATGTGGCCTCATCTCCCAAGTTCCCAGAAACCTTTAGTATATCTTATTTTGTAGCAGCCCAGTCAAATCAGAGCCTGTCTGCATTTTTGCTTTTCAGTCATTAAGGAGTGGTAGATTGTATGGGTTCCCTAATGTCAGTGATCTGTTACCTTTTAACCCAAAGAATGGTTTGACCTTTATGACCCACTTGCTGGCTGCAGACCTGACCTGTTAATTTTGACTAATCGGTTCAGAAATTCAGATAAATTGCAATTCAGATAGAAACTAGACTGTTTCTGATTTTCTTGAATAGCAGGAAGTTGGCTGCTGGTCAGCAAGGCGTGAATGTATGATGTTTGTTTTATAGTTGAGCAGCATTTATGTTGTTAAATAATTAGAGCCATGTGTGACACAATCATGCCCTTTTCTCTCAGACTTGAAACAAGAATTAACCCACTTTGACCAGATCCCACTTTGCAAGTCATACAGTGCTGCAGACATCATGGTGAGGGCCCTAGCACTAATGGGCAAAATTCCAAAGCCCTTTCAAAAAAAGCAGTTGGGAAAGGATGATTATTCTAATGATGTTTCTTTGTAGATTATTCTATTATTGGTCGTGAATAACATCTCTGACTCTTTCGAGAGCATAACCAGTTACACCAGTTTTTCAGGTATGACTCATCGAGCCCCGTGCAGCATGGTGCATCATTGTAAAACTCCCAAGGGTTCATTCTGGGAGTGATTGAAAAAGCACCTTTGAAGAGTAGCCTGCATGCCTTGTGTCATGGCCGAGGTGTGTGGGTTGTGTCTGTAAGCCAGGCAAAAGTCAGCAACAGTGTGGGCCCTGGACGAGGGGGTCAGTGAGCCACAGTAGTCTTCACAGTGGCCAGAAAAGGGGCTCCTCAGGTGCAGCCTGGGGTGTCCAGTCCTGACACTGGCACTGCGGCTTCTCCAGCAACCTTCCTGCACAGCTGAGTCACTGAGCACACTCCGCTTCTCTGCAGACCTTCAACAGACATGTTTCAAAAACACTCTACCTGCGAGACCTGCTTCACTGCTTGAAGGGGTAAGGCTGTGTAAATGGGTTGTGAACATCTTCAGCATTATGTGTCAGGACCCAGTAAGGGACCAGCTGAGAGCCAATTCAAATAAATTGTACATTAATATTTCTGTGAACAAATACAATGTGTCAGTTATCAGACTGTTGCTCACAAGCTCGGTTCTATGTGTATTTTTCAAATGTAAAGGATGTCTGGCAGTGTTTGGAATTTAAAGGAAGCCCCCGGTTTGCATAAGATCGTGGTGCATTTGAGTCAGTAGCAGCGCAGGTAAGAGGGGCTAAAGTTTCCCTCCAGCACCTGCACAACAAGCTGCTTTGGAAGCCACGTTTACTGCAATAGAAGGCTGTGCACTTTACGTGAGCAGATAATGTTAAGATTATGCTATAATATCATTATACTGTACATTCTCTCATATCAGTATAAGCAATGTCTATGCAAACACTATCAGTTATTTTTATTCCATGGCTCCGGATGTTGCCACTGTCCTGCCTACGAAAAGGCAGTAGTTGCTGTTTAGGAAACCATTTGCCCCAGATGCAGGTCGTTTTATGCAGAGAGCTATTGCTGGAAACTCCCTCCTGCTGAGCACCTCTGGCGCTGCAGTACTGAGGAAATATGTGGGGGATGCAGTGACAAAGGGCTGAGCCGCCTTGCTCAGCCCACTGGCAGGAACAGCAGAGAACCGGCCGAGAGCAGCTCTCCTCTGGTCAGAGCACCGATCTTTACTGGCTTCACCACTGCAGAACCAGATCGTTCAGAACAGGCAATTCTTTCTGCTACCAGTTAAAAGTAATGGTGTTTTGTGTTTAAGGGAGATTTGATATTTTGCATGAGCTGTGCTATGTGAATCATTCCTCGAGGTCAAACATTCATTTTATATCTTCTTAGATCTCTGTCTATCACACTCCTCCTGACATCACCATGTAGCCCTCAGTTTAATTTACAAAGCAGGGCTTCAGATGAGGTATTTATGCTTGGAAACCAGGAATGGGCTGCTCTTCTTCCCAAAGACCTCCAGTTTTTAACAGCTGTAGACCCTTCCATCAGGTCTGAAGACCTCATCAAGGCCATTGGTTCACAGCACTTCATCTGCTTGCTTGTTGACAATTAGATCTGTCTACCCCAGCTTCACCCTTGCTGTATAATCCTCTAAAATCCTTCGACCTGCTAGCTTCAGGTACTAAAAAGATAATGAGAAAGGAGATATTTTTTCTAAGACCATTTTTGTGTTTTTATATTGGTCTAGCATTTGTTTCTTGCTAATCTCATTCTCCCTCAACTTTTGGTATGGGAAAACATCAATGTTTTAGCTCAGTTTTACATGAAGATCTGAGCAACAGGCCCACAGATGTTTATCTCTGTGATCCCAGCCATGCTGTAGTTGGGCTGTGATTCCTCTGTGGTTTTTCCCAACCTTGTCATTAAAATGCTCCTTGGTAATTACAGCCCAGAATTTGTCTGTGTGCTCCTGGGATTCTGCTCCTAGTCTTCCATTCCACTGTTTGTTTTTGCAGCTTCCCAGCTCTGGACTGCTGAAGGTCTTATGCGATCTTGCTCCCATACCTCACTTCAGCCTTGGACCTTCACTGGTCAGAGCTGGTGATGCCCTGGCAGATGCCTTTAGGATTCCTGATTCCTGATTTGCAACACAAATTGGTTCTAGTGTGACAAGAAAAGGTTAATAAAGGTGACTCAGGTGACTTCCTCCAAGGCCACAATAATCATGGGGTTATTTATCATCTTGAATAAACTGAAAATCTCCATTCCGGAAGAGTTCTAAGAGGTCTCAAAGCTGAGTCAGAATGTGTGGTTATTCTTGTGCATCTGGGTTTGTTTTGGACTCAACTTCCAGCATTCTTGGCCCATGATGGACTCAGATTAATCTCATTCTAGGCCAGAGGAAGGTGTGGTGGTAAGCATGCTAAGTGAAACAGCTGGACATTGTATATCTTGACGATATCCGTGTTTATGTATATCTTGACGATATCCGTGTTTAGGCAAATTCTAAACACAACGACTGGACAGTGACTTGGAAGGACACACTGTCCGCACGTGACCTGTCCATGCCAAACATGCGGACTCGCAGGGGAACACGTATACATAGGGTACTATAATAATCGGCCTTCGCACCTACCCACGAGAACCTAACAGCAGAAGTTCACATCCGTTGTGTGAATGGATTTTTACACTTGGCTTTCAGTGGTTCAGCTGGAAAATTAAATATTAGCAAATACCTGTAGCTTTGGGCAGCACAGAGGCAAAGTGGAGAGCGCTGCTGCCCTGCCACACTGGGGCCTGGACTCCATTCCTGGGGTGCTGTCTGCATAGTTTGTGTGTTTTCCCTGTGTTTTGTTCTTCTCCAGGTGCTCTGGTTTCCTCCCACAGTCCAGATAAAATATGCTGGCATCTAAAATGGCTTCTAGAAAAATTGGCAGTTGGCCCTGGTGTGTGTGTGTGTCTGTGGGACTGGTTTCCCATCAAGGTTGTGTCCTGACTTGTGACCGCTGCTTGTTGGGTTAGGCTCCGACTCCCCCGAGACCCTGCAATGGATGAAACCATTAGAAAATAGATGTTACACAATGTGACCGTTTTCATTAATCTGTGGACATTGTCATAACCCGGGATTTAGTGAAAGTAAATGCTGAGCTCCTAAAGAAACAGAAATGTCTTTGTTTTGAATTGAAAGTATTGAAAATGACTTTCGATACTGTTTGGGAGATTCTTTGGAATATCGCTGACTTGGCCAGTACTGGGAAGGGAGACCTCTAAGGAACAACAGCTTGGAGCTGTAAGTGGTGCTGTGCTAATGGGCCAGTAGGTGGCGATCTTCCCTCTGGACCTGAATTTCCAAACTGATGTTGGTCACTAGAGATCCCGTGGAACTGTTCTTAAGAGCAGGGGTGTTGACCCATGTGTCCATGTGTCCACTCTGGGCTGGGCACAAACTGTCTGTTGTAACCACACTGGCCTCCCTGAAGTTCTCACTTCTTTCAGCATGAGGAAATGTCTCCCGTCTCTGCCTGATCAGCGGTGCAGCGGAATGGCACCCAGGTGGGGGCTGCACTTCATTGTCTTGGGATCCTTTAAGAGGAAAAGTGCTGCATAAATCAAAATACTCATCAATATTTTTGGGTAACACATTCTGTTGCACGATGGCACCCCAATTTCAGACCATCATAGACGCACACAGCCCTCACAGCAAGCCAATACAGTGTCTTTGCCCTAGAGAAAATGTTTCCATGCTCCCAGTTGTATGGGAAACTAATTTCAGTGATTCACAGAGCGTAACCTAGTTATTGTAATGTAAAACACAGCCAATAGGGCCGCAAAAACTATCAATCTGTTTTCAAAAGATTAAACTGCGGAGGCCTGTTGTTAGGTTCTGGGTGCAGTGACTTCCCCTGGGCTGCAGTGCCTGTTGCTAACCGTGTGCCCTGCTCCTGCCCGTGTGTGTGCCCAGGAGTGATGGAGGACGCGGACGTGCAGGCCATGCTGCGCGGCACCAGCATGGTGAAGGTGCGCTCTGCGAGCTGGCAGAAGAGCCGCCTGCTGCGCCTGCTGGAGGACGGCATGACCGTGTGGCTGGAGTCCAAGAAGCGGCTGCGCCGGGCGGCCGCCCAGCAGACCTGTGAGTGCCCGCTGGCCAGGGGAGGGGAGGGGGGGTGAGACGGGGGGCAGGACCAGGGGAGGAGCGAGATAGGGGGCGGGTCGGGGGGCAAGATGGGGCGGGACCAGGGGAGGGGCAAGATGGGGGGCGGGATAAGGGGAGGGGCGAGGGAGGGGTGAGATTTTCCATATATCTGCACACTTTACCATGCTTTCACTGTGCATTATTGATCATTTTACTGTGGTGTACCATAGTGATCATACTTGGGTTATCTGGCTCACAGGGCCTGGAGACTAGAGTCAGTGATGTCATCAGACTTGTGCTGCAAGGCCGTTTTACAGAAACTTCCTTTTAAGTAGGACAAGCGATTTTAATGGAACTTGTGACAATGAGTCAGTCAGATCTGATTGGTGATTGGTGTGTTGGATGAATTACTACAGCGCATGATGATGTGATGATGGCTCATCTTCATGTAAACTTGCCTTGACCTGCGATCAGGTTTTTGAAGGTGCTGCTCAGTGTAAATGAAAGGTTTTGGTTTCTTTTTATAGGAAAACCGTATTAAATGCAGCATAGCATTAAGCTAAATACTAAATACAGTATTTCAATAGTCATTAGTGGTAATAGTCACTAAAACACTAGTGGAGGCTCTGAGTAAATTGTTCTACATGTACATGTTGTAACTCCTGATCTAAGATATAAAGTAAATAATCTGAAAGCAGAGCTTCAGAAATATGAAAAGGGTTTATGGATTTGGAATCTGAAATCTAGTGGGAGTGTTGTTAATAATGATAATAATTGAAATTTTTCATTTTAAGCACCCAAAGAAAAGAATGGCACAAGCTGGTTTTCCTCTTTCCCACAGTGCCCAATCTGAGAGCCGATAAATAAATTCATTTATTCTTAAATGAATGATGTACAAACTCTCCCTGTTATAACAGAGTTGGCCTCCCGTTGAAGACCAGCTCTTTGGTTTTCCCTGCAGTTGAGGTTCTCCTGTCCTGAGCTCTGTGGCCTGTGTGCCTCTGAACCGCACCACTGCAAACCAGAGTTTCATCCTAATTAGACAGGAGCTAATAATAGATCGGGGCAGGCCCAGGTTAAACACATCCTTGGGCAACGTTGGGCCAAAAAAAGTTCAAATTACACAGTAGATTTCTTTTAGCATGGCACACCCCAGCCAGCCCATGTCACTGCTGTAATTAACTCCCCATATGTCAGAGCTGTGTCTCCTGCCCTGTCTGGACACTGTGTGCATCACCTGGCTTACATTTAGCCTGCTTAACTCAGAAAGGAGCCTCAGCTCTCCCCCATCCTTGTGAGCTCGCTGGACCGCAAACCTGCAGGTGTGTGGTTTCCCAGGACCAGCTGTGATCCGTGGTCTGCACACTTGTTCTGATTGGAGGGCTCCGAGGGGCGGGGCTCCTGCAACCAATAGCAGAGTGGGCCTCTTTGGGTACTCCTGCCCTTTGCTCCCTGACCTCCTGGTGCAGCCTGTCCTTTTTCTTTCTTTCTTACTGGAGCCGTATCCTCTTATATCTTGTCTTGTGTGTTTTCTTCTCCCTCTCGTTTCCTGTGCTGACAGATAGTCCATTCCTTCAAAACCCTGATTTTTTGGAAGGAGGCAGGAAATAATGTGGGGAAGAATATGTGTGTTGCACGGCAGTGCCATAGGCTGCGTGCGACACTCAGTTTTCTCCCTGTTGTACATTTGCTTCTTAATTTCGTAAGTTTCCTGCGCTTGTTTTGAAAAGGGACATAACTCTTAAATTCACTGCCTGACATCTATTGGACATGTTCTTAAGCTCAGTGTGGTGGCTAAAGCTCTGCTGGGCTGGAGTTATTGCTGAACATGACAGACAACAGCTGGGACTCAGCAGACAGGCAGAGTGCAGATCCTCTCTTCCTCCTGTGAGGTGTGTGTGTGCTGGCAAGCATACTGGCCTGGTCCTCTTTGAGCTCAGGGCTCAGTCAGACAAAAAAATAAAAGAACCGTTACAAATGAGAGGAAGCCATTCAGCCCATCTAGCCTGTTTGGAAGTTCGTATCAGATTGATCCAAGGGTATCGGCTTGAACTGCACGGCTGGGTTGCTCGTTCTAGACTCCCACAGCCCTTCTGTGGTGAACAAAAGGAGGGATAAAGAGTGAAGCTCTCCTGTGTGGAAATAATGAATAAACACACAGGCACGTGGAACGGCTAAAAACAACCTTGACTATTTTTGGAATAAAAAAATGAGCAGAAAGCTGATAACTGCAGGAACAGGTGAATGAGGTTTATTATTCACATGATATTTGAAGAAGCTCTTTGCAATTTGTGTTTGCCCATGACTGTTCTGTGGAGTAACCAAGGCATGCAAGAAGTGCTTTTATTCATCTGAAGAAGGAAGGGATAGAGGACATCTCCGGAGCCTCTACAGGTTTACCATGACATCACCATGGGGAGAGGAGAGTCAGCTATATTAAAGTGCAGAGCAATCATGGGAAGGTGTTGTAAAGCGCAGGGTGGTGTGGTAAAGTGCAGTTATGGCAAAGTGACTTCTGGATTTTGTGGTAGTGTAGTTTGCAACTAATTGCAATTAAACTTTTTCACTTATCATTACCTTGGAGAGATTTCAAATTCTTCACATCCTGAATACTTATTGTCATAGCTATATTCTAATAGGCATCTTGTATTTCCCAACCTGGAAATAAATGAAAATGATGTAATTAATCAAATTACTAGACTAGTTAAAGGTTCAGTGGGCTCAGATGGAATGAGAATCTGAAGATACTGGGGTCCTGACTGGGAAACAGCCCCAGGGGGAGACCTTTCTCCCTGCTTGGTTACTGGTGTGGATGTTTCTGCAGCTATGAGCCTCTTTGCTGCTGGAGAATTCCTGGAATTTAGCAGCGAGAGGCTCTTTGTGCAGAGAAGCCAGCCAGGCTCACATGTCTGTGTTAATGAGGAGCTGTGACTTGCTGCCTGCAAGCATTCAGGGCTTAAGGTCACTCACAATCCCAGCTCAGCACCGCACCCACTCCTGTCCTGAATATCTCCGGACAGCAGAGACATGATAATAGGTTTGACATCTCATCTGTTCTGTTAGTATGAAGAGCGCACTGCCTGTCCTGATAAAGCAAAGGAATCTTTAAAGGGGTTACTGGGTTCCCAAATAACAGCCCCTTCAGAGATTATGCGTAACACTGGGTTTGGAGATTCTGGCAGATTTGTCCTAGCAAATGTCTTAAATGAGATATAAAACCACCTATGGCAGTGCGAGGTTCTAGAGTAGAGAGCTGACAATGAATCCATAGTCTTAGAGGCAGACATGTTTCAAGATCTCGAGTTATCAGCGCAGTTCTGGATGGGTTCAGTCTGGTCTCCTTTGCCATGACCTGTTCTTGGGGGTAGAAAAGGCTATCGTCACCACTTCAGCTCGGGGCTGTGCGCTGGCTGGCGGTGACCGGGCGTGCCCAGGTGCTGGCGGGCGGCGCTCAGTGTCCCTGCAGCGCCAGCAGCGAGAGCAGCATCAGACCGGTTCGGCTGCAGAGCCTCTGGGCCGTGCCCATGTGTGTGCCCGCTCTTGTGCCCCCGCAGTCTCGGTGCTGGAAGTGGACTGCGTGCGGGAGGGCTGCCAGTCGGAGGCGCTGCGGGGGCTGGAGGGCTCCGCGCCCGAGCAGCAGTGCTTCACCGTGGTGTTCAGAGGGGGCAAGCGCAAGAGCCTGGACCTGCGGGGGGGCAGCTCGGAGGAGGTGCAGTGCTGGGTCCGAGGCCTGCGCAAGCTGCAGGAGAGGGCGCTCAGCATGAGCCAGCGCGACAAGCTGGAGCAATATCCTTCACTGCCGGCGGGGCGAGACTTCTTATTACACTGACGCTAGACACCAGTCTGGGGTGGGCTCCTGTGGGAGTGGGGCTCCTGGGGGTGCTGTGGAGTGGGGGTGGGGTTCCTGTGGGTGCTGTGGAGTGGGGGTGGGGTTCTGTGGGAGTGGGGTGCCCGTGAGTCTGTCAGTGTCCTTGACTCCCTGCACCTGGATCTATGGCTACCTGAGGAGAGCTGACCTGAACAAGGATGGCAAGATGAGCTACGAGGAAGTGCGCAGCCTGCTGAAGATGATCAACATCGAGCTGAACGAGCAGTACGCCAGGTGCCTGTTCAAGGTGAGGGCAGCCCGCGGGCGCAGCGAGGGGGGCGGCGGCCTGGCCCTTTTATAGTCCCAGAGATGGCCAGTGTTTCTGTAAGACAGTGGCGTGGAGCTTGACGCCTCCAGATGAAAGTAAGAGTTATAACAGCAGTCCTGGTCCTGCCGAGAGATTTCTCCAGCCTCACTGGCAGGTCGTATTGCATGATTTCAAATCTTGTTTTTTTCTAAGCCTCAAAGAAGAATCAACAAAACAAAATCTGTTCTTTTCAGGATTGTTTTTCCTGTTTTTGGCTACTGTTTGGTTTTCTTTAGGAACCTGCCCCATTAACAAAGAAACCAAGGAATTGTATCTGATTCCAGCTGCCCAAGACCAGTCCTGGACTGGGACCAGACAGTCCGGGGACCTGTACTCCCAGTGCAGGATTTCAAGAACTAGGGATTCAAAGAATCAAACAATTAAAAATCATAAACTCCATAAAGTAATTAAGACCTGATTATACCTATGAATGCAGATCCAGGACTGCTGTTGTTCTGGACATCCCTGGCTTAGATCAAATTAACAAATCAATAGACCGGAAGCTGAAGATTTTTTAAAAACATAATATCTGTAAGATATTAATTAAAGCCTGCAGGCCTGTCAAGATCATTGCCATGGAAACAGCTTCTGGATCGCATCAGGAGAGAGTAGCCATCCTGAAAAGAGCCTCAAAACTTTTGATGGAGGAGATTTCTGTGCTACACGTGTTACTTCATATTTGTAGAATTATTATGAAACAGTTAAATAGGGGCATTCTGATGGCTACCAGAAATCAGGCCTTGGTTTTTCCTGGTTTTTGCAGCTGAGGAGAGTGAACCTCTGAAAGCAGAGCGCTTGCTCGGTGGGTGTGGTCTGGGAGGAGGGGGGTTACTGGTGGCGTGGCGGGGGCTCTGGGGAGACATACTGAGGCTGAGGCAGCTGTAGTCAGCCTCAGACAGTCTGTAGTAAACGTCTGGATTCAATTACACCGCCTGCCAGCACCAGAAAGCAAGTATGCTTAGAGCTACCAATAAAAATGTGCTGATTCCAGCTCCTCGCAGTCAGCATCCCCCGTCGCAGAACGTTCTCCTGTTGAGCCGATGATCTGGGGGAAATAAAGAAAAAGAAGATGGACTGTGGGGATGATATTCTAGCTGGTACTCGCTTTGTGAAGGTAGAAGCCAGCTGATAAGTGGAAGGCTGAAAAGTCACTGTCACTGGTTTCAACGTCTGTCTGTGCATAAACATGTAAGCAGTCCCCTGGTACCCGACACGCTGAGACCAGTCACTTCCTGGGTTCTGTCGGCCACTGAAGGCAGCAGGTGTCTTGTCCGCAGTTGGAGCCTCACTTTGGTAAAGGGGCAACTACAGGGTTAGCAGATGCCTGGGTGAAAAAGAGTTAAGGCTCAGAGCTCCTCTGCTCCTTGACACCCAGGCACACTGGCTCGCTCTGTGCTGCAGTGTCACAGCGCGCGCTCCTGTTCTGCAGCAGTGCGACCGATCGGCCAACGGCCGGCTGGAGAACAGCGAGATCGCCGAGTTCTGCCGGCGCCTGATGCGGCGCCCCGAGCTGGAGGCGGTGTTCTGGAAGTACTCAGGGAATGACAGCGCTCTCTCCGCCGAGGAGCTGCGGGAGTTCCTGCAGGACCAGGGCGAGGAGCAGGCCACGCTGGCCCACGCACACACCATCATCCAGACCTACGAGCTCAGCAACAGGGGTGAGCCAGGGGGAGCGGGACAGGGAGCCACACTGGGGCTTACTTTCCCACACAGTGAGACGGTTGCTACTACCTCAGAAACTGTCAAGGGAGATGAAGCAGTGGTATAGGCCAGAGGGGAGTCCTGAATGTATAGATGTCCCACTGCAGAAGGAGAAATTTCCAGGGAAGGAAGGGAAATGATGTCTCCTTACTCACTTCTTCTTCCAAAGAGGCACGTCTGTAGACAAAGGGAATCGCTTCTTATAACCAGGGACCCCCCATCTCATTCCCCCTGCATTCGAGCAGCTCCTGCTGCTACAGCTGCTGCTGCTCTGTCAGTAACAATGACGTCTCTGATAAAGTTGTGTTTATTGCCAAACCAGCCTGCTGGATTGTCAGGAGTTTGTCGTGGTGCGATACAGATACAGGGAGAGAAAGAAAGATCAGAAATAACACACACATATCGTAGACAAAACACAGTACACTGCTACATTACAGTCACAACTTGACAGCTTGACACAGTGCCTCATTGCCTCACTGTCTCATCGCAGCTAAGAAGAGCCAGTTCATGACGATGGACGGGTTCACCATGTACCTGCTGTCCAGCGAGAGTAACGTCTTCAACCCCGCACACGCCCCCGTCTCCCAGGACATGACCCAGCCCCTGGCGCACTACTTCATCTCGGCCTCACACAACACCTACCTGACCAAGGACCAGATCACCAGCATGAGCAGCACGGAGCCCTACATCAGGTACGCTCCACACACTGGCCCTGTGAGCCAGCCCCGTCCAGCCAGGCCCCATCTTCAAGGGAAAATGGAAAACCTACTTAACATCCCTCTCATGGACGGTTCCAATGTGCTTTTATGTCTCATTTTGACAAAACTGTAGATCTTAGGTCATTGGTTTGAATAATTTCAGTCTGACTGTCACAAGACACATGTAGGATGCCAAGCACTGCCACTGTTTCAGGGAGCGCTGTCCTGTAATGTTAAGTAACCAGACCAAGAAACAGCACACCCTTGTGACAGTGTACTGTGATACGCCATGGTAAAGCGCAGTAAAGCACAGGGAAATTACTGTGAAAGTACTGTAGAGTGTAGCGAGGTGTCATGGTGGGATAAAGTAATAATATGGTATAAGCATGGCAAAACCATGGGACAGCTGATGGTAATGTCCAAAGAACAGCTTGAGGAATTGCACACAGCGCGACCACAGCGCACCAGCGGGATGTGTCGATTCAGCTGGAATCACCCCCTTCCTCAGTGGGAGTGTGACAGTGCGACAGGACGGGGGTCCTGACTCGGGGTGACCTGGGGGCGCTTGTGTTCACAGGGCACTGAACCAGGGCTGCCGCTGCGTGGAGCTGGACTGCTGGGACGGGGACAAGGGGGAGCCGGTCATCTGCCACGGCCACACGCTCACCTCCAAGATCCCCTTCCGAGAGGTCATCCAGACCATCGCCCAGTACGCCTTCAAGGTACGGTAGGCCCCTGCAGACACCGCCCAGGGAAGAGCCCTCTGCAGGCCAGGGCCCGGGGGAGAGCCCTCTGCAGACACCGCCCAGGGAAGAGCCCTCTGCAGGCCAGGGCCCGGGGGAGAGCCCTCTGCAGCCCAGGGCCCGGGGGAGAGCCCTCTGCAGCCCAGGGCCCGGGGGAGAGCCCTCTGCAGCCCAGGGCCCAGGTGACAGTCCGGCTTCTAGCTTACAGCATGTCTTTCCATCCCCTGTCCCCCCCAAAATGAAATGATCAGCACCGTGTCCCTTCTGTAAAATATCATGGTGTGCCAGATGCTAAATGATTTCTAAATAGGTGTCAGCTTCCAGTACTATTTATACATGTAACAGATTACACATCACTGGCATTTTTAGTTTTACTGCAGATCCCATTGCATGTTCAGAGTCGTGACTGTGCTGGTGTGTCTCTCCCTGGCCAGGCCTCCCCCTACCCCCTGATCCTGTCTCTGGAGAATCACTGCACCGTGGAGCAGCAGGCGGTCATGGCCAAGCACCTCCGCACATTGCTGGGAGACAGTCTGGTCACCAAGCCCATCAACGGCCAGCTGAGCAGCAGCCTGCCTTCTCCAGAGGTGGGGTTTCTCTGCCTCGGCCGTCCTACAGTAAACAGAGAAGACGTGTCAAAATGGCAGCAGGGTGGGATTTAATTCAAGCTGGCAGGAGGAGGTTTGTTGTTGGAGACAGTTCTGAACCCTGAACTGCCAAAAACATGCCTCATTAGAAAAGCATCTCTCTCGTAAATGGATTTAAATTGACAAGTGATACTTGTTAGGATCAAGTGTTTAAAAGGAGGAGTTTAGACAGAACACAGAGCAGAGGTGTCTGGAAGAAGGTCTGAAGTCCTGTCAGAGCGTGTTAGTGAAAGAGCACAGGTACTCAGGAACCGCAGGAGGTGCTCCTGGGAATGACACACAGGTGCTTCTGCCTGCTCCTGTCATGTGCTTTTATTTCTGTGGTTCTGTCACTTCTTTACATTTCTAAACATCTCAAGTGGGAAGAACGGGTGAGGAGTGGGAGGGCAACAAACACGCCAGCCTAAAGCCGAGGGTCTGATGGGCCTGCTGTCCAGCACAGGGAGCACGTTCTGTCTGCAGACTGTAAGAGGCCTCTGATGGGTCACAGAGTCTCCTGCGGGTGCAGTTACTCACAGCGGGGGTCCGTCAGGGACCACAGGGCTGGAGTGTCAGAGAGCAGAGAGTCACAGACGGCAGTAAGCAAGGCTGTGGGATCCATTAGCAGGAAATCTAATTCCACAAAGAGCTCCTGCCAGCAGGATAATCTGAGGAAAGAGCTCCTGTCTGCCAGATTGCTGTGCAATCGGCTCATCTCTCCACTGATCAGGCCCTTTTATGTCTTACTGCCCCCTGCTGGCTGCTGTGTTACTTTGCAATGTCTGTGTTTTTCCTGTGGTTTGCTTTACAGTTGGCAGCCTCCTCACAGCACAGTCTGGGAACAAACCGGTGGTCTGGTGACTTTAGCTCGACGCTTTATTGATTTCTACTTATCATTAAAATCTTCAGCAAAAAAAACAAAACAACTACGAGGATGTATCAATTACTTTTGGTTCTTCCTAAGATGAAATTCTGATAACTTTCAAAGCAGCTTAGAGGTATGGTCCATCTATACTACAAACATACTAACACTAACAAGTGTCTACGTTATAGTAAAAGAATAGGAAAGTGTGCTCTTGTCATGACTGTGGATGACTGTCCTGGCAGTAAACCTGATTGCATGCGGGTCAGTAGGTCGGGAGGGGAGGAGCTATTGTGTTTTAATGGCTTCTTATTGGCTGGGCTCAGGAACTGAAGGGGCGGATCCTGGTGAAGGGCAAGAAGGAGACAGGCCAGCAAGTGAAGACGGACAGTGCCGGCTCCTCCTCCGGCTCAGAGGATGAGATGGTAGGCGGGCCCAGGAGCAACAAAAACAAGGAGGTGGCGAAGGTGAGGCTGTGAGCTCGTGTTTAAGAACTGACAAAACAGCTGATCATTGGCAGCTCAGGTCCAGACATGAAGTCTGAGACCACAGTTTCACAAGCTGGCTAACTCTGTGCGGAACTGGGTGGGTTACAGGGCCTTGCTGTAAGGCCATGACCCCTGTTTTATTTTCTTTTGAAAAAAGGAACCATTAGGTACAGTAAGGTGGTGTTGATATTCCTAGTTTACAAATAGTTCCCCTAAACTTTGGAGCCAAACGGTTAGATATTTCCTCTCTGATTTTTATGCTAAAAGAAAAGTACATCCTGCTTGGTATCATCAGCTTTACTGTAAATATGAAGGGGCTCAGCAGAGCTGTATAAAGTGCATGTGGGATCTGTAATGTGTTTTTCCCAATATTCTTCCAGGCGCCCTCAGTTGCCAATGGAAATAAACAGGTAAACTGGAAAGAAATTGCTTTGTCTGTGTAATGGAAGCCTGCTATTGCTTGTCCCTAAAGCTTTTAGGCACCTGTGCTGTTTCTTGGTATCTTTGTCTCTGATTGTTGTCATGAAAGATCTTCTGCTTCTGCTCCTCAGCTGGTCTCTTATCTAGATGATCGTATTTTCCTCTGGCTCAAGACCACTGATACATGGTTCTGCGGTGTCTTGTCACCTTCATTCTGAGGTCTGTCTGCTCAGACTCAATAAAATAAAGTCTTTTTCACTTCAGCTTTGTGTAACAGGGCTCAGTGGAACTGAGCATGTTGCAGGAGTAACATCACGGTCTAGACAGGGTACTTTCTCCTACATCCAGTCGAGTCCTGGCAGGGGCAGAGCATAGCTGCCCCCTGTGAAAGACTTCACACATCTTTTTAGTTGTAAAGACATTTTTGTGCCACCTGGTTCAAAAGAAGAATTGCTCTGTGCTTCTCCTGTGTATGTATGGACCAGAGGTGGGCAACCGTAGATCTGCAGGGTTGGTGTCTCTGCAGGGTTCCTTGGTCTCTTCAAAGCAGCAGCCCCTAAAGAACTCGGAGAAGCTGTTAAGTTGTTAAATTTGTCCCATTAAGCCCATTCTTTAAGGAAATACAGTCCTCCCTGCAATAGGCAAGAGCTCTCAAAATGCAGAGGGCAGTGTAAGAGGGACAGCTGAACGTCAGAGGAAGACCCATTTTAAAGGTGGTGTGACTGAGGGGGCAGACCCTCTCATGCCAGCAGGAGCTCTGCCCCGTTGCCCAGTGCGTCTGTCTGCCCGCAGGCCGGCACCTCCAAGCTGAGCCCGGAGCTGTCCGACCTGGTGGTATACTGCCGCAGCACCCCGTTCCGGGGCTTTGAGCAGGCGGCCCAGCTGCCCAACGAGATGTCGTCCTTCTCTGAGAGCGAAGCCCAGCGCCACATCAAGGAATCAGGTACTTCTGGGGGAGCATGAATCTGCCAGCTTTCGGCATTTATTTCACCCAGTGCCCCCAGTTTACTCTACTCAACAAAGCATCTCACTGACTTATGGACCTACAGTAACAGTGGCTGGGGTGTGTAATAGCGAAAAGCAGTTCAAGCAGGTAGCTGCGTCAGCATGCGTAGGCAGCAAAGGAACAAGTAAAGGTTTATTTGAGCTGAAAAGAAACAATGTTTCAGCTGTGGAGCCTTCTTCGGGTGGCTTTCGAAGAAGGTTCGACAGACGAAACGTTTTGTTACTTTTCTTCTCTTTTCAGCCTCGCGAAAAGCAGTTTAAACATAAGGTATAAATAGACATCCCAGTTGTTTCAGCATTTGCTCAGTTTCATGAGAACTTTGCAGTGATTACACCATGCTTGTAGTGGGAGCAAGGTGTCTGGTCTTCCTCTCTCAGTGCTAGGGAGTTTCCTTTATGTCATGTATGTAAAACTCATAACTTGCTAAGACACTTTGCCTCCACAGGAACGGCCTTTGTGCAGCACAACACGCGGCAGCTGAGTCGAATTTACCCCTCTGGGCAGCGAATCCAGTCCTCCAACTACAACCCCCAGGACATGTGGAACTGCGGCTGTCAGATTGGTCAGCATACGAACAACAAGAAATCTCTTTCATTCCTAAATAGTTCTTGAGCCACACTGCTTCCTCAGAGTGTGGTCCCTACTTGTGCCCTGTTCTTCTGGCGTAAGTGACTCTCTGATGACGACGATGATGACGATGGCAATGACGATCATGAAGATGATGATTTCAATGACTATGCTGATGAAGAGGGTGACAATGATGATGATGTTAACGATGATGAAGATGATGGATGTGTCTTGTGTCCCACAGTGGCGCTCAACTTCCAGACCCCAGGGGAGCAGATGGATCTGAACCAGGGACGTTTCCTCGCCAACGGCCGCTGTGGCTACATCCTCAAACCCGCCTTCCTGCGCGCTGAGAACTCGACCTTCGACCCCGAGAACCCCCTGCAGGGCCAAGGCTACCAGCCCACACAGCTGACCATCAAGGTGGGAGAGAGGGCAGTTGTGGGACTTGTGGGGGAGGGGAGGTGGACAGCAGCCACAGCAGGCGTGCCTTCAGGACTGTCCCGGAGGAAGATGTGACCTCGCTGGTGTGCGTACAGGACGGTCCTTACCAGTTTGTACGTTCAGGCTGTCAGGGAAGCCTCTTTCCAATCAGTTTTTTATCAGGAATCGCAATCCTGATTCCGGAGAGCCAAAAGGTTTATGAAGAGCTTATCTCAGACAATTATAGTGACAGTTGCAAGCTTAAGTGATTACAACTGTCTTGGAATGTAATAGCTGTCAAGCTGCAGAAACCCTATTATCTGTGTTCAGATTATTATCTTGTCTTCTGTGGTTGTGATGGGACCCTCTCACATAGCCTGTAAGCAGACATTTATTATAGACTGAACAAACTTGTCTGCTTTCACACCACCCCCATAATTGCAAGAAAATACCTATATTTCCCAGAAGCCATGTGCAATATACAAAAAACAATAATTATTCTGTTAAAATGGTGGATATGTATTTCTGTAACTTTCCTGTAAATTATTAGACCTGCATATTGAGCTCCACTTGGCCTTCCAGAGCTAATGCAGGTGAACATTGTTGTCCTTATCTGCAACATCACCATCTAGTGGCGTGGAGGGGAAATGGTATCCTAGGTCTCTTTGTTCGAACAGTAAACTCAATATTGGCGACACATCTATGTTGATACAAGACTGACAGACACCATTAGGACAGAAGCCGGGTTAAAGTGAATGAGTATAAATGTGTATTTGCTGGTTATAATTGTTTGCTGTTGTTTGTGAAGGAAAAAGGATACAGTTTCAGGGGAGACACAGTGGTGTAGGAGTTAGTTAATTAGCTTCTGGAATAATTGGTCCTGTTGTGAGTTTGTGTCTGTGTGCCCTGTGATGGACTGGCATCCCATCCAAGGTGTATCCTGCCTTGTACCCATTGCTTGCTGGGATTGGCTCCAGCTCCCCTGCAAACCCTGAACTGGATAAAGCAGTTAGAAAATGTGTGGATGGATGGATACCACTTAAACAGATCAGATGACCTATAAGCAGAAGGGGCAGAGGTTACCATGTAAAAGGTTAACTATCATGATGCCATAGGGAGCAGAAGGGTGTGTTGGTTTGAGACTAGCTTGGGATGTTGAATGTTTGAGCTTTAGATACTTGCTAAAACCTTGTTTTCCTTGCTTACAGAATATGCAATTGCACAAGTGCTATGAAATCCAGACTGTGTCAGCTTAGTCCCTGCTGAATAAACTCTTCATATTGTTGAAAATTATAGCTTTGTGTACATCTTCTTCCCTGGCACCCTTTCACACTGCCCGGAGCAGGAAGCCTACAGACCGCTGCTGTTTTCAAGAGCTCATGGAATTCAGGAGCACATTCTATTGAAAAACATCACTGTCTGTGTAAAATGTGTTGGCTCGCCCACTGATAATGGTAGCTAGAACTAGTTTATCTGTAAAAGTAATCAATTTCTCCAGTACTTTTACTTGACTCATTGACCACAGTCTGTCCTTCCTCTACCAGGTGATCTCCGCCCAGCAGCTGCCCAAGCTGAACACCGACAAGCCCAACTCCATCGTGGACCCCCTGGTCCGGATCGAGGTGCACGGTGTGTCGTCCGACAACGCCAAGGAGGAGACGCCCTACATCACTAACAACGGTACGCCGCCGAGAGGGCACAGCTGTTGGTAGTTGCTGCGGTGATCCCAGACGGCTAGAAACTCTCAGTAGCAACCTGCTTCCTTCAGCAGGGGTGTGGGGTAGCCAGGAAAGAGCTCAGGAGGGAAAAGCCCAGACTCCAAGGGGGAGTGAGTGAGAGAGACGAGTCAGGAAAGGAAGCAGACAGAGGAGAAGGCAGCAGCTGACAGAAAAGAACAGTTTGTTTTGATCTTGTTTTTCTGTGAGGAAAAATTAAAGTGTGCAAAAGAACCAGTTTCCTTTCTTAATGTGAAAAGAAATGTGCTCTCATCTTCCTAACCAGCCTGTAACAATACCTTAAAGCAAAGACCCTGTTGTCAAAAAATGTAGTGCAAAGCAGATTAAGAGAGCAATGTATTTTAAAGCAGTTCCCTGTGTTACACTTGACACTGAGGATTTGTTCTTATTTTCCCATTCACTCCAGTCTGTATTGTACTTCTTATCAAAACCAACATTGATTCCTGCTGGATTCTGGCATCCTGACGACTTTTCCCCATGTATGCATTTTGTGGAGTGGGGATCATTGTGCCTCCTAATAATCATTGCTACAGTCATCAGTTTGTTGAAGCTTTCTCATCACTGTGGTCGATGTGTTCTGTGTGTAGTGTAAATCGATTGAAGTGGTCTGTCCTGAGCTGGAGATAAAACTGCTAAATCAGGGTTCAGATTGCCAACAGGAACATTTATTACGCCCTCCATTAATCCGCTTACAGTTTGTTTCGTGCTCTACAGCTTCTCTTGAGAAAAGACATCTGAATCTCTAAGGAGACTGTGTGCTGCGGCGACGTTAACAAGGCCTTTGCTCTGGGGGTCCTGCCCTGGGCAAGGGGATGACTGCTGTGTGCTGATAATTTCCTCCTGTGGCCTGCAGGGTTCAATCCGCTGTGGAATTGCACTCTGTCCTTCAAGATCCAGGTGCCTGAGCTAGCGCTGATCCGATTTGTGGTGGAAGATCATGACCTGGCCTCCAGTAATGACTTTGTGGGCCAGTTCACTCTGCCCTTCACCAGCCTGCGCAGAGGTAATGTCTTGGCCTGATTTCCCATCTCTCCCCCTCTCTCTGGGTCTGCCTGCCTCTGCTCCCTGGGACAGGCAGCCTCACTGGGCAGTCAATGAGGAGAACATTCGCTCTCCTGGAAAGTGGAAAAAAGATCAAGGAAAACCCCAGAATATCCTTCACCCCCTGCAGCAACATAACCCAGTGCCAGCCTGGTGTTCACCTCTCCGCCTCTCTGCACAGTTGCCTGCTTGTCTCTGCCTCTCTGGTGCACACCTGCCTCTATCTCACTCTTTACCTCTCTGCCTCTCTGCCCGTCCAGATGATTTGATCTTGATGTAGTTGCTTTCTGGTCATGCCCTCCCATGCATCTGTGTGTCATGAACAACAGTGCCTGGTAACTGTGTGTGAGTTTGTGTTCTGCTGTCCCTGAGTGCTGCTGGGATAGGCTGTGGCTGCCCAGACCACTGCAGGCATCTGAGCATGGCGTGTGGATGGACAGCTCTCGGCATTGTACTACTGTTGAGTCATGCCAGGCCCTGCTGTGTCAACAGGGAGTGTTGACTTGTGTATCAGGGCACAGGAAGGGGGAGTGTGTACTTAGCCTAATGGTCAAGGCCTCTTTCAGCAAACCTTGTCCTCTTAAAGCCCCACACAAAGTCAGAATCCGAGAGTTAACATTTTTTAGTTGTCAGTCAAGAGCTCTGACCACCTGTTTTTGAAAAATGAAAATGGGAAAATTCCTGGCTTTCTCAGGTTTTGTTTCTTTTGTTTAAAGCTGCTGTATGGACATGTACTTGTGTGACCAATAGGCTCTAAATGAGAACCTTGAAATAGCCAGAGTCAAGAGTTTTCAATTATTTTAAATAAGAGAAATATCCTTACTCCACCACATATTTGTTGGAACAGGAAAGTCCTACACTGACAGACTGAAGGAGTTGAACCTTTTAAGTCTTGAACAGAGGAAGACAATGATAGGGGGGCCTGATACAAATATTCACAATCCTCAAAGACACTGACAAAGTCAATGCAGCACATTTCTTCAGAAAACGTAACACAACAAACAAAACAGATTTACTGAAAACATTGTGGAAGTGCATTTAAAAGAGGAGGCACCCCTTACATAAAGGGTGGTGGAAGTAGGGAATGTTGCAGTGTTGTTAAAGCTGATACACTGACTTCTTTCAATAAACAGATGGATAAGATCCTGGGATCAATTAGCTAACTACTGAACTGTTCTTTTTTGTATATCTAATATAGAAAGAATAGCCAGGGTTCATTGTTAGTTTGCAGTGTCACGTTTTATGTAAGCAACACAGGCACCCCTCCTTTCCAGCTTCTACGACCTTTTACCCCTGACCTCTAACCCCTCTGACTTCCAGGATTCCGACATGTGCACCTGCTGAAAGAGGATGGCTGCTCCTTGTCCCCCGCCACCCTCTTCATCCACGTCAAGGTCTCCACCCTGGGATCCACCAAGCCTGTGTCCCCGTGATCTGCGTGAACCCCGTGCTCCGGTCCCTGGCCAGCGCACACACAGTCACAGGGGTGATGAGGGGACGCTGGCAGTGTCTCGTCCAGCAGCTCAAATGAAACCCCTCCAGAGAGAAGGCAAGCCCCATTGGTCATCATCGGTCCTACCCCTGTGGGATCAGGACAGGTCCAATACCAAGCTGGCTGGAGCTCGGAGAGAGAAGCACCAGGAAGCTTTTTCTCATGGAAATCCAGGGGTCCCCGGCCCTGTCCGGACATTGGGGTGCTCTGCTTGTCGAGTGTTTGAGGACAGTAGCAGCCTTGCTGGCAGGACTTTCACTCTTTTATTTCACCAGCTTATCGAACTGAGAAAGCTGACCTTTTTTATTTGATTTGATTTGATTATTTTACACGATAAATTAGCAATATTTGATATGCAATTTTGCAGAGATGTAAGACTCCAGTTATATTTTTTTTAATGTAAAGAGTAACTTAACAATTGTGATCTGTCTCTGGAGCTTCTAGGTTTATGTGACCAGGCTTCATTCCAGTGCTGCTGTTTTTGAGCAGGGGCTACTGGAGCGATTTGTCATGAAGGAGCAGAACCAGACTAAGGGTCCTGTGCTCAGCTCAGTCTCTGCGAAGCAGCTGATCCACATCCCTATCCCTGAGGTGCAGGAAGTCACTGCCAGGAACAGCGGCTGTCTTACCCTGAGATGTGGACACCTCACACTGGCTCACAGTCTGTTTAGTCCAGGGCAGGTCCGCCAGAAAATCAACATCAAAATGAAAAATGAGCTGCTGTAATTTTTAAATTTTAGTTTGATGACTCAGAACACAAAGAGCAAACAAACCACAAATATGACCAGCGAAAGCCTGCCTCTTGAATTCAAGAGAGCTGTGAACTGGCAGTGTTCATAGAACATGGCTCCATGAAATGAGTTTTGTTAAGAAATGTCTTGTTTTTTTCAGTTTTTAACTTCTTCCTGTTTAAAATCTCCCTTGTCCTTGTGCCTGACGGGGTGGGCAATTTGAGTCCTCAAGAGCCAGTGTCCTGGAACTCTGAACTTCATCGCTTAATTGAACTACGTGTTTGGATGAGAAGTTAAACCACCTGTGTTTTTTACTTGCCAGTCCGTGGCTAATTAAATGCCCCTGGTGCAGGGACACAGCACTGTAACACCATTTTAGATCAGAAGCTGAAATTCACTGCTCATTAGCAGGGTGTCACGAATCGCACAAAGGGGAAGTAAGCGCTCCCACATTCCCACGAGCTCTTCTCTCCCTAAACGTCCAAACACCAATCCTCTCAGCACTATTTAAACCCTCACTAGTCTTCCCTTCCTCGCTCACGATTGAGGTCTCCTCCCTGAGCTGCGTCTTCGTATGTTTCCCACCCTGCTTTACTTGTTGTTAGACGCCCGGAATTATGACTCAACGCCTCCCTTTGACTACGTCTTCACCTCCCGATTTGGTACCTATGAACTCTCGACTCCTTCACGGATTTTGGACCCCAGCTCTTGTACTCGACCACACCTTCGCCTACCGACTCAACTTCTAACCTTCGCCATCAGAAGTGCCTCACATAGGATCCCTATCTACCGAAGTCCGGCTATACATGACACAGTGGGGATCTGTCCAGGAGCAAGAGCTGCTGGTCTTAACTGTACTTCACCTCTGAAGAGTCTTCAAACACTTATACCTGCTGCACAACACTCCTCTAACTGTCTCCTCGCTGCCTTCTGGAACAACACTAAGACTGTGGTTGGCTTTATAGCTTTCATGTTTTGCAGAGCTTCTTGTAATTAAAAGGCTCACCAAATTAACTTGATAGTGTAATCAGATTACTTACCGAGTGCTCAATGTATCCCCACCTCCTCTGATGGTATTTATTGTTTTTCATTTTTAATCTGTGTATTTTTAATTATTATGCTGTGCAACTTGTGTAACTGTAGGCATACAGTATTTCTTGTAGTGTCTATTGAAAGAATGCACAAAATTGTACAGAGCTTTATCATTTCAGATTTTTTCAGTGCTCTTTGTACTGACAAGCACTTACTTTGCTATATTTTATGTGATTAATACTCTAAATTAGTCAAGGGATGAGCCTGTGTGCACAGCAGAATCTGGCACTATAACATTGGTAACACTGTTGTCTGAAAGTCCCACAATGTTTCCTCTGTCTGAACGTCTCACAATTGTTTCCTCCAATATCTATGTATGACAGCAATGGTGCCCTATATTGTTTGTGGACAAGAGGACTTCTTTGCTTAGATGTGTGTTCTACTTTTCTGTGATATCTGTTTAAGTTTGACAATCCCTGTATTTGTGCCTTTTAGTTTGTTTATTTTATTTATGTTTATGATTATGTTCAATTTCATAGTACATTTTTCAAAACTGTTTTGCACTGATGCAATCTCAACACATACTGAATTTTGGATCAGTTTTCAAGTACCTATATCTGATTAAGTAAAAAAAAGGGTAAATCCTGTTTTCCATACCTCTATTCAACTCTTTGCTTCATGTGCTATTTTTGTGTCCATTACCTTCAAAAAGAAACCAGATCAAATGTGCACCCTGTTTACATACACCAGGGTCTCAATCTCCCAGTTCTGTTTCAGGTACAGAGCTTTTGTCCGTGCAGATATTCTGAACTTTGAGGTCTGATCTGCACAATAATATTAGACATGCTTTGTTTAAAGATGTCTTTCAGAGCATGTTAGTAAGACAAAAAACACAATGGCATCAGAGCTAGGCAGCAGTGTCTTCAGGCAGGTGTGCACATTGTGAGCTCTCCTGAGTTCAGCATCAGTTCCGAAATGAGACAATAAACTTTCCTTTAATTCCAGGAAAAGCTGTTAATGTGTTTTGGATTCACGCGACTGAGCAGCATCCTAGTGAAGAGGATGAAGGTCAAGGCATGTGAAGCCCAGTGAGAGGTGCTGTATAGGACAATGACAGTGCTCTCAGTCTTGGGACCCTGGATTTATACAGTCTTCCAAATAGTTTGTTAAAAGGATCCTTAATTTCCCCTGCCGTGCTTGGGTGGAGATCTGCTGTCTTAGTTTCTTGATCTCCTAAAAATCAGCAGCTGTCCAACAGGATTTATAAGCAGCCATCAGACCTTCACTAATCTGCAGAATTTGGAGAAATGTGATGTTAAACAAGCGCTTAAGTAACTCAGAGATCGTTTAGAACATGCATGGATTAGAGTTTCAGACAGACCTGTGGTTTTACAGTGACCTATGAAACTAACTGAACTGGTTCCCCAAGATCTGGGGTGGAGACCCCTGCTTTACAGATTTTAGAACTGGCCTTTACACATGAATACACGTCTACATATTGTTTAAAGCAATGATGATACTAGTTGTATTTTCACAAGTAGTTTCTTAATTTATATTTGCAGTTTATGTTTCTGCTGCCTGCATTTCACACCCCGCACTTGTCAAATTAATCATCACCTGCCATGGGTTTGATCCATTTTGAATTTTGGATCGCAGGGCATTTACCTCTCATTTAAACTGTTTCCTATTGGTTAACCATTTCTCAAATCAAATACATGCAGTACCTTAAACACTTTACCTTCTGCACTTTAAGAATTCATCTGTAAACCTTATATGCAATATAAGTGAGGTTTATTGGTCTATTATACATTTTGCAGATAAGCACTACATTAAGCAATTTTCCAGTCAGTGGTATTTTTCTTATCTTGTCTTATCTTATCAGTGTGAAGACTGTGAGTGATAGATGTTGAAATCTCTTTTGTTTTTCACTTAGGCCTGTTCTTCTGTGAAATGTTTTAGATGCCCACAACTGTGTTTTAAAAACTCAAGGTATGAAGTGATGACAGAACCAGAAAATCAACTAAATCTGAAGATTGCAAATCGCACAACCAGAATCTTATTGTTGGTATAGACTTCAAACCAGCTACAACATCGCCATCTGGCGGCTGACTCGAAAAGTGCGGAAGAGTCGCTTTACTTCCTGTCACGAAGAAACGCGATTCTCAGGTGCAATTGACTGAAATGAAAATTACTTGACATTAGATGCTTATTTTTTATTCTGTTTCCCATTTGCTCGTATATGTGCCAAGTAGATACTTTATGCAGAAACTTATTTCGTGAAACAGCAAAACAGATACGTGACCGTGATCCTTTTAATGGACCAGATCTTTCAGATTACACAAATCCTCAAGAAATAAAAAAATATATATTAACTTTAAACTAAATATATACACTTTAGGTCACGACTAAACCGAAACACTTTACCTTTATGCACTTCAGGTAAAGACAAAGCTTATGCACTTTAATTCACAGCAGAACTGAGTATCCTAACTTGAAAACAACCAGCCCCCTCTCCCACACACTACACACACACACCGAGACACAGTACAGGCCATGTGTTGGGGTATTAAGCCCCAAGACTACATTTACCAGCAGACACCGCGCCGCCCGGCCAATAGCCGCGACAGATACTGCGGGGTCGGAGCGTCCCTTAGTTCCTGGTTAAAGATGGCGGACGAGAATGAGACAGCACCGAAACCGGAGAGACAGGACGAGGTAGAAGACGACCACGGCCACTGCAGTGACTGTGAGAATGAGGAGCACCACTTCAGTGATGGGTATGAACGTTGGCGGCTATTTTTGGTTGTGTACAAAATAGGGTTTATTGCTATACGGCGTGACAATAAAGCGATGTAGTACAGCCGGGTTGAAACAGCATAATCCGCGCAGGCCTGCCCCCTTTGTCGCGTTTGA